>NW_021636345.1:0-736501 GCF_004799145.2 Neltuma alba
AGTGAGCGGCGTATTACTCAATAGAGGTAAGGATTGTAGAGATATTAACTGCGCAGAGATTGCAGTATGTTTTGGGTTTCTTTTTCTTAGTTGGAATTGTCCTGAGGATCCTGGAAATTGGATACGGTGTGGTGAAGTACAGGGATGGTATTGCAATTTTTTAAAATTAATAAGAATTGGTATTAAGAGTTAATATCATAACAGAATGAGTGACTACCAATTTATTTGTTATCGACATAACTTCCATTTTGTTTTTAAAACAGTCATTGTGCTGTCCGCAACTATGGTTAGCTGCATTATTGGCAAAAACAAAAAATGGGTAGCTACATTAAACAATTAACTTTGGGTGTTAATTATGTAATATTAAGTACCCTACAGTTCGACACTTACAGGAACATATTAAAATTTATAATAAATTATTCTATTTATAAACTAAGAATAATGTCTATGTCATGTATGGAAAAAATCGTCTAATGACTTTAAAAATAAGCTTGTAAATATCCAAAATTTTATTGACATATTGATTTGCATGTGAAATGAAATATGGGCTAGAGGACTCCAGAATTCATGAGTGGCTGTAGTAGCTGGGAAAACGGGCCGGGCCCGTCGGGCCGGCCCTTTTAGACCCTGAAATTATGAGGGTCGGGCTTGATATTTTTTTCTTAAAATGAGAAATAAGCCCTGGAGGGCCACGGGCTTAAAAGGGCCGGCCCTGGAGGGCCGCGGGCCGGCCCTTTTAAGCCCTTTTATAATTTTTTTATTTTTAAATTTTTTATATAATATTAATGTTATTAATTTTTTACATTGTTAATAATATTTCAAATATTTAGTTATTATTATTATTTTAAAATTAAATTTAGTTTTAGACAATAATTTATCCAATTAAATTTTTAAAAAATGGGTTAATTTAGACTTAATAATGATTTGATTTATATTATATGTGTTGATATTTTTTAACTATATATTATATATATTTGATATAGAATATTTTTATACTTATATAACTTATGATTCTATAATTTGAATTAGAAATTCATGAGTTTCAACAACAATATTTCTCACATTAAGTAAAATAATAGTTAGATTGCAAATTTAAAAATAAAAATCTTATAAAGAAGAAAAACTTGATATTTTTGTTACGAAAGAAAAGTATACTTATGAAGAAAAAATTAATTAATTAAGTGATGATGAAGTTTCAAAAGATTAATGATAGTGTTTATTTATTGCACAATTGCATTATAGATAAAATTTTAGATGTTGTTATCTTGTTAATGAATGTTTAGATGTTCTTAGATATTGATGAATATTTATATATGATAATATTTATATTTGTGACTTATTTTTTCATATTTATGTCTTTTATTAATAATTTCATTGGCTTATTTTTATATTTTTATAAAAAAATATGATAAAATATAAAAAAATAGTATTTTTCTTAAACGGGCCAAAAGCCCGCGAGCTGACCCTGGCCCTGTAGCTTAAGGGCCGGGCTTAGCAAATTGGGGCATTTTTAAAATCTCAGCCGGAGGGCCGCCCTTTTAAGCCCGCCAGCCCTGAAGGGCCAGCCCTGGAGGGCCGGGCCGGCCCTGATTCCCAGCTCTACTGTAGTTATACATAAATAAATTTGTGTACCAAAATTAGGATTAGTTTGGTGCTCAAAATGAAAGCATACAAATTATAAATAAAATTTAAAAAATAAAAAAAATCATGATATGTCTATTTTGAAAAAAATGCAAAATGCTTTCAAAATTTTTAAAAACACAATAAATATTACATCGTTTCAAGGGAAAGATACGTCGCCTGTGAAAAACCAAAAACGGCCTCATAGCATGGCCAGTCTCCGTGGCATGAAGAATCTTCCCCATTTGACGAATATTGGAATATTGTGTTTCCTCTGCATTTTTTTTTATTCCAAGGAATTGCGCTTAATTTATTTAAAGAATATCCCTAAGAACCAAAAACTCTAAATTAAAGAAGGGAAATTTACAATGCACCCTTCTTTCTTCTGTGACTTGCCACAGGACCCAAAAATTAAACCATTTCTTTTGCCCTGAAAGCCAAAGGACAAATAGTTGGCACCTTCCTCTTTCTCATCCCTGTAATTCCATTGGGTGCCTTTGGCTTCAACAATTAAGAGGCTGTCTTTTCATTCTCATTGTCTCCTTCTGGAGAGCTCTTATTCTCTGAAGCATCAATTTCTAACTTGGATACATCATCAGCCACATCAGGTCCGCTTTCAGCCTCTTCTGAAGCTCTAGGATGTTCATCTTCTGATCTCTGGAGGCTCCAGTACATGATGCTTGCAGTCAAAGTAAGAATCATCTTTGAGTTAACCTGTCAAAGCAGCAAAATAAGCTACAGCCAAGCCACAAGCTTATACTATATATATTTCTTACAATAATCCAATGAAGCTTTCCTGAGTCACATCAAATCATCAATAAGTATCTGTTTTGTCTTTGCCTTTATGTCAGAGAAGAGAGTATACGCCTTACTCTTCTAGTCTTGTCTTTTCTTTTTCCCCCCTATAGAAGTATCTATTTTATAACTAGAATGATGAATATTTATATTGCAAAAGGTTTTAGTTATGCTGCAAATGGTTTCATGGTCTTTCAAGGCTACTACGAGGATTGAGTTGATATTTTCAAATTCAAAACGTCCACTTGATTACCACAATAACTCCAGAAGAAAAGCAACACTTAAGGGAAGAGAATTTAACATTAAAATGTTCCTTTTAACACTCAGGCAATTATTTTTCATCAAAATCTGGTTGTAAAATGCTACAGGTGGTTAGCCGTCAGTTAAACAAACCATAATGTTGAACGACACTTTAAAACCGTCAGGGGGAAACTGATTTTGGGCTCCATGGCAGGGCAAACTGTAACTTGCAATCAAATAGGGTTCGCACGATACGCTATCGACAGAATTACACTTTTAGAACTTAGAAGTGGACACAATATAATTATTATTTCCAGATAATGAATTATTTAAAGTTGTAACATAGGGTTCCAACTCCTGCATTTCAAAAACTTAATCTAATTTGATTCTCATGAATTAATATCGAAAACAAGCCACAAGTAGGTCAATCATCATATTAGACATATGCAGGAAAAACTTGTTTTCTTTATAATACTCTGCATTTGACAATTAAGTTCAACTTAATTTGTTTTTGTTGGCCAACAATTCAACTTAAATTATCGAACATACCTCCATTATGTCCTCAGGTAACAGAAAAATAGAACACCCAAGTTTTCGAGCAACACTGATTATATATGTTGCATTTGATTTCTTGTCCTCATCTGCCATCCACATAACAAAATAATAAGAAATCTTTCAATTCCAACATAATGCTTTATGAAAAATTAAAGAGGCGTAAGCTCAAATCTAACTAGCATCAACCTGTCCAAATGACAACATACCTGTCTCCCCTTGGTTACAAGACTCCAGTTGACAACCCTTGGCTCCACTGCACTCAGAAGTTCAAGGAAAAAGGTCCCACTGGAAAGATTCTTGTCCTGATGGAAAATAAAGAGATTAAAAATATATATATTATATAAATATCAAAACCAATGTTTTAGTCCCACATTACAGTTAGTGCTGCGCCTCAATGATTAGTCCAGCAAAAACAGGCACTGATAAGCAGATTCTCCCATGTTAAGAAAGCTTGACATATGCTTGAAAGATTCAGCCAGTACATTGTGCCTCTTAAAATAAATGGCGAACAGTATTTTCTTTCTTCCTAAGTTTGAAAGTACTTTTAGGATTGCAAGCATTTTATTTAATCACATCGGAATATTAAAAAAATTATCGCAGTAGCAAGATTTTTGTAATGGTGACACGGATTATGATAGATATTATCCTTGTCATTTCTTTCACTAGTAATTCAGTAATGATGATGGATGTTTAAAACTCATGAGTCATGAATAAGATGAATGTATGCTCAAAATAACAATGGAGGTAGGCACAAAAGGTCACACATAAAACAAGTTTCGATAGTCAGCAATTTTCATGCAGCCACCCAATGGTCATAGTTAATGAGGTGAATATCTAAAGTCGTTTCTCGGAGCCTATTATTCCCCACTTGAAATGCAAAGCATACAAACTTTGAGATTAATCAGCTACCAACCTCAACAAATCTAAAATTGAGCGTATTGGATAATGAGCTAATTTTTTAGAATCTATATTCCAAGGTGGTATACAGAAAAGCATCCAATTATATTAGCTTTGCTGCAGCATTAAACGAGGGCTGGGGCTTGTAAGTTTTCTAATAGGAGAGTAGAAAAAATGAAAACAGATGGTGCTGGGAGATTGATAACTAGGTGTCATATAATTAATTACCTTGAAACTCTCCATTTGGGAATTTCTTCCAGCACTCTTTACTTTATTGTTTGCCCAGTTTAATATATCAGCATCTGTAATTTCTTTACCGTGATGTTTGCCTTGGGAGTGTGATCTCAAGTTTTTCAGAAGTTGAAGCATATTATACCTCATCAACTGCCACAAATATGCTGTGAGAGGATGAACATATAGAAATGAGTTTCTCTGACAAATTACACAAAATAATGGTGAACTAATAGTATAATCCCCCACCCCATCATAAAAACAGAAGTAAATACAAGTTGCAATCAAGCAATTTAAAACAAAAATGGGCAAGTTAAGTAAGACTCTCTTCAGCCTAAAATAAGACAGCTTTTGCTAATTAAATCAAATCTCTGCGGTAAGGAAACAGTAATCATATTCATTGCCAACAATGTCTTATCAATAATTAATTCATTCTCATTAGTGATATATGCTAAGACAGCATCAATACATGCAGTCCGCCAAAAGCAAAAGATGACAAGGCAACCTCATTCAAAATCCATAAAAGCCTTCTCTCCCTACTTCACAGCACTGCAGATTATATGTTTAATGATGATATCCTTTTTGAAGATCCTAGTTCAGTATATCGGGATGCATAAAAAGGTTATCTAAGAACCCAAAGAAAACATGAATAAAAACATGAATAAAATGCTGGAATTATTCGGTTTAAAATTTTAGGAGAATAACCCGAAAGTCCAAGATAGTAATACGGTCTATAAGTGAATACGGGTGCGGACCTCAATTTTTTGAAGACTACTTAAACATATATTTCAAAATATATTTATGATTTTCCGAAGTAAAGATAGCTGTCTTAGCATACTTACACATGATTAAGGGAAAAGGATAATCAAATTTGGGAAGATTTTTATTTTATTTTCCTTTTCTTTTATATTTTCATTTCTAGTTCGGGAGGGGAATTGAAACTTCCACTCGGATACGTTTTATGTAGTTTTGGTGGGCATGCTGGAACTCCGTTTATTTGGAGATAAATGGCAGTTTGCCAAACCAAAAACGTGGGGGAGTCCAAAGTGACATGAGGAAATCGTCCTAAGGAGCAAACAGCAAAGGGACCTAAATCTTGGAATCCAAAAATATCTATAAAAGACATCTTTTATGACTTCAGTTACTTTTTGTATAAAGCAGTGCTTCCTTTACCAAGTACCCTATTAAGAAAAATAAAATAGATTTCAAGCACATTCCAAGAGAAGGCACAGGTCATACAAGTATATATCAACTTTGCCACACATAACAAAGAAAAAATTACAATACTCAAAGGGAAGACCCAAACTGACCTATTATGAGCTTTTTATTGCCTTGTACAATATCATTCCCAGCAACATTCACTAAAGAAAAGTTTAGGGTTTTTCCCAATTTCTATTACTTGGTTGCAGTTTTCAACTTTTCGAAATGGCATCTTTATAGGAGGCTTAGTTGCCTGCTTCCAATTGACAGATGTAGGTGAAACCTTATCAAGTACTTCTAATAGAACCCATCTGCATATAATGTAAACAATAGCCACTAGTTGAGCAGGAAAAGCCAAAAATGGAAAGAAAAATAAAAAGTGAAATAAATATGAAAAGGAAAACGGGGAAGGAAAAAAAAAAGAAGCCGAAGAAAGGAAAGTTTACCCATTTCTGACATCCTCAAAAACATTATTGACATGAGTAGAAATTCCAAGACTGTTTATCCACATTCTGAAGCATCTTTCTTCACGAGATGTCTCTGCATCATCTGTCATCATCTCAGCAAAGGACATTTTATCACTGTCAACTTTGTCTGTAAGACCATTCCTGCAGAAGTATCCGAGAGATTTTAATTTACGTAAAGAAATCTTGAATCTCACTTAACAGAACATGTGAGAAAGGTTAACTCAACTCATTGAACAGTGAAATACAAAACCTAATATGATTGCGTTATTTCCCATAAAAATAAAAGCACCAATACTTTCCCCAAGGCCTAAATGAAAATGCGGAAAATAGCCAGGGTTGGGAAGATAACCAGGAATATCCCTACAGCACTAACATGGAATGAAATAACTGGCACATTTGCAACATCCTAATATTAACCATACCTATGCTGGAATATCTCAGCAACGATGCAAGCAAGATTAAGGTTTGCTGACCCCTCCACAATGTCCTTAGAAGTAAGGTATCTCTTGCAATCCAATTTCTCTGCCTGCTCAAGAATCATGTTTGCTCTTTCTGTCGGATCTTGTGCAGCCAAGACAGAAGGGCCAGAATGTTCTGGAGCAAGAGTATTAAGCAAGTAAGCATATGCCTCTCCATCCTGAAGACCAAAGACATCATCAGCTGTAGTAATTGTTTTCATGATAAAACCATATTCTAGCTAAGCATATAACCATCTGTTACATATGGCAAAGACTATCCACATCATGAAGCAGCAGTCTGTATGGTTAGCAATTACATAATGAATTTTTTCCTTTAATTTACTGGACAGTGGATATGGCCGAGAAAACAATGTTTCTTAAGCATTTTAATTGTCAACCCATTATCAATAACGGCTGACCAATGTAATAAAAAGAAGTGAATATCCAGTGGGTCCCATCAGAGGCAAATTCAAAACAGACAACCCACAGCTCTGGGATGAAAATTATCAATAAGGTGATAACCCCATTCACATTTCACTCCCAACACCAACACAAAGGAAGCCACATAGAAAGGAGGCAGGGTCACAAAGGGAATGCTCATGAACGCCTCATGCTATGTGCCCAGTTCCCGTCATCCTTCCTCTCGCAGAGGTACACAATCCATCTATTTACCATTTTACTCAGTTGAAGGATTGAATTAAGCATCTAAGAACTCTGAGGCCCAAGGCCCCACAGGTTTCTCACTATTATCTTCCATACAAGTTAGACAGACTCCTCTCAAGATCAGGTTCTCTCCTAACTGCAAGCATTTTCTAAAAAAAAGTATGTATAACACAAATAACTGACATCAGCTTGAAAAGTTATCCAATTCAGATTAGTTTCTAGCTAGAAGTGATTAGTTCTGAAAGAGTAGTCAGATGTAAATGGTTAGGTTTCTCTTACCTTTAAGTCAGACGAGAAATTTGTAACCTGTTTCTTATATCCCGCTTTCTTCAAGTGGAAATTCATCCATTTCAATAAAACCTTTTCAGGTGCTAAATTCATAAGCTCCTCCACTTCCTGCCAACATTTTTATAATAAAATAAACTATTTATGACCATTGTAATTTATGATATATATATATATATAACCACTAAGCTCCTAAATTAAAAATCAACTGGAACAATTAAACCAATCTATGACCTTGCTGTCTTCCACTAGTTCCACAAGTTGAGGAGTTTTCTTCAGATTGACATCAGCTAAGAGTTGAAGCTGATATTGCCATCATATTGCAGGACAAAGAAAAAAGACTGTGTAAGCATTATAAACTTTAAGTCTACCCACTGACAATGGTGCCAGTTTCTTAATCCATGGTACATAACCTAAGACTAAGTTTCATCTACCTTGATTATTTGTGAAATCAAGCCCAGCAACAGATGCGGCTGCAAGGTAACCAATTAACAAAATAAAAGGGAAAAAAAGAGTGTTGGAGTCAAACTACAAACAAAAGGAAAGAGACATGTATGATGCAAAAATAAGATTAAACTTACTCTTCCTTCAATTAAATCTTGTGTGCCTATATTAACCACTGTGCACCCAATAGCCTTTGCAGAATTCAGGCAAAGGGTATGATTTTCATTCCTCTCCCATGGATTAAGAACCTGTTTTGTGTTAATTGCTCTCTCATCTATAGTCCCGGGAACAGCAACATTGATAAGCTTGCTGCAGGAAACAGAAAAATAATAACAGCATAATTACATAAACATTGTCTTAAAACTAAACATCTTAACAAAATAACGTGTGCGTGTGTGTGTGGATATATCAAAATCAACTGGTTGGATCCTGCACATATACCAGAGAAGGACCCCATCTTTTACAAGGTCAAACAAGGCGTTTGTTGATGGATCTATAGGAAGAAACTGCTTCAAAAATTTATCATCCTTCAAATAGTTGTTAATATGAGAAACATAGGAAGCTTTCTCTGATTCATTGATAGCATGATGAACAGTCGTAGTTGTTGCCTTCAGAAATGAAGAGCCTTTTGAACCACCAGTTTTTGCCACTGCTCGGGTTTGCAAATTTAAATGTGCCTGCCAGTCAATTTGATTCATTTAGATGCCTGGCCCAATGTAAATGTAATGCATAAAAAAAGCACTTATATTTACAAAATAAGCTACATATACAAGCATAGACGGACATAAATAAAAATGCAATGCTACGTTAAGTACATATAAGCTATGGCCATTTATACATCAAATGGCAGTTTTTTTTTTCCTTTTGGCAGTCGGCTTTTTCTTTAGTTCTTCAAGAAAAGCGACATATAGGTTGTTGCTGCAAGAACAATGGAACAAACGCATCAACATCTTAGAAAGTAAACATAAGACCTCAGCATTACTGAACTAACCCGAAGGAAGGACTCAAAATCAATTTCTTCATTCATGTCCTGATACGACTCGCGCAAGCTGGCCTTAATCTCGTCCTCATCGAATAATTCATTAAAAACCTTAAGTTTCTTTAAAAGGGACGGCAAATCTCCCACGGTAACTCGCCCCAATTCAGTCTTCACCGATAAAAACTGTAAAGAAGATAACTCATTTCAGGCATCAGTCCAACACGGACAGGTTGCCACAGTATTGGTTTCTTCAAGGAAACAAATCACTGATGTCTATAAAGCAATGACGATACGTAATTACAACATGAACAACCTACTTTAGATTTCAAGGTTCGAAGCTCCACTTGGGTGAACTGGCTCTGAAGCTCTTGATCAGAAACAAGGACTCCAACATAACTAGACATTTTGAACGCGGTTTGGGTGCAAATAATCAAACGCCTCGAAGAACACTGCCCATAACACATCATAAGTTTATAAAAATTCCGACGCAGTCTCAGCAAATCATGACAATATATCACAAAACAACATAACGAAGACAGACTCCGACGCATGAAGGAAACGAAAACTAAAATTGAACGTGCATGCAAAATGCTTGCTTTAACCAACCCAACAGAAGAATCACGCGGGCCACAGGCACGAAACATGGAAGAAGAAAATAAAACCCAGATGGGGAATGAAGAAGAGGTACCTGATACACTCAGAACCTTAAGGGAAAAACGTAAAAATGTGTCATCATTATGGTTGCAAGAAGTTTGGAGTTGCGAGAAGAGATGGAAGAAGGAGAGAAAGCGAGAGCGAGAGGGGAGGGAGAGTTTGGGTGTGATGTCTGAAAATCAAAATGGGGTCGAGAGAAAAATATGTATGACGGTAGGATCCGCGAAGAAGGAGGGAAAGCTTTTTGGCGCTACAAGCTTTTGCGTGGTCTGACGGTCTCATGCTAATATTATTATTTATACGCATTTGGCAGTTGAAACCTGACTGAACCTCCCTCGTTCAATTTGTTTTCCATTTATTGATTCTTTCTTCTTTCTCTGCTACTCCTGTAATAAATCACATTTTAGAAACATTTTCTATTATCGAATACAAGTCATTTTTACGACAAACATTTAATACCAGCTCAGTTACTTGATATAATAGGTAGTTGATTAATTTGAGTAAATTAAAAAAATCAGTTAAATTAGTTATTTATAATAAACACCCTTGCTAATTAAAATTAACCAAAACTACTATTACTACAAGAATTACCTTAAAAAATAGATAAATATGATAGACAAAATAGATTGAGATTATATTTAAGATAGAATTGAAAGTTAAACTAACTGTAATTATATTAAAAAATAATTTTATCTTTTTAAGAATGCCCCCAGCGGAGATAGAGCACTAAATTAGAATGATAAAGAAACTAAAGCAATAAATTTAAAAAATAATTTGCACTGCCACTCAAAAATAATTTTGAGGCTACTTAAGATTTTTATATTAATTATATAGATGACCGATTCTCTTTTCATTTTAATTTTAATTTTCACTAAAAATATGTCAATATGGTGCAAACTATATATCATATCATATTAATATACTCTAAATTTATCTACTTTATAATAATGAAACATAAATAATGTACAATGAAATAAAATTGCTAAACACGAATAGCACTTGACTCCCTTGCATGGATATATATTACATGTGTTCTTATTTGTATTATAAACATATTCTCAAAAAGAATCCCTATTTTATATAGTTTTTTTATTCTTTTTTCTACGTGGGAACCAATAATAATAAAATTTTTAAAATTTATAAAAACTAATTGACTAATTTAAGTAGATTAAAGAAGTATGTTAAATTAGTTATTTGTAACAAATAAATCTTGTCTTCTCTAAAATACCCTTGCCAATTATATGTATTAGCTAGAACTATTATTTGATGAAATATTTAGCATGTATAACTATTACAATGACTGTTTTAGAAAATATGAATAAATATAAGAGACAAAATAGATTTGATTTTATATTTAAAACCAAATTAAAAGTCAAACTAACTCTTACACTACCTCTGATCTTTAATGTAAAAGCTAATTGAGTAATTTGAGTAAATTAAAAAAGTTTGTTAAGTTAGTTATTTGTAATAAATAGGTGCTATTTTTCTTAGAATGCCCTTCCTAATTATTTGTATTAGAGTACTAGCATTCTATGGAATTTTTAATATGTGCAATTATTACAAAGACTACTTTAAAAAAGTGTTAAATATGAGAAATAAAATAATTGAGGTTTTATATTTGAGATTAAATTAAAAATCAAACTGAATATTATATTAAGAATGGATATAGTATCAACTATTTGTTAGATACTCGTGATTTCACGAAAAGTCCTTGCTTCTGTATTTTGTCAACCAGCTAAGCTAATTAATATAAACTGAAATTAATTTCTTCATGAGCATCTTTTGATCCATCTCTTTCTCATTTTTGGCATGTGAACGCTTTATTGAGATAGAATGAAGAATAAATATTAAAATTTACTGGTTTTAACATGCACTAGCTTTAACATTTGATTAAAAGGATATTGTACCTCTTAGATAGATTTAATTATGTAAGTCTATGTAACATACTGTTTTTTAAAAAAATATATCAATTAATTAAAAATAATATTATATTATAAATTAAAAAAAAATACCCAGCTTTCCACCGAATACGGTGGAAAGGCTGGGCAATTCAGAAAGAACAAAGAAAAATGGGGGCAAGCATTAATTGAAGTAGGAAAAAATGAGGCATGGGGATGGGGTAGGTGAGGGTGAGAGGAAATAGAATAAAGAAGAGGAGGGGAGACGGAAGAGGAAGAGAAAGAGCAAAAAAAGAGAAAAGAGAGTGAGAAGCATAGAGGAAAAGAGAGAGAAAGCTAAGTTGTAAAGTACCTGATAGTTTTGGAGATTATTTAAGTACACAAAAATATTTTTTTATCAAATTTTCTTTATGAATATTTTCTATATATTTATAATTTTATATTATTAGTGCCATTATAATGTTTGGAGAAAATTTTACTGTTTGGGTATAGAGTAAATATGGAGTTTAGACAATGTATAACCATAGAAATTTTAAGATACATTATTAAAGAATTTTAATCTGTTTATATTTACTTAATGACTGTTTTGAGAATTTTAAATTAAGATTTTAGTTGAACAAATTGTTGTTCGAAAATATAAAATATTTTTATCGATTAAATTCACGTTAAATAATTTATTTGAGTTATTTAATATATTATTAAAATTGTAATTGGTTTAAATACTAAAATAAGTTAAAGATATATTTTTGAAATAATTTTTAAAGACTTAAAAAATTGTAATTTAAGAATTTTATGAAATTAAATACAGTTACAGCTTATTTATAAATTAAAAGAGTTGTTTAGTTTAGAGAAATCTTAAATGAGACTATAATAAATAATTGATATTTTAATATAAAATCTTATATTTTAAGAAATATATATTTATTTAAGTTATTAGATTTAAATAGTCTTATATGTAAATTATATTTTCAAATATTATATCTATTATAAATAGCTAGATCTTGGAGTTTATATAATTTTACTTTAGAGGGTAGTCTTAGAATTTTAGAGTAGTTTTGAGTTTATATTAATAAATATTTATGTGTAATTTTGTAGACTCTTGAGAATTTTGGAGTACTTTTGTGATTATTTGTAAGCTAAAAGTTACCAAATAACTCTGAAAATTCTTTTTTGTATATGTGAATTATATATGATTATATTGTGGATTTACTAATTTTTATATTACTGAAATATAGTATTATGATTTTTCAAATAAATGTTTGATATGTTATTAGATTTTAAGATTTATTGCTATTAATTATGATTAATATTTAAATATATTGATATCTATAGAATTATCACGAGTTGTTGTTAAATGATACAGAAATTTTATTACTATCTTATTTTTAATAATATACTTGAGGACGTATTTATGATGTAACATTATTTGCATCTGACATATGCATTGTTGGGCTAAGGATAGAAAGAGATTTGTATAAATATAAATTACCACGTGGTATGCCATCACTTGGTGCACAGTGGATGACACTTGTCAAAGCTCCTTCTTCCATGTTTTCCTTTAGCCAGGAATTCATTGGAGTTGTGGGACATGTGACACCTTTCTCTTCGCAAAGGAAGGGAGCCATAGTCCAAATTTGAGCTCTATATCTTTAGCCGGATATATCTCTAGTATCGGTGAATTTGGAATAATTCAGTAAAATGAATTAGTTTCTATCAGACTATGTGTTAGCACTATGGCTCCAGTCAGCGATATAAGGGTAGATGGTGATATAAGGGAGGTAGCATATTGCATTATTTTTGATATATTGAAAAATGATATCGGTATATTGCTGAATCAAAAATGAAATTAAGTTAAATGTATCAAATCCTGATTTTTATATATACATATATACACACATATAAATAGATTTTTGGTTTATCATATATGGTTTGCTTGTATTGGTTAGAATTTCAGTAGTTACTAAGACGTTTGATCTCATCTCCTATAGTAACAATTTTTCAGACAAAGAATCTAGTAGGAATCAAGAGAAGGCACCAATAGAGTGAGCCGTGAAGGCTTCTGTGCTCCTCAAACACATGCTATGTTATATTTTTATTTGCCATGACTATAAGACTTCAATAGTTTATTTTGTCAAGTTATGTTAGAAATGTTTTAAAATTATAACTTATTTGAAATATTAGAAATACTTATAAACTTTTAAATGAAATATTTTATCGCGTATGCAGATATAATTATGTAAGGCGTGAGAGTTTAATCCGTACTTCTTCCTGTTTGCTTCAATCAATTCACAAATTTTGTGTTTTTATCTGATCCCAAGGTACATGCACATGCATACGTATAAGTCTGCGTGTGTTGAACATGATTTCTGGCCAGTCGGGCGAGAGTCAAATATGATACAAATAGCAATAACTCTAACCATGTACTGACTCCGACCCTAATTATAAAATCCTATTTATAGTCTATAAATGATATCTTATAATTAAGACCGAAAGTGATATAATTTTAATATAACATATTCTTAAATCAAATGAAATAAAACGTGATGTGATCACTTTTTAATTTTTCTAATACAAATAAAATTTTAATGCAAAAATCAAAATATTTAATTTTTACCATGTGTTGTTCTAAAATTGATATCAATTTTCTGTATTGATGAGTATAGTTCAAAGTAGGAACATAGTATTCGGGCAAAAAAAAAAAAAAAAAGGAACACGGTAAATTGGTTTTATGAAGCTTACTATGTAGCTTCGCTTGTTGTACTTCGTGTATTGCCTTAATTTATTTGGGTTCTATTTTTATCCTCTGTATTATCTTTTAACTTCTAGTGATCTACAGCGGAATGCGATTTTAAATTATTCGTGAGAAGTTTCTTCGTATTTTTATTACACACTCGTGCATATGTATGTATCCAAGTAATACGCTTCTTTGAGGTATTCAATTCAAAATAAATTTAATTATCAACGAAATTCTAGATACAAACCCAAGACTTGAACTTCTTAAAAGGAAAAATACTATATTTTATCTCCTTCAACTAAGGTTTAAGTACAAAATGGGTAATCAAACTTCAAAAATGTGATCAAATACCTTCTAAAACTTTGGACTAAAATGAAAGAATCGAACCTCTCTTATTGCCTCTCAACAATCTTAGCAGACTGATACGAGGATCACATTCTCTCTTGCAGTTTATTATTTTAACTGAAGCACGACATTTTTGCTTTAGCCCAAAGTTTGCTTTGCATTTAAAATTTGAACATATGAATATTATTGTTCAACCTTAAAAAAAAAAAGATAAAATGTACTTCCGACTTTCTTAAATCAGTCAAACAGAAGCTAGTATATGACAGATTGAAGGAGAGTTAGTGGGGAAAATTGGGGAAGCTCTCCGTCTACGTGAAGCCCATTCCTTCCGGATGTCAAAGGTATAGTTGATCTCCAAGTGACATTTGTTATCATCATCAACAAACTGCAAAAGCAAGAACTTCTGTCGTACAACTCGAAAGCTCAGGCAAAGTGAAAGTAAGTACCAAAAGAGTTTTGCATCAAGACATAAAATTCTGCTCCCCGCAAGCCAGAGAAAATGTCAAATAGGAAGAAATAAGAGGAAAATTTGAAAGCTGTTCATCACAATCACTTCTCTACTGAAAAATAAATAACATTAGAGGTAAATTCAACATGGAAGATTTGACACGTGTTTTGAATATATTGTCTGGTAAGAAATGATGTTGATGAGAACTGAGAAGCATTAAATATCTGAAACATCTGGCAAGTATTGCTCATACCCTTTTCATAGCCTCATCCCATGAAAATGGTTAACAGAAACTGCAGCAACTAATTATAGTTCAAAATGCAACTAGTTTGAGCTCAGAGAATACTTTATCAAGAACTAACTCTGACTATTGTGGTGTAGAGAGGGGCTACTACATTAGCAGTCATCTAAATATGAGTATTCCATGTTTCTGTTTGTCTTTGGAAAATGCAGAAAATTGTATGACTTTGTTTAGTGGTAGTTTTACCCTCGATTTCGCAGAATATTGTCCTCTAGCAAACATCCCAGAGGGTGTGGTTTCTTCCGGCATCTCATGTGTGTAGGGCTCTGCCTGAGGGCTGAAAGTTCCCAACATCTCTTTTGCGCTGTCCACTGAAATTATACTCATTTGTAAGACAATGCCTTAGAAGTTAGATCAGCATAAACATTTAATACCGTGCTCAGAGCAGCCCTTATATTACATCAGAAATTTTCTACAGAAGTCTTAGCTAGAATTTTATACATATTATCCATCAACACATCATTTGTCCATAACAGGTCTAAGTTCATAAAAGTTCTAATATGAACCTCCTGCTTCTAAAGTGAGCAATGTCGCTCTCAATTTTTCAAAATGTTTTGCATTTCTGTCACACCATCCATGTAAAATTGAACATAAAAGTAAATAACTTGCTAGCATAGACATTATTTATACACCTGGCATGGTTAACCCATCCTTAGACTTGGAGTAGAAGTCAGTAGACTGTTTGAACTTTGGATGGAGATGCGATCAAATCACAAAATTGGATCATTTAAGAAAAAGGAGGGTAACATTGCGTACTTTTGGACTATGCAGACCGAATTGAAACTATTATAAGGGTAAAAGAATCCTAACTGCATTTAAGCCTGTATTATATATTTGGAAAAATTGCGACATAACTTACCCTTCATGCCAGTCTTCCAGACGGTATTGGTGTATTTAAACCCAGACACAATATTGTTGCTGACTTGGAAGGCAAATTTCAAACGGTAATGGCTACCTTCTTTAAGAGTAAACCATAAGCCTTTTGGGTTTCCGTCCTCAGGAATAGGAAGAACAATGTCATCTCTTCCAGGAGAAATGATTGACAGACTAAGAACTTTCACTTCAGGTTCAAGAGTTTCTGAAATGATAAATTGACAAAAAGAAATCGAGTTATTTGATACAGGAATAGAATAGAAAGAGGATTTACAATAACTAGATAATAAATTTAAACTTATATAAAAAAAATTTTACTTAAAATTCAAGGGACTCACATAAGAAAAGAGACATTCTAACACATTATATTTCAAATGACAACATAAATCAGAGCGTGATGTTGACATGGTACAATACAGAAAGAAAAGTGACATTAAACGGTATTGCTCAGCACATTTATCTTCATGAATAATTAGTGACAGGATTTGGCACCATCATATAGAAATAACTGAGAGCAAAAACAAAACATCAGTAATTGAGAATTCGAGAAATAAAGGTATAAGGGAAATAGAACACCTCCAACATTTTCCATATCCACGCTGCCAAGAAGTTGTTCCTTCCATCGCCTTAGACTCTCATCATCCTGTATTGTCAAAAAGACGACAAAAAAGCATTAAGTAGGAAACAACAGTCAGAAAAGAAAATGGGGAAATGAGTAATATACAATATATCCCCCTCCAGTTGGCCAAAGTCAGTATAGATTTGAAACGCATATCTCCCTGAAAGCCCTCACGATTTGTTAGCACACCACTTTCTTCAGTTATATTTTGAATATTTGCAGTGATTTTAATACCAATAATATTAATTTAATAGACAACAAATTTATTTAAGATACAAGTGAAATGAATCGTTACAACTTTCACATTATTATTCTGATCAAAACTGAGACAAAATATTAAAGAGTAACTAGATAGTAACAGAAAACATCAGAAAGTTAGATGAAGGCAAAATGATTTTGCTGGGGATAAACCGGGTACTTCCACATCAATATGTAATCAATCCGGACTTTTCACTGAAAAGAGATAAAGAGAAAATAGAGATAAAATAGAATATAAATATAATGAGAAATACTGGACGCCATAGATACCCATAGTCACATTATTATATCTAATAAATAAGTGTGCGACTATTAAAAAAACACAATGTAATATGCACCGGAACATTCAACTGCAGGGAACACAGACCTTATCTTTCTCAAGCTGATCTTTAAGAGAGCATTTAGGCCCCAGCTCTAATTTGGTTCCCTCATCGTCGTCGTCATCCTCAGTTGGAGCGACAGAAGACTCGCTCGCATGTCTTGGCAGACTCTCGCCTTCCTTTTTCTCTTCAGCTGGTTCTTTACCTGCTTCATTTTCATCAGGCTTCATGTTCTTGGAGCTTTAGACTGCTCTAACAATTTCAAAAGTGGTTAGCTCATCAAAACTCACAAGGAATCACAATGCGCAAATGGGAAAACCCAGATGTCAAATTACAGAAACAAAAAAAGTTAGGTAGACAGTATGAGACCAATCAATACAAAATTCGAAACAAATTTAGGTCGAGGCTATGTTTCGGAAAACCCAAGAGAGAAGGCAGACGAATACGCACCAGCAAAAATGGGGTTTGTTTGAATTGTTCAAGAAATCTGAAAGGGGAGAGAAAAAGATGGGTAGGTCGGGGGAAAAAATCGTGAGGTGATCCGCAATGTCCGTGGGAAGGGAGCGATTGACTTGAAAGGAGTGTCTTTCGTTGGCCATTAACAATCCAGAGAAGTAGAAATTGGTGGCAAAAAAAAAAAAGGATGGGACGATGAAATCGAAATTGGAATTCGTATGCTTTATATGGTTCTCTTTGCTGCTTTGCCAAGAGACGCCCATTCTAGTTTCCCGCGCTGAAACGAAAGGGCCGTTGAGGGCCAAATTATATTTATAATAATTCATGTTTAAAAAAAAAGAAAAAAAAATTTATCCTCATTATTTTGCTTCATATTTTTAATCATTTTTTAAAATTATCCTTTTTCAATAAAGTATGTTGAATTAATCTAATATTGGCTCCAATAAAAAAGAGGAAAAAGATTTATTCTTCCTGTTCTACCGGAAAAATAAAAAGTCGCACAAAAAAGGAAAGGAATTTCACCGTAGGCAGGTCGTCCGCTGACCCGGAGCACTTTTTTTTTTTTTTTGGACTAGCTGAGCATTAGCATTTGTTGAAAACAATCTCACGTCTGCTTTAATGTCTTGGTTTTTTTGGGCCAGACGGGGACTTAGAATTGATTTGATATGCGGAGTGAATAAAATAATTTTTTCATTAGTCTATTAATAAGGCCCAACTTGCAAGACTCCATCGACCCAAGGCCCAAACTAGTATTAATTATAACGTCCAATATCAGCCCAAGACGTAAAAGAGCATCCACCAATGGCATTTGAGTATAGCGGAAAGAATTAATTTCTCACAACATAGTGAACCAAAATTTAAATTTCATTGAGAAAAGTATTGACATTTAGTGTTTGACAATGTTTTAAATAAGATTGCCTCCAACAGGATAACACATATGCTTAGCCCAAAAAAAAAAAAAGATCATCCAAAGATAGAAATGGATGACCTAGTTTTCAGGTTTTCTTAGACTAAAAAATTGAGATAACCTATTCATGCCACACAAAAAAAAAAACAGAGATGACCTATATTCCATCATTTTAAATATAAGAGCTAGAAGAGGATTTGTTACCAATGAGAATTAGGTTTAACGAAATAGACCAATTCTCCAGAATATGATGAATCAAGATTTAAATTCTCTATGAGAAAAGTACCAAATGAGTAATTTAAGAAAACATTAAACATGTCCAATATGTCAATCATAATAAACACAAACAAAGAACAATACAAAATTAGAAGAGTTTGCAAGTGAAAAGAACAAAACAATCATGCTACCTTCGGTCCTAAATATAATACCAACTCTGATCATTAATATTATCTCCAGTATTAATTATAAGAACCAGTTGACTAATTTGAGAAAATTAAAAAAGTAAGTTGAGTTAGTTATTTGTCCTAAATAGGTATTGTCTTTCCTAAAATATCCTTGCTAATCAAGTGTATTGATTAGAGTTATCATTGTTAGAAGGGCTACTTTGAGTAGATCAAGAAATAATTGACTAATTTGAGTAGATCAAGAAAGTTTGTTGAGTTAGTTATTTAAGATAAATAAGTATTATCTTTTTTAGAATACCCTTGATGAGAATCATGTGCATTGACTACTATCATTTAATGAAACTTTTAACACGTACAATTACTACAAGGACGATTTTGAAAATAATGAATAAATATAAGAGACAAAGTGGATTGAATTTTATATTTCGGACCAAATTAAATGTTAAACCAGTTCTTATATTAAGGACCAGAGATAGTACCTACTTTGTAGCGTAAATTGTACCATAAAGGCATCTTATATTTAGAAGCAAAGGTAATAACAACTATCAAAGCCACTCCTTTTTGCAGTATTGCAGTGCAGATTCAACCAAGAGCCTCTTGTATATATACATCAGCAAGCAAAATATCAATTAAAGGGTTGGTGCTTCTCTCAACCATCTTCTGAACAATTGTGCTATAACTATGATTAGATGAGTCCCATACACCAAGTCCCACAAACAAATTAGAGAATCCTATTGTGTCACCACATAAGATTTACTATGAGTTATATATTATCTAAAGGATTCATTTTCTCTTAAAATGAAAGAGATAAAAGTTGTAGGGATCCATCCCTTAAATATCTATTAAATCGACGATGCCTAAGTGAATGAACCTAATATCATCAGTTTTTCCAAAGTCATTTATTCTATTTTTTTCCCGCAAAAATAGGTGAACAGTATCTGTTTAGAAGTTTCATTAGCTAGAATGACCTTATATGTTTTTATATATAGAAAGTGTTAGTAATCTGTAAATTTCAAGTACAGAAGTTCTAATGCTTCAATTTAGGTCCTTCTGACTAATAAATTTTTTTAATTAGAAATTTTTACAGAAAATTTTCACCAATTTTTCCCTTTTGTCTTTTTTCTAAAAAGAAAAAAAAGATATTCGGATAAAAGATCAGTTTATAATACAGAATGAGTAAAAGAACAAGAAAATAAACGCACATAAGAATCACCATTACTACTTACTAGTCCTAACAAAAGCCATGGCAAAAGCTTTTATCATGTTGGGGGATGGTGTTGCGAAGATGATTTGGTTAAAGTTCCTAGTTGAAGTCTTCACGTGATCAATAGCATTTCTTATCAAACTCAATTTTCAAAAGAGAATTGATGAGGCTGACATGAGAAAATGCTTTCACTATTCATCCAATTTGTCCCGTTTATATAAATATTCATGAATTCGAATCAACATGCCAATATGGTGAAATATATAATTAATTAATTAAAGCCCTAACTTGGATATAATTTATGATCACAAAATACTAAAATTGAATTTGTCGCATCCCATGCAATTCCATTATCTCAATGATTATGACATTTACAATTTGGATTTTGATAAAAAGCTAAGCATTATTACTTCTTTGCCTTCATCATTGTAGGAATCAACAGAATCTCTTCAGGCTACTCGAACTATTCATGAAATCCCCATTTGAACAACTCGTCTCATTTCTCCTCAAGTCTTCCACTCATTTATAGATTTCTCTGTTTAATTTTCTACGTTGATTTAAACACCAGAGTTGAAAGGAATGACCCCTTATGTTAGTGGCACTGGTTTTCTGAGAAATAGAAAGAGTTGCGATGAAGATGAAAGTTGTGTACAATACTCCTCCGGTCCTAAATATAAAACCCTTATACACACACTAGTATAAGAGTCTTATATTTAGGATCAGAGGAGTATTTTAATATTTTAAGATATGAGTAACATTTTCTTTTGGGTTTACTTTGCCCCTATCTATTTCAATTTTTTAGAGTCCATATTGGATAAACTAACAGATTTCCTTAAAGATATAATAGGGACCCTTAAGTGCACTTTGCACTACTAAAACTCAAATCATCAAAGCAACAATTTTTTTTTGCAAAGTGATAATTTGAAATTATCTCTACATGTGCTCAAAAATAAATGTAATAATTAAGTTTGATATTATGAAAGTGTGTTATACTCTCTCCGTCTCTTATTATAAACAATAACTACTATCTTCATTCTGTCCCTAAATATAAACAACTTTTAACAGTTGTCTTAAATTTTTATAACAAACTTTCTGTTTTGCCCCTAATAAATACTTATTTTAATATATTTATTTTGGTAATATATTTATTAAAATGATGCATATATGGGGATTTCAAATTTCTAGCTGTAACCCGCGTCTTTTTCCTTAAATTTTAGGCGGAATTTCATCTTCCCATATTCACTCCCCCCCCCCCCCCACCACCTCATGAGGATCCTATTTTTCCATCTCATTTTGTCAACCACGGGGAAATAGTGGGGACGGGAGAGCTCATTTCTCCACCAGTAAGGCTAGAGGCTGATGTCAAGAGAAATCATGAAATGTAAGGGATATAATCTCTCTTCATGATTTTTATATAATGTCTCTCCCATCATAAATAAGGATATTTTGGAGAGAAACAAATTTCAATTTTACACATTTATTGTCTTTAACTAATTTTAACTACCATTTTAATCTACATAATCTAGTATACATAATCTAGTATAAGGTTGCTTATAATAAGAAATAGAGGGAGTATTGTGTGAATGAATGGCATGATAAGGGGGTATATATATTCAGTCAAATCATGCCTATGAAAGTAATGTACCCCTTTCCAACTAAAAATTCATAACCATATGTTATTCTTGTAAGGTAATTAATAAATTTTTATTTTAATTTTATTATCTCTATTAAATACAATACAAAATAGGTAAGAAAAAATGTATTGCACTTTTTTTAAATAAGTATGAGCAAATATAAAAGAAAAATTATTAATTTAATATATTTATGAGAAAATGACATAAAAAGAAGTTAAAAATTGCAATATTCTAATTCAATCACCTAATACTTCAAAATTTTAGGAGAGAAAGTGATGCTTGATTGGGTATCTTGTAAATGTAGTTAAATGACAAAAATGCTCTTGTATCAAAAAAATTTATTAACAAGTTATGAATTAATAATGATAAGTATTGAACAGCAAATGATGAAAAATATACTGGCAATAATAAGCTATTTATTAATAAGTTGTGAGCTGACAATAACAAGTGTTATCTAGCTAATAACAAGAAATGTATTAGTAATGACAAATTTAATAGTTTTTTTTTAAAAAAATGATACAAAGATATTTTAGTTATTTAACCACAGTTGTAAAATACCAAATCAAATATTACTTTCTTTTTTAGAATTTTGAACTTTTATGTGTGAATTGAAATATTATAATTTTTTTAAAGTCTTTTTTTCCTACATCTATTAACATGCAAGAATAAAATAATATAGTAAGAAGTGGCACGTCATTATCTTTGGGAATAAAAGGACAATGGCAAATCAAAAAGGACAGACGAAGCAATCACGTCCAAAGGGAACGTGACTCATTGTGTCTTGTGACCCATCGCATCCTCCAATTCCAGTCAAGCAAACCTCATCGCATCTCCGAATCAATAGCCTAGGTCGGTGCATCTTTCCACGTGTCATATATTTATTCGATGAAAAACTCCATCCTGGCCTCCACGGCCGACCACCACCACCACCTCATGTTCTTTTTTTGATATAAAAGTTAAAATATAAACTAATATATCCATATATATATAATTAATTAATTATATATACATACAAATAAATGCCATTGATGCAAAATATATATACAGAGAAAAAAATATTTTACAGCTACATATAGTTTCTTTCAATTTTTATTTTGTACTTTTTTTCTTGTTTAATTAAATTATTTAACTTTACTCCGTTAATATTGTTAATTCTTATAATTTTGATGGGTTAGCTCGGGTAGCTCATGTACATATTTTAGTCAGTGCATGGTTATATTGTTTGCAAAGTGTTTAAGTCCAGTCTTGCCAATAGTACTTTTGTTTATGAATTTAATATACTTTATTAATAAATATATTAATATGTAATAATAATTCACAAGGCTAAAGAAATTGGTTCTAGTAAAAACAACTATGCAAATTTAAGCATGAGGTTTTAAATTAGCGTATGAATGACTAAAAAAATGTATTTAAAAGAGTTAAACTTTAATTGAGTTTAATAATAGTAAAATTTGGTTTGGTAATATTTGATAGAAGATTATAATATGAAAAATAATTTGGTGGTTGGCCGTGTACGCAGTCTAATTCCAATACATTTTCATTTCGAGGGATCCTAGAAAGATATAAAGTTCTCTCATGCGACAACAATCTCTCGTTCGGCCCAGTGAGCCACATTAATCTTATATTTGGTGACAATTTTTTTTGTTTATTTTATTCTGTATCTTATATATATACTCTTTCGGTCATTAATATAAGATTTATTTACCTAATTTGATTAAATTAAAAAAAATTAGGTAAGTTAGTTAATTATAAGAAATATGACACGTTTGTCTTAAAATACTATAATCATCTTCATTAATATCCTCTCTCTCTCTTCTACTTGATTATAGTTGAGAAAGTATCCATAGGGATAATTTAGAAAAAATTGATAAATATGAGAAATATGTCTTATATTTAGGACTAAAATCAACTTAACAATTAGGTCTAATATTAAGGATTGGAAGAGTGCGTGTGTGCATATATGAATTATTCTCTACAAAACTTACAATTTCTTTTTTTGCCAACTTATAATTTGTTAATTGCTTATAAAATATTTTTTGCGGAAAAGATAAAATTAGAGACTTATTAAAAGCATGATGAGAGATTATACAAATCATTGTGAAAGAACATATAAAAAAAGAGATTTGAAATCGTTATATTATTTCTATGGATAATTATTTAAAGATTAACGTATTGATTTGATCATCAGCCTAAATATGTAAATGAAAAAAAAAAAAGTCGAAGCAATCCATTAATAATAATGAATCTTTTTTGTCATGGAATGATGAGTCGGTGAATTTTTCTCAAGATACATTAAAATATGATCAGTCAAGACTCGTGTGAAGACCGAGGATCTACATGCTCCGCCCAATACAAAGATCCGTATGGATATAAACTCCGTGTAAAAAAAAAAAAAACATCTTTAATAATACTCTTTCTTAATCTTATTAGAAACTTTAAATAACTAATTTATAGATAATAAATAATTAGTTAAATTATTTAAAAATAATAAATAAGTTAGAAATATACTTTTGTTTCTAAATATATTCTTATAATAAATAAGGAAAAAATGAAAGAAAATGTATGAAAAAAATATGACAAAAGAGAAATAATTAAGAGTAACATTAAAAAATGTATTTTTTTTGAATTAAAAAATGTATTAAATATTAAGATAAACCTAAATTGAAGTTTATAAATAAAAGATGAGGGAGTAAGCAGTTTTAATTTTATAAAATAGTTTTTCTTTTTTTTAGTCTTACAATCATTTACCCTTTTCTTTTTCCAGACTTACCATCATTTATCTTGGATGATTTTTTTAAATAATTGTTATTTTAAAAATTAAATTAAAACGTCATCATTTAATGATGTTGCATCAACGTTATTGGAATTATATTTCACAAGATTATGAAATTAAAATGAAAACATGTACGATATTAAAAACTGAATATGTATTTTCTTTGGTCAATTTTAAGCTCTTTATTTCATTTTTCTTATCTAATTTTGAACAAAATTATAAACATTGAAGCCCATAATTTTCTGTATCATATTGCCAAGTAGATTTCACTAAGCGTTATCCGATGGCCCACCTCCAGGTAGGATAATTTGTTTGCTGCGATCCATTCAATGTCCCTAAGGCAAATCAATTCAACAACATGCGGCTTTTCCCCCTTGGCATGCGTGGAACTATCTACTTTTATTTATAAATCATTTTCAACGTGTTTTATACAGATTAAAAAAAATTTTAAATTTTATTAACGCTTATTTAAAATTTAACAAGTTTTTAACTTTATCCCTATTCAAACATATATTACACTCTATGTAAATAAAGTCAACACAATAATAAATAAAAGATAAAATTATACATATATACAAAAATTTCTTTCAATGTCTTATAAATAAAATCAAAAAATATCTTTTACTCTATCCTATAAATAGAACCAGATGAGTATATATATCATATAAAATCTATATGTAAAGATGTAAACTTATATTAAATTTTGCATAATATACAATTTTTTTAAAAAGGACAACTGCAATGTTTTTTTAATGAAATTCTTCTTCATCTTCAGACAAAATTCTTTAAATATATTTATTTTATACGGCACAAAATCACTGAAAATAAGTTAATTCAAACATACAACAACATAATCTAACGCACAGATTTTGACCATTTTGTGATAAATAGCTTGTTTTTGCGTCCTAGCCTTGCAAAAAGATATAAAAAGGTAATTCAAGGTGATGCACGCACATAAATTAATTTGGAAAGTTAAATATTTTCATGAGGAAGAAATGATTATTAATTTATGAACACATATAGCTGCATAAATTAATACTACCTCCGCTCCTTAATTTAAAATCTCGTTTAACTTTTATTTTAGTTTTAAATATAAGACTATAATATATTTTGTCTCTCATATTTATCTTTTTTTTCTTAAGATAATCCTTCTAGTGATAGTTCTAACTAATAAATTTAATTAGTAAAGATATTTTAGAACAAAATACCTATTTATTACAAATAACTAATTTAACTTATTTTTTAATCAATTTAAATTAATTAACTAACTTTTGTATTTAAAATCAGAGATTGCATATTGCAGTACCGTATATAGTTTGTAAATGGATGAGTCACCTAAATGTGGGACCGCACAAAGCACAGAAACAAAAGCAGCCAAAAGAAGATGATGGGTTTTCCATAGAGCAAAGAAAATGTTGCTCATAATGAGATATTCATAGCATAGAAAATAATATTTTTTTAATATAAATAATCTCATTAAATTTATTATATTATTATACAATTTTACTCTTAATTTATTATCTTGTGTATTTTTTTAAGAGCTTATACATATGTATATTAAATAAAAATAAAGTAAAAAGTTTATTAACTTTTAAGACAAAAATAATAATATTTAAATTTTTTCTTAATTTAAGTAAATTAAAACATGTTGAAAGAATTTGTAAATTGGATTAGATAATTAACCGATAATAGTGGTAATAATAATAATATTTTTTTTCCGGAAGTAATGATAACATTTGAAGATAATGGGGGGCATAATTTCGTATTTCTAAGACCATGCTGCCATTATTGCCTACCATAGTTCTTGTTCCAAATACCATTCACTGAATTAGAGGCGTCAAATCCCAAGATTCTTCTCATATTGTCCCCATCACCTCCTAATTCTTCCCAAAAATCTGCTTCCTTTTAACACTTGTTTAGTGAACATATACAGTAAAATGAAACTAAATAAAGTTTCTGTGTCTGTGTGTAAATTTATTAAAGAAACAAAATAGAATAAATTATATTTAATATATTTGGTGTGACACAGAAAGGAATCAGAATATATTCGCTACTGAGGCATGCTGCATCCCAGCATATTTAAACCACTAGTATGAACCCCTTTTCTGCTTTTCATTTTTCTTAACCATCCAGAATTTTTCCCCAAAAAAAAAAACCTAAAATTTAAATTAGTTGTAAAATAGATTATTGTCAAATTTTATATTTATTATAAATTATTCAAAATGATGCTTTTGAAAAAACATGATCACAGCTTAATTTCTTAAATTTTGGTAAGTCGTTTTGTAAAATCTAACAAGGTAATAACTTTTTTCAAATAAAATAAAAAAAATTATGTACTTAAAAACAATTAGACCAATGTATTGAAGAGCATGTCTATATTTAACTTAACCACATCTTTTCTTTTCTTTTCCCCCCCTTTTTCTTTTAACCATGGGATTTACCCCACGTTGAATCTAGATTAGTAGGTAAAACCAAATACATGGGTTGATTTATTACCTAAAGAATAATTAATTTTTTTATTATTTTAAAAAAAATTTGGCGTTTTTATAGGTAGATTTTCCTAATCAATTCCATTTTATGGTCCTGTACACCAACCTGAGGCTTCTCGTTCTCTCTATATAATGCACTCTTCACCCCATTTCATCTCACCAAAAGCATTTAGTTTACTCCTTATCTCTTTCACCCTCTTAAGTGATCATCTTCTTCTTCCTCCTCCTTTCAACTATTCCTAGCTGACTCACTGCAAAAGAAAATGGCCGCTGTTGAGGTAATCAATAGAGATCTTCGTTTCTGGCTCCTCTATGTACACGGTTTCTATATCATATTGGTCACTCTAATTAATCATACCAATATACTGAAATTATCAGCATCATGAGAGGATCATTAACAAATATTTCTGCCTTTCTTAGGGTTTTTTTTTCTTTTCAATATTTTTCAGTTTCTGATTAATGATCAGATCAAGCCTACTGAATAGAGATATATGTAGGCCTTTGCTTCTTGAAAATCGAAATGGCGCAGGAAGCTATGTTTTTAGAATAGTTACATGTTTTTGTTAATAATTAAATTAACCATGACTATATTGTTGCAGGTTGTGTCGGCAAAAACTGCTCTGCCAGCTGAGGAATCTACTGAGAAGAAGACGAGCGAAGAGAATATTCCAACACCTGCAGCAAATCCTGAGCCTGCGTCTCAGGAATCACAACAGGAGGAAAAACCGGCAATTTCACGAGGTAATTAAATTTAATTAGCTAGCCCTTGCTCCATGTTAATAGCAGAGATCCATGAATTGAAGCAAATATACTAATTATAAGTATCTAATTCACTCGTCGTTATGATTAGATCCTTGGAGTCTTAAAACATTTGTATTCAGTCTGATTGCCTCTAATAAACTCTTTTTCAGTACAGTGTTCCTCTAAATTTTGTTGGATGCAACTATCGTGACTCATCTAAATATGTATGATTTGTACTATAATTATGAACAACTAGGGCAAACGGAAGCAAATAAAGAAAAGAACTAACTCGTACTTAGCTTGTGATGATAATTTGCATCCAATGAAAATTCTGACATATTTATGCCAATTTTCATGTGATTCTTAATCAATATAATTGATAATGTCTGGCATTCATTAATACTATAGATGTTCAACTGGGTTCATGGACTGATGTACTCATGTCAATCTAGACCAGGAGACTCAATATATACAACTTTTAAAATAGATCAGAGGCTGATGTAAACTAAAAAGCTTGATCACGGTAAGAACTTATTAATCATTAATTGAACCAAAAAAAAGAAAATTGAAACAGTGTCAGATAAGATGATGTGAGGGCCAACCATACGGCAATGAAATATAACTGGACATTCACTTTAATCTAAATTTAATTAGTTCTATTAGTGCACACACTTATCTGTGGGGTTCATGAAAATCAAGCAGAAGAAGTCAAGGTTGTTGAAACAGTGACAGAAGAGGCTGCACGTGAGAAGACAGATGAAGAGACCAAGAAGGAAGAAGACGAGACTACTGCAGCAGTAGTTGCAGAAGAAACCAGCAAAGAAAATACTGAAGTAGTTGCAGGTGTTGAGGCACCAAAGACTGAAGAAGAAAGAACCAAGACTCCTGAAGATCATAAAGAGGTCAAGAAAGAAGAGGAAGTTGAGGAAGACAAAGCTGAGAAGAAGAAGGAGGAAGAGGAGAATCTAGAGAAGCCAGAAGCCTCAGCTGAAAAGAGCCAAGAAGAGAAGGAAGAGGCAAAGAGTGAAGAGAAGGAAGAAAAGAAAGAAGAATCAGAAACTGAAGAGAAGAAAAGGGATGAACAAGGCACAGAAGCTGAAATTACTACTGCAGCTGAAAAGACTGAATGAGAGCATGCATGGGACCCACACTCAAATGGATTCTATAGTACTGTTCTATCTTTTTAATAATAATCTCTATTACCTATTTTGTGAGTTTATGTTTTAGAGGGTTTCTTGTGTTTGGTTGTGTTTTTGTGATGTTGCATGTCAATTAAGTTGCTGTGTTGTGTTTTGTAGTCTTCGTACGGAGTCAGTCACCCACATGGCAATGCATGAATCTGTGTGGGATCAAATAATATAGACACTTAGCATGTGGTGTAATAATTTGTTAGTGTTTGTTGGCTACCAAGTGTCTCTTCTATTATCTTACCCTTTCGTTTCCCTTTTACCTTCCCTTTGTTTCTTCAGATGTACTGTGTTGTTTTCTGGCCTTTCCTTGTTTAACAGCTTGCCAATATCATTGCGCTATATAGTTCGTTCTAGTTGTGCCTCCAACTAAAATATTTAGTTAAAAAAGATTTAATATAATCCACCATAGCGAGCTTGAATCTACTTGAATCATTTATGTCTAAATTCTTGAAAATAATTTTGAAATGAAAGCAGGAGGATAAATTCAGACGTGCTTTGTATATTTTATTATATAAGATATTTTATCTAAAGTATTATAAAACTTTCTAACTAATTAACCAAGCTACTTTAACTAATTAATAACCTTTGCTGAGAGTAATTCTAATATTTTACAAGAAATAACCAATTTTGATTAACTTCATTAATTTACATAAAGTTATTTAGATGCTTATAATAAGAATCGGAGGATCAACTAATGTTGGGTTTAACAGAAAAGGTTAATTACTCACAACAATTGAACCAAAATTTAGATTTCTATTACAAGAGGTGTCTATATTTAGTGTCTTAAACCGGAACCAATTGGAAGATATATATTGATACCTTAGCTTAATTTAAAATAAAAAAAAAAAGAAGGAACAGGAGGGATAGTAAACCTGAAAAATTATTAAACTTCAGCATTCAGTTAATGAGTTTTATGAAATATGCTGCAAGTATCTTATTATACTCCTCCGGTCTTTAATATAAGACCTAATTATTGAGTTGATTTTGGTTCTAAATATAAAACATATTTATCATATTTATCATTTTTTTCTAAATTACCCCTATGGATACTCTTTGAACTATAATCAAGTAAAAGAGGAAGAAAATATATTAAGAAAAATGATTATGGTGTTTTAAGAAAAATATATCACATTTCTTATAATTAACTAACTTACCTAACTTCTTTAATTTAATCAAATTAATTAAATAGGTCTTATATTAAAGATCGGAGGAGTAGGAATAGAGAAGTATATATACTAATATATTCATTATAATCATAGAAAATATTGGGAGGCAACTTTTGATACCTTGTGTATAAATTATTTGCGACAAAAAATAAAAGAGAAAATATTGCCACATTTAATTTATTGGGTTTGGGTCTTTGGGATGAGAAGCCGTCTTTTGGATTTGAGAAAAACGGGCCTCATATCCAAACATTCCTTCTTGGAGCAAACATGATCGCCACCCATTTTATCCCCAAAAACCCAAAAAGGAAAAGGGCCGCGGCGCACGCGCGTGGAGCATTTTCGTCCACTCGTCATACAATAGTTCTGTAAGAAATCGTTTGCATTGCAAAGTCGTCAGTCAGATGCCCATGATCGCACACTGCATGCAGCCGTCAAAATCAAGAACTTAAACTTGTGCGTCTCCCCATCTTGGCTTTTGGGTCACATAACATTCAATCAGCGGCATCTTCGGTTTCTTTCACTGTAAGTAAAATGGCGTCTCTCTTGTCGAAAGCAAACTTAGCAAGGGGAAGAGATGAAGTGTATGTTGCGGCAATGCCTTTGAGAGCCACCAAAGGACCAGCCCAGTTGGTTATGTCCTCAGCTTACTCTCTCAATTTCTGGGATTTCCAGCACTTCATGGTCATCCTCAAAACCTCCTCCCCAATTTCTCCTCCTCAGGTTCCCTCTCTTTCCCCCCCTCTCTCTTTCACATTTACCTTATCCATTTCCGGATTTGTTGAAAGGCTTCATGTTTATAGTTAGGTCTTTTCTTCTTAAACTTTCTGGGGATTGTTCGATTCTTGAAACTGTTAACATGGTTGATGCTAAGGAAAGGGATAAATATAGATGATGAAGGGACATCTATTCGTGTTTGCCATCTTTAATGCTGCCCAGGTTTGAGCATGCTAACATGAATTATGCATAGAATTAGGATGTGTGAAATTCAGCAACATTTTTTCACAGAGGATTAGCTTCAAAGCGTGAAGTAAGAATATTTAGATTGCGTGGAACAACCTAGTGATTTACCTTTATTTAATGAAAATGTGATATTTTCTAGATTCAATAGTGCTTTTGTAGCCCGCTTTTATGTTTCCTCTTCTGCTGTTTTGAAGCTTGTGGAATCTGATGGCCTAGTGTATACATCTTGAGATAGATGATTGTGATGTAGGAATCAAACCACAAGAGCACACAATGGATTTGATAGACAGAAATGTTGGATTTCTTCTCTTTTTCTTGTCCCCCCCCCCCCCCAAAAAACCTTAGGGGCGACATTTCACTGTACTATGGGATTTGAGTTTTCTGAAGTTGAAATTTTCTATTTTCTTTTCAGTGATTAAAGGTTTTGTTGGGAAGGAAAGATGGGATTTTCTGCAACTTACTGGATGTTAATGGAAACTAGATTTTTGATCATAATGAACATGTTGTTTTAGGTCCTGGTTTTTGATTTTCAACCTAATGACCCTGAAGATATATATGTGGCACTTGCAGTTCTATCGGGTAAAACAGTACCAGGTCAGCACTAATCATCTTATATTTCAAGAAAGTTTGACTTCTGAATCGTATTGAGTGAAGCAATTACATTAGTTATATAGTTGCAGGGCAAAACCCTTCTGGCATGCATACTGAACAGAAAGTTGAATTAAAACCTCCTCAAAAGTTAACACTTATCTTACTATTGTCAGTAGTAATCATTCAATGGAGCACTTTGAGAATCCATGACTGCTTGTTTTTTCAGGAACTGTTCTCGTAAGGAAGATGAAAACGATGCCAAGAAGAAAATGTTGGCTGGTTGGATATTCAAAAGCAGATGGTGTGGGCATTGCTAATGAATTCAACAAGAATTGGGATACAAATTTGAGAGTTGGTCTGCATGACTGTCGTGATTATACCAACGGTAATAATATTCTGTGCGTGAGTGATTTGTGATGACCAAGATAGTAACATTCGTTCATTTCCTTAAATTAGACCTTTAAGGATCCTTTTGCTCTTTGAATGTTGTTCAAACCATATCATACTGAAGCATTCTGCCCAATTTAAAGGCCTGGTCAAGCAACTCACTGGCGAAAAGGACGTTCTGAGACGCTTGAGAAGCACTGGCAGTTAGAGGCAATTTTACTGGAAACAGAGAAAAGTGCTTGATCATAAGTAAATTTCTCTTTTCATTTTCGTCTATGTTCAGATTTTGACCTACTTCTTGCATTTGCATCAGTTGGATGGGAACTGCTTATCTCTTTCTGCATTATTCTCTTCCTGTATAATAAACTATTTGGAAGTAAACGGCCATCTGAGAAGGAAGACAATAGAAGGATCTGGAGGGTTCTTGGTAGCCTGTGAAGAATATGCAGAGGACTAAAACCACAGTTTCTGCATTATTTTTTGTGTGTGAAATATAAACCATGTAAATATAGCTGTGTCTGTACGTACAATATCAAAGAATTAGAAAAAGGCAATATGTGTGTGTGTGTATTCATATATACTGAAAAAGATGTTTCATTTTGCGGTAATCAGTAATTCTAGGCACCCTTACTCTTTTCGTTAAAATTTATGGATAATCTAATTGGTGATTGTTAAACTTCTATTGTGACATAGGAAGCCTTGGTACTGATTGGCAGAAACGTAAACTTGATTATGGTGTTGTAATTATTCTTTCTACGGTAGAAAGTTTAGGTTATAAGAATCAGATTTCCATTTCTCAATTTGTGCCGGCCATCCTTTGTTGGCGCTAATATCTAAATTCTCATACAAATTTGGTGGATCTTCCAATTTCTCTCTAATGCTCTGCAGAACAAGGTGAATAAAGCAGTGAAACACAAAAGAACCCAGCGAGGCAGAACACCAAAAGAGAAGAAAGAGTTGGTCGAAAGCTCAGAACTGAAGGTGCCATGAACTTTGGCCTCATGCCCTTTTTATTAGCTGCAGAATTAATATATTCATGAACACAATTAAATGAGCAGCCTTAAATAGTCATTAACTCATTTGATGATTATTTAAAATGAATAAAACCTTCATTACGAATGTTGAAAGGACACAATTGTAGTTAAAATAACATATTAATTGGATATTTCCTATAAAAAATGGGCAGTACCATATTTGACTCGTCCACAAGAGATGAGAAGAAGTTGTCGGATTTATTTCTAGTGGCATGTTGTGCATGCGAGCACATTCCTCCTCTTACCCCATGTAGTAATCAAAGATCACTTATTATTTGAAGTCCCGTTATCACAAGCAATGTGGGATTCTTCTTCTGACACATTTACACGTTATTTACAACATCCTTGAGCATCTTCATGCTAATCTTCTTTGTAATGTTAAAGCTGTTACTGTGCGTTGCCTTGTATAAAGGTTGTGTTGGGAGCTTCCGCCATTGTGAGTCTTAGGTTGGTCAACATTTTTAAGCTTTGTAATATTATTAAAAACTTACTACCTCTACTTTTTAATATAAGAGTTAGTTTGACATTCAATTTAATCATAAATATTAGCTAAGGCCCTTATCCACTTTGTCTCTTATATTTACCTATTTTTTTTCAAAATAATCATTATAATGGTTGTGCATGTCAAATGTTTCATTAAATAGAAATTATAACTAATACACATAATTAGCTAAAGTATTCTAGGAAAGATGACACTTATTTATTACAAATAACTAATTTAACAAACTTCTTTAATTTATTAAATTAATCTATTAACTCTTGTATTAAAAATTTGATGTAGCATAACAGAGAAAATTACACGGGATGGAATGCGAAAAAAAAAAATTGCATTGTCACGTCAAAATGCCAGCCCATCCTTCCATCATAACCACGCAAGTTTCAACACGTAATGACAGACTTAATATACATACCTACGTATTAGTGTCAATGAATAATATATATAGTCTGGAATGTATATCTGTACGCATGCAGGAGATATTTTCCCCCATTTTCGTTACATTACGCACAGGAGAGTTTCTAGGAATAACGCGTGGAATTGTTTAGGCTGCTACGTAAATGCATTTGGGAAAAAGAAGAGGAAAAGGAAAAAAGATGCATCGCTATGACGTACGCCTACCGGTTAAAGTTGTAAATCTACGAAGGCTTGATACGATATTTAGTTTTGAAATTGGAAAAACCATATTGGAGGTAGTTATACTTTTTTTCAATTTTCAATTTGATACTTATGTGTTTTTTGTTCTTAACTAAATCTTTATTTTTCCTCTATTAACATCATTAATCCTTATGTAGAGACTAAAAATATCAATAGAACATAGTTATAAGAGCTAATGTTACTAAAAAGATAAAATTAAATGTTTATTTAAAGGGAAAAAAACATAGGTATCAAATTAAAAATTGAGAGAAAGTATAGGTACCTTCAATATGATTTTTTTTTTGAAATTTGATCGATCGATTGATGATTTGACTTGATTTTGACTATGGACTCCAAAATTTAAAATTAGTATTTTCAGTACTTCAAATTCACTCTGCCAATGAACATTAGTCCCTGCTAAATATGATTTTAAATTTTAAGAATTAAAAACACTAAATTTAAATCTTATTAATTAAAACTAAAATTAAATTAAATTTTAAAGACTAAAAATTATATTAATTCATTAACAAAATTTTCACACATTTTAGCAAAGTCATTGTTTCTCTTTCCGTTTTAAAAGAAGTCATATGTTTGAATAATCTAGTAACTAACGTATTTGCAGTGAGAATGCGCCGCCAACGTTTACTTTAACATGCTCTTCTTCCTCCTGGCTAGGTTTAGGAATCTTGTAGGAGCCCAGCTTAGAACAGGGGGCATATAAACCTCCGATAATCATAAGAATTAAGATCAAAAGTTGTAATCAAATTAACTATGAGTGATTTTTGGCCAAAAAAAAATTAACTATGAGTGATAGATATTCAAAGTTTATTCATCTTATATATCCCACTACATCCATAACTGCAGCAATAGAGCTCAAAATAAGCAGATATTTAACTACTACTATATGATAACACACTAGAAACAGGATCAACTGAGTACTGTGCGATGTATTAGTGGTTTTATCTCTGTACTGTGCAGAATCCATCAAATATTATTGGTTTAAAGTGCGCCTAGTATCCCGAACTATTTTTCTAGATGTGCCCAGTGTTCTAAAATAATTTTCGGTGCATCCATATCTCAGGTTAACAGAAAAGTTAAGTTTGACCATTACCCTGCTGATTCAGTCGAAGGTTGATTGAAGAATCCTACGTGGTGGACATGCAGGCGTCTGATATGTATTATTTTGACAAGTTAAGGTGAACCCAGCATCCAGAACTATTTTTCCAGGTACGCCCAGTGTCCTAAAGTAATTTTTGATACGTCCAGTGTCCCAAACTAATTAAAACGGTGCATCCACATCCCAAGTTAATAGAAAAGTCTCGTTTGACCGTTACCTTGTTGACTCAACTGAAGGTTGACTGAAAAATCCTACATGGTGGACATGCAGGTGTATGATATGCATTATTTTGATTGAAAATTTAATTGATTTCCTCCTGTTCTAACATTTATCTTTTGCCAGTTTTAAACTTGAAAAGAAAAAAAGAAAGACTACCGATGCACCCTCTTAAATCTTGATACATGTACCACCCAGTCAATCACATCCTCGTCTTTAACATTTTATCCCATTTCTTCCACCACTCCGATTTGAAGCTGCAACCGCCGTCACAGCACACTTCCGTCTCCATCTCTGTCAACTCCTTATCCGACTCACATTTGCTTTCCTCCTTGTAGAACACAGTAAACTTCCCATTGGTCACTTCATCAACATCGATGTCCCCTCCCGAGAAAGCACTCGTCGCCACCAGGCTCGTCTCAGGAGCTTTGGTCAAAATAATACACATCAGATGCCTGCATATCCGCCATGTAGGATTTTTCGGTCAGCCTTCAACTGAGTCAGCAAGGTAATAGTTAAACGAGACTTTTCTGTTAGCTTAGGATATGGATGCACCGTCTTAATTAGTTTGAGACACTAGATACACGAAAAATTCCTTTAGAACATTGGCCATACTTGGAAAAATAGTTTAGGGTACTAAACGCACCTTAACCCAATATTATTTGTGCTTTATATTTCGTCATCGTGCAGATCTGGAAGCGAAGGCTTGGTGGGTCCATCAATCAAGCATTGCTGCTTTATTTGATTGATTTTTTAATGATCATCTTTAGTCAACGACCAGTCAAAGATTTGCAGGTTTTGCTTCATCCTTTCTTTGTTGTAGCTCTTCGGCACAAACGTCACGCCTTGCTCGTAGAGCCATCTCAGGAAAACCTGAGCGCTTGACTTGCCCCGCGCTTTTGCTATCTCCTTCATAAGGGTGGAAACAGGCCAGGCCTTGCTCTTAACAGGCCAGGCCTATTTTGAAGCCTATTGGCCTGAGCCTGGCCTGTGGCCTGTTACAGGCTTATTTTTCAGCCTGACCCTGGCCTGAAGCCTGTTAAAAGGCCTGTATTTTTAAAAAATTCAAATTATAATTATTATTTTTTTAAAAAAAGCTAAGATTAAAAAAAACGTACATAATAATTAAATTTTTAGTCTTGTCTTTTATTTAAATTTTAGTATCATAAGTACTATTTTAAATCTTAATTATAATTTATAAGAATGTTATTGAAAACTAATTGTAATTATATGTTAAAATTTAGAATAAGACTACGTTTAAGTACACACAAAAAATTAAAATTAAGACAAATAAATAAAGAGGAAAAAAAATAATTTTATAATGAATAAAGAGGATATCATACTTAAATTAACATAATACTAAGTTAGTTAATTTATCATTCTTGAAACAAAATTTTTCTTTCCTATTTTTTTTTATATTTTTAAGATTTAAAAATCACATTATTTATTAATATTATTATTTTAAATTATATTTTTATCTTCACTTGTCATCTAAACTTCAAAATCTAAGAAAAGATTAAGCTATTAACTATATATTAAAATTAAAAAATAAATTAAAAGAGCACATTAACAATAATAGCGTTAATTAATTTTTATATATATTATAATTATAAATTCTTAACAGGCCCAGGCTGGCCTAACAGGCTTAATAGGCTTTTTAAAAAGCCTAAGCCTGGCCTGTTTAACTAAACAGGCCTTCAAACAGGCCTGAGCCTGTCTTTTTTGGGAAACAGGCCAGGCCAGGCCAGGCCAAATACAGGCCAGGCCATAGGCCCCTGATAGGCCGTCTGGCTTGTTTCCACCCCTACTCCTTCATCACATCACTCTCCATGGCCTCGTTCGATCCCCTACCCACTCCCTGCCTCAGCGGTGAGAACGCTGTGACCACTATCCCTTTTGATTTGCAGTAGCCCACCAGCTTTTTCTGCTGCCATTCCAGGTTCATCTCCACCTGATTCACCGCTGGTAGGATGGTGGCGAATGAGAGTAGCTCGTCGAGCTTCTTAATGGAGAAGTTGCTGACTCCGATGGCTCTGGTGAGTCCCAGTCTCTAGCAATCTTCCATGGCCGCCCACACTCCCTTCAGATCAAAATGAGCCACATCTTCTGCCTTTATGGGGAATGCCAACTTACCAAGCTTAGCAGAGATAGGAAAGTGAACCAGATATAGATCCAGGTACTCCAGCTGAAGATTCTTGCCACACAACATATAGACATATAAACTAAATCCTCCATTATTAATGACCCTGAAACACATATAGATAATCTAATTGGTGATTGGTAAACTTCTATTGTGATGCAGGAAGCCTTGGTATTGATTGGCAGAAACCTAAACTTGATTATGGTGTTGTAATTATTCTTTCTAAGGTAGAAAGTTTAGGTTATAAGAATCAGATTTCCATTTCTCAACTTGTGCCAGCCATCCTTTGTTGGCGATAATATCTAAATTTTCATACAAATTTGGTGGATCTTCCAATTTCTCTCTAATGCTCTGTAGAACAAGGTGAATAAAGTAGTGAAACACAAAAGAACTCAGCGAGACAAAACATCAAAAGAGGAAAAAGAGTTGGTCAAAATCTTAGAATTCAAGGTGCCATGAACTTTGGTCTCATGCCCGTTTTATGAGCTGCAGAATTAATTCATCAATTAATAGTCATGAACACAATTAAATGAACATTATTAAATAGTAGAGAACAAAAAACTAGATTGAACCAGCCAGTTCAACTGGTGAACCGATTAGTGGTCCAGTTCGGTTTTGATATTAAATTGGGAGGGAGTTGAACCCGTAACAAACCGGTCAAGCTGATGTGAACTGGTGAAAACCGGTAATAAACCGGTTTGGATGATTAAGTTGTTATTGGTCCCATTTTTTCTCATTCAGCTCATAATATCTCAATCCCTATAGATTTAAATGAATTTTAATGATAATTTTGGTATCAATAATTATTAATTTTAGTTAATGATGAACTATAAAGATCAAAATTCTTAATGTTGTTATACTTTGTTATTGTTACAATCAAACTATTGTCATATTTTCTTTTATTTTGTTATTAGTGATAATTAATGTTGTTATATTTTGTTATTTTCAATTAAATTATATTATTTTAATATGACCGGTTGGACCATGAGTTGATCTTGGTCTAACCAACTGACCCTTGAATTATTACTTCAACCGATTTAGTATCCAATCCAGTTTTTTGTTCTTTGTTAAATAGTCATTAACTCATTCCATAATTATTTAAAATGAATAAAACCTTCATTACTAACATTGAAAAGACATAATTGTAGTTAAAAAAACATATTAATTAGATGGATATTTCCTATAAAAAATGGCCAGGACTGTATTTGACTTGCACATAGGAGGTGGGAAGAAATTGCCGAATTTATTTCTGCTGGCGTGTTGTGCGTGCAAGCACATTCCTCCTCTTATCCCATATTGTAATCAAAAATCACTTATTACTTAAGAGTCCATTATCCCAAGCAATGTGGGATTTGAGCATCTTCATGCAGTCTTCTTTGTAATGTTCCCAACTTTTTCGAATATTACTGAGAGGAAAAGCTGTTACCGCGTGTTGCCTTATATAAAGGTTTTGCGTTAAGAGCTTCCTCCATTGTGAGTCTTAGGGTGGTCAACATTTTTAATCTTTGTAAATATTATTAAAAACTTAATTACTACCTTCAGTGCTTAATATAAAAGTTAGTTTGATATTCAATTTGGTCATAAATTAGCTAAGGCCTTAATCCACTTTATCTCTTATATTTATATATATTTTTTCAAAATAATCATTATAATGATTGCACAGGTTAAATGTTTCATCAAATGAAAGTTATAACTAATATACATAATTAGTTAAAGTATTCTAAAAAAGATGACATTTATTTATTACAAATAATTAACTTAACAAACTTTTTAAATTTAATTAGCTAAAGTATTCTAGAAAAAAATGACATTTATTTATTACAAATAATTAACTTAATAAATTTTTTAAATTTATTTAAATTAATCGACTAGTTTTTATATGAAAAATTTGATGTAGCATAGTATAGAAAATTACACGGAATGGAATGCCAAAAAAATTGCATGTCACGTCAAAATACCAGCCCATTCTTCCATCATAACTATGCAAGTTTCAACACGTAATGACAGAATTAATATACATATCTACGTATTAGTGTCAATGAATAATATATAGATATTTTCTAGAGTGCATAGCTGTGCGCATGCGGGAGACATTTTCCCCCATTTTTTCGCTACATCACGCACAGGATGGTTTGATATGCATATGCAAGTAAGTCTACGAATAACGCGTGGAATTGTTTAGGCTGCTACGTAAATTCACTTGGGAAAGAGAAGAGGGGAGGAAAAAAAAGGGAAAATGACATTAAGGTCCCACAAAACCAAATATACAGTAAAAAAGTCCCCTAAAATGTCATAATTGTTTTGAAGTTCCAAGGGGACTTAAATACAATTTTCAGAATCTTGAAATGACTCTCTTACCCTAGCTATCAGAAACAAAGGCAGTGAGTTAGGGAAGAGTTTCGCATGCAGTATGATTGAGAAAGAAGACATTGGGAAAGAAGGAAGGAGCCATTGATGATGAAGTATCTTCTTCATTACCATTAGTGAACTCTTTCATGTGAATCTCCACAAATCTTCAGGTTTGGAATTTTTTTTCCTCTCCTCTCCTACCTTTCTTGATAGATTGTGTATTTGTTTGGGAATGGAAAATTAGAAAATTGTTTTTGCCTTTGGTACTGCAAAGCCTTTGTTTTTGGTGTAGGATTCACGAGTTAATCAATAGAAAAGCTGTGTTTTTGGTTGGTATTTGTTGGTGATTTAAGTTGGGTGTGTAGGATGATCATGAGTGCTTTGTTTTTGGATTGCTTGTGAGTGGTTTTGCTCTGTTCTGACGCTGGTTTAGTGGCAAAGGAAGAAAAAGATGTAGATTAGTGTGGGTAGAAACCCTTAGCATGAAATGAGATATTGTGTTGTCAATCAGGCCGCGATAGTTGTCAATGTAGCTCCTTAACTTGTCAATGACAGTTGCGTGATTCTTGATGTAGGTTTAAATTACTGATGATGAGTACGTCTGGAAAGCATCTATTTTGCCTTGTTCACATAGGGGCAAAGTTTATAAATGATAGAGAAGATGACATGAGATATGTAAGAAGTAGTGTAAGAACAACAAATATAAAGGAGGGCACAAGTTATGAAGAATTGAAGGAAATTATATCATCAATTACTGGAAAAGAAAGTAACTCATTTCTTTTGAAATTCTCAGTTGTGTTTGATTAAAAAACATTTGTGGAGTTGGTAGATGATGATGGGGTAAAACATTTGATAAAGTTCAATGAAAAAAGTAGTCATGTGTACATAGAAGAGAATAGAAATAAGGACCACATAGAAGCAACAAGGGATAATGCAATGGAGGAGCAAGATGTGTAAGTTTAGTTTAACAAAACTGTTATTATCATTTCTTGGTATATTAGTTGTTACTATCTTGCTACCAACTTATCAATACATACATCCTGACTTGTTATTTCCTGCAAGATTGATCAATCATTTGGAGGTATTAATGGATTGTCTATGTCTCCACCTACCTTATTTGATGAGATTGGAGAGTCATCATCAATTTCTTGTGTTGTTGATCAAATGATCCCGACACCTACACCACAAATGAATTCCACAAAATAGAAGGATTTGATTATTGGAGAAGGATAAAAATTTTCCAAATGCCACTACCCTCCGAAAAACATTATACGGATGTGAAGAGAATATTTTGTAAATGGGTGTGAAGGAAATTTTTTGTAAATGGATACATACCAATAGTTAGTTTCGTAATTATATGCAACCCCTATGTTTTTTTTATGGGTTGTGAAATAGGTGTAGTTTCATGTATATAAAGGTGCAAATGAAAGTTGGCTATGAATTGACATGTTAGATTCTACTGTCATTTCAATTGTCATTACCTGCACCCTGTATTGTCATTAGACCTGTTATGACTTGTCATTGTGACTTGTCAATTAATTTGCTGATGTAAGTTGTCAACAATATGAATTCAAGTTACATAACTTGTTTTAGTATCATATGATATTTTCAATCACTTTGTCATATTATATTTTGGTTATATCATCATATATAATCATTATTAGTGAAGTGTCAATGGTGGTACTGTGACTTGTCAATGGTGGCACTATGACTTGTCAATGGTCACACTGTGACTTGTTAATGGTGGCACCATGACTTGTTAATAGTGGCACTATGACTTTTCAATGGTAACACACTGACTTGTCAATAATAGCACTGTGACTTGTTATTCGCCAAATAACTTCTTAAAAGGGTTGGGCGTCGTGGTGGATATGATCAAGCGCCACAGCGCCTTGCACAAAATGGAAGCTCCTTGGGATAGATGGGGGAGCCGCGGCGGATATGGTCAGACGTCGCAGCAGATTATCAGTTGTCAATGGTGGCACACTGACTTGTCAATAGTAGCACACTGACTTGTCAATAATGGCATTATAACTTGCCACTATTGGCACTGTGACTTGCTAATGGAGTATTGTGACTTTTTAATGAAGGCACTATCCCTTATCAATTGAACATAAATTTGAGTAACACCTTCTTCTTAATAATTATATTTTAATGCAAATATTACTTAACATTATAAATAAATGACACCTTCAGTTATAAAAATTTTGAATACCAATTGTTAATATCCACACATTCATTTGTTATGAAATTGTTATATCACTTGTCATTAACTCCTGTTATATTACTTGTTATTTCGGATAACTCATGTTGTTAATTTCTATGCTAGGTGCTGTTGAGCTATACACAACTGAGAATTTCAAAAGAAATGAGTTACTTTCTTTTCCAGCAATTGATGATATAGTTTCCTTCAATTCTTCATAACTTGTGCCCTCCTTTGTATTTGTTGTTTTTACACTATCTCCCACATATCTTATATCTTTTTTATCATTTATAAACTTTTCCCCTATGTGAACAAAGCAAAATAGATACTTTCTAGGCGTACTCGCTATTAGTAATTTAAACCTGCATCAAGAACCACGCAACTATGATTGACAAGTCAAGGAGCTATGTTGACAACTGTCGTGGCATACATTGACAACTGCCACGGCCTGATTGGCAACATAATATCTCATTTCGTGTTAAGGGTTTCTACTAGGGGTGAGCATTCGGTTTTTTGGTTCGGTTATCGGTAATAACCGAATAACCGAATAGAGTAAATTTTAAACACCGAACCGAAACCGAATAACCAAACTAACCGAAACCGAATTAATTGAAAATTTCAGTTCGGTTAACCGATTAACTGAAATATATAAATATGAAAAATAATTTTAAATTAAAAATAATAAAACACAATTATAACCATTAATTAATAAATATTTCATCATTCAATGTGATTTATTATAATCATATTTATTATAATCATATTTATTGAATATAAATATATTTAAAAAGTTCACATATACCCACATATATATTTATTATAATAATATTTATTAAATATAAATATATAATATATTTATTTTGTTTATTCGGTTATGACCGAATTTTTTTCTACTAACCGAACCGAACACCGAAACCGAATTGTTTAAAAAATAAAAACCGAATATATAACTGAAAACCGAAATAACCGAATCGAAAAACCGAAATTAAATTCGGTTCGATTCGGTTTTCGGTTACGGTTCGGTTTTGCTCACCCCTAGTTTCTACCCACACTAACCTTCATCTTTTTCTTCCTTTGCCACTAAATTAACATTAGAACAGAGCAAAACCATCCACAAGCAACGCAAAAACAAAGCACCCATGATCATCCTACACACCCAACTTAAATCACCAACACACACCAACCAAAAACACAGATTTTTCATTGATTAACTTGCGAATCCTACACTATAAACAAAAGCTTTGTAGTACCAAAGACAAAAATGATTTTCTGATTTCCCATTTCCAAACAAATGTACAATATGTCAAGAAAGGTAGGAGAGGAGAGGAAAGAAAGTTCCAGACCTGAAGATTTGTGGAGATTCACATGAAAGAGTTCACTAATGATAATGAAGAAGATACTTCATCATCAATGGCTCCTTCCTTCTTTCCCAACGTCTTCTCTCTCAACCATACTGCGCGGGAAACTCCTCACCCAGCTCACTGTCTTTGTTTCTGATAGCTAGGGCTAGAGAGTCATTTCAAGATTTTGAAAATTGCATTTAAGTCCCTTTGGGACTTCAAAACAATTATGACATTTCAGGAGACCTTATTGCTGTATTTTTTGTTCTGTGGGACCTTAATGTCATTTTCAAAAAAAAAAAAGGGTGCATCTCTATTACGTACGCCTACCAGTTAAAGGCGTAAATCTACCGAGGCTTGATACAATATTTAGTTTTGAAATTTGATGGATTCATTGATGATTTGATTTTGACTTTGGACTCCAAAATTTAAAATTAGTATTTTTAGTACTTCAAATTCACTCTGCCAATAAACATTAGTCCTGGCTGTCAAAAAAAATAAACATTAGTCCCTGCTAAATATGATTTTAAATTTTAAGAATTAAAAACACTAAATTTAAATTTTATTAATTAAAACTAAAATTAAATTAAATTTTGAGGACTAAAAATTATATTAATTCGTTAACAAAATTTTTCACACACTTGAGCAAAGTCGTTATTTCTTTTTCCGTTTTAAAAGAAGTCATATGTTTGAATAATTTAGGAACAACGTATTTGCAGTAAGAATGCGCCGCGAACGTTTACTTTAACATGCTCCTCTTCCTCCTGGCTAGGTTTAGGAATCCTGTAGGAGCCCAGCTTAGATTAGGGGGCATATAAACCTCCGAGAATCATAAGAATTAGGATCAAAAGTTGTTATCAAATTAACTGAGTGATAGATATTCACAGTTTATTCATCTTGTATATCCCACTACATCCATAACTGCAGCAATAGAGCTCAAAATAAGCAAAGATTTAACTACTACTATATGATGACATACTAAAAACAGGATCAATTGAGTAGTGTGCGATGTATTTGTGATTTTGTCTTTGTGCTGTGCAGAATCCATCAAATATTATTTGTGCTTTATATTTCGTCATTGTACAGATCTGGAAGCGGAGGCTTCGTGGGTCCATCGATCAAACATTGCTGCTTTATTTCACTGATTTTTTAATGACCATCTTCAGTCAACGACCAGTTAAAGATTTCCAGGTTTTGCTTCATCCTTTCTTTGTTGTAGCTCTTCGGCACGAACGTCACGCCTTGCTCGTAGAGCCATCTCAGGCAAACCTGAGCTCCTGACTTGCCCCTTTCTGCTGCTATCTCCTTCACCACGTCACTCTCCATGGCCTCGTTGGGCCCCCTGGCCACTCCCTGCCTCAGCGGCGAGAAAGCTGTGATCACTATCCCTTTTGATTTGCAGTAGTCCACCAGCTTCTTCTGTTGCCATTCCAGGTTCATCTCCACCTGATTCACCGCCGGCGGGATAGTCGCGAATGAGAGCAGCTCCTCGAGCTTCTTGACGGAGAAGTTGCTGACTCCGATGGCTCTGGTGAGGCCCAGTCTCTGGCAATCTTCCATGGCCGCCCACACTCCCTCCAGATCAAAAGGAACCACATCTTCTGCCTCTATGGGAAACGCCAACTTGCCTGCCTCTATAGGAAAGTGAACCAGATACAGGTCCAGGTACTCCAGCTGAAGATTCCTGCGCCACCACATAATAAACTAAATCCTCCATTATTAATGACCCTGAAACATATATATACAGAAAAGAGGTGAGACCTGAGAGAGTTTTGGAGATCAGGAAGAACGAGATGAGGATGGTTTTGGCTGTGTTAGAGCTCATCCAAAGAGATTAAAGCCCAAGACTGAAGACAATGTGTTATAGGCCCAATTTATGTTTTCTAGCCCATCAGTCTGTATAACCATTCTAGATCTTTCTATTTAGGGCTACGTGTCCCTTTTCTTTGTATTACCAGAGTCTATATATTCTTCACTGTACATTTGCTCATACACAGAAAATACAATACATTTCTTGTAAGTATTTAGGTCTCTATACCTCTTTATGGTATCAGAGCCTTGAGCTCTTCTTCATGGCGGAAACGCCTATCACTGATTCAGTAATGGGATCAAATCCCAATCCCTCTTCCCCTTCTCATTTCATTTCAATCAAATTAAATAATGATAATTACTGTATTTGGAAAGCCCAGATGATCCCGTATCTTCATGGCCAAAACCTTTTCTCTCATCTTGAAGAATCTTCATCTCCTCCACCGTCTTGTCTATCTGATGGCAAACCAAATCCAGAATACACTAAATGGTTCCAGAGAGATCAATTCGTTCTGTCTGTCATTATCTCATCTCTATCTGAATCCTTAATCGGACAGGTGATCAAAAACAAGACTGCTCGTACTATGTGGGCTGCTCTTGGAAAAACATTCACCCAGAAATCTCAGGCTAGACTCTTACACTTGCATAATCAACTTACCAATTTGAAAAAGGGATCTGAAACAATTTCTGAGTATTATAAAAGGGCTATATTGATTTCTGAAGCTCTAAGCATTGCTGGTAAAATTATAGACGATGCTGATTTCATTACTTGCTTACTCAATGGTCTGGGATCTGATTACGAAGCTATTGTTGCTTCTCTTACTACTCGCACTGATTCGCTGTCTCCAGAGGAGGTGCTGAGTTTTCTATTAATTCATGAAGCTCGTTTAACCAATGTCCACTCATCCTCTTCACCTGAAATTTTGGCCAACGCTGTAGCAAAATCACCCTCTGAATCTTCACAACAGACATTTCGTGGATTCTATCATTATCGAGGAAGAATGAGGCCTGGACGTTTTGGAAACAGAGGACGGTTTGGAGGAAGAGGTAGACGAGGATACGGAGGACGAAATTTTTATGGTGGTAATTTTGAATCCCCTTGCTTCATCTGTGGACGCTCCGGTCATATAGCAGCAAATTGCTATTATAATCAGTCTCACCAAACGATGCCTCAAGCTCACTACTCCAATCAGACCCATCAATCTTCTCACTCTCTACCTCAGGCTCACTACTCTACTTTTTCATCTACCCCCGATAATGCCTGGTATTTTGACACAGGGGCCACTAATCATATGACCCAGGACTTATCCAATCTCAATCTTCATTCTGAGCCCTACAAGGGACGGGAGCAAGTTCACATCAGTGATGGTAATTCCATGCCTATTGCTAATCAAGGTACAGGTACTTATTCTACACCCACTAAAAACTTCCACTTATCTAATCTCTTGCACATACCCAATATTTCCAAAAATCTCTTCTCTGTAGCCCGATTTTGTCTTGACAATTCTGTTTATTTCAAATTTTACTCATCCCATTTTCTCATGAAGGATCTTCATTCCAAACAAGTTCTTCTACAAGGACCAACTGAAAATTTTCTCTACCCAGCTCCTACTCGGCCACCTGAAGCTAGCTTTAGAGTCAAAACATCTGTTGATCAGTGGCATGCCAGACTTGGTCATCCAGCTTATAGGATTGTGCGCAGGGTGCTCTCAGTATTCTCTCCCCAGCCTTCCGTCTCAGTCTGTGTCTTGTTCTTCCTGTAATAAAGCAAAGAGTCATGTTCTTCCCCACCCCTCTTCTCCACACCGATCCCCACACCCCCTTTTTCTTGTATTCAGTGATGTTTGGGGCCCTGCTCCTGTCTTATCTTTGAATGGATTTCGGTATTATGTTTTATTTGTTGATGACTTCACACGTTTTACTTGGCTATATCCTATCAAAGCAAAATCTGATGTGTCCTCTGTATTTTCTATTTTTCAAAAGCATGTTGAAAATCTTTTTAATACTAAAATTAAATTCTTACAGACCGACGGTGGAGGGGAATTTAGAGCTCTCCACTCTGTTCTTCAATCCTCAGGAATTATTCATCGCATAACTTGTCCTTATTCCCACGCTCAAAATGGCTCTGTTGAACGCAAACACAGGCACATAGTTGAATCTGGTCTTGCACTTTTAAATCACGCTTCCTTGCCTCTCAAATTTTGGGCTCATGCTTTCTCTTCTGCTTTATATCTGATTAATCGGTTACCCTCATCCTCCCTTAATTATCACTCTCCATATCAGCTCTTATTTAATCACAATCCTGATTACTCCTTTTTAAAGGTCTTCGGTTGTGCTTGCTGGCCCCATCTCCGCGCTTACAATCGCAATAAGCTGGAACCCAAGTCGAAACTTTGCATTTTCATCGGTTATGCCACTGCTCACCATGGATATTTATGTTTTGAACCCAAAACTGGTAAGGTCTTCATCTCACGTGATGTTATTTTCCAAGAGGCTGATTTTCCAGGAGTCCAATTCTTTTCCCCTACGGCCCAGTCCACATCTACACCTTCTGACTTTGCCTCCTTACCTATTCTTTCCTCTAACCCGAAGCCCAACCCAATCCACCAGCTCCCTCCTAATTCGGACCTAGCCCAACCCGCCTTCTCTACTTCACAACCCGACACCGCCCCTCCTTTACATGACGTCTCCCCTGCTCTGCCCTTACCCACTTCAGATCATTCATCACTCCCAACCACTTCTTCTTCTTCGGCCTCTCCTTCTTTGTCGACTTCCCCTTATCCTGCACCGGTTCTGACTTGTCAGCCTACCCGTATGGTCACCAGATCTCAGACTCAATCCCTCAAGCCGAAGGAGTACACTGATAGGACCATCCTCTGGCCTCCGCCCAGAGCTCTTGCTTCGATGACCAGCGCAACTCCCGATGCTCCCACCTCCATCGTCGAAGCTCTTCGCTATCTTGAGTGGCGTGCCGCCATGGCTGATGAACTTTAGGCTCTTATCTCGAATCGAGCATGGATTCTGGTTCCTCCCTCTCCCTCTCAAAACGTCGTCGGCTGTAAATGGGTACTGCAAAAAAAATTCAACTCTAATGGCTCCTTAGAGAGGTACAAAGCTCGTTTGGTTGCAAAGGGTTTTCATCAGGCTTCAGGTATTGATTATCATGACACTTTCTCTCCTGTGGTCAAGCCTGCTTCAATTCGTCTGCTTCTATCTCTTGCTGTTAATTTTGGCTGGTGTATTAGACAATTGATATTCAGAATGCCTTTTTACATGGGGATTTGTTTGAAGATGTCTATATGGCTCAACCTCCCGGTTTTCGAAATGCTCAATTCCCTGATTATGTTTGTAAGCTACAGCGTTCACTCTACGGGCTCAAATAGGCACCTTGTGCCTGGTTCTCTAAGCTAAGTGCTTGTCTGATGAAATTGGGTTTTATCCCCTCCAAGGCCGATACTTCACTTTTTATTAAGCGCACTTCTTCTTCTGTTTTCTACATCCTGGTCTATGTTGATGATATCTTGGTTATTGGCTCTGATTCAGATGCGGTTCACACTCTCATTCATACTCTGAACTCCTATTTTCCAGTAAAAGATTTGGGTCCCTTAAGTTATTTTCTGGGTGTTGAATGTCACTTTACTTCTGAAGGTTTATTTTTGTCACAACGTAAATACATTTATGATTTGTTGATTAAATCTGGTATGGATCACTGTAGCTCTGAGAATACCCCAATGTCGACCAAAGCCAAATTATCTGCTCACTCTGGTTCTTCTTTTTCCAATCCTGAACTTTTTCAAAGTATAGTTGGCAGTCTGCAATATTTGTCCTTCACCAGACCAGATATCTCTTATGATGTCAATAAAGTTTGTCAATTCCTCCACAATCCACTAGATACCCATTGGTCTGCTGTGAAAAGAATTTTGCGATACTTATCCAAAACTGTTGATTATGGACTTGTTATTCGCAAATCTTCCCCTAATTCTCTGGTTGCCTATACTGAGATTGAAGCGCCTGAACAATTAATGGCTTACTCAGATGCTGACTGGGGGGGAATATTGATGATAGACGATCAACTGGTGGTTATTGTGTCTTCTTTGGTCCTAATTTGCTCTCATGGAGCTCTAGAAAACAACCAACTGTGGCAAGATCTTCCACTGAAGCAGAGTATAAAGCCCTTGCACTTGCCACTTGTGACTTAATTTGGCTTCAGAGTCTATTGAAAGAACTTGGCGTAGTTCTCCCTAGTGCTCCTATTCTTTGCTGTGATAATATAGGTGCAACTTATTTGGCTGCCAATCCAGTTATGCATGCAAGAACCAAACATATTGAATTAGATTATCACTTTGTTCGTGAGAGGGTTGCTGCAAAGAATCTACAAATTTCAATTGTTTCTTCTAAAGATCAGGTTGCTGATATATTTACTAAACCTCTTGATGCTCCAAGATTTCAATTTCTTCGTGCAAGTCTCACAGTGACCCAGCTGCCGTTCGACTTGAGGGGGGCTGTTAGAGCTCATCCAAAGAGATTAAAGCCCAAGACTGAAGACAATGTGTTATAGGCCCAATTTATGTTTTCTAGCCCATCAGTCTGTATAACCATTCTAGATCTTTCTGTTTAGGGCTACGTGTCCCTTTTCTTTGTATTACTAGAGTCTATATATTCTTCACTGTACATTTGCTCATACACAGAAAATACAATACATTTCTTCTAAGTATTTAGGTCTCTATACCTCTTTACATCACAGCTTGGAGGTGACGAAGAGGTGTTGTCTGGAGGGGACGAGCCCAAGCTGAAGAGCTTCCTTAATGGCTTCGCCGAGGGCAGCCTCGGAGCCATAAACAGAGGCAGTGTCAAAGTGTCTGTAGCCTTGTCTTATGGCTTCCACCAAGGCCTCCTTATTGTCGGCATACTTGCCGGTCAAGTCTGGTGCACAACCCATCCCTATCACCGGCATCTTCACTTCCCCACCAGAGGAAGAAGAACCTAACACCACACAAGGAATCTCAGACACGGCCATGTTTAGCTGCTAAACCCTAAAGCTCGTGAAGATATATAGCAGAAATATATACCAAGGTAAGGGATAACTAGTACTAGTAAAGTTTATGCTGGAGGACAGAGAGAGAGTGAATGGGAAAGTTTATAAGTTAAAAAACATTTGTTGGTTGATTCAATTCCTTGTAGGATGTTCCTCATTCCCACTGATGCCATGCACCATTTTCTCTCCCGTACGACATTATCTTCAATTACATGAACCAGTTTTTCAACGCTTATAAATGTTTCGTGGCCGGACAAAACAAGTCATCAGGGGAAATTATAATGCTAGTTAAGTTTGGGAATTCCCATCAAAGTTGGACCAGATCGATGAGATTAATTAATTAACTGCCAGAAAGTAAGAGTCTGTAGCCTTTTTGCTCCTACGACATTGTGAATACTCGTTGAATCACCCATGCATCAATATAATCAGAGAAGTTCGTAATCATGGCTAGATTGGATTATTACTATAGACCGTTTGTCTTCTCTCACCAGGGAAAGGAAGATATAACCTCGTCCTTCTTTCAAGTTATTTGTTATATATATTAATATTAATATTAATATTAATATTAATAAATCGGTTAATATAATATTTATTGCTTCAAATTTGTCTTTATTTTGGTTTTAATTTCTTAAATTTTGAACCACAGGTTTTTGTCCCTCGTGGGACAAAATAGTTTATGTTTTTATTAGATTCTAGAAACTAATATTTTAACTGCAAAGAAATTTAAGATCAAAACATATGGTTCAAAATTTGAAAGAGTACAATCAAAATAAGGATAAACATAAAAGATTAAAGTTTGTATTAACGCCAAATATATATATATATATATATATAGGCTAGAGTATATTTTTACTCATTTAACTTTATAGAAGGTTTTATTTTTGTCCCTTAACTTTAAAAAGTAAACTTTTAGTCCTCTAATTCTAAAACTGTTAACAAAAAATGACGATATTAAGCTTTGAATATTGATAAAACATTAATAAATACTAACATATTAAGTTTAATATTCAAAACAACCATGATTGTTTAAAAAAATCATCATTTAAGACTAATAATTTTGGGATTAAAGAACTAAAAGTATACTTTTTAAATTTAAAGGACCAAAGTGAAATCTTACATAAAGTTAGAAGACTAAATGTATACTTTAGCCATATCTATATATATATAGAGAGAGAGAGAGCGAGAGAGCTTCCCGTTCATGAAAAAAGAAGTAGAAAATTACGCGGAATGAAATCTGAGAAAGAAAATTGCATTGTCGTGTCAAAATAGGAGCTCATCCTCCCATCATGACTGCAGCAGTTTCAACATGTAATGAGAGACTATATATGCATATCTACGTATTAATATTCTCAGTGAATAATATATATCTAGAATGTGTATACGTGAACATGAGGCAGACTATCTTCGGAATTAGTTTCGCTACTCGTCACACTAATGAGTATTATGATACTTATTATTGTGTTGAAATCTACATCATTCAAATATGATTTTAATAGTCTTGATTTAAAATTTTCAGTTTATGAAATTAACCAACAATGAAAATAGATTGGAGAAGAGAAGTAGACAAGAAAATGAGAGAATGATATTGTATTCTTTCACTTGCATCACAATACAATGGCATGCCATATTTATAGGCATAGTCTTACACATAAGTTACATTGGTACTTAAATGATAGATAGTGGACAATAAACCACATGAATATGAGTGAGGGGAGTTACAAGATTAAAGGCATAGTGGAAAGGTAATGGAGTAGTGGAAGATTAATGCCTAGTGGAAGTAGTGGGAGTTGATGATGAAGTTGAGAGGAAGAAGAAGAGGAAGAGGAAGAGGAAGAGATGGACATCCACATGTTATAATATTCATTACAAATTAATGATTTTTACTTAAAAAAAAGTTTTTAAGAAACCTACAATTAAGAAATCAATACATTGTATTCATTTTCATTACATACCATTTAAAGGAAAAAAATTTTAAAAGAAAAATTTTTTAAAATTAAATATTGATTGTTCATATTAAATCTGAACAGTTAGAATTTGATGAGCATTGTAGTACAGTGTTCATCGCCAAGACTCATCCCCACTTTCCCCACTCATCCCCACTACAGCAAGTTAGTCTATGAATGACGCGTGGAATAATTAATGAGGCTTTCACAATTCAGCTGAGTCAATTTTCCTCTTAGGATGTGTTTGGTTAAACCAAAAATACTTTTGAAAAGTGCTTCCATATAAGTGGAGATAAAACTCTTCTCATATATTTATTTTGTTTACTGTAAAATGAATTTTTCACATCATAGTCTAGTTCCATCCAAATACCCTTTTAAAATTAGTTATGCATTTGAACAATTTACGAACAATATTATTGTTTATGGTAAAAAAGGTTTAAGTACGTTGGGTTTCAAAGACTCACTAAACATATATATACTTTAAGGCTTGACGAGTGTTTATATAGGTATTTCATATTACTCGCTAATAAAGTTCTGATATTGATTGTAAGATTTTTCTCTTTTATAAACAGTGAAACAAGTCTGATTGCTTGGGAGGCACATGATAATAAAAAGAACTTGCATTTCTACAATCTAGTAATCAATGATGAACTTTTGATTTACCCGACGTAATTTCAAGATCGCACTATTTTATTTATTTAACGATGATGATGCTATAACACCCTTATACATGTCAAAATTAAATACTCCCTCTAATTCAAAATATAAGCTAAACTTTGTTGCGAAAATTTGTTTTTTTTAATAAAATAACATTCAATTTTATCTAAGCATTTAATAAGTTTTTTTTTAATAATTTTATCCCTATATATTCTCTTTCCTTCTTGATTTATTTAATGCATTCTTTTACTTATTCTCTTCATTAATAAGGGCATATTTAGAAAAAAAAAACTATATACCTTACATATTTATTATTTTAAACTGATTTTAACTAGTTTCTTGATAAACGTAAATGGATAAAATTTAGCTTATATTTCAAACTGGAGGGAGTATAAACCAAAAACTATGTTTATCTCGTAAGCTACTATCACAAGTTTTTTAATCAAAATATTAATTTTTATAATTGATTTAATCAAAATATGGATGTCTTATTCTTAGGTGGGTGTATGTCGATCAAGATTTTGATAGATAATTGGATTATAGATTTCTTATCCCAGCAACCTTGGATATTTCAATCACAAGAACATTTAACTGAGTCAGTCAAAAACGGACTCCATGCTTTTATTTTAGCCTTGACCGTATTGTAAAGTGTGATAAACATTTTGATTTTTCCTTATCTCCACAAGGAAGTTGAACTGTAATTTCCAAGTCTATTCTTGCACCTCTCTCACATATGAATATATCGTTCCAAGTTGACTATATATATATATATATATATATATATATGAGTTTAATCACATCGTTAAGAACATTAGCTCTCCGGCCAATAATCAGAAGATCAAAAGCTGTAATCAAATTAACTGCGACTGATATTCAAAGTTTATTAATTCTTCATATGCCGATACATAACTGCAGTAATTAAAAACAAAAATTTTTAAAATTAAATATTGATTGTTCATATTAAATCTGAACAGTTAGAATTTGATGAGCATTATAGTGTTCATCGCCGAGACTCATCCCCACTTTCCCCGCCCTTTTGGTTACATCACATTTGGGAGACTTTGATATACAAATACAAGTTAGTCTATCAATGACGCGTGGAATAATTAATGAAGCTTTCACAATTCAGCGGAGTCAATTTTCCTCTTAAGGTGTGTTTGGTTAAACCAAAAATACTTTTAAAAAGTGCTTTCACATAAGTAGAGATAAACTCCTCTTATATATTTATTTTGTTTACTGTAAAATAATTTTTTAAATCATAGTCTAGTTCCATCCCTAGTTCCATCCAAATACCCTTTTAAAATTAGTTATGCATTTGAACAATTTACGAACAATATTATTTTTTATGATAAAAAAAGTTTAAGTATGTTGGGTTTCAGAGACTCACTAAACATATATACTTTAAGGCTTGACGAGTGTTTATATAGGTATTTCATATTACTCATTAATAAGGTTCTCATATTGATAGTGAGATTTTTCTTTTATAAACAGTGAAACAAGTCAGATTGCTTGGGAGGCACATGATAATAAAAAGAACTTGCATTTCTACGATCTAGTAATCAATGATGACCTTTTGATTTACCCAACGTAATTTCAAGATCGCACTATTTTATTTATTTAACGATGATGGTGCTATAACATGTCAAAATTAAATACTCCCTCTAATTCAAAATATAAGCTAAACTTTATTGCGGAAATTTGTTTTTTTATAAAATAACATTCATTTTTATCTAAGCATTTAATAAGTTTTTTCTAATTTTATCCTTATATATTCTCTTTCCTTCTTGATTTATTTAATGCATTCTTTTACTTATTCTCTTCATTAATAAGGGTATATTTGGGGAAAAAACTATATACCTTACATATTTATTATTTTAAATTGATTTTAACTATTTTCTTGATAAACGTAAATAGATAAAATTTAGCTTATATTTTAAACTCGAGGGAGTATAGACCAAAAACTATGTTTATCTCGTAAGCTACTATCACAAGTTTTTTAATCAAAATATTAATTTTTATAATTGATTTAATCAAAATATGGATGTCTTATTGTTAGGTGGGTATATGTCGATCAAGATTTTGATAGATAATTAGATTATAGATTTATTATCCCAGCAAGCTTGGATATTTCAATCACAAGAACATTTAACTGAGTCAGTCAAAAACGGACTCCATGCTTTTCTTTAGCCTTGACCATATTGTAAAGTGTGATAAACATTTTGATTCTTCTTTACCTCCACAAGGAAGTTGCACTGTAATTTCCAAGTCTATACATGCACCTCTCTCACGTATGAATATATCATTCCAAGTTGACTATATATATATATATATATATATATATATATATATGAGTTTAATCACATCGTTAAGAACATTAGCTCTCCGGCCAATAATCAGAAGATCAAAAGCTGTAATCAAATTAACTGCGACTGATATTCAAAGTTTATTAATTCTTCATATCCCGATACATAACTGCAGTAATTAATAGAGCTAAGAAAACAGAGAGATCAAGACGAGATCACACTGAAGACAATTAACGTATTAATGGTTTTATCTGTGGTTTATATTTCTTCATCGTAGAGGTCTGGAAGCTGAGGCTTCGTGGGTCCCTGGATCAAACGTTGCTGCTTTATTTGACTTATTTTTTCATGATCATCTTGGGTCAACGACCAGCCAAAGATCTGAAGGTTTTGGTTCATCCTGTCTTTGTTGTAGCTCTTTGGCACGAAGGTCACGCCTTGCTCGTACAGCCATCTCAGACAAACCTGAGCGCTTGACTTGCCCCTCGCTTCTGCTATCTCCTTCACCACATCATTCTCCATGGCCTCGTTGGGTCCCCTGCTCGCTCCTTTCCTCAGCGGCGAGAACGCTGTGATCACTATCCCTTTTGATTTGCAGAAGTCCAGCAGCTTCTTCTGCTGCCATGCCAGGTTCATCTCCACCTGATTCACCGCCGGCGGAATGGTGGCGAATGACAGCAGATCGTCGAGCTTCTTGACGGAGAAGTTGCTGACTCCGATGGCTCTGGTGAGGCCCAGCCTCTGGCATTCCTCCATGGCTGCCCACACTCCCTTCAAGTCCAAAGGAACCACATCTTCCGCCTCTATAGGGAACGCGAACTTGCCTGGCTTAGCAGAGATGGGCCAGTGAATCAGATACAGGTCCAAATACTCCAGCTGAAGAGTCCTGCACCACAACATATACATATACACGTACATATAAACTAAGTCCTCCATTATTATTTGTGACCCTGAAACATATATGTCAAAGAAAGAAGTGAGACCTGAGAGAGTTCTGGAGAGCAGGAAGAACGAGGTGAGGATGATTGTTGGTACACCAGAGCTTGGAGGTGACGAAGAGGTGTTGTCTGGAGGGGACGAGGCCGAGCTGAAGAGCCTCCTTAATGGCTTCTCCGAGGGCAGCCTCAGAGCCATAGGCGGCGGCGGTGTCTAAGTGCCTGTAACCCTGCCTTATGGCTTCTACAATAGCTTCCTTGGTGTCGGCCTTGCAGGTGAAATCTGGCGCAGACCCCATCCCGATCACCGGCATCTTCACTTCGCCGGTTGAAGAACCGAGCACCACTGAAGGAATCTCACACACTGCCATGTTTCGCTGCTAAGATCCTTAAGGCTTGTGAAGATATATAGGAGAAATATGTACGAGAGTGAATGAGAAAGTTGAGAGGAACGTCTGCTTTTTATAGTGTTCCGTGAGATATACAAGCGCGTTGTGTTGAGTGTGGACCGGCGGTCTAATTTGAATAGCTTTATTGTCATAGTTAGGGGAGGAAAAAAAAAAAAAGGCAACACTTGTTGGTTGTTGGGATCAAAATAAAACCAGGCGGCATATGCCTCTAATATTATTTATAAGATACTTTTAATATATTTGATACAGATAAAAAAAATTTTAAAATGTATTAACTCTCTATTAAAATATAATAAATTTTTAAATGTATTCTTATTTAGTATATACTCCTTCTAAAAAAAATAACTATCTATATTATAATAAATAAAAAATAAAATAATATATTTATACTAAAAATTTAATGAAATAATTTATAAATTAAAAAAAAATACCTGATACCTTCTGTCTGCCAAAGGAATATGTGGGTTGATACCACGTAGTAGGTAGGCGGGCAATTAAATTTTTAATTTGAAAAAATGGAGTAGCATCGTTACTTTTGACTTTTAAGTTTTAGCCGACTCAGTTGGAACACCTCCAGTTTTGTACTGAAAGAGTATGGTCCTCATTAATTTATTTCCACCGATGCAATGCATCTCTCTTGACACTTCCGTCGTTACATTTTCATGAGTAATATTTCCGACGCGAAGCCAGTTTTCGATGCTTATTATTTTAATAAACATTTTAAACTTATTAGATCTGAATTTTTTATATCTCATTTGGATAGTTCATATTTATTTTTCTATTTTTATTCATTCAAAATAATTATTTTAGTATGTATAGAATCCAAAATAAAGATAATCTCTTAACTATTATTCTTTCAAAAAATAGTTTTTTCTATTTAAAAATAATTAATTAAATATTTCAACACTTAAAAACTTCGGGGCCAAAACAAGTCATAACTGAAGTTAGAATTAATGCTAATTAAGTTTGGGAATTATTCCCAAAGATTAAGGATTAAGGCTTATATATAATTGGAACTGATGAGATTAATTAATTAATTAACTGCAAGAGAGTAAGAGTCTTTAGCTTTTTTTTTTTTTTTTGAGCTGAAAGAGTCTTTAGCTTTATAAAGCTTTGAGTGAGAGGCTCATGCTTTGTGAATATAATACTCACTGAATCACCCACGTAATTATCAATATAAATAGAGAAGTTTGAAATCGTAGATTGGATTATTACTAATTTACTACAGACCATTTGTCTTCTAACCACGGAAAATAAGATATATTTTCAGGTGCGTAAATTTTAAAATAACTAAAACAGGGGGATGTAATTTTTTTTTTGGAGGAAAACACACTTTGCTTTATTATTATCAATATGTAATGGTGACTAAATGAAGGGTATGAGTTTGGGTGTACATCATTCTCAATGAGTATTATAAACTTATCAGATCATTCAGATTTAATTTTTTTATTTTAATAAGTATAAAATAAAAAATAAAATTAATTTTTTAGTATTATTTTCTGAAAATAATTTTTATTTAAAAATAATTATTTAAAATTATTAATTTTAGACTCTTCAGATTTAATTTGAACCGTCAAGGCTGGCGACACGTCAAATTCAAATGGTGGGTCAAACATACTGGGGGACAAATAGAATCATGTCAAAATATGACGAAAGATTTTCTCACAATTTTTAACAGGATCCTGAAATATTTTCGGGCGTGTTTAACATCTTGAAATTTATTTTTAAGTGATTTCAACACCTCGAAAAATAGTTCTTAGTACATTTAATACCGTAAAATATTTTACGTATATTTAGTATCTGAAATATTTTGTTGTATTTTAACACTGTATTTAGTACGGGATTTTCAGAAAGGAGGGGAGGGGCTAGAACATTTTTTACTAGAGGGAAGAGAGTTGCCCCCCTCCCCTCGTTTGGTTGGAACAATTTTTAAGGAGGGGAGGGAGTCCCATTCCCTCTTTTTTTTCTCTTGGCCTCCACTTTAAAAGTGGGGTTTTTTTGGAAGAAAGATGAGAGAAAAAAATATTTAATTTCATAAAAATAATATAATTTCTCTTTTATCCTCTCTTTAGCCCTTTCATTCTATACTTCTCTCTCAATCTTACAATTTTAATAACTCTAATTAACTCAACTTCATTCTCCTCTTATATTCAACAATTTAACTAGAAAAATCAAACTACTTAAAATTTTGCTAAAAAATATATGAAACAATAAAAATCATTGGGACAAAAAAAATGATGAAGAATTATAATATTTTTGAAAAAATTGATATAGAATAATACTACCTCTAGTTCTAATTATAAAACATTATTTACAGTCTACAAACGAGATCTCATAATTAGAGCTAGAGGTAGTATTAATTACTTAAGCTAGATAATAAGCATCTTTTAATCTTTTAATTAGTTAAAAATTAAAAAATAAGGAGATAAAAGATAAAAAAATGGTAAAAATGTAATTTTCCTTTTAAACCCAGTAGAATCAAGGATAACATTAAGGAAAGAAATTTGATTTCAATTTTTTGTTTTGTTTTTCTCAATGAGTTGTGCTTGTGGCTAGTATTTTTTCCAAGTTGATAAATTACCTCATACATATTGATAAAATAAAAAAATAAAAAAATTTATTTTAAATTTTATAAGAGTAAAATAGTTAATTTTTGAATAATTCCATCCCTTCCCCTCTTATATCAAATAAGATATTATTAAAATGACTCCTCTTCTTTCCCTTCCGATGAATCTAAACAAACGATTATTAAAATTTCTCCCCTCTTATGTCAAATAGTAATGAAAGAGGATGGAATCATGGTCCTCCACAATATTCTTCTAAAAAAGTAACAAAAAATAAGGTGAACAAAATAGTTACAGGAAAGAATATGGTATCACATCCATCTTCAATATTATTTTTACCTCTTGTACATGAAAGAGCTTCAAAATTTGAGGATTAGGTGGCAGATGAATTCTTTTGAGAGAAAAATATACATCACCACCAATTCCTGTCTCTACCGCGAAAAAATTCCTGACACAGACTTGCAGATGAAAAAGCATAAAAAATTATACAAGTCTGACACAGATTCATACTAACACAATCGAATTTCAGAGCAACTTCTATATCAAACTATAATTTCCATTCAAAATTATTAATGTTCCTTAATATAAATCTAAAACTTCTGCTTCTAAGCTATCTCTGAGGTCTTGAACTTCGTCCATGCCACTCAGACTTGATATATTTGTAAATTTTAGAGTTGTTTCAGACTGATCAAAAAACCTAATTTCCAGTTAAAATCACAAGAAAATCTAAATTTCCAATAAACTCATGGGATGTAGCTAGGAAAATAAATTACCAACACGCAAGTAGAATCAGTAGCGATCATCATGAGAACGGCGAATCTCTAGTATGGTGAAGTCCACGAAGTTGGGGGCTTTGGTCTTCTCATAGGATCACCGTCTATTTCTGCTTCTTCGATCGCCAGCAACGAAAAAGCTTCTGCAGCCATATCCTATCCATAATACTACCTCCAGTCTTTAATATAAAATCTTGTTTGTCTTTTATTTTGGTTCTAAATATAATATTCCAATCTATTTTGTCTCTCGTATTTCTATATATATTTTTTCAAAGTAGTCCTTTTAGCAATAGTAGTTCTAGCGAATACACTTGATTAGCAAAGATATTTTAGGAAAAAGAATACCTACTTAAGACAAATAATTAACTCAACTTACTTCCTTAATCTTCTCAAATTAGTCAATTAGCTCTTATAATTAAGACCGGAGGTAGTAGTTTACATTGGTGAAGGGAGAAGTGAGATTAAAGAAAGACGAAGGAGAACGGACGAAGATGAAGATAAAACCGATGAATACGGTGAGGATCGGGCAAAAGGGACGGGGCCAAATGGCGAGCTAATGATGGTGAAAGTTGAAAGTTCTAGATGGTTGAGGATGGAGAGGGAACAAGTAAAAAAAGTGAGGACTGAGAGAGTGGGTGAGGACCTAAGGGTTCTAGGTTATATTGCTGAAGAAGGAGAGGGAACAGAGAAGAGAAGTGAAGACTAAGAGGAGCACAGTTAAGAAGAAAAGAAAAAAATTTAGGGCACAGGACATAAATATATATTCATCTATCTCTAAAACAGACAAAGGTAAACTAACATCACTACCACAAAATACTTGATTTGTAACATCCGTTTTGTAGCATTTAAAAAGAAAACACTACAGCTAGTACTCAATAATTTATTAAAAAAAAGATATATTTTGTGGCACTTATTTAAATAAGTACTACAGCATGTATGATACTTGCTATAGCACTCTTTCAAAAAAGCGCTACAACTGTCGATTTACCATTTAAAAAAATTAAAAAAAATCTTCTGTAACGTTTTCTATAGAAAGTGCTACAGGAGGTATAGGATTTTCTGTAGCACTTTCTTACAGAAGGTTTTAAAAAAAAAAATAATTCGTGAAAAGAAAGCGCTACAAAAGGCCTTCGAGTTTTTAAAAATAGGAAAAAAATATAAGGCGTTTTTTAAAAAATTAAGAAAAAGCTAATGACACATTTCCGTCTATTTTTTTTCATTTTTCATTGATAAGTTTTAAAAAAAACTAAAAGCATTTTTTTAAAAAATTTTAAAAAAGAGAAAATATAAGGTATTTTTTTGAAAAATAATGAAAAAACTTGTGTAGCCTTTTCTATAGAAAACGCTACAAAAGCCCCCTTTCTGTAGAAAGCCCTTTTTTTTATTTTTAATTTAGGTTAAAAAATGTAAAACATTATTTTTAAAAATTATAAAAATCCCTTGCTAATGATATTTTCTTCCTTTTTTTATTTTCACAATTTAAAGAAGAAAGCTAAAAGCAATTTTTTTTGTAAAGTTATAAAAATCCCCTGTTAATGACACATTTCTTTCCTCTCTTTTTTTGTCATTTTCCTTTGATAAGTTTAAACAAAAAAGGTAACACATTTTTTAAAAAAAGGTATATAAATCACCTACTGTAGCATTTTGATTATAACATTTCCCTCCTTTTTTTTCATTTTTCCTATTTAATTTTGTAAAAAAAGCTTAAAGCATTTTTTAAAAATTATAAAAATTCCCTGCTAATGATATTTTTTCTCTTTTTTTTTTTCCATTTTCCCTTGTTATGTTTTTAAAAAAAAAAGATAAATTCAATTTTTTAAAAAAAATTAAAAATATCTTATGTTTTTTATAAAAAAAAAAAAGCTAAATTCAATTTTTAAAAAAATTTTAAAAAAAAATCTTCTGTAGTGTTTTAAATTAAAACGCTACAGAAAATGCAGGTTCAAATTTTTTTAAAAAAATCCCTTCTGTAACGTTTTGTGGACAAAACACTATAGAAGATTAGATGCTGTAGCATTTTGTGTGCAAACGCTACAGCAGTTGCCAAAAACCTTCCCTCCAGCTCCTTCCATTTTTTTTCCTATTTTCCCTCTTTTTTTTCTAACCCACAACTCTTCCACGCCGCGTTATGAAAAGACCTTTTCTTAATACATAATTATAAAACCATTTTTAAAATGATAACCATGGTAGAAAAAGAATTGAGTTAGAGTATTAAAATACTACCATGGTTATAAAGAGTTTGACCTATTTCGAAAACATCCTAAGTGGGTCAGGATACATAAAATACCCACGGGTTTAACAACGTAGAACAAAGCCTTAGGGCACAGTAACCGCCCATAAGCCCAATATAACATTCATCCCAAAAAGACTTAGAGCACAAGAAACATAGGGTGCTCAACCCAGCTCACAAGTCATATACATAATAGTATCACATACAGCAGTGTCTTATGGCCTTCAGCCATTTTAACAACATTCAATCAAATACAGTCATCCAAACAAAAGAAAGTATATGTCAACACAATTGTGGGCCCTAAGATGGCAATATACATAACATTACATGCCTAAACCAAAAGAGGACTACTAGGCTATGCTCGCCTATGCCTCTGGTTGCTTCCCTTCACGCCGAGCCAAACTAGATGGCTCTCCTGAAAAGCATTGATGAATAGCGGGGTGAAACGTAAAGTTCCAGTAACCAAGTATTAATTTATGATATATACAAGTAGGATGACAAGTTGGTAAAGTAGTGCTTAAATATAGTTTAAGAAATAAATGATACTTTAATAGATACAATCACATAAAAGGAGTATATCTCCCTATCCACAACACAATTCATATAAAAGTACAAATATGCAACAATACAATAAAATATGCCCTCCCATCACCTTGCTCCTCCTTATGACTCCTTAACAAGGACCCGGGCTTTCTGTGCTGAGTAGCCCGGCCAAAGGTCACCCCACTCACATCAAGCAATAGGCCCCCTCCTGTACCTACACCGCCCAAGAATGGACTATGGTGCAAGAGGTGTCTACCCAAGAGTTCGTTCTCAATTCCGGACCAAGGAAAAGGAAAAACTACAGGGGTCTAACAAAAAAGTCAAACACTGGGATCCGTAGTGTAGGCACGCCGCGTGGGCTTCAAGAACAATTATCCTCCACATAACAAAATCCCATCCTCCACATACGATCCCATGCATAGTCACAATATAAATCAAAATATCATAATCTTCAAAGTAAGATGATATAATTTCAAACAAAGTATAACACATTTTCATTTCATTTAATAACATAATATTAGTATATTAAATTCAGTACTACAAGAAAACATAATTTCCAATAAAACACAACTCAAACATAATTAGATCAACATACTTCACCAAAATTTGTCATATAATAAAATATATATTTTATTTACAGGCATACTTTTACAATTAATTTAAGAAAATAAAAACATAATAAACACCTTACAATCCAAAGCGTGTATATAAAATAAATTAACCCCGGTTATCTCTACTCCAAGCTTAACCTCACAGCTTGAGAAATAAGAGTACAAATTACAAACTCCGAAGTACAAGATAATCTACAAATAATATAAATACAATTTAATATACATACAAATAATTAACTTAAATTACATAGAATTTATTATTATTATTAATATTTATACATACATTTAACTTAATTTTAATCGGTATAAATATGATATATATCATAAGTGACAAATTTTTCAACAAAATAAATTTGATTTTAAATACCATAGGTAATAAATAGACAAATCTAAACTGATTAAAATTTCTTAATAATAAATCTTTAAATTCTTACGGTCAAATATTTTCGAAACTCAATACTTACTCTATACCCAAATCACAAAATTTTCTCTAAACATTATAATGATACTACTAATATAAAGCTCTAAATATATAGGAAATATTCATAAAGAAAAATTTAATAGAAAGAAGTGTTTAATGTACCTATATAATTCCCAAAGCTTGTATGACTCTTGAAACTGTTAACACTTCTCTTCTTTTCTCTCAATCTCTCCTTCTGCGCATCTCACTCTTTCTTTCCATTCTTTGCGATCACTCTCTCTTTTTATTCTTCAAATTGCCAACCGTCCTTCCTTAATTTTTCTTCATTCATTAATGCTCCCTCCATATTTTTCTTCTTTCAGTCAAAAGCTTTCCCCCAAATTCCTCTTCCTCTTAAATACGTTCAGCTTTTGGTGGAAAGCTCAACGTGTTGTCCCTTCCCTTTTTTTTTTAAATATTAATAAAATATTATTATTTAATAGTAATAAAATATAATATAATATTTTTTTTGAAATAATAACTTTTTTTTAAGGATGTTACACATTATACCCCACAACTCCAGTTCACTCTCTCTGTCTTTTTCTAAACCCATAGCTCCACCTCACTCTAACCCACAGCTCGATCTTTGTCCTTCAGCTTCAAGACACCATTTTCAGCTCCCTTTTTTCCCACAACTTCCCGCCATACCTCATTTCCCAGGCATCTCCACCACTACATGTTTCCTCAAACTCCCCACTTCCCTTGTCCTTCTCCGTTACCACCTCCACTTCTTGTCCCCACCACGGTCCCCACCCCCACCCCTTGCCCATCCCAACATCCACCCACGGTCCCCACCCCTTCCCATCCCACCTCCCACCCACAGTCCCCATCCAAACCCACGATCCCCATCCTTTTCCCGTACCCACTTTCCTAATCCATCCCCATCCCCATTCCTTTTACCCTTACCGTACCCCTCTTCCCCCTCTCCACTTTTATTTAACGTTTTTTTTTTGACAGAACTCTCAATATAATTCAAGTTAGTCTATAATACACTGTAAGTATTTTTTTTCCAGCTAAATTATTTAAAAGCTTACAAATTTAAGTTTGTTAGTGATAAATATGTGAATTTGCTTAATATTTTTTATTTTAGTTGGTTAAATTTTGTAAAATTGTTCCTTGGTAAAAACTTGAAATATGTTGGAAAATTAATGAGATAGGATTAATTGTTATCAGGTTATTACATGTGAAAATATGTGATAGTTATGTTTTTCTATTTTCTATTTTAGGTGGAATCATATGTTAGAATGGTCTAAATATTTAATCCATTAGCTTTTAATGCTTTTTATTTTAGATTTGACATATGTTGGCAAATATGATTTTTTGTTGTTGTTGTTGTTGTTTATAGTTGTGAAAAATCATTAAGTTGTGCTGGATTAATTAGTTGATTATAGTTAAAAGAGATGGGTTGAACCCAGAAAACTTGCATTTTTAAGCCATCATGCTGCCCATTTTATTTTTAAATAAATATAAAAAATATTAAAAGTATTAATAGATATAATAATAATTATGTATTTAACTATTTATTTATAATAAGTTGAAGACAAGGATAAAAAATGGATGTCATCTAATCGATGTTCAATGGAATATATAAACGGGGTGAAAAAGTTTATTAGTTTTGCCCCACCCAATAGACGAGTATATGCCAAATATATTTGTTGTTTTGGTGAATAGACGAATATGTTACATATATGCGTCTATTATTATGTAACAGACAAATATGTTAGAATATACTCATCTATTTTTTTTTATAATAGACAAAAATAATAATATTTTTTTCTCTGTTTTTAAAAACTGACAAAAAGAGAGACGTAAAATATATGGTTAAAGTATACATTTAGTCTTTTAACTTTATTTAAAGTTTCAATTTGATTCTTTAACTTTAAAAAGTATATTTTTAGTCCTTTAACCCTAAAATTGTTAATATTAAATGATGATTTTTTGTAACAATCATGGTTATTTTGAAAATTAAATTTAATATTATAACATTTAGTAATGTTTTATTAACATTCATCAAGAACCCAATATCATCGTTTTTTGTTAACAATTCTAAATTTAGAGAACTAAAAGTTTACTTTTTAAAGTTAAGGGACCAAAGTGAAATCTCATGTAAAGTTAAAGGACCAAACGTATACTAAATCAATATATATTTTGTAGTAGTGTTGTTACTGATTGGCGGAAGCCTAAACTTGGTTATGTTGTAATTATTCTTGCTAAGTTAGAAACCTTAGCTTACAAGAATCGGATCTCCGTTTCTGGATTTCTGCGTGCCATCCATGAGCCTGGTTGTGCTTGTCTTCTTTCTAACGTTCCAATTTTTTCGAATATTCCTAAGGAAAAAAAAATGTTACCTTCTGTGGCTTTATATTACTTCTAGTCTTTAATATAAAATCTAGTTAGTTAATTTGAATATATTAAAAAATTTATTAAATTATTTAATTATAGTATATGTTATATGATCATTTAAAAATATTTCAGTGTGCCATTAGATTATATATCAATTTATACGAATAACAAATTAATTCAGAAAAAACGATAAATATAAATAATTTAAGATAATTTATTAATTTATAAAATTTTTTAAATAGGTCAATTGAATTTTATATTAAAAATAAGAGGAAGTATAAAAGTTTTATGTTAGGACCCTAGGGTCGTCCCAATTAGTTAATGCACTGGCCTTCTTTGACATTTTAGGAGAAATTAGTTAAATTTAACAAACATGTTTAATTTCTGTAAATATTATTAAAAACTCACAATATGGAAAATTACACGGAATGAAACCTGAAAAAAGAAATTGCATTATCTTGTCAAAATACCAGCTCATCCTTCCATCGTAACTACACAAGTTTCCACACCTAACGCGAGACTTGTATATACAGATATACGTATCAATCTCAATGGATTCTAGAATGTATGTCTGCGCGCATGCGCGCGGGAGATCTTTTTCCCCATTGTCGTTACATCAAACGTGGGAGACTTTGATATGCATATGCAGCCTGCAGGTAAGTCTACGAATGACGCGTGGAATTGCTTAGGCGGCTACATAAATTTACTCTTCCTCCGGCCGCCTCCACTACTCCGCCACATGCTCGCCTTCCCTGGCCGGGTTTAGGAATCTTGTCGGAGCCCGGCTTAGATTAGGGGGCATATAAACCTCCGATAATCATAAGAATTGAGATCAAAAGTCGTATTCAATTTAACTACGAGTGATAGATTTTCAAAGTTTATTCATCTTATATATCCATAACTGCAGTAACAGAGCTCATAATAAGCAAATATCCAACAACCACTGTATGATAACACACTGAAAGCAGGATCAACTGAATAGTGCGATGTCTTGGTGGTTTTATCTTTGTGCTGTGCAGAATCCATCAGATATTATTTGTACTTTATATTTGGTCATCGTACAGATCTGGAAGCGGAGGCTTCGTGGGTCCATCGATCAAACGTTGCTGCTTTATTTGACTGATTTTCTTATGATCATCTTCACTCAACGACCAGTCGAAGATTTGCAGGTTTTGCTTCATCCTCTCCTTGTCATATTATATTTTGGTTATATCATCATATATAATCATTATTAGTGAAGTGTCAATGGTGGTACTGTGACTTGTCAATGGTGGCACTGTGACTTGTCAATGGTGGCACTATGACTTGTTAATGGTAGCACTATGACTTGTTAATAGTAGCATTATGATTTATCAATAGTGACACACTGACTTGTCAATGATAGCACTGTGACTTGTTATTCGCCAAATAACTTCTTGAAAGGGTTGGGCGTCTCAGCGGATATGATCAAGTGCCATGGCGCCTTACACAGAATGACAGCTCCTTGGGATAGATGGGGGAGCCGCGGCGGATATGATCAGACGTCGCAGCGGATTATCAGTTATCAATAGTGACACATTGACTTGTCAATAATGACACTATAACTTGCCACTATTGGCACTGTGACTTGCTAATGGAGTATTGTGACTTTTTAATGAAGGCACTATCCCTTATCAATTGAACATAAATTTGAGTAACACCTTTTCTTAATAATTATATTTTAATGCAAATATTACTTAACATTATAAATAAATGACACCTTCAGTTATAAAAATTTTAAATGCCAATTGTTAATATCCACACATTCATTTGTTATGAAATTGTTATATCACTTGTCATTAACTCCTGTTATATTACTTGTTATTTTGGATAACTCAGGTTGTTAATTTCTATGCTAGGTGCTGTTGAGCTATACACAACTGAGAATTTCAAAAGAAATGAGTTGTTTTTTTTTTCCAGCAATTGATGATATAGTTTCCTTCAATTCTTCATAACTTGTGCCCTCCTTTGTATTTGTTGTTTTTACACTATCTCCCACATATCTCATATCTTTTTCATCATTTATAAACTTTTCCCCTACGTGAACAAAGCAAAATAGATACTTTCCAGGCGTACTCGCTATCAGTAATTTAAACCTGCATCAAGAATCACACAACTGTGATTGACAAGTCAAGGAGCTACGTTGACAACTGTCGTGGCATACATTGACAACTATCACAGCTTGATTGGCAACATAATATCCCATTTCGTGCTAAGGGTTTCTACCCACACTAACCTTCATCTTTTTCTTCCTTTGCCACTAAATTAACATCAGAACAGAGCAAAACCATCCACAAGCAACTCAAAAACAAAGCACCTATGATCATCCTACACACCCAACTTAAATCACCAACACACACCAACCAAAAACACAGATTTTTCATTGATTAACTTGCGAATCCTACACCAAAAACAAAAGTTTTGTAGTACCAAAGGCAAAAATAATTTTCTGATTTCCCATTTCCAAACAAATGTACAATATGTCAAGAAAGGTAGGAGAGGAGAGGAAAGAAAGTTCCAGACCTGAAGATTTGTGGAGATTCACATGAAAGAGTTCACTAATGATAATGAAGAAGATACTTCATCATCAATGGCTCCTTCCTTCTTTCCCAACGTCTTCTCTCTCAACCATACTGCGCGGAAAACTCCTCACCCAGCTCACCGTCTTTGTTTCTGATAGCTAGGGCAAGAGAGTCATTTCAAGATTCTGAAAATTGCATTTAAATCCCTTTGGGACTTCAAAACAATTATGACATTTCAGGGGACCTTATTGCTGTATTTTTGGTTCTGTGGGACTTTAATGTCATTTTCAAAAAAACAAAAGGGTGCGTCTCTATTACGTACGCCTACCAGTTAAAGGCGTAAATCTACGGAGGCTTGATACAATATTTAGTTTTGAAATTTGATGGATTCATTGATGATTTGATTTTGACTTTGGACTCCAAAATTTAAAATTAGTATTTTTAGTACTTCAAATTCACTCTGCCAATAAACATTAGTCCTGGCGGTAAAAAAAAAAAAAAACATTAGTCCCTGCTAAATATGATTTTAAATTTTAAGAATTAAAAACACTAAATTTGAATTTTATTAGTTAAAACTAAAATTAAATTAAATTTTAAGGACTAAAAATTATATTAATTCGTTAAAAAAATTTTCACACATTTGAGCAAAGTCATTATTTCTCTTTCCGTTTTAAAAGAAGTCATATGTTTGATAATTTAGGAACAACGTATTTGCAGTGAGAATGCGCCGCCAACGTTTACTTTAACATGCTCTTCTTCCTCCTGGCTAGGTTTAGGGATCTTGTAGGAGCCCAGCTTAGATTAGGGGGCATATAAACCTCCGATAATCATAAGAATTAAGATCAAAAGTTGTTATCAAATTAACTGAGTGATAGATATTCAAAGTTTATTCATCTTATATATCCCACTACATCCATAACTGCAGCAATAGAGCTCAAAATAGGCAGAGATTTAACTACTACTATATGATGACACACTGAAAACAGGATCAACTGAGTAGTGTGCGATGTATTAGTGATTTTATCTTTGTGCTGTGCAGAATCCATCAAATATTATTTGTGCTTTATATTTCGTCATCGTATAGATCAGGAAGCGGAGGCTTCGTTGGTCCGTCGATCAAACGTGGCTGCTTTATTTGACTGATTTTTTTATGATCATCTTCAGTCAACGACCAGTCAAAGATTTGCTCGTTTTGCTTCATCCTTTCTTTGTTGTAGCTCTTCGGCACGAACGTCACGCCTTGCTCGTAGAGCCATCTCAGGCAAACCTGAGCTCCTGACTTGCCCCTTTCTGCTGCTATCTCCTTCACCACGTCACTCTCCATGGCCTCGTTGGGCCCCCCGGCCACTCCCTGCCTCAGCGGCGAGAAAGAGGTGAGGCCAGAGAGAGTTTTGGAGAGCAGGAAGAACGAGATGAGGATGGTTTTGGCTGCATCACAGCTTGGAGGTGACGAAGAGGTGTTGTCTGGAGGAGACGAGGCCAAGCTGAAGAGCTTCCTTAATGGCTTCGCCGAGGGCAGCCTCGGAGCCATAAACAGAGGCAGTGTCAGAGTGTCTGTAGCCCTGTCTTATGGCTTCCACCAAGGCTTCCTTATTGTCGGCATGCTTGCCGGTCAAGTCTGGTGCACAACCCATCCCTATCACCGGCATCTTCACTTCCGCACCAGAGGAAGAAGAACCTAACACCACACAAGGAATCTCAGACACTGCCATGTTTAGCTGCTAAACCCTAAAGCTCCTGAAGATATATAGCAGAAATATATACCAAGGTAAGGGATAACTAGTACTAGTAAAGTTTATGCTGGAGGACAGAGAGAGAGTGAAGGGGAAAGTTTATTAGTTAAAAACATTTGTTGGTTGAGTCAATTCCTTGTAGGTAGGAGTGGAAACAGGCCAGCCCAGGCCAGGCCTCACCCTTAACAGGCCTGGCCTGTGGTGAGGCCTGTTGGCCTGAGCCTGGCCTGTGGCCTGTGAAAGGCCTTTTTAATCTGCCTGAGCCTGGCCTGTAATCAGGCCTGTGGCCTGTTAAGAGGCCTGTTTTTTTTTAACAAATTTTAAAAACACATAAATCAATTCAAATTACAATAATTCAATCTAATTGATCTAAAATACAAAAAAAAAAGAAATTATCAAATTAACACAATTTGTAAAACATGTCCCCTTAGGTCCAAAAAAAATCTAATATGAAAAATTATTAGAAAACATAATTTCACTCTGATATAAAAATATCACTTCATCCCATCTCTCATATAAAAATTAGTTGATGACTAGATCTAGTTTAAAATATGAAACATTCTTAATCCCTTTTATATTTTAAATTTATCATTTATTCAAACTAATTTACTAATAAAATAATATTTGATTCTGTTGTTACACATGGTTGTTTTAAAAAAACATGTTACAATTATTATAGTTTATTTATTTATTTAAATTAATTAAGTAACTATTATAATAAGAATTAAATTGAGCACACACATATATGGTCTAAAACATAATAGGTCAATTATATATATATATATATATTTTATATAAGATTAATATGAAAAGCATGAATCAAATAAATGAATGATGCTTTTATTTTATTTTTTTAATACACTTATGTTTTCTTTCTCTGTTCAAATATGTGTCATTATACATACATTAATTATTTTTATTATAGAGAATGGAAATGAAATGAAGCATGCAATAGGCTCTAGATAACACATTTATGTGAATGAAGTTTTCTCAATTAACCAATCAGAATAGCATATTCCCTCCTATCAATTTGTAATTTTAACCTCAAAAAAAAAAAAACAGGCCCAGGCCGCCTGACAGGCCTAATAGGCTCACTATCAGGCTTGAGCCTGGCCTAATAAAGTAAACAGGCATTTTTACAGGCCTGAGCCTGATCTAATACCTAAATAGACCAGGCCAGGCCATTGACAGGCCGCCTGGTCTATTTCCACCCCTACTTGTAGGATGTTCCTCATTCCCACTGATGCCATGCACCATTTTCTCTCCCGTACGACATTATCTTCAATTACATGAACCAGTTTTTCAACGCTTATAAATGTTTCGTGGCCGGGCAAAACAAGTCATCAGGGGAAATTATAATGCTAATTAAGTTTGGGAATTCCCATCAAAGTTGGACCAGATCGATGAGATTAATTAATTAACTGCCAGAAAGTAAGAGTCTGTAGCCTTTTTGCTCCTACGACATTGTGAATACTCGTTGAATCACCCATGCATCAATATAATCAGAGAAGTTCGTAATCATGGCTAGATTGGATTATTACTATAGACCGTTTGTCTTCTCTCACCAGGGAAAGGAAGATATAACCTCGTCCTTCTTTCAAGTTATTTGTTATATATATATATATATATATATATATATATATTAATATTAATAAATCGGTTAATATAATATTTATTGCTTCAAATTTGTCTTCATTTTAGTTTTAATTTCTCAAATTTTGAACTACAGGTTTTTGTCCCTCGTGGGACAAAATAATTTATGTTTTTATTGGATTCTAGAAACTAATATTTTAACTGCAAAGAAATTTAAGAGATCGAAACATATGGCTCAAAATTTGAAAGAGTACAATCAAAATAAGGATAAACATAAAAGATTAAAGTTTATATTAACCCCAAATATATATATATATATATATATATATAAAAGCTAGAGTATACTTTTAATCATTTAACTTTATACAAGGTTTCATTTTTGTCCCTTAACTTTAAAAAGTAAACTTTTAGTCCTCTAATTCTAAAACTGTTAACAAAAAATGATAATATTAAGCTTTGAATATTGATAAAACATTAATAAATACTAACATATTAAGTTTAATATTCAAAACAACCATGATTGTTTAAAAAAATCATCATTTAAGACTAATAATTTTGGGATTAAAGGACTAAAAGTATACTTTTTAAATTTAAAAGACCAAAGTGAAATCTTACATAAAGTTATAAGACTAAATATATACTTTAGCCATATCTATATATATATATATATATATATAGAGAGAGAGAGAGAGAGAGAGAGCTTCCCGTTCATGAAAAAAGAAGTAGAAAATTACGCGGAATGGAATCTGAGAAAGAAAATTGCATTGTCGTGTCAAAATAGGAGCTCATCCTCCCATCATGACTACAGCAGTTTCAACATGTAATGAGAGACTATATATGCATATCTATGTATTAATATTTTCAGTGAATAATATATATCTAGAATGTGTATACGTGAACATGAGGCAGACTATCTTCAGAATTAGTTTCGCTACTCGTCACACTAATGAGTATTATGATATACTTATTATTGTGTTGAAATCTACATCATTCAAATATGATTTTAATAGTCTTGATTTAAAATTTTCAATTAATGATTTTTACTTAAAAAATTAGTTTTTAAGAAACCTACAATTAAGAAATCAATACATTGTATTCATTTTCATTAAATACCATTTAAAGGAAAAAAAATTTTAAAAGCAAAAATTTTTAAAATTAAATATTGATTGTTCATATTAAATCTGAACAGTTAGAATTTGATGAGCATTATAGTACAGTGTTTATTGCCAAGACTCATCCCCACTTTCCCCACTCATCCCCACTCATCCCCACTACAGCAAGTTAGTCTATGAATGAAGCGTGGAATAATTAATGAGGCTTTCACAACTCAGCTGAGTCAATTTTCCTCTTAGGGTGTGTTTGGTTAAACCAAAAATACTTTTAAAAAGTGCTTCCACATAAGTGGAGATAAAACTCTTCTCATATATTTATTTTGTTTACTGTAAAATGAATTTTTTAGATCATAGTCTAGTTCCATCCAAATACCCTTTTAAAATTAGTTATGCATTTGAACAATTTACGAACAATATTATTGTTTATGGTAAAAAAAGTTTAAGTACGTTGGGTTTCAAAGACTTACTAAACATATATACTTTAAGGCTTGACGAGTGTTTATATAGGTATTTCATATTACTCGCTAATAAAGTTCTGATATTGATAGTAAGATTTTTCTCTTTTATAAACAGTGAAACAAGTCTGATTGCTTGGGAGGCACATGATAATAAAAAGAACTTGCATTTCTACAATCTAGTAATCAATGATGAACTTTTGATTTACCCAACGTAATTTCAAGATCGCACTATTTTATTTATTTAACGATGATGATGCTATAACACCCTTATGCATGTCAAAATTAAATACTCCCTCTAATTCAAAATATAAGCTAAACTTTGTTGCGAAAATTTGTTTTTTTAATAAAATAACATTCAATTTTATCTAAGCATTTAATGAGTTTTTTTTTAATTTTATCCCTATATATTCTCTTTCCTTCTTGATTTATTTAATACATTCTTTTGCTTATTCTCTTCATTAATAAGGGTATATTTAGAAAAAAAACTATATACCTTACATATTTATTATTTTAAACTGATTTTAACTAGTTTCTTGATAAACGTAAATGGATAAAGTTTAGCTTATATTTTGAACTCGAGGGAGTATAAACCAAAAGCTATGTTTATCTCATAAGCTACTATCACAAGTTTTTTAATCAAAATATTAATTTTTATAATTGATTTAATCAAAATATGGATGTCTTATTCTTAGGTGGGTATGTGTCGATCAAGATTTTGATAGATAATTAGATTATAGATTTCTTATCCCAGCAAGCTTGGATATTTCAATCACAAGAACATTTAACTGAGTCAGTCAAAAACGGACTCCATGCTTTTCTTTAGCCTTGACCATATTGTAAAGTGTGATAAACATTTTGATTCTTCTTTACCTCCACAAGGAAGTTGCACTGTAATTTCCAAGTCTATACATGCACCTCTCTCACATATGAATATATCATTCCAAGTTGACTATATATATATATATGTGAGTTTAATCACATCGTTAAGAACATTAGCTCTCCGGCCAATAATCAGAAGATCGAAAGCTGTAATCAAATTAACTGCGACTGATATTCAAAGTTTATTAATTCTTCATATCCCGATACATAACTGCAGTAATTAATAGAGCTAAGAAAACAGAGAGATCAAGACGAGACCGTACTGAAGACAATTAACGTATTAAGGTTTTATCTGTGGTTTATATTTCTTCATCGTAGAGGTCTGGAAGCTGAGGCTTCGTGGGTCCCTGGATCAAACGTTGCTGCTTTATTTGACTTATTTTTTCATGATCATCTTGGGTCAACGACCAGCCAAAGATCTGAAGGTTTTGGTTCATCCTGTCTTTGTTGTAGCTCTTTGGCACGAAGGTCACGCCTTGCTCGTACAGCCATCTCAGACAAACCTGAGCGCTTGACTTGCCCCTCGCTTCTGCTATCTCCTTCACCACATCACTCTCCATGGCCTCGTTGGGTCCCCTGCTCGCTCCTTTCCTCAGCGGCGAGAACGCTGTGGTCACTATCCCTTTTGATTTGCAGAAGTCCAGCAGCTTCTTCTGCTGCCATGCCAGGTTCATCTCCACCTGATTCACCGCCGGCGGAACGGTGGCGAATGACAGTAGATCGTCGAGCTTCTTGAGGGAGAAGTTGCTGACTCCGATGGCTCTGGTGAGGCCCAGCCTCTGGCATTCCTCCATGGCCGCCCACACTCCCTTCAAGTCCAAAGGAACCACATCTTCCGTCTCTATAGGGAACGCGAACTTGCCTGGCTTAGCAGAGATGGGCCAGTGAATCAGATACAGGTCCAAATACTCCAGCTGAAGAGTCCTGCACCACAACATATACATATACACATACATATAAACTTAAGTCCTCCATTATTATTTGTGACCCTGAAACATATATGTCAAAGAAAGAAGTGAGACCCGAGAGAGTTCTGGAGAGCAGGAAGAACGAGGTGAGGATGATTGTTGGTGCACCAGAGCTTGGAGGTGACGAAGAGGTGTTGTCTGGAGGGGACGAGGCCGAGCTGAAGAGCCTCCTTAATGGCTTCTCCGAGGGCAGCCTCAGAGCCATAAGCAGCGGCGGTGTCTAGGTGCCTGTAACCCTGCCTTATGGCTTCCACAATGGCTTCCTTCGTGTCGGCCTTGCAGGTGAAGTCCGGTGCAGACCCCATCCCGATCACCGGCATCTTCACCTCGCCGGTGGAAGAACCGAGCACCACTGAAGGAATGTCACACACTGCCATGTTTAGCTGCTAAGAACCTTAAGGCTTTTGAAGATATATAGCAGAAATACGTATGAGAGTGAATGAGAAAGTGTAGAGGAACATGTCCTTTTTATAGTGTCCCGTGAGATACTTATGCGCGTTGTGTCGCGTGTGAACCGGCGGTCTAATTTGAATAGCTTTATTGTTATAGTTAAAAAAAAAAAAAGAGCAGCACTTGTTGGTTGTTGGGGAACCGGATCGTCTCAGAAGCAATTTTCCCAGCGGCCCTCAGAAGCCTAGAATCCTATCCGTTTAAATGATCTAAAAGCCCACATTACGCCAAGTCATGCAAATGGTGGTGGCTCAGTGGGTCCCACGAAACGCGCATTCTCGGCTTCTTTCTCCTCTATTTTTCTTTAATATATATATATATATATTTCCTCTCATCATCGCATCGCAAAAGAAAACAAAGCTGAGCAAAAGCTAATGATTCCCGCCTTAACCTTGAAATAATATAACATTGGTCACTAAAGTCCGCATGTATGAAAATAGTTTGGTTACCTTTGAGTAGTGAATACTATGAGTGAGAATGGTGGGAGACGGCGAAAGTGGGCTTAGTTTTAAATCATTACCGACATAGACACTTACATGTTCTTGATCTGGGTTCCACACCTTCCACAAATATTTTAATGGGGAACAACAATAATATTGTGCTCTTCACTTTTTTCCAGTTTTCCCTTGCTATATATGATGTTATAGTTTTGGGAACACTAATAGTATTATTATATGCTGCCACCTCAAATGTTGTAAGGAATCAAACTCCTAACATAGGAAGAGGAGGATGAGGATAAGCAGTGAAAGATAGGGGTGGGAGATGGGAGAAGAACAACCATGAAAGGCCTGGGGATGCAGTAGATCGCTGTTTACCAAGGGGTGGGAGTCGGAAGAGGAGAGAGAAGCCAAGCCCAAGGGTTGAAGACAATGAAACTGTTTCGTGGGACCCACTGAGCTAACATCCATTTTCATGACTTTGCGTAATGTGGGCTTTTAGATCATTTAAACGGACGGGATTCTAGGCTTTCGATGGCCGCTGAGAAAATAGCTTCGAGAGGATCTGGTTCCGTTGGTTGCTGGGATCAAAATAAAACCCCGGGGCATACGATACGCCTCTAATCTTATTTATAAGATATTTTTAATACATATCATACAAATCAATAAAAATTTTAAAATTCATTAATTTTTCATTAAAATATAACAATTTTTAAATTTATCCCCGTTTAGTATATACTCTTTTTAAAAAAGATAACTATCTATATTATAATAAATAAAGAAACACATAATATATTTATACTAAAAATTTAATAAAGTAACTTATAAATAAGATAAAAAAAAAAACTTACACCTTCTATAAGATCAAAGGAATATGTGGGTAGATGCCATGTAGTTGGTAGGTAGGCAATTAAATTTTTAATTTGAAAAATTGGAGTAGCATCATATCTTTTGACTTTTAAGTTTTAGCCGACTAAGGGCTTGTTTGGTTTGAGGGGAGGGGAGGGGAGAGAATGTTTTATCCTCACTTTGTTTAATTTGATTAAAATGGAAGGGAGGGGAAGATATTTAATGATCCATTATTTAATTCAAGGAGGGGAGGGGAGGGGAGGGGAGGGGAGGGATAGTAATAATCAATTTACCATTTTACCCTTACATATTAGTTTATGTTTTTCATTGATATATTATATAAATTAATTTACATCTTAATTTAAATTATATAATTTAATAAAATTCAGTCTTATCATGTTAATATGTGTATTAAAAAATTGGTACAGTAATTTTTTATTCTAATTAATATAATAATATATTTAAAATAATCAAATTAACAACTTTTATATGCTCTAAGAAAAATGAAATTTTATTCTCTTTAGGCTATCTTTTTTTCCAACTTTAAAATATATTTAATAAATAATATATTTATAAAAAAACAATTAATTTTATAATATTATAATTTTTATTTAAATAATTTTTTATTTTTAAATAAAAATTTATAATATATTTTTAATTATAATAATGTATTTTTTATTTTTTTACTTAGGATAATATTTTTTATTTAAAATAAATATTATAATAATATATTTTATAGGTAGAAGTGGAATATTAAAAAATCTATAAAGATATAATGATCTAAAAATTTGGTTCCCCTCCAAAAACTCCCAATTTAGAAGGGAGTTAAAATGGGAGGGGGGATATTTTAGCTCCCCTCCTCTCCAAAATTTTTAACCAAATGACGGGAGTGGCTCATTTTCCCTCCCCTCTCCTCTAACCAAACAAACCCTAAGTTGGAACACCTCAAGTTTTGTACTGAAAGAGTATGGTCATTATTAATTTATTTCCGCCGATGCAATGCATCTTTCTTGACACTTCCGTCATTACATTTTCATGAGTAATATTTCCGACGCGGAGCCAGTTTTCGGTGCTTATTATTTTAATAAAAATTTTAAACTTATTAGATCTGGATTTTTTTATATCTCATTTGGATAGTTTAGATTTATTTTTCTATTTTTATTCATTCAAAATAATTATTTTAGTATATATAGAATCCAAAATAAAGATAATCTCTTAACTACTCCTCCTGTCCTTATTATAAGACCCAATTTGACTTTTTATTTGGTCCTAATTATAAGACCCAATCCATTTTGTTTCTTATATTTATGCATTTTTTTCCAAGATAATCCTTCTAATAATAATAGTTTTAGCCAATATACTTAATTAACAAGGATATTTTAGGAATGACAACACTTATTTATTATAAATAACCAACTTAACTTACTTCCTTAATCTCCTCAAATAAGTCAATTGGGTCTTATAATTAGGACCGGAGGAGTATTATTCTTTCAAAAAATAATTTTTTATTTAAAAATAATTAATTAAATATTTCAACACTTAGAAACTTCGGGACCAAAACAAGTCATAACTGAAGTTAGAATTAATGCTAATTAAGTTTGGGAATTATTAGCAAAGATTAAGGATTAAGGCTTATATATAATTGGAACTGATGAGATTAATTGATTAATTAACTGCAAGAAAGTACGAGTCTTTAGCTTTATAAAGCTTTGAGTGAGAGGCTCATACTTTGTGGAATATAATACTCACTGAATCACCCACTTAATTATCAATATAAATAGAGAAGTTTGAAATCGTAGATTGGATTATTGCTAATTTACTACAGACCATTTGTCTTCTAACCACGGAAAATAAGATATATTTTCAGGTGCGTAAATTTTAAAATAACTAAAACAGGGAGATTTTTTTTTTTTTGTGGAGGAAAACACAGTTTGCTTTATTATTATCAATATGTAATAAAAATGAAGGGAATGAGTTTGGGTGTACATCACTCTTAATGAGTATTATAAACTTCTTAGATCATTCAGATTTAATTTTTTTATTTTTAATAAGTATAAAATAAAAAATAAAATTAATTTTCTAGTATTATTTTCTAAAAATAATTTTTTATTTAAAAATAGTTATTTAAAATTATTAAATTTAGACTCTTCGGATTTAATTTGAACCGTCAAGGCTGGCGACACGTCAAATTCAAATGGTGGGTCAAACATATTGGGGGACATATAGAATCATGTCAAAATATGACGAAAGATTTTCTCACAATTTTTAACAGGATCCTGAAATATTTTCGGGTGTGTTTAACATCTTGAAATTTATTTTTAGGTGATTTCAACACCTCGAAATAGTTCTTGATAAATTCAATAACTTAAAATATTTTTTTACGTATATTTAGTATTCTGAAATATTTTGTTGTATTTTAACACTGTATTTAGTACGGGGTTTTCAGAGAGGAGGGGAGAGGGGCTGGAACATTTTTTACTAGAGGGAAGAGAGTAGCTCCCCTCCCCTCATTCGGTTGGAACAATTTTTAAAGAGGGAAGGGACTCCCATTCCCTCTTTTTTTCCTCTTGGCCTCCGCTTTAAAAGTTGGGTTTTTTAGAGGGAAAATGAGAAAAAAAATATTTAATTTCATAAAAATAATATAATTTCTCTTTTATCCTCTCTTTAGTCCTTTCATTCTACACTTCTCTCTCAATCTTACAATTTTAATAACTCTAATTAACTCAACTTCATTCTCCTCTTATATTCAACAATTTAACTAGAAAAATCAAACTACTTAAAATTTTGCTAAAAAAATTAAATGATAAAAATCATTGGGACAAAAAAAAAATGATGAAGAATTATAATATTTTTGAAAAAGTCGATATAGAGTAATACTACCCCTAATCCTAATTATAAAACCTTATTTGCAGTCTATAAATGAGATCTTATAATTAAAGTCGGGGGTAGTATTAATTACTTAAGCTAGATAATAAGCATCTTTTATTCTTTTAATTAGTTAAAAATTAAAAAATATGGACATAAAAGATAAAAAATGGTAAAAATGTAATTTTTCTTTTAAACCCAGTAGAATCAACGAATAACATTAAGGAAAGAAATTTGATTTCATTTTTTTATTTTTTTTTCTCAATGAGTTGTGCTTGTGGCTAGTATTTTTTTCTAAGTTGATAAATTATCTCATACATATTGATAAAATAAAAAAATTATTTAAATTTTATAAGAGTAAAATAGTTCATTTTTGAATAATTCTCGTCCCTTCCCCTCTTATCTCAAATAAGATATCATTAAAATGACTCCCCTTCTTTCCCTTCCGATTAATCTAAACAAAGGATTATTAAAATTTCTCCCCTCTTATGTGAAATAGTAATGAAAGAGGATTGAATCATGGTCCTCCACAATATTCTTCTAAAAAAGTAAAAAAAAAAAAAAAAAGGTGAACAAAATAGTTACAGGAAAGAATATGGTATCACATCCATCTTCAATATTATTTTTACCTCTTTTACATGAAAGAGCTTCAAAATTTGAGGATTAGGTGGCAGATGAATTCTTTTGAGAGAAAAATATACATCACCACCAATTCCTGTCTCTACTGCGAAAAAAAATCCTGACACAGACTTGCAGATGAAAAAGCATAAAAAATGATACAAGTCTGACACAGATTCACACTAACACAATCGAATTTCAGAGCAACTTGTATATCAAACTATAATTTCCATTCAAAATTATTAATGTTCCTTAATATAAATCTAAAACTTCTGCTTCTATGCTATCTCCGAGGTCTTAACTTTGCCCATGCCTCTCGGACTTGATATATTTGTAAATTTTAGAGTTGTTTCAGACTGATAAAAAAAACCTAATTTCCAGTTAAAATCGCAAGAAAAGAGTGAAATCTAAATTTCCAATAAACTCATGGGATGCAGCTGGGAAAATAAATTACCAACACGCAAGGAGAGGAAACAGGGAAGAGAAGTGAAGACTAAGAGAAGCACAGTTAAGAAAAGAAAAAAATTTAGGGCACAGGACATAAATATATATTCATCTATCTCTGAACAAATGAGCGTAAACTAACATTACTACTACAAAATACTTTATTTGTAGCATTTAAAAAGAAAATGCTATAGCTAGTACTCAATAATTTATTTTTTAAAAAAAGATATATTCTTTAAATAAGTGCTGCAGCAGTCTATTTATGTAGCACTCTCTCAAAAAAGCACTACAGCAGTCTATTTACCTTTTAAAAAAATTAAAAAAAATATTTTATAGTATTTTCTATAAAAAGCATTACAAGAGGTACAGGAGTTTCTGTAGCACTTTTTACAGAAGATTATTTTTTTAAAAAAATTTTAATTCGTGAAACTTGCTGTAGCGCTTTCTAAAGAAAGCGCTACAAAAGGCCTTTAACTTTTAAAAAAAAAGAAAAAAATAAGGAATTTTTTTTTAAAAAAAGAAAAAGCTAATGACATATTTCTATCTATTTTTTTCCTTTTTCCATTGATAAGTTTTTTAAAAAAAAACTAAAAGCATTTTTTTAAAAAAAGAAAAAATATAAGGTACTTTTTTAAAAAATAATGAAAAACCTTATAGAAAACGCTACAGAAGCTGCCTTTCTATAAAAAGCCCTTTTTTCATTTTTAATTTAGGTTAAAAAATACTAAACATTATTTTAAAAAATTATAAAAATCTCTTGCTAATGATATTTTCCTCTCTCTTTTTTTAATTTTCACAATTTAAAGAAGAAAGCTAAAAGCAATTTTTTTGTAAATTTATAAAAATCACATGCTAATGACACATTTCCCTCCATTTTTCTTAATTTTCCTTTGATAAGTTTTAAAAAAAAGGCAATGCATTTTTTTAAAAAAATTATATAAAATCACCTGCTGTAGCATTTTGATTACAGTATATCCCTCCTTTTTTTTTCATTTTTCCTATTTAATTTTGTACAAAATATTAAAGTATTTTTTTAAATTATAAAATCCCCTGGTAATGACATTTTCCTCTCTCTTTTTTTTTCATTTTCCCTTATTAAGTTTTTTAAAAAAAAGCTAAATTCCATTTTTGAAAAATTAAAAAATATCTTCTATAGCGTTTTAAAAACGCTACAAAAGATTAGATGTTGTAGCGTTTTGTGTGCAAAACGCTATAATAGTTGCCAAAAACCTTCCCTTCGACTCCCTCCATTTTTTCCCCCCATTTTCCTTCTCTTTTTCTAACCTACAGCTCCAACTCACTCTCTCTGTCTTTTTCTAAACCCACAACTCTACCTCACTCTAACCCATAGCTCGATCTCTGTCCTTTAACTTCAAGACACCATTTTCAACTCTCTTTTTTCCCCACAGCTTCTTGTCATACCCCTTTTCCCATGTATCGCTACCACTACATGTTTTTCTAAGCTCCCCACTTCCCTTGTCCTTCTCTGTTGCCGCCTCCACCTTTCGTTCCCACCACGGTCCCTTCCTCCACCCCCACCCCTTGCCCATCCCAACACCCACCCACGCCACTCACGGTTCCCACCCCCTTCTCATCCCACCTCCCACCCACAGTCCCCACCTACACCCACGGTCCCCACCCTTTTCCCGTACCACTTTCCCAATCTATCCCCATTCTCATTCTTTTTACCCTTATTGTACCCCTCTTCCCCCTCACCACTTTCATTTAACTTTTTTTTTTTTTTACAGATTCTCAATGTAATTCAAATCAGTCTATAATACACTGTAAGTATTTTTTTTCAGCTAAATTATTTAAAATCTTATGTAGTTGGTTAAATTTTGTAAAATTGTTCCTTGGTAAAAACTTGAAATATGTTGAAAAATTAATGACATAGGGTTAATTGTTATCAGGTTATTACATGTGAAAATATGTGATAGTTATATATTTCTATTTTCTATTTTAGGTGGAATCATATGTTAGAATGGTCTAAATATTTAATCCGTTAGCTTTTAATGCTTTTTATTTTAGATTTGATATAAGTTGGCAAATATGATTTTTTGTTGTTGTTGTTGTTGGTTATAGTTGTGAAAAGTCGTTGAGCTGTGCTGGATTAATTGGTTGATTATAATTAAAAGAGATGGTTATGCCGTTATGCTGCCCATTTTATTTTTAGATAAATAAAAAAATATTAAAAGTATTAATAGATATAATAATAATTATGTACTTAACTATTTATTTATAATAAGTTGAAGACATGGATCGAAAATGAATGTCATCTAATCAGTATTCAATGGAATATATAAACGGGGTGAAAAAGTTTATTAGTTTTGCCCCACCTAACAAACGAGTATATGCCAAATATATTCGTTTGTTATTATGTAACAGACGAGTATGTTAGAATATACTCATCTATTTTTTTTTTATAATAGACAAAAATAATGATCTTTTTTTCTTTGTTTTTAAAAACTGACAAAAAAGAGAGACGTAAAATATATATGGCTAAAGTATACATTTGGTCCTTTAACTTTATTTAAAGTTTCAATTTGGTCCTTTAACTTTAAAAGGTATATTTTTAATCCTTTAACCCTAAAATTGTTAATATTAAATGATAATTTTTGTAACAATCATGGTTGTTTTGAAAATTGAACTTAATATTATAGCATTTAGTAATGTTTTATTAACATTCATCAAGAGTTGAATACCATCATTTTTTGTTAATGGTTTTAGGATTAGAAAACTAAAAGTTTACTTTTTAAAGTTAAGGGACCAAAATGAAATCTTATATAAAGTTAAAGGACCAAACATATACTAAGTCAATATATATTTTGTAGTAGTGTTGTTACTGATTGGCGGAAGCCTAAACTTGGTTATGTTGTAATTATTCTTGCTAAGTTAGAAACCTTAGCTTACAAGAATCGGATCTCCATTTCTGGATTTCTGCGTGCCATCCATGAACCCGGTTGTGCTTGTCTTCTTTCTAACGTTCCAATTTTTTCGAATATTCCTAAGGAAAAAAAAATGTTACCTTCTGTGGCTTCATATTACTTCTAGTCTTTAATATAAAATCTAGTTGACTAATTTGAATATATTAAGAAACTTATTAAATTATTTAATTATAGTATATGTTATATGATCATTTAAAAATATTTCAGTGTACAATTAGATTATATCAATTTATACGAATAACAAATTAATTCAGAAAAAACGATAAACATAAATAATTTAAGATAATTTATTAATTTTTTAAATAAGTCAATTGAATTTTATATTAAAAATAAGAGGAAGTATAAAACTTTTATGTTAGGACCCTAGGGTCGTCCCAAGCCCATCTTTTGTAGTTTTGGACTTAATGCACTGGCCTTCTTTGACATTTTAGGAGAAATTAGTTAAATTTAACAAGCATGTTTAATTTCTGTAAATATTATTAAAAACTCACAACATGGAAAATTACACGGAATGAAACCTGAAAAAAGAAATTGCATTATCATGTCAAAATACCAGCTCATCCTTCCATCGTAACTACACGAGTTTCCACACCTAACGCGAGACTTATATATACAGATATACGTATCAATCTCAATGGATTCTAGAATGTATGTCTGCGCGCATGCGGAGATCTTTTCCCCATTGTCGTTACATCACACGTGGGAGACTTTGATATGCATATGCAGCCTGCAGGTAAGTCTACGAATGACGCGTGGAATTGCTTAGGCGGCTACATAAATTTACTCTTCCTCCGGCCGCCTCCACTGCTCCTCCACATGCTCGCCTTCCCTGGCCGGGTTTAGGAATCTTGTCGGAGCCCAGCTTAGATTAGGGGGCATAAAAACCTCCGATAATCATAAGAATTGAGATCAAAAGTCGTATTCAATTTAACTACAAGTGATAGATTTTCAAAGTTTATTCATCTTATATATCCATAACTGCAGTAACAGAGCTCATAATAAGCAAATATCCAACAACCACTGTATAACAACACACTGAAAGCAGGATCAACTGAATAGTGCGATGTCCTAGTGGTTTTATCTTTGTGCTGTGCAGAATCCATCAAATATTACTTGTGCTTTATATCTCGTCATCGTACAGATCTGGAAGCGGAGGCTTCGTGGGTCCATCGATCAAACGTTGCTGCTTTATTTCACTGATTTTCTTATGATCATCTTCAGTCAACGACCAGTCGAAGATTTGCAGGTTTTGCTTCATCCTTTCTTTGTTGTAGCTCTTCGGCACGAACGTTACGCCTTGCTCGTGCAGCCATCTCAGGCAAACCTGAGCGCTTGATTTGCCCCTCGCTTCTGCTATCTCCTTCACCACATCACTCTCCATGGCCTCGTTCGATCCCCTGCCCACTCCCTGCCTCAGCGGCGAGAACGCTGTGATCACTATCCCTTTTGATTTGCAGTAGTCCACCAGCTTCTTCTGCTGCCATGCCAGGTTCATCTCCACCTGATTCACCGCCGGCGGGATGGTGGCGAATGAGAGCAGATCGTGAGCTTTTAATGGAGAAGTTGCTGACTCCGATGGCTCTGGTGAGGCCCAGTCTATGGCAATCTTCCATGGCCGCCCACACTCCCTTCAGATCAAAAGGAACCACATCTTCTGCCTCTATGGGGAAACGCCAACTTGCCTGGCTTAGCAGAGATAGGAAAGTGAACCAGATACAGGTCCAGGTACTCCAGCTGAAGATTCCTGCACCACAACATATGGTTATATAAACTAAATCCTCCATTATTAATGACCCTGAAACATATATATACAGGAAACAGGTGAGACCTGAGGGAGTTTTGGAGAGCAGGAAGCACGAGGTGAGGATGGTTTTGGTTGCACCACAGCTTGGAGGTGACGAAGAGGTGTTGTCTGGAGGGGACGAGGCCAAGCTGAAGAGCTTCCTTAATGGCTTCGCCGAGGGCAGCCTCGGAGCCATAAACAGAGGCAGTATCAAAGTGCCTGTAGCCCTGTCTTATGGCTTCCACTAAGGCTTCCTTAGTGTCGGCCACCTTGCCGGTCAACTCTGGTGCACACCCCATCCCTATCACCGGCATCCTCACTTCCCCTGAGGAAGAAGAACCTAACACCACACAAGGAATCTCAGACACTGCCATGTTGAATTAGCTGCTAAACCCTAGAGCTCGTGAAGATGTATAGCAGAAATATATGCGAAGGTAAGGGATAACTAGTTTTAGTAAAGTTTGCGCAGGGGGAGAGAGAGAGTGAATGAGAAAGTTTATAAGTTAAAAAACATTTGTTGGTTGATTCCTTGTAGGATGTTCCTCATTTCCACCGATGCAATGCACCATTTTCTCTCCCGTACGTCATTATCTTTAATTACATGAACCAGTTTTTTCAAAGCTTAGAAATGTTTCGTGGCGGGCCAAAGCAAGTCATCGGGGGAAATAAGAATGCTAATTAAGTTTGGGAAATCCCAAAGGATTACGGCTCGTCAAAGTTGGAAATGATAGATGAGATTAATTAATTAATGCCAGAAATTAAGAGCCTTTAGCTTTTTTCATAAAGCTTTAATTTGAGGCTTCTACGGCATTGTGAATACTCATTGAATCACCCATGCATCAATATGTATAATCAGAGAAGTTCATAATCATAGCTAGATTGGATCATTACTATAGACCGTTTGTCTTCTCTCACCAGGGAAAAGAAGAAACAACCTCGTCCTTCTTTCTAGTTATTTGTTATATATAAATATATATATTAATAAATGGGTTAATATAATATTTGTTCTATTAAATTTGTCTTTATTTTGGTTTTAATTCCTCAATTTCAAATTAAATCCATAGGGAAAAAGATATATTTATGTTTTTATTGGATTCTAGGGACTAATATTTTAAATGAAAAAAAATTTAAGAGATCAAAACTATGGTTGAAAATTAAGAGATTAAAATCATAATAAGGATAAACTTAAAATATCAAAGTTTGTATTAACCCTATATATACATACACATACAGCTTTCCGTTCATGAAAAAAGAAGTAGAAAATTATACGGAATGGAATATGAGAAAGAAAATTGCATTGTCGTGTCAAAATAGGAGCTCATCCTCCCATCATGACTACACGAGTTTCAACATGTAATAAGAGACTTTATGTGCACATCTACGTATTAATATTCTCAATGAATAATATATATCTAGAATGTGTATATGTGCAAATGAGGCAGACTTTTTTCGGAATTAGTTTGCTACTCGTAACGAGTATTATGATACTTATCATTGCGGCAAAATTTACACCATTCATATACAATTTTAATTGTCTTGATTTAAAATTTTTACCTAATGATTTAAATTAAATCTTGACCGTTCATATTAGATTTGAACAATTAAAATTTGATGAGCATTATAGTGTTGATCACCGAAACTGATTTCCACTTTCCCCACCCTTTTGGTTACATCACATACAGGAGACTTTGATATACAAATGCAAGTTAGTCTATAAATGACACGTGGAATAATGAATGAAGCTTTCACATTTTTGTAGAGACAAAATTCCTCTCGTATATTATTTGTATATTATAAAATTATTTCTAAATCATAGTTTAGTTTTCCCCCAAATACCTTTTAAAAATAGGTACATGTTGGACAATTTGCGAACAATATTTTTTTTTGTTGTAAAAAAAAATTTAAGTGAATTAAGTCTGAGGGGCTCACCAAACATACTTTAATGCTTGAAGAGTGTTTATATAGGTATTTCATATTGTCCACCAATAAGGTTCTCGTATTGGTAGTGAGATTTTCTCCTTTTATAAGCAGTTATGAGTAAACAAGTCAGATTGCTTGGGAGGCACATGATAATAAAAGAACTTGCATTTCTACGATCTAGTAATCAATGGTGAACTTTTGATTTATCGGACGTAATTTCAAAATCGCACTAATTTATTTATTTAACGATAGTGGTGTTATAACACCCTTATACATGTCAAAATTAAGTATAAAATATGGGTGTCTTGTTGTTAGGTGCGTGTATGTCGATCAAGATTTTGATAGGTAGTTAGATTATAGATTTCTCATCCCAACTAGCTTGGATATTTCAATAACAAGAACATTTAACTCAGGCAGTCAAAAACGGACTCCATGCTTTTCTCTTAAGCCTTGACCATATTGTGAAGTGTGACGAACTCTTTCATTTTTATTTATCTCCACAAGGAAGTTGCGCTGTAATTTCCAAGTCTATACATGCACCTCTCTCATATATGAATATATTATTCCAAGTTGACTATAAATATATATACTCCTGCGGTCCTTAATATAAGGTCTCTTTAACTAATTTGATTAGATTAAAGAAGTTAAGTAAGTTAGTTAATTATAAAAAATATAACATGTTTTTCTTAAAACACCGTAATCATCTTTCTTAATACCCTTACTGCCTCACTTATTTCATTATGATTGAGAGAGTATCCATTGGAGTAAGTTAGGAAAAATTGATAAATATGAGAAATAGATTTTATATTTAAGATCAAAATTAATTAATAATTAGGTCTTATATTAATGATCGGAGAAGTATATGAGTTTCATCACATCATTAAGAACATTAGCGCTCCGGCCAATAATCAGAAGATCAAAAGCTGTAATCAAATTAACTGCGACTGATATTCAAAGTTTATTAATCCTTCATATCTCGATATATAACTGCAGTAATTAATAGAGCTAAAAAAAACAGAGAGATCAAGACGAGACCATACTGAAGACAATTAATATATTAGTGTTTTCATCTGTGGTTTATATTTCGTCATCATAGAGATCTGGGAGCTGAGGCTTGGTTGGTCCCTGGATCAAACGTTGCTGCTTTATTTCACTCATCTTTTTATGATCATCTTGGGTCAACGACCAGTCAAAGATCTGAAGGTTTTGGTTCATCCTGTCTTTGTTGTAGCTCTTTGGCACGAAGGTCACGCCTTGCTCGTAGAGCCATCTCAGACAAACCTGAGCGCTGGACTTGCCCCTCGCTTCTGCTATCTCCGTCACCACATCACTCTCCATGGCCTCGTTGGGTCCCCTGCTAGCTCCTTTCCTGAGCGGCGAGAACGCTGTCATCACTATCCCTTTTGATTTGCAGTAGTCCAGCAGCTTCTTCTGCTGCCATGCCAGGTTCATCTCCACCTGATTCACCGCCGGCGGAATGGTGGCGAATGACAGCAGATCGTCGAGCTTCTTGACGGAGAAGTTGCTGACTCCAATGGCTCTGGCGAGGCCCAGCCTCTGGCATTCTTCCATGGCCGCCCACACTCCCTTCAAATCCAAAGGAACCACATCTTCCTCCCCTATAGGGAACGCGAAGTTGCCTGGCTTAGCAGAGATGGGCCAGTGAATCAGATACAGGTCCAAGTACTGCAGCTGAAGATTCCTGCACCACAACATATAGACATGCATATAAACTAAGTCTTCCATTATTATTAGTGACCCTGAAACATATATGTCAAAGAAAGAAGTGAGACCTGAGAGAGTTCTGGAGAGCAGGAAGAACGAGGTGAGGATGATTGTTGGTGCACCAGAGCTTGGAGGTGACGAAGAGGTGTTGTCTGGAGGGGACGAGGCCGAGCTGAAGAGCCTCCTTAATGGCTTCTCCGAGGGCAGCCTCAGAGCCATAAGCAGCGGCGGTATCTAAGTGCCTGTAACCCTGCCTTATGGCTTCCACAATGGCTTCCTTCGTGTCGGCCTTGCAGGTGAAGTCCGGTGCAGACCCCATCCCGATCACCGGCATCTTCACTTCGCCGGCGGAAGAACCTAGCACCACTGAAGGAATCTCAAGCAGGGCCATGTTTTGTCTGCTTAGAACCCTGAGGCTTGTGAAGATATTTAGCAGAAATATGTATGAGAGTGAATGAGAAAGTTTAGAGGATCATGTCCTTTTTATAGTGTTCCATGCGTGCTGAGAAATTCTCAGGTGAACCAGGTATCGCAGGTAACTTATGGTCCGACGAATACAAAGACGACAAGTGCAGTTTATGGGTCTCTCCCTCCTGCTTTTTTTTACCGTTCACAACCCTTCTTTTTCCCATACGCCCCACTCTCTTCTCCTCGCCCAGCTCTCTCTCTGTTCAGCTTTCCTCACACGTCACACATCCTTCTTTCCCATTGTCTTCCCACTTGGTCATATGTGAGAAGGATGATCAAGATAAACTATTTAGGTACTTGTTTTATTTTTTAATTATTGGAGTTGTGTGGGGTAGGCCAAATTATTTTTTAAATACATACACATAAATACATAATGTATATTTCTCATATATATTAGATAATATATTATGTATAAGAATATTGAAATTATATGAGAGAATAAAATCATATATCTTATATATATTATTAACCTAAAAGAATAATAAAATTTTATTGAATATGTAATTTTTGAAATTTGTACCATTCATATGCCTTTGTATTATACATAGATTTATTTTTGATAAAGTTTAATATATTTATTATAAGTTCTTTTTATATATTATCTATATGGAATAATAGTTATAAACTACTACCTCCAGTCCTAATTATAAGACCCAGTTGATTAATTTGAGGAGATTAAGGAAGTAAGTTAAGTTAGTTATTCGTAACAAATAAGTTTTGCCATTCCTAAAATATCCTTGCTAATTAAGTGTGTTGGTTAGAACTATCATTATTAGAAGGACTATTTTGGAAAAAAATGCATAAATATGAGAGACAAAATGGATTGGGGTCTTATAATTAAAACTAAACTAAAAGTCAAACGGGGTCTTATATTAAGGATCGGAGATAGTATTATAATTTTTTTCTCTACGCTTGCTGGGTCGAGTGTGGACCGGCGGTCTAATTTGAATAGCTTTATTGTTAGTGTTGGGCCCCCCGGGGGGGGGGGGAAGAACACTTGTTGGTTGTTGGGATTAAAACAAAACGAAGGGGGGAACAAAAACCCATGTTGGTTGATGCCATGTAGTAGGTAGGCAGGTAATTAAATTTTTAATTTTAAAAAATGGAGTAGCATCATTACTTTTGACTTGTAAGGTTTAGCCGACTCAGTTGGAACACCTCAATTTTTCTACTGAAAGAGCATGGTCACCGATGGAATGCGTCTTTCTGATTCTTCCGTCATTACATTTTCAGGAGTAATATTTTTATTATGGAACCAATTTTAGTACTTATTATCCTTTTCTATTCTTATTATTTTAATAAGTATTTTAAACTCATCAGATCTGATCACCTATGTCTCATTTAGATGGTACATATTTATTTTTTATTTATTCAAAATAATTATTTAGTTATATATAGAATTTAAAATAAAGATAATATCTTAACTATTATTCTCTCTAAAAATAGTTTTTTATTTAAAAATAATTAATTAAAGATTTTAAATTTAGATTGTTCAAATTTGATATATACGGTTTAGATCTGATGAGTTTAAAATACTTATGAAGATGATCAGCACTGAAATTAGTTTAGAAAACAAGTCATAACTGAAATTAGAATTAATGCTAATTAAGTTTGGGAATTATTCCCAAAGATTAAGGATTAAGGCTATTGTATAATTGGAACTGATGAGATTAATTGATTAATTAACTGGAAGAAAGTAAAGTCTTTAGCTTTATAAAGCTTTGAGTGAGAGGCTCATACTTTGTGAATATAATACTCACTGAATCACCCACTTATAAGATATGACATCGTCCTTCTTTTATATATATATATATATATTTTCAGGTGCGTAAATTTTAAAATAACTAATTAAAACACAGTTTGCTTTATTATTATCAATATGAAATGATGATTGAAAATGAACGGAATAAGTTTGGGTGCTTGTCACTCTTGATGAGCACTTTAAACTTATCGGATTATTTAGATTAATTGTTTTATTTTTAATAAGTATAAAATAAAAAAATAAAATTAATTTTTCAAGTGTCATTTTCTAAAAATAATTATTTAGAATTATTAAATTTAGAATCTTCGGGTTTAATTTGAACCGTGAAGACTGCTCATATTGCTCATCCATGACTCCCGCCGGTCGAAAATGAAGTTCGATCTAATTTGATTTTTTCTCGCGCGCACGCATATTTTATATATATATATATATATGATATTTTCTGTGCACGGCTGGCGACACGTCAACATTCAAAGGATGGTTCAAACATAGAGAGGGATACGTAGAATCATTTCAAAAATATGATGAAAGATTTTCTGACAATTTTTAACAGCACCCTAAAATATTTTCGATGTGTTTAATATGTTGAAATTTTTTTTTTTAGTGCTTTCAATATTTTAAAATATTTTTTAATACATCTAGCACCGTAAAATGTTTTTTTTAAGTATATTCAATATCCTGAAATTTTTTTTATACATTAAAGTGTTGGACATATTTAAAAAATATTTTAGAATATTAGATACATTACAAAATATTATCAACATTTAGCAGAGCGGAGTAGCTGAGCATGAGTAGTTCATTTTTTCCCCCCACAGCACAAATGCGACTACAAACTTTTCGTCTTTAACACGTACGTAATTTTCCGTCCTTTTCAGGATTAACATACTCTTTGAAAAAATATTTTGAACTCGCAGTTCTGAACAGCAATTGTTTTTTTAAAATATTTTTAATATTGAGGATGGAGTTTAAAATATGAAAGTGTCTTTCTCTAACGTGGTGCTGGTTTCTTGTGTGTGTGTCCAAGCCAATTATTTTTAATATTCTGATGTGAAGTGTTTTAAAATAAAGACTTTGAAAAATATTCTTATAAATTTACTATTTTTTAATTAATCTATTCGAATCAAACTAATTAAATTAATTAGACTGTTATAAAATGACTCTCAAGAAATCATAATTTTTTTGTATTTTTAATTAGTAAGATCGATTCCAATCAATTTTTTTTTTTTGCTAAACAGCTTATTAATATTAGCTGGTAAATTTCTGAGCTTCTAGAGAAAAGTAACTTTCATTAACCCAAAAGCAAAGTTATTGATATCATTAGAGAAGAAAAACTTAATTCAATAGAATATGCCCATATAAATTATAAAGTATTTATCTTATATCTTTTAATATAGTAATAAATGTACACAAACGTTGAAGGTTCATAAAGCTTGATGTAATATATAGACCTTAATTAGATTTCATATTTGATTTGTCAAAGTTATATATTCAAAAGCAAGCTAGTTAGTAAGCGTTTGTATTGGATCCTAATTATACGCGTGCACCAAATTCTCTTCATTTGACTACAGCTGAATACAAGATAATATACACTATTAAATTATTTGAAAAAAAGACCTTGGGCCACATTTGACACAAAAACTTGATACCAAATGTTTTGTTTTTTCCAAAAAGATAATACTACCTCCAGCCATAATTATAAGAATTAATTGACTAATTTGAGTAGATTAAAAAAATAAGTTAAGTTAGTTATTCGTAATAAATAGATATTGTCTTTCTTACAAAATCCTCGCTAATCAAATGCATTTGCTAGAATTATTATTGTTAGAAGAATTGCCTTAGAAAAAAAATGTATAAATATGAGAAACAAAGTGGATTGAGATCTTATATTTTGGACCAAAGTAAAAGTCAAAGAAGATCTTATATTAAGGACCGGAGGTAGTATTGAAATTTGAACCTTCTATCCCATATACACCAAAATTTATCTAGAGGTTGATATATGTGGAGGCTATGGGAATGTGCATAACATTTTTTTAATTTAATTTGTAACAAAGAGTTTGAGTAATTTGGGATTTAAACTTATCAAAACATAATTAAACCGAATGCATCAAAAATATAAAATACAATCTCATCTATCCGTTTAAAACTCTTAATCAGATTACTTAGAAAACTGATTCATCAATTTACTGACCTAATCAGTTAACCCGAATTGAGTTTTAACGTCATCATATAAATCAGTACTAATTAAACTTGCGGGTTGGTAGTGAAAGTGTTTTGCTTTTCACGTGTGAAACCGGCGAGTTCAAATAAATGACTGATGAAGTTAGGGATAAGTTTGACTTATGGCTCTATAGATAAACGAAATGAAATCTTTATATCGTTTGAATATTCCATATTTTGTTATATTTATACATGTAACAAAGTTTTACCAAGTCATTTACAGACTAAGAAAAAGTATGATTAACTGAGAGTTTTCTTTGTTTTTGGCCAAAAAGATTCACTAAAAGTTTTCATCAGCTACTTTTATCGCACTCATTTTTACTTTCTTTCGTGTTTATGAGATTCTTCGACTTGGACAAAGGCCCCATCAATGTTTTGGTAATAACCTTGTAAATAACGTTTAAGTTTTCTTATAACTTTACTATGCTTCCAATTTAATGAAATTGGGGTCTTATCTATTTAAACATGAGATTGCAAATCTAATCTTGAATGCGTACAATAAGCAATTGAATTCCTTTAGATGGATGAAAAATGAAAAAAAAAACATAAAATTATTGTCTTTAATAAAACATTCTTTTGGTGGGCGTATGTGCACGTGTGTTAAAAATTCTCTGATTAGGCTTTTTTTTTTTTTTATAATCCAAAGTATGCTTAAGTCACTTTTCAGCTTAAGACTAATCTTTATTAGGCTAAAAATTTTAAGGTTTAAACCCTCCTAACAAGTGCGTTTTCTTGAATTTGAATTTTTGTTCTCTTCCTTACAAGAATGAGACCACTTATCATCTTAACTAACAGCTTCTTGTTAGGCCAGTCATTTTTAATATGTTTATTGACTTCCATATATTCGTTAAAGCAATATAAGAAATGTTTTAACTTTAAAATTAAAACAATTTAATTTTTTTTAAATTTATTCGGGATTTTGGCCTGTTGCATATAAATAGAAAAGTTATGAAGAAAGTCAATATTGTGGGGGCATTGATAAATAATACTCCTTTATTCTTTAATATAAGACATATTAACTAATTTAAGCAGATTAAGGATGTTAGTTGAATAGTTCATATAGTACTCCTCCGGCCCTTAATATAGGATCCAATTGTTGAGTTGGTTTTGGTCCTAAATATAAGAACCATTTCTTATATTTATTAATTTTCTCTAAATTACCCCTATGGATACTCTCTCAACCATAATCAAGTAGAAGAGGAAGATGGGGTATTAAGAAAAATGATTATGGTATTTTAGGAAAAACGTGTCACATTTCTTATAATTAACTAATTTACCAAACTTCTTTAATCTAATCAAATTAGTTAAATGGATCTTATATTAAGGATCGGAGGAGTATTTTTTTTTCTAAAACATCCTAAGCGTCTTTTTTAATTTTCTCTCTTAATTACTTGATTATTGTTGAGAAAATATTAATAAGATTAATTTAGAAAAAAATTGATAAGCATATGAAAGGTCTTACAGATCAACATTAACTTACTAGTTGGGTCCTATATTAATGACTGGAGGAATAGTAATATTTGGCCAAAAAGAAAAGATAAATAATAGTTATATACTTATTTAAATATTGCATTATAAAAATGTTCATCTAATCATGAGAAAATATAAAAGTGATCGAAAGACTAATAACAAGCAGTTTCAGACTAACAGCCACAAACTAGAGACCTCGCTGTTTGCTGCAAAGTCGATCACTGGCACAAATTAATGTCAATTCGTGAGTAGGCTTTCTCTATAGCTTTGCCAGAATTCGAATGATTCAATTATTTTATTGGTTAATGTTTGATATATTTAACTTGACTAATTACACAGCTTAAAAGATAAAAACGAGCTAAGTGGAGCTTAAAATAATTTAGAGGTTTGTTGGATTTCCATGCATAATAGAATGCATTCAAACTCCTAAGTCTTATTCAAATGATCAGCACATTAGTTTTATAAGAAAGAAAAATTATATATATATGTATGTATATTTATATAGTATGCACTCATCAAGCATATGATGATCCTATACAAGAAAGAATTGACGTAGTGCCTTTTAAAAATGGGATAGTATAAATTTATTTAAAATGGTTCTAAGATGGATAAAAATACCATTGAAGGTGCTGGTAGAGAAGAGTATAGGAAGACTGAAAATATTACCTCCGGTCCTAATTATAAGAGCTTGTTGACTAATTTGAGGAGATCAAGAAAAGAAGTTAAATTAGTTATTTGTAATAAATATGTATTGTCTTTCCTAAAATATCCTTGCTAATAAAATATATTGGCTATAACTATGATTATTAGAAGGGTTACATTGAAAAAAATACATATATATGAGAGACAAAGTGGTTTTAGGTTTTATATTTAAGACCAAAATAAAAGTTAAACAAGATCTTATATTAAAAACCGGAGGTAGTAATAAGTAGAACCTTTTAATTGATTAATTTATCCAAAAATTTAATTATTAATAAAATATTATAATATTCGTGTAATTTATATAACCGATTCTTGTCATTAAAAACACTTCTCATCATACAGGATTCATAAACAAGAAAATGTCACCATCATGGAGCCTTCCCACAGCCCAATCTTTAATTCTAACTTTAATATACTTTAATATACATGATTAATACTCCTGGCCTAGTGGTGGCTGGCTAGGCCACAAGTGAGGCGAGTCTCTGCTCTTTGAAGGCGGGGTTTCGAATCCTCACTTGTTAAAAAGGGTACCGGGGAGGGCTTTATTTGTCGCTCGGCCCGAATCCGGACTAGTCGATCGCTCGGGTACAACTGGCCAAAGAGGCTGGGCCCAGAAAAGGCACAGTTGGATACCAGATGGTTTATACCAAAAAAAAAAAGTTTCCAAGAAAAAAAAAAGGTAATAACTTTATAGTTTATATCATAGTCTTGTTTCTTTATAGCTGCCGGAGACTATATAAGAAGGACAAGTCTTTCTCTTACATGTGGCTCCACCATAAATTTTTTTAAAAAATTAAAGCCTCTTTCTATTCTTTAGTAATTAAGATATGTTTGGTAAAGTAATTGGTTCGGTACACAATTTTCAATTTAGTCACCTAAGATATTAAGTACAATGATATTATATCATAACATCTTTGGTCATTTCATTAAGAACATAGTTCTGTTGGAGTATTTAAAAATAATAAATCATGTTTGTTGAGTTGTTACATTTGTTACTCTCTTTGTACTAAACTAAATGTAAATTGAGAAATTTATTTTGATATTAAACGTAAGATCTCAAACTAATTTGTCTCATATGCAAATTTATAATTTTTTTTTCCAAATAATATCCTTTTAATTGTACGCTCATATATATGCTAAATGGGTTTTTATCAATGAGTCAATGTAAATGATTAAAGAGATATTTTAGAAAATTTAACATGTATTTGTTACATATAATTAATTTAACTAATTTTTTAATTTCTATAAATTAGTTATTTAACTTTTATATTTAAAAATTTACTGAGTACATTAGCTCATAGCTGATTCCTATGGGTCTTTGAAAATTAAGAAATTAAAGTTGGGTCTTCACTTCATGCATGGAGATTAATTAAGTATTCATCAACTAATGTGTCCCTTTCAAGGATGATTGGTGATTTGTTGTCATTGTAATGCCTTTTTGGCACGTGTTATCATGCTAATAATTAATATAATTCTCATTTTTCATTTCATTCTGCGGTTGTTAAATGCAAAATCCAAATTCAGACGGCGGCGGAGATATTATGATGGACCTAATAAATTGGAAGGTGGATGAACTTTTTATAGAGGAAGAGACATTGAAATTTGAAACGTACAAGATAAATAATTTTTTTCCTTCGAAATTTTTTTAATATCTAACAGACAATTCTATTTTATACTTGTGTGATGATCATATAAATACACAGTAAATTTTATTTATCAAAAATAAAAAAATCACGTAGAATATAATGCATGCAATTGTTTTTTTTAAAAAAAAAAGCTATATTCTACTTCATTTAAGAAAAAAAATCAGAAAAATACCACTTGAATTTCAAAATCACAAACCAAGAATTTCTACAAAAATATGTTTATTTACTTTTTCAAGTGTAGCAACTTGTTATTAAAAATAGGAAAGAAAACTGATTTGAGATTTTAAAATTCAAATGATTTATTTTTGAAATTTTCCCTTTATTTAATCACTGGAAGGGTGACGAGAGAAATAATTGTTCCTGAATGTACTCATCTAATTCTTTTTTCAATCATATTTTTATTTACAGATCATTTATATAAATCAATAAGATATACTTTATTTAGATTAAAAATAATATGCTTAGGCATGTGACCCCGGCTTCAACTTCGAATAATTTTTATTATAAGTGGTTAATTTTTGAAGAATTCCATAATATAAAATTTCATTCTAATACATTCCAAAGAGATATATATATATATGTATATAAATATGTCTGGTTTAGTTTTTCGTATAGGCTACATATGCCTTGAAGAAACATGATAATATCATTGTTATGACCATATAAATTGAATATATATATATATATGTATGTATGTAAAAGGCATGGGATGCCACGAAATACTAGTTCTAGATATACTTACAAAAATTGAAATGAAAAGACCAATCATTAAAAAAAAATTATGTGAGAAACATGCAGCAGAGATCAGGGGAACGGAAGAAATTAGGTGCATGCTGCTCTTAGTGGAAAACTTGAAGTAATCCATTATTTATTATTGAGTAATCTAAAGTGTGCGCCCACCAGTCAAGAAAGGGTTGCTAAATAGTAGTATAATATCAATGGCCACCAACTTACAATTGCACAGGAAACACAGAAAAATAGCAAACTTTTCAAACATGAACAGTATCCCACCGCACGCCATGTCGCCACCATCCCAAAAGGCTCACCTATAAGAAGGACAAGTTCCTCTAAACTTTCCCATTCACTCTCACCAAATCCATAAATCACCCTGCTAACTATCCCTTACATTCATACATATTTCTGCTACATATCTTTGCGAGCTTTAAGGTTCTTAGCAGCTAAACATGGCAGTGTGTGAGATTCCTTCGGTGGTGCTAGGTTCTTCCACCGGCGAAGTGAAGATGCCGGTGATCGGGATGGGGTCTGCGCCAGACTTCACCTGCAAGGCCGACACGAAGGAAGCCATTGTCGAAGCCATAAGGCAGGGCTACAGGCACTTTGACACCGCCGCCGCCTATGGCTCTGAGACTGCCCTCGGAGAAGGCATTAAGGAGGCTCTTCAGCTCGGCCTCGTCCCCTCCAGACAACACCTCTTCGTCACCTCCAAGCTCTGGTGCACCAACAATCATCCTCACCTCGTTCTTCCTGCTCTCCAGAACTCTCTCAGGTCTCACTTCTTTCTTTGACATATATGCTTCAGGGTCACTAATAATAATGGACGACTTAGTTTAATCGTCTGTCTATATGTTGTGGTGCAGGAGTCTTCAGCTGGAGTACTTGGACCTGTATCTGATTCACTGGCCCATCTCTGCTAAGCCAGGCAAGTTCTCGTTCCCTATAGAGGCGGAAGATGTGGTTCCTTTGGACTTGAAGGGAGTGTGGGCGGCCATGGAAGAATGCCAGAGGCTGGGCCTCGCCAGAGCCATCGGAGTCAGCAACTTCTCCGTCAAGAAGCTCGACGATCTGCTCTCATTCGCCACCATTCCGCCGGCGGTGAATCAGGTGGAGATGAACCTGGCATGGCAGCAGAAGAAGCTGCTGGACTTCTGCAAATCAAAAGGGATAGTGATCACAGCGTTCTCGCCGCTGAGGAAAGGAGCGAGCAGGGGACCCAACGAGGCCATGGAGAGTGATGTGGTGAAGGAGATAGCAGAAGCGAGGGACAAGTCAAGCGCTCAGGTTTGTCTGAGATGGCTCTACGAGCAAGGCGTGACCTTCGTGCCAAAGAGCTACAACAAGGACAGGATGAACCAAAACCTGCAAATCTTTGAGTGGTCATTGACTGAAGATGATCATAAAAAGATGAGTGCAATAAAGCAGCAACGTTTGATCCAGGGACCCACCAAGCCTCCGCTTCCAGATCTGTACGATGACGAAATATAAACCATAGAAGATATTTGATTGATTAGGGTGTCATCGATTCTGCAGAACACAAAAATAAAAACAGAGGACTCAATGACTTGACCAGAACAGGATCAAAACAGAGAAAATAAAAGGGCTTATTGAAATTGCATACCTTTTTGGAAAAACGACCCTCAATTACTTACGGATTGATACCATAGCTCATGCTTTCAAAATTTAACATCATGTTTTATAATTTCTTTCCTCGATATGACAAGTGAATTTCGTGTGTGTGTGTGTGTGTGTGTGTGTGTTACTTCCCCTGTATAACAACTCCAAAAAGCTTTAGAGAATGAGTTATACCTGTAGCCTGTAGGTAATACTGATGGTAACCTCGATAACAACACACGTTTCTAATTTCTTCACTATCGGTGACACGAATTTAAATACGTCCTCGTCAAAAGTCTCAATTACAAACTTCACAATCTAAAAATTTGAGCACATGCAAGCTAAATCAACTTAACCATACTCGATCGAGAAGGATAAGTTTGATATGTCATTACTGTTATTTTATATTTTCTTGCTTCAAACTTCAATCCAACAAAATTATACTAAACCCAAACATTACAGATTTACAGTTGCTTTAAAATTAAACATTAGTCAAGAGAAATCCAGATCCTTGGAATATTGATGGGCACACCAGGCGATCTGTGACAAAAACTCGTGGTATTTTCTCCAGTTTTAACAAGTCAATAAACAAGAGAGTACACACAAGTCGCAACCATGAGTTCAATGCACAAAAATATAAACCACTAACAATTTTTGTGCTTTAGCTTTTTGTAGATAGAATGATAATAAAGATAGATTACTCCAATGAAATAGGTGGCACCATCATCCACTAATACACATTTCGCTAAGGATAGGTTCCATCACGGTAAACAGACCTACTTTTCTTTTTCATCTTTCACGTTTTTAAGGCGCTCTTCATCGCAACTTTCAACAAAATATTCTTCATCGCTGGTATAGCAACTCTCAACAAAATATTCTTCTTCATCACTGTCATCCCCACCTTCATAATAATACCCTTCACCGTCATTTGCAAAACAAAACTCCTCTCCATAGTCATCATAATAACACTCTTCACCCTCCTCATGATCACTTTTCCCCTTTTGTTGCAGAAGTGAACACTCTCGTGGTTGCTGACCGCTTAACCTCTCTTGAATTTGATCCTGATTGCTGTGCCCTGGCATGGACCTGTTAAAGTAAAAGATCAGCCCAATCAACAAACACTCAGCCCAAATATTTGGCCCATTAGTTCAGTATTCTAGAATATTATATTAGGGCTACGTGTACAGTGTTTTCTCAATTGTATATCTCATGTCACACCTCTATATATAGAGCACTGTAATAACCTCTTCAAATGCAATGATTAAACTGTTCTTTTTATCCTGTTATTGGCTTTAATATCCTTTTCATGGTACCAGAGCCACCGTCTCTCCATTGCTACAATTTTTTTTAACACAAAATGTCTACTATCTCGTCCAGCACCTCTTCTACTTCTCCTTCTTCTCAAACTTCTCCTTCCTCCACTCTTCCCTCTTACTCTGCCTCGGCATCCTCTCCCTCTCACTTTATTTCCATTAAACTTACCAATGAGAATTACACCATCTGGATGGTTCCCTATCTTCATGGCCAGCAGCTCTATTCCCACATTGATGGCACCACTATTCCACCGTCCATGAGACTTGATGATGGCACTATCAATCCTGAATACACTTCTTGGTTTCAGAAAGATCAATATATTCTTTCTGTTCTCATCTCCTCTCTATCTGAACCACTGATAGGCCAAGTTATTAAAAACAAAACCTCACGTTCTATGTGGCTAGCCCTTGAATGCACATTCACTCAAAAATCTCAAGCTCGCTTTCTTCATCTCCATAATCAACTCACCACACTTAAAAAAGGCTCTGAATCAATCTCAGACTACTACAAGCAGGCAATCATGCTTTCCGAAGCCCTCAGCACTGCTGGACGTCCAGTTGATGACATGGACTTTGTTGCATATCTTCTAAATGGTCTCGGCACTAATTTTGAGTATATTGTTGCTTCCCTTACCACCAAAGCTAATGAGTTGTCACCTGAAGATGTCCTAAGTTATCTCCTCATTCATGAAGCACGCTTGCACAACCTCCACTCAACACTACAAATTGATTTCTCTGCCAATGCAGTTTCTAGACAACCCCCCTATGTGCCTCACTTTTTTCGAAATGTTCATCATGGCAGAGGTCGTAGTGGATGTTTTTCAACTCGTGGATGGGGCAGATTTGGACGTGGCAGAGGATGGTTTTCTGCCTTCTCTCCCGCTTTTTCCACCTCCAGTACACTTTCTGACAACCAGTGCCAGCTGTGTAGACGACAAGGCCATACTATACACAATTGCCCTCACCGTTTTGATCATGCTAATAACAGGATAAAAGGCTTTGCTCTGCTCCATCATGCATCTTTACCTCCACGTTTCTGGGCTCATGCCTTTGCCACCGCCGTTTATTTAATTAATAGTCTACCGTTTGCTTCTCTCAATTTTAAATCTCCTTATCACCTCCTTTTTAATCACAATCCAGATTACAAATTTTTCAAAGTTTTTGGTTGTGCACGCTGGCCCAATCTTCGACCCTATACCAAGAACAAGCTTGAACCACGTTCCACTCTTTGTATTTTTCTCGGGTATGCTACTGATCACCATGGGTATTTATGTTTTGATCCCAAAACCCGTCAAATATATATCTCTAGAGATGTCCTATTTGATGAGGCCCAATTTCCAGCACAAACTCACTTCTCTTCGGCCCATCCTGTCTCCTCCCCTTTCAATCCTTTTTCTACCGTCCCCTTCCTACCCAATTCCATTCAGCACAATGTTACCGTTTCTGGGCCTCACATTTTTGGGCCTTCCTTTCAACCTACCCACTCCAGCCCACTTCGTTCACCAACTCCCTTTTCCCCACCCGGTTTGACCTTATCTCCTTCCCCCTCCCCTGCTACTTCTCCGTCTCTCTCTTTTTCTAAACCGCCATCCACTGCTGCACGGCCACACCCCATGACTACCCGTGCTCAAACTTGCTCCCTTCTCCCTAAACAATTTCAAGATGGTACGATTCCTTGGCCTCCTCCTAGATCTCGCCACACTTCTCTGCGCTCGAATCCCAACATCTTTGCTGTGTCAGATACCCCCACCTCGGTCCTCTCCGGTCTGTGCCAGCTCGAATGGTGTTCTGCTATGGAATCTGAACTCAATGCTCTTCTCTCCACTCACACTTGGTCTTTGGTTCCACCTCCCTCCCACAAAAATGTTGTTGGTTGCAAATGGGTTTTTCGCTAGAAGTTTCGCCCGAACGGCACACTTGAGAAGTGCAAGGCGTGACTGGGCTCCCACCAATCTCCAGGTATCGATTATACTGATACGTTCTCTCCGATCATCAAGCCCACCATCATCCGTCTCCTTCTCTCCCTCGCCGTGTCTAAAGGATGGTCAATGCACCAGATTGACGTTCATAATGCATTTCTCCATGGCCTTCTGGATGAAGAAGTTTACATGAGTCAACCACCAGGTTTCAAACACCCACTGTTTCCACAGTATGTCTGCAAGTTACACAAGTCGATTTATGGTTTGAAACAAGCTCCGAGGGCATGGTTCTCGAAACTGAGTATGGTTCTTACCCAACTTGGTTTTATTCCCTCAAAATCTGATTCTTCTTTGTTTTCCCAAATTTGTGGCTCTTCTGTTCTGTATATGCTGGTTTATGTTGATGATATCCTGATCATTGGGTCTCATTCTGCTGATATTCACAACTTAATTGCCACCTTGGGAAACCATTTTCCTGTTAAGGATCTCGGACCTTTGCATTATTTTCTTGGCATAGAGGCTCAATCTACATCCTCTGGTCTTTTCTTGTCTCAAAGAAAATATATCACTGATTTGTTGAAGAAAACAAATATGTTACATTGTAAGCCTGTTCGAACCCCCATGGCTGCCTCCACCAAACTCTTTGCTTTGGATGGGTCCTCTTTCAATGACTCATCATTATATAGAAGCACTGTAGGAAGTCTTCAATATTTATCTTTCACACGACCGGATGTGTCCTTTGCTGTAAACAAAGTGTGTCAATTTCTCCATACACCCAGAGACAGCCACTGGAAGGCAATCAAACGCATACTTCGGTATCTGCGTCATACCATTGATCATGGTATTTTCATTCAAAATCCTTCTGCTTCCTCTCTTATTGCCTTTGCTGATGCTGATTGGGCAGGATGCCCTGATGATAGACGATCCACTGGAGGTTTCTGCATTTTCTTTGGATCTAATCTCATTTCTTGGAGTTCTAAGAAACAACAAAGCGTGGCTCGCTCCTCCACTGAAGCAGAATATAAATCCTTAGCCTTGGCCACCTGTGATCTAATATGGCTTCAAACTCTTTTAAAAGAATTGGGTATTCCACTCTATAGCGCTGCCACTTTGTGCTGTGATAACATTGGAGCAACATACCTGGCAGCAAATCTCATTATGCATGCTAGAACCAAACACATAAAATTAGACTACCATTTTGTTCAAGAAAGAGTAGCTGCCAAGGCCTTGAATATCACCTTCCTCTCATCCAAGGATCAAATAGTTGACATCTTTACCAAACCTTTAGATGGTTCCCGTTTTGAACATCTCAGGTCAAGCCTCACAGTTTGCTCACTCCCGTTCAGCTTGCGGGAGGCTGTCAGAGTAAAAGATCAGCCCAATCAACACAACACTCAGCCCAAATATTTGGCCCATTAGTTCATTATTCTAGAATATTGTATTAGGGCTACGTGGACAGTGTTTTCTCAATTGTATATCTCGTGTCACACCTCTATATATAGAGCACTGTAATAACCTCTTCAAATGCAATGAATATATTGTTCCTTTTATCCTGTTATTGGCTTTAATATCCTTTTCAGACCCGAGTCATAACAGAAAATAAGAAAAAGAAAAAGTAGTGAGAAGTTACCTTTTAGTCTGCAAGCATATCAAGCGTAACATAACATACTTTAATTTGTCTGCATAAATTAACATACCATCTTGTAGCAACCTTCTTCAAACCTCTCCAGAAATCCAGCAACCCAGCGATCAGCATTTTCCAGCCACTCATATCGATGCATAGTAGCAGTCTTCGCAACACTTTGAATCGACAAGACAAAATATATGGCAGCAAATACAGATTCCTATAACGTTCAATTTCTAAGACAACTATAGGTAACAAACCAGAGTTCTCTGTTTTTCAGTAATCTTTATCACATGCACACGTAAGATTCTTCACTTATTGTTTCTCATCTCACAATCTTGCCATCTCATTAATATCACATGGCCAAGCCTTAAAGTATTATTTCAACTTAGTTAATCTGACATTATGGGTTAATGACTTGAGTTGATATACCTTTTCACCAACTTTCTCTTGCTGTTCCTTTACCTTCTCTTGAAGGTTCTTAAGCCTCCTATTCACCCTTAATCGCTTTTCCTGTCAATGTGAACGCAAGCACAACAAGTAAAATCCTCCAACAGATGTGAGAATGATGTAAATGAAAACAATTATTCTTTTACCAGACAAGTACAATCAATTCATTTATACAAAATAAGGATTTGAAAAAAATATGCCAGTTCATACCTTCACATAGCTCACACCGAGGTCCTTCCTCGAGTACCCCCGATCTAAGTTACGCAAAACATAGTTGTTGTAGTCTTTGACAATCCTCATTATAATGTCTGAAGTAGATGTCCCTTCTGTTCGTTTTGTTTCCTTGAATTTCCCAATGGATTTAACCTGCAAACAAAAATTGATTCACATAAATTATACCTGAAAAGATATACTTTCATCAAAATAAACAACCAAGGCTGACAGAACATTTTCTCATACATATTCATAAACATCGTTTCCAGCCCCACTGGCATCAGCATAGATGTGAACAATTCATCGGCAAGTGCAAAAGATTATACTATGCATTCAAAAGCTTCAACCATTACTCCACCAATGCAAATACAGAGTTAAATATTATGATCATTACAAATCCAATAAACACGTAAGAACTAGAGAGATACGGGCAGGGAATTTTCTTACGGAAGAGCATCATGAGCCACATAGTCGATCTTGTGCTTGTCAATAAATTCTTGTGTCATAACCCATGGCGCATCTGGAATTACTTCATCCACCCACCTGCTCAAAGTTAATTCTCATTATTATGGTAAGTCACTAAGAGCTGCTTATTCACCCAAAAGAAAGAAAGAAAGAAAGAAAGAGTTGACATAAGCATCTAACTTGCAGTGCCGAAGCGATTCATAACGTTCAGCCTCCGTCATAACAGTTTTGCCCTTGTATTTGTTGGTGACTTCTTCGTTGCAACATCCAACAAGCAAGTAGGTATTTGGAAATCTAAAATTTGCGTTAAAAGGCCACAGAATTAGCCAAACAATAATGAAAATACAATTTCATGATTCCAAACTTATATTTCATTGCAAAAGCACGAACGGAGAAAAGAACATCATAAATTACTTTAGGATAGCGATATAACTAATTTTTCAGAATTTTACAGAAAATGTCCCCTTTCTCAGAAGCACACTTAAACTTTCTCAAGTCATCTAAATAAATATGCTATTACTACTATATCAGTTCATATCTAATTTGATTATATTGTTTTGGACTTGCGCTCTGAATACCATTAATATCATTTTTTTAGGATTAAAAAACCTTCTCTCTCTGTCTTATAAATAGGAGCAGAGGAGTAATATATTTTTTTAGAATACCATAAGCATCTTATCTAATTCCTTCTCTTATTTGATTGTTGTTGAAAGAACATCGATATAATTAATTTAAAAATTTGATAAAAATATGAAATAAATCTTACACATTTACTCACTAATTATATCCTATGTTAGGGATCAAAGAGTAGTAAAAAAGATAAATAGCAGTTATATACGTATTTAAATATTGCGTTATAAAAATATCCATCTAATCACGAGAAACTATGAAAACGATCGAAAGAGTAATAAAACGTAGTCTCACACTAACAACCGCCAACTAGAGACCTCTCGCCTTTTGCTGAAAAGGCGATCACTGACGCAAATGTCAATTCGTAAGTAGGCTTTCTCTACAGCTTTGCAGAATTCGAATGATTCAATTATTTTATTTTTTTTAATGTTTGATATATATTTAACTCTAGTAAATTACACAGCTTAAAAAAATGAAAACAAGCTAAGTGGAGCTTAAAATAATTTAGAGGTTTCTTGGATTTCCATGCATAATAGAATGCATTCAAACTCCCAAGTCTTATTCAAACAATCAACACATTAGTTTTATAAGAAAGAAAAATTATATATATATTTATATGGTATGCACTCATCAAGCATGTAATGATCCTATACAAGAAAGAACTGACTTGGTCCTTTTAAAAATAGAATAGTAGTATAAATTTATTTAAAATGGTTCTAAGATGTACAAAAAGACAATTGAAGGTGCTGGTAAGAGAAGAGTATAGGAAGATTGAAAATAATAAGCAATGAAGTTATCAAGCAGAGAACCTTTTAATCGACTAATTTATCCAAAAATTTAATTATTAATAAAATATAATAATATTCGTTTAATTTATATAACTGACTCTTGTCATTAAAAACAACTATCATCATAAAGGATTCATAAACAAGAAAATGTCACCATCATCGAGCCTTCTCACGGCCCAATCTTTAATTTTAATTTTAATATACTTGATTAAAGTTCTTTTTTTTTTTTAACCAGCATACTTGATTAAAGTTCACCAAAAAAAAAAAGGTAATAACTTTATATCGGGGACTTGTTTCTTTGTAGCCGCCGGGCTGCTAGACGAGAGAGAGACTATATAAAAAGGATAAGTCTTCATCTTACATGTGGCTCCACCGTATATTTTTTTAAAAATTAAAGCCTCTTTGTATTCTTCGTGGATTGAACGTGTTGACTAAAGTAATTGACATATGTTTAGTAAGGTAATAGGTTTGATACACAATTTTGAATTGACTCACCTAAGATATTACGTACATTGATGTGATATCACAACATCTCAGGTCATTTCATTAAGAATATAGTTATAGTTGGGCATAATCGATCAACGTGAAGGGCAAAATGGCAGTAGTTGGAGTATTTAAAATAATAAATCATGTTTGTTGAGTTGTCACATTTGTTACTCTTTTTATCCTAAACTAAATGTAAATTGAGAAATTTATTTTGATATTAAATATAAAATCTCAAACTAATTTGTCTCATATGCAAATTTATAATTTTTTTCAAATAATATCCTGTTAATTGTACACACATATACATGCTAAATGGGGATTTATCAATGAGACAATACAAATGATGAAAGAGATATTTTAGAAAATTTAAAATATATTTGTTACATATAATTAATTTCAGTAGTTTTTTTAATTTCTATAAATTAGTTATTTAACATTTACATTTAAAAATTTACAGAGTATATTAGCTCATAGCTAATTCCTATGGGTCTTTGAAAATTAAGAAATTAAAGTTGGGTCTTCACTTGATGAATGCAGATTAATTAAGTATTCATCAGCTAATGTGTCACCTTTCAAGGGTGGTTGGTGATTTATTCTCGTTGTAATGCCTTATGGGCACGTCTTATCATGGTAATAATTAATATAATTCTTATTTTTCGTTGCATTATGTGGTTTTTTTTTGTTGATACAAGCATTATCACTACAAGGGATTGTAGAAGTAGCAGCGGAACCTTTCTAGCGGTTAAACAAAACCGCTAGAAATTTCAGATATTTCTAGCGGTTCCTACAAAAACCGCTGCAAAATACAGACGGTTTGACCATTAAACGCACATTTCTAGCGGTTAACCCCTAACCGCTAGAAAATTAGAGCTAGAAAACTCCCCGGGCTTTGGCGGGAACTTGGCGCCAAATTTGTAGCGTTTACTTTCTAGCGGTTCAGGCTAATAAACCGCTAGACACTGAAAAATTCTAGCGGTTGATGCATGAAGCGCTAGAAATTTTTTTCATTCCCCGAGGAGTTTTAGAAATTTCTAGCGGTTCGGTCCCTAAACGCTAGAGATTTCTAGCGGTTCACGGCCGAACCGCTAGAGATTTCTAGCGGTTCGGCCGGGAACCGCTAGAAAGTCTGGCGGTTCAGGCCCGAACCGCCAGACTTTCTAGCGGTTCGCGGCCGAACCGCTAGACATCTCTAGCGGTTCGGCCGTGAACCGCTAGAAATTCCCAACGGTCATATGACCGTTGGGAATTTCTAGCGGTTAGGCACAAAACCGCTAGAAATTTCTAGCGGTTTTGTGCCTAACCGCTAGAAAGTCTCGGTCTATATATACCCCCCCCCACACTCTCACTTCTTCAATCGTTCTGGAAGCGAAGCTCTGCTGAATTTTCTTCACAAACATATTTGAGTTCTGATTCAGTTGCAGATCCTTATTTTCAGGTAAAAATAGTAATTTATTGATAAATAATTTTTATTTTATGTTTTATTTTATTAATTTTATTATGTTATAGCTTATAAATTAATTTTTTTTATTTCATTTATAAATAATTACTATTTGTTGTTATTAGGATGCCTCGTCGACATGGGAAAGACCCAATTGATCCTGAGAGAGCTGGACCCAGTGAGGTTCATCATGATGCTGATGAGCCATTTCCCAGCATTCATGACTACGATCTGAGCGAGGAGGATATCCTCAGTTTTATGGAGCATGATGGTATTGAGCGGACTGAGGAGGCTCATTTTACTGGGGATGAGCAACCCCATGCTGATGCTGCTGACGAGGAGGAGGAGGAGGAGGAGCAGGATCAGGGGAATGAGTATCCCCAGGCTGCACAGCGTCCTGCTCCGAGACGTCAGGCTGGTTATGAGGTGGAATTTGTCGGTAAGTATTTATTTTAACTTTTTAAAGTTTTGATCAGTATTTAATTTATATAGAAATTATATTAATTTATTGATATATAATTTATTTCTTAATTAAATTTTGTAGACACTGAGGGGAACAGGTCCTATCGGAGGCTGACAGCCAGAGAGCTGTCTATGATGACGGGCGGACGAGTGGTTGTGCCGCTCAATGAGTTGGGCCAACCGACGAAGAAAGGTGGCCAGTTGTACAACAAGTACGTGCGCCTCCTTGGTCAGCAGTGGACGCTGTTCCCCATCTACGTGCAGGACTGGAAGAAGATCACCTCAGACAAGAAGCAGCAAGGCTGGGAAATAATGAAGGTAATATAAAATTGTTATTTATAATTTTTTTTAATTTAAATAAATGATTATATATTTTGTTTTCAAATAATTTAATTGTTTGATTATAATTTTTTATTTATTTAATTTGTTTGTTATTTATAATATTTTTAAAAGTAGTTAAATGAATATATATTTTTAATTTAAATTATTTAAAAGTAGTTAAATGAAAATAATTTGTTATTGATTTCATTAATTTATTACTTATAATAATTTTAAATTTAGTTGAGTAAAAATATTTTTTTATTTAAATTACTTAATTGTTTAATTATTATTAAACTTTGATTAATTTATATTTTATTTATAATATTGTTAAATTAGTTAAAAACTAATTATTTGTTTTTAATTATTGAAATTGCTTAATTATTTGTTTATAATTTGTTATTTAGTTAATTTATTATTTTAATCATAGAGTAAATTTATTCTGGGGGAGGAGTTGAGGGCTGACACGATCAAGAGGCTGGGGATGGCATGGAAGAACAGGAGGGCCGACCTGTGGAGGGAGAAGAAAGGTGACGGGACGAGGCCCCTCCAGGAGATACTGGCAGATGTACCTGGTGGAGTCCCGGACCAAGACTGGTCCACTTACGTCTATTTTAGGATGACGGCTGACCAGATGGTATGATAATATTGTATTAATTATAATTTCTTTATTTTTTATCCGACTTGACTCATTTAATTTAATTTTTTTACATTTTGCTTCAGGCTCTTTCTAGGAGAAATGCTAGGAGCGTCAGGCATCAGACGATACGTCATAGGGCTGGATCCAGGAGCTTTGCGATCACTTATGACGAGATTGTGAGTACTTGAAATAAATTTATTAAATATGTAGATGTATTTAATTTGTAACTAATTATTTCTTTGATTTCATTTACAGATAGAAAAGACGCAGCAGGAGCGGGGATACACGCCCACTTATGGCGAGATGTGGCCGATGGTGTATAGACCCCGAGACGGGCGTGCGTCGGATGAGGTTGAGGAGATAGCGGTAAGTAATAAATTAAATATTAATATAATATCACAGTGTAGATATCATTATATTATAATTAACTTCTTTATATTAATTTTGGTAGGCACGGATGACTCAGGTCGATTCCGAGTTGCGTGAGTCTCAGGGGTCTGCCTTGGATCCCACCGCCTCACTTTTAGCGGGTCTTGGCCGGCCGCAGCACCCTGGTCGAGTTAGCGGGCTTGGACTTGGACCTACACCGACTAGGCTGCCCCGCTCAAGTGGCGCTGGCCCTTCATATACTGCTGGGAGCTCTCATGCGAGTGCGAAGCGGCCGGGTTCCTCATCTTCAGAGGAATTGCGAGAGGAGCTCAGACAAGAGTTCGAGGCCAGGATCGTGGAGCGTGATCGTCAGTTCCAGGAGCGTGATCGTCAGCTCCAGACGCAGCTTGACCAGCTCTTGGCAGCTGCTACGGCTCTGCGTCATGTGGTGGTCAGTATAGCTCCAAACATCTCGGTTCCTGACATCCCCGACCTACACATGCCACCAGTCCCGCCCCTACCCCGCCATCCGCCAGTCCAGTCCCAGCAGGTTGAGCGGCCTGCCCACCGTCAGCCGGAGGATTCAGCAGAGGATGATCCCGATGATGCTGCTTCTGCCCCCCACCCATGATTTGCTTTCATTGTATCGGATTTTATTAGAATCTTAATTTTACGGTTTTATATATTATTTAGATATTTATCTAAATTTTATATTTATTTGTTTCCTTTATTGATTTATTTCTATAATTTTATTTATGTCAAGTACTAATTAATATTGAAATATTTATTTATTTATTACAACATCAACATTACAATTTATTAAACACGTTAAACATATTAATTACTCGAAATAATTCTATAATCATTTATTAATTTAATAAATATTTTTAAAACTGTAGAATTTTCTAGCGGTTCTGGTGAACCGCTAGAAAATTTGAGAATTTGACCGATTTTTCTAGCGGTTATAAAACCGCTAGAAAATTCAAAACAGATGGAGAGAAAATTCCCGTTAAACCGCTAGAAATTTCTATCGGTTTGTAACCGATATTTAGAATTTCTAGCGGTTAATAACCGCTGGAAATTGAAATTTTCCGTTAAAACCGCTACAAATTTGTAGCGGTTTTGTAACCGCTACAAAAAAATGACCGTTCCTCCACCCTCCTTTATAAGCTGAAGCACTTCAACTGAATTTCATTTTAACTTCTCTTTGAGCTCTGTGGCATATTTTCACGAAATTTGAGCATTATTAGTCATGGATAGGTCGTGGATCAACTTGCACCGGTCGACTCCGCAATACTTGGCTGGTCTAAACTATTTCTTGGATTTTGCTTTCGCCAATGCTGCCGTAAATGGTAAGATTCAGTGTCCCTGTCCTAAATGTAATTTCAAAAAGTGGCATCCCAAAGATATTGTTAGGGAACATTTAATCTTTAAGCCTTTTCCGCGAGAGTACGTATTTTGGCAACTACATGGGGAACGGCTAGATATGGGTGCTGAGTCAGTGCCAGTAGTTTCACGGATGGGAGTTCGAGTGGATGAGGCCGATGCCGTGAATGATGCTGTGCGTGATGCTTTTGGTGTTCACGAAAGCTCGAATCCCAACGAAGATGAAGTAGAGGGACCTCAACCGGAGTTTCTAAGAAACGAAACTGCTCGGGAATTTTTTGACCTCATGACCGAAGCTGACAAGCCTCTTTATTCTGGGTGTACAAAGTATTCGAAGTTGTCATTCTTGGTGAGGCTGTATCACATCAAATGCTTGTGCGGTATGACTGACAAGGCGATGTCTATGTTGCTGGAGTTACTGGGAGATGCTTTCCCCCAAGCTGAATTCCCTCCGTCTTTTTACGAAGCAAAAAAGATTATTAACAAGCTTGGCTTGAACTATAAGAAGATAGATGCATGCCCAAACGACTGTATGCTATACTGGGGAGATGATGCCAACAAAGAGATTTGTACGAGATGCAAGACGTCACGCTATAAGTCGGTACGAAAGGGCAAGAAGCAAAAGAAGAAACCGGCCAAAATTCTCAGGTACAAATTATTACAGCGTGTTACTTGTTCCGTCTCTAAAAATATTCGGTATTTTAAATTTTTAATATATTATTTTCTTAGATACTTTCCTTTGAAACCACGGTTGCAAAGAATGTATATGTCATCAAAAATGGCTCAGCACATGAGGTGGCACGCGACTGAGGAAAACCTAGATGGTAGGTTAAGGCACCCACGAGACTCGGAGGCGTGGAAAGCGTTTGATGCGAAATTTCCAGACTTTGCCAATGATCCTAGAAATGTACGTCTTGCATTGGCAACCGATGGTTTTAATCCCTTCGGAAACATGAGCACAAGTTACAGTATCTGGCCGGTGGTGTTAATTACATACAATCTACCACCTTGGATGTGCATGAAGCAGAGCTCCTTTTTGCTTTCCATGATCATTCCTGGCAAGAAAGCACCAGGAAATGATATTGACGTATACCTGCAACCGTTGATACACGAATTGCTCGACCTATGGACGAATGGTGTTGAGGCATATGACTCACATGACAAGCAACTATTCAATCTCCGTGCAGCCTTGATGTGGACAATAAGTGATTTTCCCGGTTTGGGAACTTTGTCTGGCTGGAATGTGCATACTGGGTTGGCCTGTCCTGAGTGCAATTTTGATTCTGTGCCATGTCGCCTTCCACACAGTCGCAAGTGGTGCTTCATAGGACATCGACGGTTCCTTGATTCCAAGCACAGACTTAGATTGCAACGGATTCGCTTCGATGGGAAACAGGAGAAGAGAGATCCTCCTGTTACTTTGTCTGGTATGGATATTTTGCGGCAGTTAGAAGATGTTCATATCGAGTTTGGTAAGAGTGTGGATCCCGAACGATTGGGACGACGATCTCGTGGGACATCTGATACGCAACCTATGCAATGGCGGAAGAGAAGCATATTTTTCACTCTTCCTTATTGGGAATCTAATTTGCTACGACACAGTTTGGATGTTATGCACATTGAAAAAAATGTGTGCGATAATGTGCTATATACGTTGCTCAATGAAGCTGGAAAGTCCAAAGACCATCTCGCAGCTAGAAAAGATTTACGGGCCTGGGGAATTCGTGAAGAGGCTTGGCCTGATGAAAACGACAAGTTTCAGCCAGCTAAATTCACCTTGACAAAGCAGAACAAGGATATCTTCCTCTCGACGTTGAAGAACATAAAAGTACCAGATGGATATTCTAGCAACATCTCAAGGTGTATCGATCTGCAGGCTCGAAAGGTTACTGGGTTGAAAAGTCATGACTCTCATGTTCTTATGCAACAGTTACTTCCATTGGCCTTGAAAAACACACTTCCTTCTGATGTATCGGTGGTTTTGGTAGAATTATGTTCATTTTTCAAGAAGTTGTGTGCGAAGGTCTTGGTAGCGGAAGAGCTTGATCAGCTGCAAAATAAAATTATTCTTACACTTTGTCACTTGGAGATGATATTTCCTCCATCATTCTTTACTGTTATGGTTCACTTGACTGTCCACCTTGTTCGAGAAGCAAAGGTTGCTGGCCCAGTTCACTATCGATGGATGTACCCTATAGAGAGGTACTAGATTATCTTTTATTCCCGCCTCTTTAAATTTCACATTGTTCTTTCATTTACTCGTAATTATTAATGCAATTTTAACTTACAGGTACTTGGAAAATTAAAATCATATGTTAGGAATAAGGCATGGCCTGAGGGGTCAATAGCAGAAGGTTATTCCGGAGATGAGGTCCTAACTTTCTGTTCGAGGTACTTTGATGACATGGAGACATCTTTTAACCGCCCGCGTCGCGTAGATGATTCTCCTCCCGGTCCTTCCACGTCAACTTTATTTCCTCCTGTTGGGAAACCAGTTGGAGGATATGAATTCTTCAGACTCACTCCTACAGAGAAACTCCAGGCACACAGACACGTTTTGATAAATTGCAGCCAAGTTGAACCCTTCATGCAGTAAGTATATATATCATATAAGCTCACTAGCTTTTACACTTTATATTTGTTTCTTATTGACTCTTCTAACAAATTACACTTTACTATAGTGAGTTTAGGAGTTATCTCAGCGTCAGCTACGGGGCCGTGCGCGTTCTGCTGACATTGATAAAAGAGTCCACAAAGAGTTTCCCAGTTGGTTTACACGTCGAATACGTAATGACAACAGCCCATACACAGATGAATTCAGAGCTCTTTCTCTCGGTCCGTTAGACCATGCACGGAGGTTTACCGCGTACAATGTCAACGGCTTCAAGTTCTGTACGGTTGCACGTGATCAGGGATTGCTCACACAAAACTCTGGAGTTTGCGGGACATTCGGAACGAGATGTTATGCTAGCAGTAGTGATGGCGATATGCGCTTTGGAGGCGTCACTTACTATGGAAAGCTAATTGACATTATTGAGTTGACTTACCAGCTTTTCACCGTGACACTGTTCAAATGCTCCTGGGCAAATACGACAACTTCACGGGGACTCGCTACTGACCATTTGGGCATCACCTCAGTCAATTTCTCAAGACTTATTCATACGGGGGCATCTGAAGATGATGAGCCATATATCCTTGCTTCTGAGGCACACCAAATTTACTATGTCGAGGACGAGAAACATAAAGACTGGAATATGGTCGTTCACCTCAAGCCACGGGATCTTTACGATATGGGTGATGGTGACATTATTTACGACAGTGAACCCTTCCAACCCTCGAATTTTGAAGACTTCTTTCCTCAAGGAGATGATAATTTGCCACTTATCAGGTACACGTCTTTTCTTAAATTATTTAAATAATTAACTACTAATTACTAATTTTTTCCAAATACAACATAAATTTAACAAATTTTTTTAAAATATGTCCTTTCAGGCCGGATGATGATGGAGAGTAGCAGCATCCAAAATAAATTATTTAACAAATTTTTCGTCCATAAATACATATGTATAAATTAAAATTCGTAAAATTTTTTTAAAAATAAAAAAATTTTCATTTGTAGCGGTTCATAACCGCTACAAATTTTTTCACGAAATTGTAATTTGTAGCGGTTATTAACCGCTACAAATTACAATTTCGTGAAAATTGTAATTTGTAGCGGTTAATAACCGCTACAAATTACAATATCGTGAAAAAATTTGTAGCGGTTATGAACCGCTACAAAATACATACCTGTAAATTAAAATTCGTTCAGATTTTAAAAATAAAAAATACTAAATTTCTAGCGGTTAATAACCGCTACATATGTAACCGCTACTAATTACTAGCGCTTTATATACGCTAGAAAATGAATAACAGCTACAAAATGTTATAAAACGCTACAAAAACACCGCTACAAATGTGTCGCTGATCTCTATAAATACCATATCTTCTCTACATTCATTTACTCCATCTCTTTTCCTTCCTCTCCTATTCTTCTTCATAATTCTCTCTTTTTTTCTTACTATCTCATATTGTGGTTTTTTTCTCTTTACTCTATGGTAAGTGAATTTTATTTTATAATTCATTGTATCTTTTATTTGTTTTTATTTAAAATTTACTAACATATTTATTTCTCCTTTCCTTTCAGATTTTTCTTCTCCACATTTGTCATGCCCTCCTCAACTGATTCAAATACTCATCAACTTAATACTATAGGTTCAATATTCCAAAATATATCATCTTCAATTCAACTATCTTATTAAATATTCAATTAAATTATCTTGTTAGATTAAATTCACTTCTTTTAACACATTCATAATTTAATTACATATTTTTTATTACAAAATTTGAATATATAAAATGTAACATATAACTAATTATACAAATTAACAAAAATTCTTCAAAATAATTTATTTAATGGTTTTTAAAATTATAATATGAAAAACCATAAATTTTTTTTTCTGGCACGGTAAACATTTCTAGCGGTTCAGAACCGCTAGAAATATTTCGTCAAATTTAAATTTCGCGCCAAACTTTCTAGCGGTTAAGAACCGCTAGAAAATTTTCCCGCCATTCTAAAAATTCAATTGGTGTGAAAATTTAATTTCCCAAACATTTCTAGCGGTTCTATAACCGCTAGTAATTTTCGCGCTACTGAAATTATTTAATTCCCGTTTAGCAGGTTTCTAGCGGTTACAAAACCGCTAGAAATTTTTTCCGGGGAGACGTTTCTAGCGGTTATAAAACCGCTAGAAACGTTTCCCCGGAAAAAATTTCTAGCGGTTTTGTAACCGCTAGGAATGTGTCTCCTTCAGATAATTTCTAGCGGTTCGTAACCGCTACAAATGTTCTATCGTTTTGACCATGATGTGTAGCGGTTGAGATAACCGCTAGAAATTTTTTCTAACACCTGTTTTTCTAGCGGTTTCGTTAACCGCTACAAATGTTATTTGTTGCGGTTAAAACCGCTAGAAATGTAACACCATAACCGCTAGAATTAACATATTTTTTTGTAGTGTATGTGGTTGTTAACATTATTATATGCATAATCCAAATTCAGACCGCGGCCTAGATATGATTATAATGGACCTAATAAATTAGAAGGTGGATGGACTTTAAGGAAGAGACATTGAAATTTGAAACGTACAAGATAAATAATTTTTTTCTTTGAAATTTTTTTAATATCTAACAGACAATTCTATTTTATCCTTGTGTGATGATCATATAAATACGCAGTAAATTTTATTTATAAAAAATAAAAAATTACGTACAATACAATGCATGTAATTGTTTTTTTTAAAGCTATATTCTACTTTATTTAAGGAAAAATCTCAGAAAAATACCACTTGAATTTCAAAATCACAAATAACAAATTCTACAAAAATATGTTTATTTACTTTTTCAACTGTAGTAAATTGTTATTAAAAAATAGGAAACGAAACTGATTTGAGATTTTAAAATTCAAATAATTTATTTTTGAAATTTTACCTTTATTTAATCACTGTAAGGGTGACGAGAGAAATAATTGTACCTGAATGTACTCATCTATTCATTTTTCAATCATATCTTTATTTACAAATCATTTGTATAAATCAATAAGATGTACTTTATTTAGATTAAAAATAACATGCTTAGGCATGTGACTCCGGATTCAACTTTGAATAATTTTTATGATAAGTGGCTAGTTTTTGAAGAATTCCATAATATAAAATTTAATTATAATACATTACAAAGATGTGTGTGGGGGGGGGGGTCTGGTTTTTCGTATTAGGCTGCATATGCCTTGAAGAAACATGATAATATCATTGTTATGACCATATACATTGAATATATATATATATATATATTTAAAAGGTATGGGATGGGACGAAATACTAGTTCTGGATATACTTAAAAAAATTGAAATGAAAAGGTACGTGAGAAAGATGCAGCAGAGGTGAGGGGAACGGAAGAAATTAGGTGCATGCTACTCTCAGTGGAAAACTTGAAGTAATCCATCACTTTTTATCATTGAACAATCTAAAGTGTGCGCGCACCAGTCAAGAAAGGGTTGCCTAATATAATAATATTAATGGCCAACTACTTCCAGTGAAACAGGAAATGCAGAAAAATAACTTACTTTTCAAACATGAACAGTATCCCACAGCACGCCACCAGCTCAAAAAGCTCACCTATAAAGAGGACATGTTCCTCAATACTTTCTCATTCACTCTCGCCACAACCAAAAACCTTATCAGTTAACTATCCCTTACCTTCATACATATTTCTGCTATATATCTTCACGGGCTTTAAGTTTCTTAGCAGCTAAACATGGCAGTGTGTGAGATTCCTTCAGTGGTGCTAGGCTCTTCCACCGGCGAAGTGAAGATGCCGGTGATCGGGATGGGGTCTGCGCCAGACTTCACCTGCAAGGTTGACACGAAGGAAGCCATTGTGGAAGCCATAAGGCAGGGCTACAGGCACTTAGACACCGCCGCCGCCTATGGCTCTGAGGCTGCCCTCGGAGAAGCCATTAAGGAGGCTCTTGAGCTCGGCCTCGTCCCATCCAGACAACACCTCTTCATCACCTCCAAGCTCTGGTGCACCAACAATCATCCTCACCTCGTTCTTCCTGCTCTCCAGAACTCTCTCAGGTCTCACTTCTTTCTTTGACATATATGTTTCAGGGTCACAAATAATAATGGAGGACTTAGTTTGTATGTATGTGTATATGTTGTGGTGCAGGAATCTTCAGCTGGAGTACTTGGACCTGTATCTGATTCACTGGCCCATCTCTGCTAAGCCAGGCAAGTTCGCGTTCCCTATAGAGGCGGAAGATGTGGTTCCTTTGGACTTGAAGGGAGTGTGGGCGGCCATGGAAGAGTGCCAGAGGCTGGGCCTCACCAGAGCCATCGGGGTCAGCAACTTCTCCGTCAAGAAGCTCGACCATCTGCTGTCATTCGCTAACATTCCGCCGGCGGTGAATCAGGTGGAGATGAACCTGGCATGGCAGCAGAAGAAGCTGCTGGACTACTGCAAATCAAAAGGGATAGTGATGACAGCGTTCTCGCCGCTCAGGAAAGGAGCGAGCAGGGGACCCAACGAGGCCATGGAGAGTGATGTGGTGAAGGAGATAGCAGAAGCGAGGGGCAAGTCCAGCGCTCAGGTTTGTCTGAGATGGCTCTACGAGCAAGGCGTGACCTTCGTGCCAAAGAGCTACAACAAAGACAGGATGAACCAAAACCTTCAGATCTTTGACTGGTCGTTGACTGAAGATGATCATAAAAAGATAAGTCACATTAAGCAGCAACGTTTAATCCAGGGACCCACCAAGCCTCAGCTTCCCGATCTCTACGATCACGAAATATAAACCATAGATGATATTTGATTGATTAGGATGCCATCGATTCTGCAGAACACAAAAATAAAAGTCTCCCCTTCAGTGTATTCGGTCAATCGATTCTTTATTTCTGGGTGGCGTGCGTGTTTGTTCTGTTTATCCCTTGTCATGCTTATTTTGAGCTGTGCTGTTTCGGAAGTCGGGGATATGAATACTAAACTATGAATACATTACATGTGCTTCTTAATATAAAACATTATTTAACTTTTATTTTAACTCTTAATATAAAATTTTAATTCATTTTGTTTTTTATATTTATTCATTTTTTTTAAAGTAATCCTTCTAATAATAGTTGTTTTAACCAATACACTTAATTAGCAAAGATATTTTAAGAAAGACAATATATATTTATTATAAATAAATAACTTAACTTATTTTTTTAATCTACTCAAATTAGTTAACTAACTTTTATATTTACGACCGGAAATAGTATTACCTAAAGTTTATTTATCTTTCCTCGCCGTGATAATACTGGAAGCAGAGAAGAAGCAAATAAACGATCATCACTAGCTTCTGTGAATATCTGCGGCAAAAGCTCAGTGTCTTGACACTTGAGTCATTAAACATGAGATTACTCACAACAATAAGTTCAGTGAAGGTTTCCTTAGTCCTAACCTATGAATGTGCGCAAACTAAGAAATACTACCTCTCCTAGCCTTAAATATAAAAACTAGTTGACATTTCTAAATATAAAATATTAATTCACCTTGTCTCTCAAATTTATATTGTGTTCTCAAAAATATCCATATTGATTGTAAGATATTTTCATCTAAATATAGTTTTAATGTACATGATTGAATAAGAATAATTTGAGAAAGTCAACACATATTTATTATAAATAACTAAGTTAACTAACTTCATTAATATTCTAAAATTAGTCACTTAGCTTTCATATTAAGGGACCGGAGGTAGTATACATAGAATGCTTTGCAAATCCGTGATATAAATAAGGATGTCATTTTATCATCTCCGGAGTTCCTCTAATCACCGTGGTTCGTTGGAGTTTTCAGTCCGTGTTTGCATCTGCCATTTGCGTTCATCAAAAAACAGAGGACTCAATGACTTGACCAGAACAGGATCAAAACAGAGAAAATAAAAGGGCTTATTGAAATTGCAAACCTTTTTGGAAAAACGACCCTCAATTAATTACGGACTGATACCATAGCCCATGCTTTCAAAATTTAACATCATGTTTTATAATTTCTTTCCTCGATATGACAAGTGAGTTTCGTGTGTGCGCGTGCGCGTGCGCGCACGTGTGTGTTACTTCCCCTGTATAACTTCTCCAAAAAGCTTTAGAGAATGAGTTATACCTGTAGCCTGTAGGTAATACTGATGGTAACCTCGATAACAACACACGTTTCTAATTTCTTCACTATCGGTGACACGAAATTAAATACGTCCTCGTCAAAAGTCTCAATTACAAACTTCACAATCTAAAAATTTGAGCACATACAAGCTAAATCAACTTAACCATACTCGATCGAGAAGGATAAGTTTGATATGTCATTACTGTTATTTTATATTTTCTTGCTTCAAACTTTAATCCAGCAAAATTATACTAAACCGCAACATTACAGATTTACAGTTGCTTTAAAATTAGACATTAGTCAACAGAAATCCAGACCCTTGGAATATTGATGGGCAACACCAGGCGATCTGTGACAAAAACTCGTGGAATTTTCTCCAACTTTAACAAGTCATTAAACAAGAGAGTACACACAAGTCACAACCACGAGTTCAATGCACAAAAATATATACCACTGACAATTTTTGTGCTTTAGCTTTTTGTAGATAGAATGATAATAAAGATAGATTACTCCAATGAAATATGCGGCACCATCATCCTCTAATACACATTTTGCTAAGGATAGGTTCCATCATAGTAAACAAACCTACTTTTCTTTTTCATCTTTCACGTTTTTAAGGCGCTCTTCATCGCAACTTTCAACAAAATATTCTTCATCGCTGGTATAGCAACTCTCAACAAAATATTCTTCTTCATCACTGTCATCCCCACCTTCATAATAATACTCTTCACCATCATTTGCAAAACAAAACTCCTCTCCATAGTCATCATAATAACACTCTTCACACTCCTCATTATCACTTTTCCCATTTTGTTGCAGAAGTGAACAGTCTCGTGGTTGCTGACCGCTTAACCTCTCTTGAATTTGATCCCTGATTGCTGTGCCCTGGCATGGACCCGAGTCATAGCAGAAAATAAGAAAAAGAAAAAGTTGTGAGAAGTTACCTTTGAGTCTGCAAGCATATCAATAGTAACATAACATACTTTAATTTGTCTGCATAAATTAACTCACCATCTTGTAGCAACCTTCTTCAAACCTCTCCAGAAATCCAGCAACCCAGCGATCAGCATTTTCCAGCCACTCATATCTATGCATAGTAGCAGTCTTCGCAACACTTTGAATCTGGAAAATATAGCAGCAAATACAGATTCCTATAACGTTCAATTTCCAAGACAACTATAGGTAACAAACCAGAGTTCTCTGTTTTTCAGTAATCTTTATCACATGCACACGTAAGATTCTTTACTTATTGTCTTTCATCTCACAATCTTGCCATCTCATTAATTTCACATGGCTTTAAAGTATTATTTCAACTTAGTTAATCTGACATTATGGGTTAATGACTTGAGTTGATATACCTTTTCACCAACTTTCTCTTGCTGTTCCTTTACTTTCTCTTGAAGGTTCTTAAGCCTCCTATTCACCCTTAATCGCTTTTCCTGTTAATATGAACGCAAGCACAACAAGTAAAATCCTCCAACAGATGTGAGAATGGTGTAAATGAAAACAATTATTCTTTTACCAGACAAGTACAATCAATTCATTTATACAAAATAAGGATTTGAAAAAAATATGCCAGCTCATACCTTCACATAGCTCACACCGAGGTCCTTCCTCGAGTACCCACGATCTAAGTTACGCAAAACATAGTTGTTATAATCTTTGACAATCCTCATTATAATGTCTGACGTAGACACCCCTTCTGTTCGTTTTGTTTCCTTAAATTTCCCGATGGATTTAACCTGCAAACAAAAATTGATTCACATAAATTATACCTGAAAAGAGAAACTTCCATCAAAATAAACAACCAAGGCTGATAGAACATTTTCTTGCACATACATATTCATAAACATCGTTCCCAGCCCCACTGGCATCAGCATAGCTGTGAACAATTCATCGGCAAGTGCAAAAGATTATACTATGCATTCAAAAGCTTCAACCATTACTCCACCAATGCAAATACAGAGTTAAATATTATCATCATTACAAATCCAATAAACACGTACGAACTAGAGAGAAACGGACAGGGAATTTTCTTACGGAAGAGCATCATGAGCCACATAGTCGATCTTGTGCTTGTCAATAAATTCTTGTGTCATAACCCATGGTGCATCTGGAATGACTTCATCCACCCACCTGCTCAAATTTATTTCTCATTGTTATGGTAAGTCGCAAAGAGCTGTTTATTTACCCAAAAGAAAGAAAGAAAGAAAGAGTTGACATAAGTATCTCACTTGCAGTGCCGAAGCGATTCATAACGTTCAGCCTCTGTCATAACAGTTTTGCCCTTGTATTTGTTGGTGACTTCATCGTTGCAACATCCAACAAGCAAGTAGGTATTCGGAAATCTAAAATTTCCGTGAAAAGGCCAGAGAGTTAGCCAAACAATATGAAGATACAATTTCATGATTCCAAGCTTATATTTCATTGCAAAAGCACGAACTGACATCTAAAGAGGAAAAGAACGTACTTTAGGACAGCGATTTAACTAATTTTTCAGAACTTTAGAGAAAATGTCCCCTTTCTCAGAAGCACACTTAAACTTTCTCAGGTCATCTAAATAGATATGCTATTAGTACTGCATCCGTTCACATCTAATTTGATTATATTGTTTTGGACTTGCGCTCTGAATACCGTCAATATCATTTTAATTTTAAACAATCACATGGAAAAATTCAACATTAACTTTTCTCACGATGGAAACGTCAATAGTTGCGCACTCATCACTTAGGTTACGTGTCTGGGTCAACCTGCAGGTTGAGTGACCAATATCCAAAAATAAATAGCAGATTACATTTGTTATTGTCAATAGTTAATACAGGCCAAGAAAAAAAGGATGACAAACATAGCATTCACTTAGTGAGTTTAGCTCTGTATTTGTATTTTATGTAATCTTAATGCAGGAAATAGGCTAGCTAATGCAAGGAAGGAAGAAAAGGCAGTGCGACTCGCTCCTTGTGCAAATACATGAATCTCAAAAGATCGACAATGTATGATGCATCGCGTTTCATTTCCGCATCAGTGCTAAATGAGTCTAATTAATGTCAAAACCTAATTTGTGAAAAGTAAAATCGAAAAGGACGAAGATAGATGCGTACGATATCTTGGCTTGCTCGAGGGAACGAGCATGGCCGAAGTGGAAAAGGTCGTAGATGCCATCGGCGTAGACGCGAACAGGACGGTCTTGAGGAGGAGAAGACGATGGATTGGAATCGCTAGGCTTCTCGGTCGCCATTTCGAATCACGCAACCTCTGATCTCATTCTTGCGCGTCTCCAGCGGCATGCTCTTGTTAAACGATTTATTTAGCATCCTTCTTCTTCCGCCACAAGCCCTTAGTAAGTGTCGTCGTTTGAACCGCTCAAATATGCCGCTGGCAGCTCGTTTTTCTTCTCAAATAGTTTTTTTTTTTTTAAATGGCAGTTCATAAATATACTACTTTCTTATTTATTTTCTTCTTACTGTTGGTTTTATCCCTCAAATTTATTTAATTTAAATCAAATTTAGTTTATCCTTCAAATTTATTTAATTTAAATCAAATTTAGTCTTTTAATATTATATAAATTTAATTTTTGTTTTCAAGCTTTCAGTTTAAAAACATATTGAAATATTCTGTTCGGTTGTGTGCGTTTTTAATTTGAAATATACATATATATATATATATATATATATGCGTTTGTTTTTCAAAACAAATCATTTACATGCATGCATGCATCCAACTGTACGAAGTCGTCCTTCTCCTTCACGCGGAGAGTATTTCCCTGACACTCGCATTTTCTTTCTTTCACTCTCTGAAGTCTCAATAAATTCACAGATACAGAGTGAGGAAGAGACTGTGTGTGGGAATTGTTCTGTGATTGTGAGTGGATTAAGAAGAAGGTGGACCAAAATGTACAAGGCGAAGCTGCAGGAGCTCTGCCACCAGAAACGGTGGGGCTTGCCCAGGTACACCGCCATGAAAGACGGTCCTGATCACATCCCAAGCTTCAAAGCTTCAGTCTCTGTCAATGGCCTCACCTTTGACTCTCCCGGACCCTGTTCTTCTTCCAAACTTGCCCAAAACAAAGCCGCCATGCTCGCTTTCCTCCATTTCACTTCTTTTGATCCTACAGGTACCCCCTTTATGTTCTATCTTTTAGTCAAATGCTCTTCCTTAACACAATTTTAATCTTGCTCTGTTCGTGTGTTTAATTGTATCACTGACATGAAGGCACTAACTTTTGAGGTCTCTCTTCTACATCTACATATAATTACGCATATAATTAATTACATTCTCGTGCAACCTGCAGGAACAGGTTGTCGGCTCTTGATCATCTTATTCAGAATATATTCTAGATCGATCTTTCAAATTTTTGTCATGTCTGCTTTAACCCCCCTGTTTCTAAGTGATTGTTCTCCGTGTCAACATTTATTTCTGTTTAACAATCTAATTATGCTTACAGATTCTAATCAACTGAGTAAAACCCAGTTGCAGAAGTATGATCAAAGGAAAAGTTTTGATTCGGCCGCTTTTACTATTGAACGTGGAGGCCTCCCTCAGGTTCCTTGCATGAAGGTTCCAAGCTCAGTTGATGGCCAATGTTCTGAGAGGCCAGCAACTTTCAGCACTTCGCAGGAGGCAGAGCAGGCTGCTGCGAAGGTTGCTTCGATGTCACTGTCACTTGACAGCTCCAAGAAGCTAAGAATGCTTGTAATTTATGCAATGGCTCCTATTAAAATCCTTCTTGATGCTTTGTGAACATCAAATAGTTATCTAGATGTAAGATGTTAGGAACAATTTCTTCACTTTTTGGAGGGCTTAAAAATATTAAAAAATAAGAGCCAAATTTGAAAAAAAGTTTTTGATGAAATTTCAATACCTTAAATTAAAAAAAAAAAAGGTTTACTATTTCTGGTACAAAGAAAGCATATCTCAAGGGTAAAACAGAAAGGCCTAAATAGGAACTAGACGTAGGACCATATCTTGTTCTTTAAAAAAGTCTGTGTACGCTAAGATTTTTTCTGTTTAGAAATTTAAGCTTATGTTCTCTCTTAATTGATAATTATGATCCATTGTAAAGAAAAAGTTTGATTCCAAACATGTTTGGCTTGTGTATATGGTTAACTCATTTACCAGCAGTAATAATAGACAAAGGTCCGAGAAGTTTGAGTGTTTGATCTGTATATGTTAAATTCATTATGAATGAATCTTGTTTTGCATCTTTATCCAGGGTGACTCTGCTCTCTACAAGAATTTACTGCAGGAGTTAGCTCAGAGGGAAGGCTTTTGCAAACCAACGTATAAAACCATGAGATCTGGCACAGTTCACATGCCAACTTTCTTTTCTATTGTGGAGGTAGAAGGAAAGGAATTTCATGGGGAGCCAATGAAATCCAAGAGACAGGCAGAACAGGACGCAGCGAAGGTTGCTTTCATTGCTCTGAAAGAGTGTAAGTTGATTATACTTAATTAATGGTTGGCATGTTTAGTTTCAGACTAAGGCATAAGAACCCTTTTGAGATCTGATGTTCAAAATCACCATAGGATTGGCTTGATCCCTATCTTCATGGACTTGAATTAAGTGCCTTCTCTTTCTCTTTAAATTATAATTACTTCTTTTTCCAGTCATTAGAAACAGTATAATTGCTTTTTATAGTGATTTGGCATGTGCTGTGTTCTCTTGTACATAAATACCAAATTATTCAGCAGCATGATAGCAGAGATGCTAGAATTTCACGACTCCAACTTCCAGTTCTTGTATGAAGATTGTGGATTCTGAGGTTAGATCATTGGATCTATACTAATAAAGACATTTGATCCTGGTAGATGCTATCCTGTAGTAGTTCCTAGGTAGAATTAAGATTTCTTATTTCAGTTGCCTTAGGGCTATAGGATGGAGAAATAGATATCCCTTATCAGACATTCGGGGAGCTTGTGCTCCTTCTTTCATTTCCCTTCCAGTTTCACGTCACCAACCACTTATATATTTATGGCATATTTTTCTCAGCGGATAAGGCTCAAGAGAAGGACATGGATATGGTGGATGAGATTGAGATGCTACCCAATATTGTTAAAGTCGACAATGAGATTTCCAGCCCATCATCTCTACAGCATTCTGAGGGAGACATGATGAAGACCATAAAGAGCTTACAATCTTCTGAAGTAGTGCATGAATCCTCAGCCAAAGAGTGTCCTTCTTCCCCAGAATCCTCACGGCTTGACCTCTCTGCCCATTCAGTTTCAGAGCTGAACAAGGCAAAGACTCCTGAGGCAAGCAGTTATCTGCTTCATGACAGAATCAGGGTTTATACAAGCTTCCCAGATCATTCATTCCCTGAGGGAATAACTGTTCTGCCTATTAGGGAGAACAGGTGGGTTGCAGTGAGTCTGGAATTCCCAAATGAGAAACATAACTGATGAATGATCACAAGAGCTCTTTATGCGGACATGTTCTACTCAGCCAGTGGTTTGTGGATTAGAATCTCCAGAACTTATGCAGTTGGCTTTTTAGCTCTTTCTATTTTTACAGAGGTTTCTTAAGCATATGAAATACATGAATTTTACTGTGATGTTTGAGAATCCCGTTTGGCCGTAATAGTGCCTTTCGCCATAATAGTGGTGTCAGCTATCCCTGAGGACAACTATTAAAGACTTTAAAGCGTTTTACCATATATAGATATTTGTTGGTAAAGAATTTAGGAGTTATTTTCGCAATGTATTGCCTTTGGTCATACTGAATACAGATCATGCTCGTGAAACTTCATAATAAATTTGGTGTGTTGGTATCAAGGGGATCAAATCAATCATTAAAAAAAAAAAAAAACGTAGAAATGTGCTTGTCACATTTGGGATGTGATCCATCAGCAAACCCAACAGACCTAGCAATGCGAGGCCATTTCCATTCAAAGTGACAGAGAACCTAAATGCTCTCTTCTTCTGATATATATGTGGACGTGTGGACTGTTGAAGGCAAAAATAGTAAATTGATAGAGCTTTGCTCATGGAGTTTTCTCCCTTCTGCCAAAAAGTGAGTCCATTTAATAGGAGTTATCCTGATTCTAGTCTCACGTGTCAGGACATAAACTGGGCCTTCATCCTAATTGCCCATCTCCCATATATAATGATGCTGGGTACATTTTACTGGAAAATTCTTGATACTTTTATCTATTTAGTCTCTCATATTTATTATTTTTTCTCAAACTAATTTATCTAACTTACAAAATTGATATCATCTAATGTTATACAAGAAGTATTTTAGAAAAATCATGTTATCTTAATCGATATATATTTGACTTTCTTAATTTACTCAAATTAATTAAGTAACTCTTATTCTAAAGATCAGAGAGCATATTTTTGTATTGTGAAGTGAGTAAATTTAAACTGATACACAAATTGATGACCTTTTTTTTTTTAACCCGCATCAAGTAAGATGTTAAAATAGTAAATCAAGGAAATGTGACAAGAGGAATAGGCCATATTTTACATAACATGGAGTTACAAATTTGGGGAAAAGAAGTACAGCTGAGCGCCTGAGCTAAGTTTCAACTGTCAAAAGTCTTTATTTTTGAATAATTAAAACTTTTTAATCATCTTATTTATTTTACTGGATTTATTCATTTCTTGTGTGCCCTATGCATTTGGCTGTGTGTATGCTGCAAATGAAATACATAAGCGTGATCAGGAAGCTGTTCACAACTCTTGTTCTTCTTCTGATCCTTCGAGAGATGGTTTGAGTGCATTCTTAAGGTATAGCACAAATGCCACAACCAACAATACAACCAGTAGGTTCATCAAATACTTCATTTTCTTCAACCTTGCCACAAAATCACCAAGAGCTTCCCTATATTTATAAGAATCCTTCTGTTCATCAGCAGGTAATGGTGGCCTTAAACTGAGAGTGAAATCTAGAAGATGAGTCTGAAATCTCGAAAATTTCTTGGTTCTTTGCTTTCCATCAGGAGCTTCTGTTACTGCTTCTGCTGCTGCAGGAGGTTCCTTCTCTTTCTGTTTGGCTGCTGGTATTTTCCCGGAAACTTCATCTGCACTCTTTGCTTTTGCTTGATCCTCTTGGTGAACAGCTTTTTTCTCACCATCAACCCCATTTTTTATTTTCCCCTTTTCCTTTGTAAAATCATCACTTGCAGCTGCAGGTTCCTTTTCTTTCTTGTTGGTTTTCCCAGAATCTTCTTCATCACCACTCTTGGCTTTTTCTTGATCCTCTTGATGAACAGCGTCTTTCTCACTAACCCCACCATCAGTTTTTCCCGTTTCCTTTGTAAGATCATCTCCGCTTGCAGCTGATTCCAGATCCTCTTCTGGGGATTCGTCAGAGACTTGATCACCATCACTCGTTGGCTTTGCTTGATCCTCACCATTTTTCTCAGCATCGCCATTATCTCTTTCTGGGGACTTGGCAGATGGAGTTTTGAGTTTGGAAAACTTGATTTTCAGAGTTCCGGCTTCAAACTTGGCGGTGATGTCGTTGGGGTCACAATCAGAAGGAAGCGAGAATTCCTTATAAACACGACGCCATCTGTTCCCACCGATCTGTCGTTGAGCACTGATCTTTAAGATCGGAGCCGAAGTCACTTGAACCTTCAATTGATCCCTTCTAAATCCTATTCATGACTTGAAATTATTTAGATATCAAAAAATCCATGATCCGTATATGAAAATGAGAATTACTGTATATAGTGAACCCAAAAAAAAAGGGTTCAAAAATCAATACATTAATTACAGAATGATTCAAAGATAATATGAATTACAGACATGCATGAATAATTTAGTTTCCAACGTTATTATTACCTGGGAGCATAACAACGAGGACGTGAAAATCATCATCAGTATGCCATTCAAAAAATGGTTCAATATCTTCATACACAACATTATATGCTGCAGCAAATTCAGCCTTGGAATCCATGGACTGTCTTCTTCCTCGTCTTCTTCTTCTTCTTCTTAGGGTTTTAGGAACTGCACCTATTAGCTTGCATGGGAGAGTTTTATCTGAAGGTTTTTATATGAATGGAAATGAGGCTTGGAAAATATAAATATAATATAGTTCGGTATTACTTTTCTTTTGGTGCAAAACTCCAGAGATGTGTGGGTGCAAGAAAAATAAATATACCTTAATTGGAGAATCAATATACTTCAATTCCCACAAAAACACACAGAATTTTAGCCTTTGATGAAAGCAAAATCAATAATGTTCAGTTTTCTATTAATTCCTGCATGTGCATGCAAATCTCTTTTCTTTCTTTCATTTTCCTTTGGATTCCTTGCAACAAGCATGCATTCACACTGCTTTACATATACAATATCTTGATTTACATTTTCTGTCTCTATTTTCGTACTTTTTTTAAAAAAAAAAAAGTGAATTGGATCAGGGAGATTGATTAAAAAATGCGTGGATGGTTATGTGCCCATTATTTTAATCAAAATTAGCTAAGCCACCACTAGTTAAAAAAACATTAATAAAGTGATGTTTTTACATTGGTTGTTGTGAGAATTTGTAGAGGTGTAGAAATACCAATTAAGAAATGAGCTTCACTTTTTACGGCTTTAGTTATGTTGATATTAATATTGATATTCATTTCTTAGATTTATATTATTTTTCTTTTATAATTAATACCAAATGATTGTTTAGCTGATATAGAGCGAGTCACTTTGAAAATAAGAAAAATTATACTAGATGTATCTATACTTTCTTTCAAGTTTTAATTTGATACCTATGTTTTTTTTTCTCATATTTAAATCATTTAATTTTACTTTTTTTAGTAATATTAGCTCTTGTAATTTTGTTCTATTAACATTTTTAGTTTCTATACAAGGCTTAATGATATTAATAGAGCAAGATTAAAAATTTAATTAAGAAAAAAACACATAGGTACCAAATTAAAAATTAAAAAAAAGTGTGTGGGACCTCCAAAATGGTTTTTCCTTGAAAATATAAACAATCAATTAAATTTAGTAGAGAAATAAATAGTATTCATATAATTTTCCGAAAATGTATTTCTAATAAGAATTAGCATTATTTGTACTATGTTCTCGAATCAATCACATAACATTTTTTTTTTTTTTTTATGTTTTAGGTAGGATTTGTTCTTTCATTTTTTTTTCCTAATGCACCTTTATTTCGAGCATGCATTTACAGTACTTTACATGCACAATCTTGATTTACTTTTTCTGTGACCTTTTTCCGAACTTCTTTAAGAAAAACAAAATGTAAATTAGACATGTCTTTATTATTTTAATCAAAATTTGGTAAGCTACTGGTAAAATTAAAAGCATTAGTATTTTATAAATAAGATGCAGGATTGGTGTCTTTCTACGTAGGTTCCAATAGTAACTAGTATAAAATACCTATAAAAAACGAGCTTCACTTTTCACTGCTTATTTTAGTTCTTAGATTTTATAGTTATGTTAATACTAATATTGATATTGATTTCTTATATGAATAGACGTACTTTTGAAAATATAAATAACCAATTAAATATATGATTTTTATTAGAAAAATAATCAGTATTTACATTATTTTCTTAAAATATATTTTTAACAAGAATTATCATTATTTTTATTTCTTCTCGCATAAATTACATAGCCTTCTCTGTTTTTGTAGGTAGAATAGTTCTTCTAAATAATGCTTGCCCTTTAAACCAAAAAATAATTTCTACGTAATTTAATATTAATTATTTAACAAAGTTGTACTTAATTTAATTATTAAGTGAAAAAACATATAATTAAGTTAGTAGAGGATATATTCTGGTAACAAATAAAATCATACTAATAATCAATTATCAATTAATGTTACAAAAAGCGGACCGATTATTGAACAGGATTATTGTCCTTTCCCCCCCCCCCGGCCATCAGGACTATTGATCAAACGGTAGTTGAAGTAATGATTAAATTAATATGAGAGTTTGTGATGGGTTAAAATATTAAAATTATTAGTAAGTATTGAGAACAACCAACCAATATTAATCCAAATAGAAGGGATTAGCCGCTTAAGTATATATGATGCGACCAATATAATTAACAGTGTTAAGATTAAAGAAATGGGAAAAAATCCTTTATAAAATTAAGAGATTAAGATGACTAATATGCATTTTTGCCCTAAATTTATTTAAACACACTTTAATGATTAACAGTATTTAGACCCATAAATATGTTTAGATCTGATATAGTGATATAATATCAGAAAATGTATTAGCTAGAATTCATATTTGCATTTTTTACAGTTTATGTGATTGTGGAAATTTTAAATATCACTCAAGAATAAGACTAATTCGCGAATAATAACATATTGAAAGACCAGCTATCTATAAAACATAAGAATTTCATCAGGAAACACATGTTAATAATATTTACATTGATATTAATTAATTAATGTCACATTTGATTTTCACCCACAAATTTGAAGAGAACACATGAAATTAAAGTATTGATGATATATTTTTACACATCGAAAAGCAGCTGTTGGATATCATCAGATGTTCCAAGAGATGATGAATAATCCTGCATCGCATTATTTCTAATCCCAATCCCAATCACCAAAACCAGCATTAATAAGGCCACAATAAACCCAACCCATTTCCACACTTGTTTCTTATTATCATTACTGTCTTCTTCCTCCTTCTTCTTCATCACTGTTTTTGGAAGCTTGATGTATAGCTTCCCATCTTCAAACCTGGCAGATATCAGATTGATGTTTATATCTCTAGGAACTGAAAATTCTCTGTAGAAACGACGTCGAACTGATTTTTTGTCCTCCAGTTTCTGTTCACCACTCACCTTCAGGATACGGTTTGTGGCTATTTGAACCTTCATTTCCTCTCTCCTAAATCCTGCATTATTGTTTTACTTTCAATTCATCAAGACCTTCAACATGCAATTTCATTTTCTTATCCAACTCAAAAACTAAGGTTTGTTTCAATGAAACAGCTTCAAAATATAGTGAAAGGAAAAAGGGATATATGCAGAACCTGAAAGCAAAACAACAAGGGTGTCACTTTCTTCTTCACGAACCCAATTAAAAGCTGGTTCAAAATCTTCATATAAAATCTCTTTCTTCGCTTTTGAACTCATGATGATTTGTATGTTCCTCTTCCTTTGTTCCTCTACCTTTATATGTGACTATTGGAGATTGAAAGCTCTCTCTCTAGATATATACATGCTTTGATCTGTTCTTGCCCCATCTGCTTGCGTTTTCTTTGAACTTAGGTCTCGTCCTTTTCGTAGAGACATGGTTTTGGGTTTCAGAAATTTGGTTCCCTGATGCACCTAACCAGATGTGGGAGAAAACTTCCGTCATTGGAAATGCTTATTCTCCTTCTTTCTCCCTCTGTCTCTCTCCAATGACTTTCTCCTTCAAACTCTCTCGATTCTTTCTTCCATATAATATTCCCAATCACTTGCAAACGTAAAGGCTAGGTAAATAATTTTAAAAAATTAGTTAAGAAAATTATTTGAGCTAGTAAGATATTTGTTAAAAAAATTAATTTGGCAAGAAAAATTTGTAAAAATAGTGTATTACTTTCTTAAAATACCTCTTTAATTGTTTGTATCGAAAACTACTCATATAATTTTCCTTTTAATTTATTTGACTGAACAATAGGGGTTGGGGTGCCCACAAACCTCCAACAAGGATTGTTTTCCTTTTTTATAAATGGGGGCATTTTGGTAATTTTGCTGGAATTTTATAATTTCAATTTATTTTACTGTCTCTGATTATGTTACTTAGAGAATTGAAACTGGACTTTTATAATTTTCAAGGTCTTTATTTTTCTAGATATTAAGTCTAGAGATGCGTAAAAGGCTTTTTTTTTCAATTTAGAATCCTATTAAAAAAAATTAAAATCACTAAATCTCAAATCAAGTTTTGTTCTAACATTTTAATAGGTTTTAATAACACTAAATTTACAAAATATCAATAACAACATATTTTTGTAAGAATTCTTTATTTAAAATTTGATAACTTCAAATTTTTTTTATGAGATTTTTGTTTGCTTATATTAAAGTGAACTTTAATTAGGGCCCTCAGTTGACCATGTTAAGGAGAGGAGGGGACCATATGATGGGACGTTGAAAAAAGTGCAATGACGAGGCCAATCCAAAACCGCTCACTCACACGTGGCTTTCAAAGCCATTATTGTATGCTCTGTCTGTGGCAGTTAGTAGTAGGAATCCTACGGGGGAGGGGAATTGCTTGACGGTGACATGATCTATCCTTAGATTTTTGCGGCATTCGGCACTTTTCCTCCTGAACTTCACTTGAGTGCTGTGGAGAAATGGCTGCGATCAACGGAACAACGCCGGCGAATCTGGTTTTTGCTGTTAATGGAGTGAGGTTTGAGCTCTCTGAGCTTGACCCCTCAACCACTTTGCTTGAGTTCCTCCGTAGTCGGACCCGCTTCAAGAGCGTCAAGCTTGGCTGTGGTGAAGGTCAGTTGGTTTGCTCCTCTCTGTGTTTTGAACTTTATCAGGTTTGTGTTCCTTGTGGTAACTCTCTTCGGAAGTTTCCTTCTGCTTTATTCTTTGCGATTTTCTCGTTCTCCTCTTGTATTCTGTTATTTGACGCTGACTGTAGGGAATTTAATGATCTCCTCTCTGTCCGTTTTGGGTTTCAACTTTCAGTGTTAATAATAGTTAATTGTTTTCTTTAACGTGAGTTCAGTCAGCAATCTTTTGTTTCCAAACGTAATCAAGCCCGAAAATACAGTATTCTGTGTATTTTAAAATACAATTTTAATTAATAGTCAATGAATGCTGATAGATGATTTGGTTTTATATTGATGTCAAATGAATAATAAATAGATGGATACAAAATGAATAGTGATAGATTACCCAGTATATTGATTGTATAACCTTTTATTAATCGGACATTGAAATCGTATGATACTCTTGGATACTAAAACGTGGTTCACTGCGATCATTGTTCGGGAAACTAGGATATAATTCCAGCACTGGTTCAATGGTTTTTTATTTTGCCAAGTTTCTTGTAAAATAGAGGTTATAAGAAAAACTTTGAGGAGCATTAAGGACAAAGGTGGGCTCTTCTAGTCGTATTGATGTGTGTTTCATCTATGTGTTGGTTTTGTCTCATTTGCAATCTTTCTTCTTCTTACTTCATGTGTTACCATAATTGGTTTCAGGTGGTTGTGGTGCCTGTGTTGTTTTAATCTCCAAATATGATCCTGTGCTTGAACAAGTAATTGACTTTACGGCAAGTTCTTGTCTCACCCTACTTTGCAGCATACATGGGTGTTCAATAACAACAAGTGAAGGCTTTGGAAATAGTAAAGAGGGATTTCATCCAATTCATGAAAGATTTTCAGGATTCCATGCCACCCAATGCGGCTTTTGCACTCCTGGGATCTGTGTTTCTCTCTTTGGGGCTCTGGTCAATGCTGAAAAGACCAAACGCCCAGATCCTCCTTCTGGGTTTTCAAAAATGTCAGTTGCTGAGGCTGAAAAGGCTGTTTCAGGCAATCTTTGTCGTTGCACAGGCTATCGGTCAATTGCTGATGCCTGCAAAAGCTTTGCAGCTGATGTTGATATGGAGGATTTAGGGTTGAACTCATTCTGGAAAATGGGAGAAAGAAAGGACATCAAGCTTAGTAGGTTGCCTCAATATGACCATAACCATAAAAATAAGACATTTCCAATGTTTTTGAAGAATGAAATCAAGCCTGATGTGTTCTTATTTTCTAAAAGACAAAGTTGGCACAATCCTGCTAGTCTAGAGGAACTTCAGACTTTATTATTGGAAACAAACCAGGTTGTTGGAACCCAGATAAAACTAGTTGTTGGTAATACTGGTATGGGTTATTACGGAGATATAGATGACTTTGATATTTACATTGATTTAAGTGGCATTTCAGAGCTCTCAAAGGTCAGAAAGGATGCATCAGGGGTTGAAATTGGAGCAGCAGTCACAATAGCTAAAGCCATTGAAGCTCTAAAGCAAGAGGGAGAAAGTGAATTTCTTGAGGAGTTTGAGATGATACTTGACAAAATTGCTGATCATATGAGCAAAATTGCATCAGGGTTTATTCGCAACACAGCCAGTGTAGGTGGCAATTTAGTAATGGCACAAAAGAAAAATTTTCCTTCAGATATTGCCACGATACTTCTCGCTGTGGATGCAGTGGTACGTATATGGAGTGGTGGACATTTTGAATGGCTTTCGTTAGAGGAGTTCCTGGAAGGAACACCGTTAGGTTGGGGGAGTGTACTTCTAAGTGTCAAAATCCCAAGGTGGGAATCGATTAAAATTACTTCTTCAGAATGCAGAAGTAAATTCTTCTTTGAAACATTCCGAGCTGCTCCTCGACCCCTTGGAAATGCCTTGCCCTATTTAAGTGCTGCTTTCTTGGCCGAGGTTTCTCCATGCAATGATTCTGTTGGGACCAGGATCAATTCCTGTAGGTTGTCTCTTGGAACCTGTGGAATTAAACATGCAATTAGAGCGAAAATTGTTGAGGAACTACTAGTAGGGAAGCTGCTAGATCTTAGGATTTTATATGAAGCCGTCATATTGCTTAAGACTACTGTGGTACCTGAAGATGCAACCTCAAGGGCTGCTTATCAGTCAAGCTTGGCAGCTGGTTTTCTTTATGAGTTCTTTAATCCCTTCATTGACAACTCTGTTGAAATCTTCAATAGATACTTTAATGGATACTCTTGCTCTTCTTTTGCAAGGGCCTCTGAAATGAAAGAGAACCAGATGCTTGTCCATCATGATATAATTCCAACTTTACTTTCATCTGGAAAGCAAGTCCTTCAATTAGGTAGTGAGTATTCTCCCATTGGTGAGCCAGCTATGAAATCCGGTGCTGCATTACAAGCTTCAGGTTTGCTTTCTGCCATAAACTGTTACTTTAACTTACTGAAGGCAACCGCTTTCTTGGAATGTTCAAAGTAGCAAACAACTTCCTTCAAATTTTAATTCTCACAAAAAAAAAATCAAATTTTAATTTATACAAGATGCAATTTACTGTGAAGAAACTTCATCATTTGCTTTGCCATGGTCAAATTTATGTTTCTATTACTGGGTAGTTCCGTAGTTAGATGCTTTTACTTCTCAAATACATGATAACTTGTTGTCCAAAGATTATCCATCTGTCTCTTCCTTTCTCTCGGCTTGAAGTGGACTGTGAGTCATATTTTGGTATCCCATCACTGGTTACCACCTACCTGAAGTCAAATTCACCAAAATTGAAAAACCTCCATCCAATTCTCTAATTGATCTTGGATTCATAATTTGCATATCACTGACGCTGACATCAGCTTGCTAAAGTAAGTCAAGACAATAGTGTTTGAAAACTCGCTTCTTATTTGCCTGGATCCTATTAATTGCGGACCCATTTTTCTATCCTACTGCCGTTGATTACGATCTGGGAAAAGCATGATAGTTTTGATATGAAGTTGACATATTTCTAATAAGGTATAATGCTTTTCACTGTTCTGTCTGGTTAACTATGTTTTCCCCCCCCCCCTCTCTCTTTTTTTTTTGCCTCCTGTCCTGTATTTATATTTGGTGTTGTCATCTCTGTTTAGTAAGAGATATGTATTTTACAAATAAATCATTTAGGTGAGGCTGTGTTTGTGGATGACATTCCTTCACCGACAAATTGCCTACATGGAGCCTATATATATAGCACAAGGCCTTTGGCGCGGGTAAAGAGTATAAAGATAAATCCTGAATTGCATCTGGATAGAGGGAGGTCAATTATTTCAAAGCAAGACATTCCTGAAAGTGGGGAGAACATTGGTTCGATGACTATATTTGGTGTCGAACCTTTATTTGCAGACAGGATCACTAGATGTGCTGGTGAACGTCTTGCTGTTGTGGTGAGTTCCTAAATTCCTCATTTTAGTCCATTACCATGTGAGCTTTTCTTTCAGTTATTGTGAAAGTAAAGTACGGCATGAATGCCTTCCATTTTAGTTACTGAATGACTTCTTTAGTTGGCAGATACACAGAAACTCGCAGATATTGCTGCAAAGACTGCAGTTGTTGATTATGAATATGAGGATCTTGAGTCACCTATTCTTTCTGTGGAAGAAGCAGTAGAAAGATCTAGCCTTTTTGAAGTTCCACCTTTCTTATATCCACAGCATGTTGGCGAGCTATCAAAAGGAATGGCTGAATCAGATCACAAGATTCTTTCTGCTGAGGTACATGGAATATTATGTATGTATATTATTGCCGTTTGTTCTCGTTCCACCTCTCATTTGACTTCCTTGTGGTCTTCACTATTTCTGCTTGATTTTGAGACAGCTGAAAAATGATAGATACTGAGAAGCTTTTGTTTGATCAATCTTATTTATTCTCACTATAAAATTAAAAGTACACCTTTTTTGTGAATATTTTGAAACTTCTGGATCTCTTTTGATATCTGAATGATGTGAAAACCAGATCAAACTTGGATCTCAGTACTATTTCTATTTGGAGACCCAAACTGCACTTGCTGTACCTGATGAAGACAACTGTATGGTGGTTTACAGTTCTTCTCAATGCCCTGAGTTTACCCATTCTACTATAGCAAGATGCCTTGGTGTTCCTGAGCATAATGTTCGTGTAGTTACAAGAAGGGTTGGGGGAGGTTTTGGTGGAAAGGCCATAAAATCTGTACCTGTAAGTATCCTGTGGCATTTTATTGCTTGACATTCTTACTGATTTATTGTTACATCTAGTTTTGTTTTCTTGTCTGAAGATACTAGTTTAGAATGAGCAAATTTTTCTACATTTTAGAGTCAATGAAAAATTTAGAAGACAAGATGATTTGGTTCTTATTTTCTCAGGGTTTGAAAAGCCTCCGGTGAATCTCTCGTTGAGGAGGAATAGCAAGGATGATAATAATAAGTGAATTAGTTACATATATTTTTTCTAAGAAAAAAACTATTAGCTTTTTTATATTGTTGGTTATCATCTCTTTTTCATAGGTATAAGGTTGAGTGAGATTGGCCTAAAGGGAAAAGAGTCCTATCACAAACCGATATTTGATGAAAGCTGCTAGCAAATGTGAATAGTTATGAGTGGGATGCAAAACTTCTTATCTCTGTAACATAATGTTAGATATCATCACCTTTTTTTCTGTGACATCATATATTTTTCAGTTGTTAATGGAGTTTTGTAGCACACGCCATACTATGTTGTGCTGTGATCTCCTGTAGACATAGCATAATGCAGTGGTTCATGCTTGATGCTGAAATATCAAATCAGTATAAGATCTTGACTCTCATGTATAATTCCTTTTGGGGTATGTTCTGGTTGGGGATAATGAAGGAAAGGAAGTTTTCATTGAAACCTCTCCCTTGTTTTGTAGTTTATCATTAACTGGGTGGTAGATCCAAAGATTTTCAACCAAGCTTCCAAAATCCTTAAAAGTCCTCCCTCCTTTATAATCCTGAGTTCCTCCAATTTTTGGAGATTTTGAAAGAGAAATTATGAACCAGTTATCATGTTATGCATTATTTCTTCTTGTTGCTTGATATTATTAAACAACAGTGTTTGAATCCTTTTAGTTCTATTACTCCATTAAATTTAGGCATTCACTGATTCACATAAGAAGTGGTATCATCATTCAACCATCCATTCCCCTCTCTTCTGTCCTTTCGTATGCTTGGACTCCTCCCCAGCTCCCAAAATACTTTTATATTCAAAATACTGCGTATATATGTGAAGAAATTTGACAGTGTATGTACGGTGTTTCTGTAATGAAGTAGTGCAAGCACTCATGCTCAGATGTTTCAGGTTGCTACAACATGTGCACTTGCAGCGCAGAAACTTAATCGCCCTGTCAGGATGTATCTGAACCGCAAAACAGATATGATGATGGCTGGAGGAAGGCATCCTATGAAGATAACTTATAGCGTTGGATTTAAGGATAATGGGAAAATTACTGCACTAGAACTTAAGATATTGATAGATGCAGGGATATATACAGATGTAAGTCCAATAATGCCACATAACATAGTTGGGGCACTTAAAAAGTATGACTGGGGTGCTCTATCTTTTGATATGAAGGTATGCAAAACAAATCGTCCTAGTAGATCTGCAATGCGAGGCCCTGGAGATGTCCAGGGATCTTTTATTGCTGAAGCTGTTATAGAACATGTGGCATCTACACTTTCAATGGATGTTGATCTTGTTCGAAGCATTAATCTTCATACATACAAAAGTCTTTATGCATTTTATGGGGGGTCTTCAGGTGAAGTTTTTGAGTATACCTTGCCTTCTATATGGAATAAGTTAGCTGTTTCTGCAACCTATGACAGGAGGACTGAAACGGTAAAAGAGTTTAACAAAACTAACATTTGGAAGAAAAGGGGCATATCTCGGGTACCAATTGTGCATCCAGTGAGTCAGAGGCCAACTCCTGGAAAGGCAAGTATTTTAAGGGATGGGTCCGTAGTTGTTGAAGTTGGAGGAATCGAACTAGGTCAGGGCCTCTGGACTAAAGTAAAACAAATGGCTGCTTTTGCTCTCAGTGCAATTCAATGTGATAACATTGGGAACCTTGTAGATAAAGTACGGGTTGTACAATCTGATACCTTAAGCATGATTCAAGGGGGATTTACTTCTGGGAGCACTACATCGGAGTCAAGCTGTGAGGCAGTTCGGCTTTGCTGCAATGTCTTGGTTGACAGGTTAAGGCCTCTCAAGGAAAAGCTGCAAAAGGAGATGGGTTCCATCGAGTGGGAGACACTTATTTTTCAGGTAGCCTTATTTTGATGATATTTTTTGATAGAAATGCAACTATATTTGCGCATTGCCCTTTACATAAGGAATTCAGAACATAATATGGATTTGCAATTGTAAAATACATAGAGAGAGAAACATATTTCTATGCCTGTTGACTTGTTTGCGTGAGATGCCTCCGTATCTATTTATATAAAGAAGGGCATGCACTATCTGTAGCACTACTTAGTACACTAAAGCACTTCACTAAAATCATATAACCCCAATGTGTTATTTCTTTAATCTGTAGTCCATACTATACTCTGATGGATAAATAAACAAAATTTTATGCCATGATAGAGGCAGTGCATCTATGCGGGTGAAGTTTCTGTTGGAGAAATTATGTCCTTCACATCATAATTAATGGAATTCATTATTGATTAAATGAAATAATTTTTCATTGGCTACTATTGTCCTCAGTGTCATTTGACAATAAAAATTTTTTGCTACAAATTCAGGCGTTTTGAACTTTTATGATATTTGTCATGTCAAATTGTCTGGAGAAAATTTAGTCCATAGATGATTGCATTGGTCTTGTACGCTTTATAGGAATTCTTTTGGATGTAAGTTTTATTGTTGGAGCCCTATAGAAATTGATAATACTAATATGTTGTTGAGGCTATAATTCCTTCTCTCAGCGGGGAAAAGTGATAGGAATTTACAAAAGCCACTGCTTACAGTAAGATAAACTGCTGCAACAATGCGAGGAGAAAGATTAAAAGGGAAAAGATAGAAATCCTCTTGCTTCCGTTTTTCTTTACGTATTCATGTAAGATTGATGTCTATGTTGAGGCTATTATATCGTGTCATGAACATGAAACAATCAAATGTAAACAGCTATTTAAGAGAGTCTAGATCTCCTAAAGTGGTTTTTCCTCCTAGAGAAACCTGATCTGATAATATTCAGCTTGTAGAAACCTTAGCAGAATAGTCAAATTATGATTCCTAGAACATAAAACCACTTTCTTCAATAGCAACTATATTAACACTTGTTTAATACGTAGTAGAATTATTCCAGTAATAACTGTACAGGTTTATTTCATACTCGTTCTACTACCATGAAGTTCCTTAGATTGCCTTCTTTCTCAACTATCCATATTGATAAACCATTTTTGTTGGTTGTGGGAATTGTGCAATTGTCTCTTTCAACTACCAAGTTGAAAGGCTTGCCTAATTTTGTTTTCCAATTCGTGTTGATACATATATCTTGGCATTATGTGAACACAATATGTCCTGTCTGGCATCTCTGTTTTTGCTCTCATCATATGCAATAAATGGCAATTTTAGATGCTACTCCCTCTATCTCATTTAATAAGCAATAACTACCATCTCCTTCTTGACCCTAAATATAAGCAACATTTGCACGTTGTCTTAAATTTTTGTAGTGAATTCCCTATTTTGCGCTTATTAATTACTTATTTTAATACTCAATATATTTATTATTTCATTTCCCAAACCATCATCCCTCCATCACATATTCTCTCTCTTCCATAATTCTTTTTATTATAAACTCTCTCTCCCCTATAAATAAGGGCATTTTAGAGGAAAAAAATTCTAATTTTTACACATTTATTGTCTTTAACTAATTTTAACTAACATTTTGATCTATGTCATAAACTTCAATGTTGCTCATAAAAAGGGACGGAGGGAGTAGTAATTTATGAGAACCTACCTAGCCCAATTTAATGAGGTTCATCTTCTTCAAGTAAACCAATGCAACGCCCCCTTGGTTTCCTATCTGACCATGTAGAATATACTTACCATGTTACCATTTATCAACTTGCAGGCACACTTGCAAGCTGTGAACTTATCAGCAACTTCTTTTTTTGTCCCTGGTATCACTTCCATGAATTACCTAAATTATGGCGCTGCTGTAAGTGAGGTGAGCCATAATGTTATATAAACCATATTACTTAACCAAATTGGTAATAATGCTGAGCTAAATGTTGGAGAATGTTTTTCAGGTGGAAATAAATCTTCTGACTGGAGCAACAACAGTTTTGCAAACAGATATCCTCTATGATTGTGGACAGAGTCTTAACCCTGCTGTGGATCTAGGACAGGTGATCTAGTACTCAATTTCAGCTGCAGTGTTCATTTATTCTGCTATTATCCTTGATGCCGTATATAGCTGCATAAATAAAATTCCCAAGTTTTTCATATGGAGTGCACAAGGGATAGGCCTATTTGTTTATTTAGAGCTGTCAGATTATTAAATTGTCTTATCTAACAAACTCTTGAAAAAAACTATTATTTCTGCTTTCAGATTGAAGGAGCTTTTGTCCAGGGGCTAGGGTTTTTTATGCTGGAAGAATATGGAACAAATCCTGATGGATTAGTGTTGGCAGATGGAACTTGGAACTACAAAATACCTACAATAGACACTATACCTAAACAGTTCAATGTAGAAATCCTCAACAGCGGACATCACAAAGAACGTATTCTTTCTTCGAAGGGTATGATCCATCATCCATCGGTTCTCAAAGTTTTCTCACATCTTCAAAATAGAACTCTATTTGATACTCTCCTGTTGCTTTCTTGCTCTTACCTTCGGTGATGCCGTTATTAGAAATTACTACTGTTTTGCAGTGGGAAAATAATAGATGGTGTGAATGGGGTAATAGTTAAAAGAGCATGACAAAATTAAGTTGTTGATTTCTTGAAACTCATTGATATAAGTTACGGCAGGGGTAGAGAAAATTCGGTATCTTGAGTCTGTCTTGGAGGCTTGTTGGTTTAATCTGTGTCTTCACATAAATTCCATGATTCTGTACTAGCTTTACGTATGAATGCAAGTACCTCATGGTGTGGAAGCTGAGGCATAGACTACATGCAAATTCCATGAGATTAATGTACGGCTACATTAATCATTTTATATTTTAAAAAGTATATTTCTTATTTTCTTCATTTCATTCTCTTTTATTCTGTATACCAAATGGAGTCTTATTTATTTATTTTGCTGCAGCTTCTGGTGAACCGCCATTGCTTCTAGCATCTTCAGTTCACTGTGCTACTAGAGCTGCCATTAAAGAGGCCAGAAAACAGCTTCTTTCATGGAGCAACTTGGATGCGTCTGATTATTTAACATTCCAGTTGGAGGTCCCAGCAACCATGCCTGTGGTAAAGCAACTTTGTGGACTTGACAATGTGGAAAGATACTTGAAGTGGAGATTGAGCAACAAGTGAAAAGATGTCTCCTGAAAAGAAACAATCTGAATGTTCTGCCTTAATAAAAATAATCGGAAATCTTGTATAATGCATCCCCACTTCCCAGATTGATGGAGATAAAAGAGAAGGTGGATGTCCAAGAATAAAGTTTAGCTCCCACTGCCAATGGCCTAGTGGCCTAATAGCATGAAAGGTCAAGAGTTCGGTTTCGATTATAACAGCAAGCAGTTAGTGCTTTCCTCTTCAATTAAAGTTAAGCTTCCACTGCTACCACTGCTTAAACTCTACCTCCGCCGTTTCCATGGCTTCCTTTGCCTTGAATCAAGTATATATTGTTTTTGTTTATTTTGATATTTTCGTAGTTGTTGCTAGTCCAGTACCATCCCCATCATCATATTTCTTAGGTTATCACTAAATATTATTATCATTATCATTAATATTCTTATAGTTATTTTATTAACTTGTTATTTTATCAGTATCATCACAATGAACGCAATTTAATTAGAGACCTTGTGAGGAGATATCCATAGGCTCTAAACATTTGTTCTATTTTTCCAATTTTATATATTATAGGGTATTGTACAATTTTTCTTACTTGGATGTTTTTATACACATTTCAACATGATTTAAATGTTAAAACGATGGAACGAGTCTTTTGAACAGAAATTTTATGTGCTCTTTCTATTAAAGCCTGGTTTGAGACCGAATCTTGGAATTGCATCAATTCTGTTTTGAACATGTGCCACGAAAGAAACTCTTCCAAAAGTACACTGACTTCGATACTCCCTCCGTCCTATGGTCAAAAAGTTAGTTAAAAATAATAAATAAATAGAAATTTAAAATTTTTTTTTTAAAATATCCTTATTTATGAGGGAGAGGAGGAGTATAAGAAAGAGAACAAGAAAAATATTATAATAAAGAGAATTGTGAAGAGAGAAAATGTGGATAGAGAGAGGATAGTTTGGGAAATGAAATAATAAATATATTGAGTATTAAAATAAGTAATTAATAGGAGTAAAATAGAAAATTTGCTAAAAAAAATTAAGACAACATATAAATGATACTTATATTTAAAAACAAGGTGATAGTAATTATTGCTTATAAAAAAAGATGGAAAGAGTACCACGAGTGGGTACTGGGTAGACTACTTGCAATTAATATCTATTTCAATTATTTCAATATTTTTTATTTAAAAAAGTAAAAAGAAAAAATTTAAAAAATCGCTTAATATTTTTTACTCTATACATTTTTTCCCAACAATTTTACGGTCGTTACTAACATCACCACCATCGCTATTATCATATTTTTTTATTTCTAAATTTATAATGAACAAACATTGAGAACACAATGACTGCAAATAAAAAAAGCCAAGGCATATTATGATCATTCCAGTCGTGAATCTTAAAATTGAAGCGTTCCTATACACGACAATGGCAACGACCTCCTCTAAAACGGGAGTGGAATGGAATGAATAATACATCGGGCAACCATAATATCTCGAAGGAGAAATCTCATATGAAGTGCTTAGTACTTCTTAGGTTGTGTAGTCAAGCCAAACCCAAATGGGAAGAGAGGATCATAATGCTTGTCACCAACATTCATCGGAAGTTGGTCCACTGTCTTGAACCAGGTTCTAGCCAGCTTCCCAGTGAACCCATAATCACCAAACAGAAGGTCTGCAACGCCTTGGCCTTCAGTCCCAGGAAGCCATGCAGCCACAAGAGCATCTATTTTTGACAGATATGGCTCTATCACAACTGGGCGCCCAGTGATGAGAACAACTATGCATTTGACAGACTCACAAACGTTGTTGATGGTGCTTGGACCTGGCTCTGCTATCGTCAGATTCAAACTGTCACCATATGTTTCTGCATAAGTGTGTTCCCCAACAACCACGATGGCGTGGGAAAACTTGTTGGACTTGAGAAAGTTTCCGTCCGGGTTCTCATTGTATACCACTTCTGTCTCGGAATCAACTGTTTGTTTCACGGCATCAAGAATTGTGGTACCTGCGCAGAAAATGCAGTTAATTAGTCAGTGATCAATAACCTACCAGAGGATACTGTTAGAATTTCAATTAGATATTATGAATGCTCTTCTTCATGTCAACCTTCACCAGTAGATGACAATGTTAAAGTTCTAATAGAACTATTTAGGGGCCTTCACTTGACCACTTGAACTTTCGAACTCAAATAATCATTGACATGGCATTAGAACTTTGATGGCCAAGTTGTCAGAGGTTTGATTCTTGGGGGCTTCCATCTCTTAAAATTAAATTTCAATGAAATGCATGGTAGGCTTAGCCTATGTCCAAACTTCAACTCCAAGCAAGATAGTATAGAGCTTTTCATTAAACATTCTAACGCTTTAAGTTGATATGATCCATGACAAAGGATTTAAAATTGCTAGTTTGGCATCTGAATAGTCGATAGAGACGACTCTGGCGATTTTATGTAATTGAATGCAATGATATCTTTGCTTCTTGGATCTTAGCTTTAACCAAAAGACAACAACAATAAACAAAGCATGACGACTTACCCACTGTGAGATTATTGCCACCAAGCCCCTGCCAGGTGATTGTCCATCCCCCACATTGATAGCCCAAGTTGTCAGCATGGCTTCCAGCAACTAATATTTTTCCAGTTTTCTTGGGTAGGGGAAGAACAGGCTTATCAGAAGATTTGCCATTCTTTAGCAACACAAGTGATTTCCTCACGGCTTCCCTAGCTAGCTCTCTATGTTCCTGTTAGGGACACAGTAAATGTCAACCAACAAGCTCATAGCCATTATCCACCATTTGTTGAAACAGCATCCTGAAGTTAAGAAATACCTTGCTACCCAGTTGGTTGGCCAGGCTTAAGTCAGCATGAGGATTCTCAAATAGACCCATGATAAATTTTACTTTCAAGATTCTACTCACGGCATCATCAATCCGACTCATGGGGATAAAGTTTTTCTTCACTAGATACGTTAGGTCATCAATGAACTCGGTGTAGTCGTAGGGAACCATGATCTGTAGAATATTAAGCATGTCAAATAAAAGTCTCCGCGTTACCAAAAGGAAAAAAGGAAGACTATTTTCGGTCTTTCTAAAATGATAATGATAATTACCATATCAATTCCGGCACTAACACCAGCTACAATGGAGTATGTGTAATTAGCATGAGGAGGTGAGGTAATCCTGTCAATACCCTGCCAATCTGATATGACAAATCCCTGTAATATGGCAGTAGCAAATCACGTTATCGTGCACCTTCATTGTCTGAATTTTTATGGGTAATAGTTACTTACAAGTGTGCCTTTACCCACAAAAATTCAAATTCAAATCTGAAACTTGTCACTTGTTTCATTTTTCCATGTATAACATTTTCATTATAGTGAACCATTACAAGCTACTCGAAATTCAGTACCCTGAACCGCAGTTTGTTCTTGAGGAGACCAGTGACAAGATCCTTATTAGCATGCATCTTCTTCCCGTTCCAGCTAGAATAGGAGATCATTACTGTTGAAACACCCTTGATGATGGAGTCAAGGTATGCTGGCATATGAATGCTGAGCAATCCATTGAAACTTATCAAAGTATTGTTCTCATTAATACCCTTGTTCGTTCCACCATCTCCCAAGAAGTGCTTGGCGCAGGCTGCAACCTTGTTCCTGATCAAAATTATAAGAAGGGGAATTATTATTTAAACTCTGAATGGATATGACTAATTAGAGATTTAGACAAAAGTTGGGAACTCCAAAAATTAAAAATTAAAAAAAAAATATTTCTCTACATGCAAACATGACGCTTATTGATTCATATTCAACTCAATTAGAAGTTACTTGTCATGCCAATGAGCTTATCGCCCCACCAGGCACCAGTCGTAGCTTTAAGATTGAAGGGACCTTTAACCATGTCCCTTGTCCACTCATTGCCAATTACCAAGGCCTTAAAATCCTCCTTTGAAAATTTTTTGGAAAAAAAGAAAAGAAAAGAAATATTCCCTGCAATCTCAAGCCAGAAACAAGTCTTACTTTCCAGCAACAAAGGGAACTCCCTTTCTGGAATTGCCAGGGATGTCTCCTTGCAAACCAGGTATAATTTCAGTCATTGTTCTGACGATGTTAGGGTCCTCACTGTAACTTTCATAGCATCGTCCCCATCTTGGATCTCTGCAAACCTGTCAATGAATGAACAAATAACAGATGAGGGTTTTTACTTGATTGATGCTTAACTTGATATGAATAGCAGAAGGCTTAGGTGCTGCTTACTGCAATGCATGGGGCAAAAGCATATTGTATTCCAGTAGCTCGAACTTCAAGGGCTGTTGCCTCTCCAATCTTTTTTATGAGAACGGGATCCCTGTTCAACGGTAGAATTCTAGTTAGAACTGTTACTGTCAGGAAGGATGCATGTGTTTGTAGATGGAGCAAAAGAAAAGTTCATTCTAAAGGACCTAAAAAGCCTCTCAACCATAGCCTTCTCTTATTTTATTTTATTTTTCTAAGTATAAGAGATAGAAAGCCCTTGGATTTTGGCCAAAACTAAATGACCTCTTCAATCAATTTTAAAGTGCATTCTCTCGCATTAAACTTGTAGCATTAGAAATTTTATTCCCAGAGTACTTGTCAGGCATAACTAGATGCACAATTGTTGTGCTTGAATTTCCCACTGATATTTTGTCCTAATGTCAACTTTATTGTTTCAATTTTGACTGCTCTCGTTTCCAAAGATGTATAGCTTCAATGAGATTGGAAAAGTTAGTTCTTATCACGATAAATAATTCAACAAAAATATCAAATTGTATGTTTACCCATCATTTCAGAAAATGAACACTTGCCTGGTAACTCCAAGCCCAACATTGTGAGGAAAAATGGTGGCATTGTAGACATTGTTGTGGCCATGAACTGCGTCTATTCCATAAATCATCGGAATCCCAAGGCGGGTAGACAAAGCTCCATTTTGGATGTCATTCACCATTTGGACCCATGTCTCAGGGGATGCCTGTGGGGCTGGAACACTCCCACCTCCGCTCAGCACACTCCCTGCAATCCACATCCACATGCATTTATAAAGCGATCATCATGAGGAAAATAATATTCCCACTAACCAAATTCATCACGCCCACAGAAGTATGCAACACATCATATTAGGAAACCTTTTCTACCCAATCGTCCTGGATGTCAATTAAGATTCAAATTTTATGGTATCTCATGCTATTCCAAATTTATGGGAATCTCACATGACACATCACACCCCTTTAGCTATATTAAATTATATAAGATGCCACTTGCATCATTTGTATGAAAATGTTGAGCTGCAATGCCAAACATGGGTATCTGAAATAGCGTTCTATCTTATACCATGAGATCTAAGATATCATTGAGCGTGAAATTTGATTAGAAATCTGAGGATATCTTACCTATGAAGTACTTCTTCATAACTTCATGTGTGGCATTAGTCCGTTCAATCTGAGTCATCTGTCCAATTTTTTCCTCTAGAGTCATTCGCTTTAGTAAATCGTTGACTCTAATATTTAGGGGCTGCTTTGGGTCTCTATACTTCAAGTATTCTGCTTCTGACATAGAAACAACGCAGAATAGTAGCAGAATACCCAGAATGCGTATCCAAGATCTCCCCATCATAAGAGAGCTGAATCTGTAAGAAAGATAAAAGTCGGAGATCATAAAAGAGAGAACAGAAAAAAGGGGGGGAAAAGATTTTGGAGAAATTTCTCAATGAATGAACGAATTGTCGAGTGCGCAAATGAAAGTATTTATAGTTTAAGCAGAGCAGGTAAAAAGAAAGATCAATAACTAAGCATCACAAAACTGAAACGTTTTGTGTTTATAACAACTCTTAGTCACCCTTATCCACTATTTCCGAATTTCATGATCTCACGGTGAAGAATGACCATAGTAAGTAAACTTCGTATAACCAGAACACGCTTATCTAACAGACAGGGTAAGGCAAATCATGAATCAAAATATCAAATAGTTGGAAGAGTTCAATATAAATAATGCATGAGAAACAGAGGTGCCGAAATCCCTTCACAGTGCGAATAACGCGCAAATCCTATCCCACCTCAAGAATCGGCATTAAAACTGAAAGAGAGAAGGGGGGGGGGGAAACTTGCAAGCCAATAATGAGTCCAATCTAAAGAATGATGAGACATATGGATTCCGAAATCTCTTCGGAACACGAATAACTTGTGAATGCAACTCCCATGTCAGTGAAACAGAGAGAAAAAAACACAAGGAATGAATCAAAACGAGCGAGTATGGAATGCAACCCACTTGCAGGACGGAGTTGCTCAAACTCAAAGCAGTCACTTTGAAGAAGAAATGCTTATCCCTGAACCTTCGAATGAAAAAGTGAAAGCCAGCGCAGAGCTTGGGTGGAAAAAATGCAGTGAGTAGATTTAGCTTAAGCATATGGCGACTGAGTATATAAAGAAAGAGGAAGCACAGTTATTACATCGTGGGGTGCAGTTTGCAGAGACCGGTCCCAGCTATGCTACTCAACCACAGCAACTTTTTTAATGTATTCTATATTATTTTTATTCTCCGACCCGGCGGCTACCAGCGTTCGCTTTGCTATAGAAGAATTTTTTATAATCTCATTCAAAAATTAAACAAATTAATATATACTACCTCTAGTCCTAAATATAAAAGCTAGTTAACTAATTTAAGTATATTAGGAATGTAAATTAAGGTATTTATTTGTAATACTCCTCCGGTCCTTAATATAAGACCTAATTGTTGAGTTAGTTTTGGTCTTAAATATAAGACTCATTTCTCGTATTTATCAATTTTCTCTAAATTTCCTCTAGAGATAGTCCCTCAACCATAATTAAGTAGAAGAGGGAAATGAAGTATTCAAAAAGATGATTATGGTGTTTTAGGAAAACATGTCACATTTCTTATAATTAACTAACTTACCTAACTTCCTTAATCTAATCAAATTAGTTAAATAGGTCTTATATTAAGGATCGAAGGAGTAAAAAGGTGTTGTCTTTCCTAAAATATCATTACTAATTAAGTTTATTGGCTAGAACTATCATTATTAGAAAGGCTATGTTTGAAAAAAAATTGAATAAATATGAGAGATAAAGTGGATTAAGATATTATATTTAGGACCAAAATAAAAGTTAAATAAGATCTTATATTAAGGATAGGAGGTAGTAATAAGAATATTTATTAGAAGAAATGGATGAAAAATTCCCTATCACAAAATTTTACGTCTTAAAAATACGTTAAATTTGTTTACGAGCCTATGTGTGCTATTGCTATATCTTTATGTTCTGTTTGGTACGAAGCATCAAAAATGGGAGATAGGGATTGAGATTGAAAGTGTGAAACTATATTAAAAAGGTGTTTAGTATGAGTAATTATATGATACTTTGGGACTAGACAAATTCATATATATGGGATTGGAGAATACTATGAAGGGATGTGGTATTCTTCAATCCTACCTACATGAGATTGCCTAATCGCATGTGATAAAAAATCACTCATGCTAAATATCTTTTTTTAATATATGTTTTCAACCTCAATCTCAATTCTTATTCTTCATTTTCAGTATCCCGTACCAAACGTAAGCTTAATGGCTAGCGGATGCAACTCTTCTTCAATCATAGCCTATTTTCAGCTATGTTCTTCAATCATAACTATGTTCTTTCCATTTTTTTTAAAAATAAAAATGGAATAATGGAATTGAAAACAAAAGGACGGTAGATAAACGGTAAATAATCTCATCCAATAATCAATCTGGAATTTCAGATCTGGCAAAAACAAAACACGGAGTTTCACCACACAAAGAAAATCATTATTTTCATTATATTATTAAATAACGAAAACAATTTTTCTATAATTTTCTTATGATATTATATTTTTTCACATCAAATAATTGATGGGAAATTTCTAATTAAATCAAGTATTTTAATAGGAGTATAGGACTGTTATTTAATTATAAAATAAAATGTAATAATATGTGAAACTTAAGGATTACCAATTATTCCTCGTGTTATATTTAATTATGAATAAATTGCCCTGAGAATTGAAAAAGCCGCCATCGTGATCTATCATTTTTAGGGGGGTTTTGGATCACGTGGCCGGTGGTCGACGCCCAAGAACGCGTTCTTTTGATTTAAACAAACTAACATATTTATATTAAGATGATTATTTTTATTTATTTTCACATGAAATTATTATTTTAACTTTTTAATTTTCTAACCAAAAAACATTTTGATTTTATCAACTCAAAAAAACTCGTGTCATTTATATTAACTTTTCTGGAGAATATTTATTTTCTCTTTAGCCAACAAAATGATCAATCTCCTCGAATGTCAATGTAACCAGTGTAATCCTTATATTTTATTTATTAGCATAATTTAATCCAATTAAATTGGCTTAGCTTAGAACTTCAAATTATTTGAATAAAAAAATACGATATTCCAATTATTAACTACAGAAACTGAAAAATAAAAAAACACTAAAAAATCGTGTATAATATCATTTGATGAAATAAAATAAAAGCACACTACTAGTTTTTGGTGTGCCTCCCCCCCCCCCTCCTGTTTGGTTGTACTCTGGTTTCTTCAAGTCAAACAGCGGTGGCAACCGGTAAATAAGGCAAACTAGTCTTCCGATATTTGAGGTTTTTTACTGTTAGATATGATATCTTCCATTATTCCTTTCTTTATCAAATTAGTTTCTGCCTCTGGTAAGTGCTATTAGCTAACTCATCAAGATTTGGTGTCAAGGCACATCTGTTACAAAGAATTGATAAAATGGTATCCTTTAGTCCTGGGTGACTGTTTATTGTTACATGAAGTATTCTTGTCCAATTTATATATTCTACCTTGGGTGCTTAATATGAAAATTATTATCTCTAGTTCTTAATGACTGTTTATTGTTACATGAAGTATTCTTGTCCAATTTATATATTCTACCTTGGGTGCTTAATATGAAAATTATTATCTCTAGTTCTTAATATAAGAGTTTAATTTAACATTCAATTTAGTTCTAAATATAAAATCTCAATCTATTTTATCTCTCATATTTATTCATTTTTTTTCAATGTGGTCCTTCTAATAGGTGCATATATTAAAAGTTTTATGAAATGGTAGTTCTAACTAAAATACATGATTAGTAAAGATATTTTAGTAAAGACAATACATATTTATTATAAATAACTAATTTAGCTGATTTTCTTAATATACTCAAATTAGTCAACTAGTTCTAGTGGTAATACTTAACTAATTTGAATAGATTAAGAAAGTTAGTTAAATTAGTTATTTATAACAAATATAAGTTGAATTTTCTAAAATATCTTTTTAATCATGACAACATTTAAATGAAAACCTTCTTAATATGTGTAGTAAATAAAAATATTTTAAAAAATAAATTTTAAATTTTAAAAAATAAAGTGGATTAAATTTTTAATTTTTTATACTACCTCTAGTCTTAATTATAAAACTTTATTTATGGATTACAAATGAGGTGATTGAAGGTACTATTTATATTTAGAATAAGAGGTAATTCAGCTTTTATTAGTAGGTTTGTCTTTTTTTTTTTTTTTGGCCAGCTCTTATCAATATGTTTGCACTAGTACGCATATAGTTGTTTCTGACTTCCTGTATACTATTACTCTTCCGATTCTAAATATAAGATTTTTATACATATTAGTATAAGGGTTTTATATTTAAGACTGGAGGAGTATTTTGCTTTTACTCCCTCCGTTCCTTATTATAGGAGACATTTGATGCTCATGGCATGTTTCTATATATAAGAGACACTTAAAAGTTGTCTCTACTTTTTTGTGTTGATTTCCTATTTTACCCATATTTATTGTCTCCAACTCACACTCTCTCTCCCTCCCACTTCTCTTTCTTTCAATAATTTAATTGTTCTCTCTCATGCTCTCTCTCCTTATTAATGAGGGCATTTTTGGAAAAAAATTATATTTTTCACACATTGATTGTTCTTAACTAATTTTAACTGCTTTTTTGATCAACGTAATTCGGTTATTCGTCTCTTATAATAAAGAACGGAGGGAGTAATGTATAACAGTTGTTTTATCAAAAAATGAAACAAAATAAAAACAATTATAGAAGCGGGTTGGGCGTTGTGCCATGAGCGTTTAGAAAAGTTGGCCGGGGGGGGCCCAAAAAAAAAGAGCCTTTAGAAAAAGTCAAAATTGGACCGTTGCCAGTTTGAATTGGAATCTGATTGCTTTATTTCCTATTTTGAAGCAGACTTCATCCCCAGATCTGCCTTCTGTTTTTAAATGCATGTTGTACCATTAAGAAATACAAACTCGTTCTTGCAACCAAAAGATATACAAACCCATTCTAGAAAATAAGGAATGTTTAAGTGAAAACTAAATCATGATTTAAAGAATAATTTCTGAAAAATAAAGTTTACGAATAGATTTTATGGGAAAAAAAGAAATGACTTTGATAGAGTGAGAATATTTCAATGATTGTTATTAAAATATTTTTTCATGTGTAAATTACTAAAAATGAAATAAGTATATAAAAATAGATTTTAATTTATATTTTTATTTGAAATAATAAATTTATATTTAATACTTAATAATAGCTCTACAGGAAACATATTAAAATAATAAATTTACATTTAATACTAGATAATAGCTCTAACAGGAAACATATTTGGAAAAAACATACAAACACGTCCTTACCAAAAACAAGAAAACATAAAAGAATAGTAGCATATGACGCACGAAACCCTGTTCCAGCTGGCCAGGTGAAAATACACATGTCCCAAGTTTGTTCAAACTTGACAATACATCAAGGTTGAGTGGTTGACTCCTTATTCTCTGCATATATGTGCAAACTAAATTTTTTTTTATTAAAGCAGTAGTTTATTGTCAATTTGATTTTTAAAAAAGTTAAATTGAGTGATATGAACTGTATTTGGATTGGATTTTATAAAATTTAGTTTGTAAAAATTAGACTGGTTAAAAAGTTGTTTGGGTTATGATTGAATAAAAATAAGTTTACTTTGTAAAATTACCAAAATGGATATGAGTTTTAATAAATAATGAAACATAATAATAAATAAATTTACATAATACAATAAATTTAAATTATTTTAATATGAAGAAGTAAAATTTAGTGACTGAAATATATTTTAAAACTTTAGAGATATCATAAAAAATTATTGAGATTATAAAGTGAAATATAATTTTAATTGATAAAATATTCTTAAATTTAAATTCATGAGAGAAAGAGAATAAAAATAATAATGAAATATTGGTGTAGATGAGAGGAGAATGAGAGCCTTTCAAATATGAATCTGAGAGCGTGAGAGAAAGAGAATAAAAATAATATGAGGGAAAGAAAGAGAAAAATTAAGAGTTTCTGACACAAATAATAATGAAATTAGCAGGGTGAGGGCACAGGAAAAGCTACTCCTGTTTGCTTCTACAAATCGGGCGATTGAGGGCAATTTTTGGGCATAAATAGGATACCCCAACAACTTAAACAAACATGCTCTTAATTTTCAATCGGGCTTGTGGTAGGCTATAAGTTACTTCTGGACTTTTGAACACCCAGCCGAATAGACATAAACAATAGAGTAAAATATAAAACACCACTTATCTCAAGTTTTTTATATTTATTATATCAAATTCTCTAATCATATATAGTCATATGTCTTTTTTTTTCCCAGAAAATATCATATATAGTTATGTGTGATAGAAAAACTTGACGTAATAAGTATAAGAAACTTGCCCTAACTATTTATCTAAAATATATTGACCTCTCCACTAATTTATCTTAATTATAGACATTTTTCTATTTTTTTCTAAAGCATATATTTTTTTATTTTTCTATTTTTTCCTAAAACATATACTCCTCCGGTCCTTAATATAGGATCCAATTCTTAAGTTGGTTTTGGTCCTAAATATAAGAACCATTTCTAATATTTATCAATTTTCTCTAAATTATCCATATGGATATTCCCTCAACCATAATCAAGTAGAAGAGAGAGAGGGGGTATTAAAAAAGATGATTATGGTATTTGAGGAAAAATGTATCACTTTTATTATAATTAACTAACTTATCTAACTTTCTTAATCTAATCAAATTAGTTAAATGGATCTTATATTAAAGACCGGAGGAGTATATATTTAAGTAGAAAGGGGGTTCGAGGCCCAAAACAACTAAAGACAAAATAAAAGCCCAACAGAAACACGGAAAACATCGAAACCTAAGCCCCTGTCTTGCCACGTCAACGCGTCCTTTCTGCTCTTAAGATTTCATTCCCACATGAAAACTGGGATGTTAAATAGCCTCTTTGGAATCTTGCTGGGAAATGGCCTCGCTGCCAAAGAATCCGATCATTTCTTTGGTTGGTGCTGAGCAATAAATTGTTGACCAACGTTGAACGTACACGTAGGCATAAAACTCAAGACGGCATGTGTGAACTTTGTGCTGATGGATTAGAAGATACGGACCACGTGCTACGCAAGTGAATGAAGTTAGTGCGTTAGCCGATCGCACATGCGGGACTTCAGAAACAACAATGAAACAGTAGACTCGTTTGGAACAGCTTTTAAATAGTTTATAAGTAATTTTTTAAATAATAATTTATAAAATACGAAATAAATATGTGAGAAGAGTTATATCTCGCTTATGTAAAATGCGTTTATAAGAAATTTTCATCATAATACTTGTTTGGGTCAGCGTTTGCTGGCCCAAACATGGCTTGTAATTGATCCATTTGGCAGAGCTTTTTAATAATTTGGCTTATGAATTTTTAAGCCACTTCAACCTATAATTGAGAAAAGCTGGTGAGAGGTAGCTTATGATCACATGGGAGAGCTTATGACCGTTTTGACAGGGAATTTATTCCCTTTATTTTTCTCTTCCATCTGCCTTCTTATTCCCTCGTGAGGCTCACTTTCATTTTTTTATCCTCGACCTCCCGCCCTTGCTCCGTCTCTGCTCGCCTCAAGAAAGTCCGTCGGTGGTTGCCTCCGAGTAGCTCTATTGCTGGTGACCATGAGCTCCGTCCCGTCATTGTTGTGAGGTCAGCTGTTGGGTGTGAGATGTGTGTGGCCTGGTGGATGCTGCTCATTCATCACGAGTCAGAGCTGCTCTCACCATTTGCAACTGAGGTCGCCGCCGTTTGCCTCTGCATTTGAGCTGTGCTTGTAGATCTTGGCTTCCCAGTGTAATACACCGTCAGATCTACCTCTAGCAACCTTCAGTTGGTTGGATCTGTTACAGGTTGGCAGGTTAAATTTTGTTATGTTGCTTTTCTGGTTTGATCCCCTGTGACTGAATTTGCTGTCGTCCTTGAATTTGCATGTTGTTAATGATTTCTGCATGTTGAGGACCGACTGGTTGTGACACTGAAACAGGGGCTTTATGTTTCGAATTTTATGGTTTTGGGTTACTGCAATCTTTTGTTGGATATTGCTTAATTTTTTACAAATATTCACTGTCAAAACTTGGTTAAAAGTTTCGGAGATTGGTGCTGGATGCTCTGAATTTTTGAAGGAGGGAATCTAGCTTAAAATTTCTGGTTGCATGTGGATTTTCTTCCTCTGTTTTCCAATACTAAAACAAGGATTAATGGTTCAAGGAAATGGCTCTAGCTTAATGAGAAAATGAAGAGCATAAATGTGTGTATATGACCGAAAGCTTAGGTGTGCAGTGTTGGGGATTTAAATTGATGTGTATATGTCTATGTTGTTAATGGTGGGAGGTGTAACTCTGGAATTGCAATTTTCAGAATTACAATGGTTGTTGTTTTGCATGTCCTTTGCTTCGGTCTCTTGGTTTTTGTGGTTGTAGGATTTGGTCTCTATGAGGGTAGAAGAGAATGAGATGGTAATGTGGTGTATATATGTGTATATATGTGTGTCCGAATGGTTCATTGAGAGAAGGGGGGATTGTTAAATGAAGTTATAAATTAAAGGAGGAGTTAGAGTTTTCCTAAATAAAGTCAGAAAGTCATTGGTTTTAAGTTATTGGAGATTTTTAAAAGTTATTAAATGATAATTGCTTAATTGGAATATAATGCTAATGAATATTCAAAATGTTTGGCCGAATGACAAAGGAAATAAAGGAAGATAAGAATTGATACAAATGTTGAAGTTTGGGGTTTGTATTAGTTTTACCTATAACAGGTTGTTTGTTTGGATTAATATAGATAGAAGTGGTTTTTAATTTACTTTTAAACAGTAAAATTGGGGGATTAATCAATGTAATGCAGTTTAGGTTTGACACATTTTTCATTAAAAAATTAATTTAACATAAAAAAGTTCAATTTATATGATATGTTGAAAATTTAATTTTAAAATGTTCACATTTTTTATCATGTTTCATTATTTATTAAAACTCATACCCATTTTGATCATTTTATAACCAAACTTATTTTTACTCAACAACAATCCAAACAACTTTTTATCAATCTCACTTCTGCAAACTAGCTTTTCTGAACTCCAATCCAAACATAATTCAGCTTATCCAATTTAGCTTTTACCAACTTCACTTTTTTATAAGCTATTTTTCTAATAAGCTGTTTTTCTAATCACTCATCCAAACAGACTCATAATCCCAAACGGGCACAGTATCTTTTGATGCTTGTTCTTTTTTGTCTCTTTCACGCTTTTATTTCATTCCTCGCAAAGCTCTTATAAACACTTCTGTTATTAATACATCTCTTCTTTATTCCAAAAAAAAAAATGTGACAGTTTATTTCTTAAAAATTTAAATACGCAATTTGACTAAAATAATATTCTAAAAAACATATACTAAAATGAAACATGGGTTTAACATAATACTAGTAAGAGATAAATTAGTCAATGTAATTTGTTTTTATTTTTTATAAATTTTATTAATCTTAATGGAATATTCTAAAATTATTTATTTAAATATCGTTATACTTAATTATATAATGTTCTTTAACTTATGAGCGCTGATATATAATTTTAAAATTTTCAGCATCATTACAAATAATAAATTCAAGTGTTTAAAATGGTTTAATGGAATATTTCTTAGTTTTAAGGGCATTAAAAATTAGACTAAAACATACGTTTTGAAAATAGAGAAGAGATATTCTTATAATAATTTTAGCAAAATGAAAGACAGGTCATTGCATTTGGTTACTTTAAATTATGTGTTTGTTACCGCTCCCAAAATGAGATTTGTAATCTAAACGTCCCTCCTCAAAACGAAAATGGGATTAGGAGCATTATTATTTTATTTTCAATTCAAAATCAAACATTTGATTAATTTTATATGAAATCATCGTGCTAGCTAGCTACATTCTTTGACAGTAGAACCTCATTAGATTTAATCAAAAGCTCCTTACAGTATCCAAAAGCATTACCCAACAACACCAAACTACCAATATGAATATGGTAAAAAGGGAACTAGTTTGGGTGCTCACCATCTTAATGAGCACCCAAACTAGTTCCCTTTTTACCATATTCATATTGGTAGTTTGGTGTTGTTGGGTAATGCTTTTGGATACTGTAAGCACCCAAAATCATTAGATCTGAATAGTTTAAATCTGATTTGGATGGTTTATATTTAAATTTTTTAATTAATTGTTTTTAAATATAAAAAATTATTTTTATTTTAGATTCTATACTCATTAAAATAATTATGTTAAACAACTAACTAAAAACAAAAAATCAAATCTCAACCATTCAAATCAGATATGGACAGTTTAGATTTGATGAGTTTGAAATGTTAATCAAAATGATGAGTACTCAAACTGATTTCAGTAAAAAAAAATGTGTATTTTTTTTCTCATCCTTAAAGTATACAACTTTTGCACCATCAATCATTATCCAACAGTCACAATCAAAAACTATTTATTTCTAAGAACCAAATCCCAATTGTTTAAACAGTCAATATTCGAAGTTCCTAAAAATAAATAATTTTGTAATTTGGCCTTTGAAAATAATTTCCTGTGTTGGTTCACCAGCCAAGATCTTCCTTTCCTATTTTCACAACCCAAAAAAAAACTTGTTGGAAAATATTTTACATCAGGTAATTGTCGTCCCAAGGATGCATCAACCAAATTAATTCAAGAATAATTTAATTTAAAGAATATTAATTTAATATATGGAAGAGGATTTTTTTTTTTTTTGATGCCGAATGACGATGTTACGTGTTGCGTACGAAAATGTCCAATATTGGATTGATGAAATGAAATCAACTCGATCAGTTGGACAAGATTAATACAATTTCTCTTCACATATTTTTGGCCGTACATGGAGGTGGTCTTTGAGGGTTACATACAGGTTTTGCATTGAACAAATATTTTCTTCAGAAAAACAAAAAGAAATTAAATGGAATAAAAAAATTGGAGGAAGCAAGACCAAGAGATCAATGTGAAACCAATGATCATGTGTGGCTGCAAATTCTTTTTGCCTCCACGAGGCTTCATGTGATGGCCAAACCCAAGGCCGAAGAGCATGTGATTAGGATTGATTTAGTAACTATTCTTAAGCTTTATACTACTTTCAGTTCTTAATATAAGAATTAGTTGATTAATTTGAATAGATTAAAAAAACTAGTTAAGTTATTTATTTGTAATAAATACTCCTCTTGTCCTTAATATAAGACCCATTTAACTAATTTGATTAGATTAAAGAAGTTAGGTAAGTTAGTTAATTATAAGAAATATGACATGTTTTTTTTAAAATACCATAATCATCTTTCTTAATACCCCCTCTTCCTCTTCTACTTGATTATGGTTGAGGGAGTATCTATAGGGGTAATTTAGAAAAAATTGATAAATATGAAAAACGGGTCTTATATTTAGGACCAAAACCAATTCAACAATCGGGCCCTATATTAAGGACCAGAGGAGTATTTGTTATTTTTTCTAAATTATCTTTGCTAATCAAGTATATTGGCTAGAACTACTATTATTATAAGGACTACTGTGAGAAAAAATAGATAAATATGAGAGACGAAGTGGATTGAGATCTTATATTTAAAATCAAAATAAAAATCAAACAAACTATTATATTAAGGACTGGGAGTAGTATATATATTTATATACAGTATACATAGTAGATGCCGCGAGATTTCAAACTTGTTATAGCTGTTTGTTGACACAGGATTGATACATTCATATCATCTTATGGTTTCATGAATGATTTACGAGTGATTAAGTTCAGATTCTCATTCACCTAGCTTAGTGTTCTGATTAGAAGTATTAATTAATTATGGTTCTAATAATGATTAGCATTTCAATCTGACAGTATCTAGATGTTATTCTAGATTCTGAATTTTTAATGGTGAATACTCCATCCCTTTAATTGAACAAGTACGGCAAAAACTCGACATTGATGGGAGAATACTCAATCATTGTTGCTTCATGAAAATCATATTTCATTCTTCATTTGATAGACAAACAACTTCTGGAAATTATAAAAATCATTAGATATTCTTGTTATAAGCATACAAATCATCATTCATCATTTAATTTACATTATCACTCAACTAACCGGAATCTTACCTAAGCTAGGACCAAAGTGATTCGACCTAGCGCTTTATTGTGGAAATTATGAAGAGCTTTACAGATAAGAGTGGCAGAGATTTGCAGAGAAATCAAATAGAGAGAAAGGGTGAGAGAACTCCACATTATCTCTACCTAAACGGAATTTTTGACGGAAGACTAATAAATCTAACTGCGTACATTTAAAGAAGCTCATAAAAAAGTGAAAAAAAAAAATTCAGGAACATCTTTCAAAATTGAGGCAAATTAAAAGGACTGGAAGTTAGTTTTCCCAATTTAAAGTCAATTGACTTGTTAAATTCTAAGGAACAAAAAACAAAAAACCAGACCGGATACTAAACAGGTCAAAATAGTGGATTAAGGGTTAATAGGTCAGATTGGGTTAGACCAGGTTAAACCGGTAATAATTAAAATAATTTAATTTAATTACAAAATATTTATGTACTCCTCCGGTCCTTATTATAAGATCCAATTTGACTTTTTATTTGGTCCTAATTATAAGACCCAATCCATTTTCTCTTTTATATTTATGCATTTTTTTCCAAGATAATCCTTCTAATAATGATAGTTTTAGCCCATATACTTAATTAGCAAGGATATTTTAGGAATAACAACACTTATTTATTATAAATAACCAACTTAACTTACTTCCTTAATCTCCTCAAATAAGTCAATTGGGTCTTATAATTAGGACAGGAGGAGTATATAATTTTTATTCTTATTTTTATTTTGTCTTTTTCCTGATTTCCTTACAGCCCAGTACAATCCCCTCTTTTTTATTATTAGTTTACACTTTTATTTCTTCCTTTTCTCTCTCACGTGAATGTCCATCAGATCATCACAATGTCCATCACAAGGTCACTTTTTTGGCTTTTTCTTCCTCTCCCCTCTTGAGTGCCAAATACTTCTTGAAGTTGAAGCATCTTGATTTTTCTCTTTCCCATTCAAACCGTGAAAGTCGTTCCTCTCTCTTCATTTTTCTTTCTTTCTCAAATAGAGAAGATAAACAGTGACATTTTTTTTTCCCTTTCTACACATCCATTTGACTCTGCTATTTATCCTCCTCCTTGCCTTCCACTCTTCCATGAGTACAAGTTTGAGACAGCACACAAGAGCTTCCAAATGGATCTTTCTTTCCATGATTTTTTCTGCTTCTACAACTTCTCTCAACCATGTTCATGTCTTTTCCGGCGAACGGTGAGACGGTAAGGGTAAAGAAGAAGAAGGGGAGGAAAAGAAAACCGGTAACCCATCCAATCGAACGGTTTTGCCGGTTTTTACCGGTTTTTTTTTACGGTTCATTCTGGTTTGATTCAAAGCCGGTTCATTATTCAAACTAGACCGGACTAGGAGCTGGTTCACCGATTTTCCGGTTGAGCTGACTGGTCTGATCCAGTTTTTTTTTCATTGTTAAATACCATAAACTTATCTGATTATAAGTGAGCATGTGGCAAGTGTGGATTTCACCTTCCGAAGTTAAGAGTTACTATGAACCATCTTGGGCATTATCAACCACAAGCTTTTATGAACTATGACCCATAAAATTCCCATTATTTAAAACATGGAAGAATACTTTGAAAGAAGCTCATTGTTGAGCTCAACCCAACAACGGCTTCGCAAAGATCTTAGCCACAATGGAAGTAGGACTCAAATATGTGCTGGCTCTGATACTAGATCTTAAGAATAAGGAGCTAACTATCATGTCAAAAGCTCAATTAAGTTGTTAACAGCAGAGAGACAAACCAATTCCTTTAACCCAGAGCAGACATGGGCTCATCAGTCTCTTACAACGTTATGATAGTAAATGTTAGGTGATTGCAGATTCTTTATTGGACCAAGGTTTAAATGACTATCTCTTGTTGAAAGCTTCCAAGGTCAAGCAAGAGGGTCACTTGTTATGATCTAAATATGCAACAGTAATCAAGTCACTATAGTCATAGCTCTACAGATAGTAATCCAGAAATAGGAAGTTTAACTACAAAAATTCAGAGAAAGATAACAGAAGGTTCAGAAAAGGAAGAGCAAAGTATCAGAAAGAGAGTTTTCAGAGAGAGAATCAGGAGGAGCTAATTCACAATTTCCACACATCCCATTCTCTGTCCTCTAACGAACTTTATTCTCTCAGCTTCTGTGGTGGGCGTCTCTCATGTGAGCTCCTACGCACCCCCATGACAATGATTACTTGATTGTCCTTTCCTTCCACTTCATCTTCCACTCTGTCACCCACATGTGCCTAGGTCCCATTCTAATTCAACTCTGTGAAATCAGTTGGTATAACCTGACGACCTTGGTGATATAACATATTATCCTTAAGAACATACTCAAGAAAAGATGAAGGATTATCTTGCACCTATTAAAGCAAATTTTGAAATGTGGTAGACTGATTTAGAGAATCCAAAATACTATCCCGCAAAGGAGACGTAATCTGCAGCATGGACATATGAGATATCCTCGACAAAGAATCTACAGCAGCATTAGACTTTTCAGGGTGATACTCAATGGTGTAATCGTACCCTAACAGTTTAGGCAAGTGAGCCTCTTGCTCTGAGGTTTGAATGACCTGATCAGTCAAATGCTTTAAACTCTCATGATTTGTCCTGATTATGAAGCAATGGCCAAATAAGTAGTGGCGAAACTTAGCCATGGCTTCAATGATTGCATACAACTCCCGAGCACAGGCAGAGTGTGATTGCATTCATGGAGATAGTTGTTTGGAGAAAAAAGTAATAGGATGACCATTTTGACTTAAAATAGCTCCAATTCCTTACCCTAAAGTGTCAGTCTCTAATACAAATAGTTGCTTAAAATCTGGTAAAACCAATGTAGGTGCTTGTGTCAGTGCAGTCTTTAGTCAGTCAAAAGCCATTTGGGTTTCTAGGGTCTGATCAAAAGCATCCTTATGCAACAACCTTGTTAAAGGACAACTGAGCTAGGCATATTGTCAAATAAAGCACCTATAGTAGCCCGATAGGCCTAGAAAACCTCTTAACTGAGTGACTGAACATGGGGGGGTCCAATTATGCACTGCTTGCACTTTCGTGGGATCCATTTCAACTCCCGCAGCAGAGATAATATGCCCTAAGTACTCTATTCGTGTGCATCTGAAGGAACATTTAGCTACCTTGGCAAACAAATGGTGAGCTGACATAACCTTTAGTACTTCTTCTATATGAAACAAGTGTTGCTGCCATGAAGCAATATATGTATAAGTATGTCATCAAAAAATATCAAAACAAACTTCCTCAAATAGGGCCAAAACACATCATTCATCAAAGTTTGAAAAGTGGCAGGGGCGTTTGACAACCCGAAGGGCATAACAAGCCACTCATACAACTTTTGATGGGTCTGGAAGGCTGTTTTAGCCCTATCCTCTGGGCACATTCGTATCTGGTGATACCCTGAGTGCAAGGCTAGCTTGGAATAATACACAACACCACCCAATTTATTTAATAAGTCATCGACAGTAGGTATAGGGAACGAATCCTTGACTTTTATTGCATTCAAAGCTCGATAATCAACACAAAACCTTCAAGTGCCATCTTTCTTTTTAACCATTTACTAATTTTGCTATAAGATGCATTTCATTAAATGTTGTTCACGCGCTTGATTTTGATAATGTTATGATTTGTTCCTTTTAGGAACATTGGGATATGCAATAAATGGGGTTGAAAGTGGACTTATTTGGGAAGATCAAGAAAGTTAAAAAGATTATCTTCAAATATTTTTTATAATTTATCTTGTTTCTCTAAACTAATTTGTTACTTATAAATAGATAATACCTCAGGTTTTTAATATAGAAGTTAGTTGATTAATTTGAGTTAATTAAGAAAATTAGTTACATTAGTTATTTGTAATAAGCATGTATTGTTTTTTCTAAAATATCCTTACTAATCAAGTTTATTGACTAAAACTATCATTATTACAAGCAATACATTAAAAAAAAGATGAATAAATATGAAAGACAAAGTGAATCGGAGCTTTATATTGAAGACCAAAATAAAAGTTAAGTGAACCTTTATATTAAGAACTAGAAGTAATGTATAATCTAATGATGTATGTGTTTTAAAGAGATCATATAACATATACTATAATTAAATAATTTTGTAATTTTTCAAATTAAATTAGTTGATTGGATTTTATATTAAAGAGTAAAGGTGGTATTTGTGTCAGGATGTTTGGTGACGGTGAATGAAGATATTTTACGTGATTACATGTTGCGTAAGAAAATGCCCCATAGTGAATCGACAAAGTCAATTCATGACCAACGAAATTGATTTTGGAAATCATGTAATCCGTTGCAGATTTCGTGAAGGCATGTATAATTGATTTTAGTAGAAGAGACATTGATTTTAAAGCGACATTGAAATAGAGAGCAACATGACCGAGAATTAAAAATTAAAATTGATTTTGGAAATAATTTCAACGTTGCTGCTTTTATTTTCATTTACTATAATTATGAAATACAACACTCTGTTTTTTTCAAATACTCCTCCGGTCCTTAATATAAAACCCATTTAACTAATGATTAGATTAAATAAGTTAGGTAAGTTAGTTAATTATAAGAAAGGGAAAAAGACAGTAAAATACCCTCAAAATTACTAAATGACAAATTAGGGTAGGTAAATTTCAAAATCCCAATTTAGACCCCAGGTACTATTTTGGAATTTTCAAATATTGTAAAATGACAACATTGTCCTTACTGTCGGTGACTACTTTCATATAGCTATTGATTACTCTATTTTAACTATTGACAACTTTTGTTTTCAAAGTTCCAATGAATATTTTTATATAGCTATTGACTACACAAGAGTAGTAAATCGCATTGCTGGAGTAGTCAATAGCTTAGCAAGAGTAGTCATCAGAATTTAAAAATAAATGTAGTCAATAGCTAAAAAAGAGTAGTCAATACATAAGCAAGAGTAGTCATCAGAATTTAAAAATAAATGTAGTCAATAGCTAAAAAAGAGTAGTCAATAGAACTCTCCTGACCATTCACTAGAGTTCCGGTAACGTGTCATCAAAGTTCAAAAATAAATATAGTCAATAGCTAAAAAAGAGTAGTCAATATATAAGAAAGAGTAGTCATTGGAACTCTGGCGATCGGTCACCGGAACTCCGGTAACCGGTCGCCGGAGCTCCGATGGTTGGTCGCTGGCATGGCATGGTCGCTGGCGTCGGAGCTCTGGCGGCCGGAATTGCTGATATGGCAGTATTTAAAAAAAAAGTAAAAAAAAATAAATAAAGGGCATTTGTGTAATTTTACAACATTTGAAAATTCTAAAATAGTACCTGGGGTCTGAATTGGGATTTTGAAATTTACCTACCTTCTTTTGTCATTTAGTAATTTTGAGGGTATTTTAGTGTCTTTTTCCCTATAAGAAATGTGATATCTTTTTCTAAAACACCATAATCATCTTTTTAATACCCCATCTCTCTCTTCTACTTAATTATTGTTGAAGGAGTATCTATATGGGTAATTTAGAGAAAATTGATAAATATGATAAATAGATCTTATATTTAGGATCAAAATCAACTCAACAATTGGGTCCTATATTAAGTACCAGAGGATTATATGGTCAAAATTTTGCTATAGTTAATTTGATTGGTAGCATAATCTTCGTTTATATAGCTTGATCATTTTTGTGTAAGAATCGAAAACGAATTCATAAAAGTATCTGCGGAAAAGCATTATATTACTCCATTTTAACCAAAGAATAGAAAACGAATTCAGAACACAATCGACTATATAATAAAACTATCATGGATATTAATCTAGAAAATGAAACATGCCATGCAAATGAAAAGGGCCAATTTGTGTATGTTTAATCCTCCAAGTCTGCATAAATTTCAATTTAGTCCCTTAAATTAAAAGTTTATTTTTATTCTCTTTAATTTTATCGTTGTTAATATCATTTAACAGATTTGCAATCAAGTGCTCGCAATGTATATTCTAATAATATAATCATTTTTTAAGTGCTTAAATTTTTAATGTTGTAGTATTTTTAATATTTTATCACATACCTAGTCCTTTAAATGCTTAAATTTTAAAACGTAAAAAAATGATTATGTTAAAAAATTAAAACTTAGAGCATGCCATCTAAAATTACGGATTCATACCTAAATTTGTTATAGTTAGCATTTTCTATTAAAGGAGACTAAAGGTTAAAGTACTAGAAATTGACTTTTAGAACTTAAAGAAAGTAAAATTTGATGTAAATTTAAACAATCATACTTCAGCAAATAATAAGCCAAGGCATATGATTATTCCAGCCGTGAGTCTTAAAATTGAAGTGTTCACATACACGACAACGGTAACGGTCTCCCTCTAAAGTGGGAGTGGAATGGAATCAATACATAGGAGGACAACCATAATATCTTGAAGGAGACATCTCAAAATGAAGTGCTTAGTACGTGGTAGGTCTTGTAGTCAAACCGAACCCAAATGGGAAGAGAGGATCATAATGCTTGTCACCAACATTCATGGGGAGTTGGTCCACTGTCTTGAACCAGGTTCTAGCCAGCTTCCCAGTGAACCCATAATCACCAAACAGAAGGTCTGCAACGCCTTGGCCTTCAGTCCCAGGAAGCCACGCAGCCACAAGAGCGTCTATTTTTGACAGATACGGCTTTATCACAACTGGGCGCCCAGTGATGAGAACAACTATGCATTTGACAGACTCACAAACGTTGTTGATTGTGCTTGGACCTGGCTCTGCTATTGTCAGATTCAAACTGTCACCATGTGTTTCTGCATAAGGGTGTTCCCCAACTACCGCTATGGCGTAGGAAAACTTGTTGGACTTTAGAAAGTTCTCGTCCGGCTTCTCATTGTATATCACTTCTGTCTCAGAATCAACGGCTTGTTTCACGGCATCAAGAATTGTGGTACCTGCGCAGAAAATGCAGTTAATTAGTCAGTGATCAATAACCTAACAGAGGATACTATCAGAATTTCAATTAGATATTATGAATGCTCTTCTTCATGTTAGCCTTCACCATGACAACGTTAAAAGTTCTGATAGAACTACTTAGGGGCCTTCACTTTACCACTTCGTTGGCTGAGTTGTCAGAAGTTTGATTCTTGCGGGCTCCCATCTCTTAAAATTAATTTTCAATGAAATGCATGGTAGGCTTAGCCTATGTCCAAACTTCCAGTCCAAGCAAGATAGTATAGAGCTTCATAAAACATTCTAACACTTTGAGTTGATATGATCCTTGACAAAGGATTTAAAATTGCTAGTTTGGCATCTGAACAGTCAATAGAGACGACTCTGGCGATTTTATGTAATTGAATGCGACGATATCTTTGCTTCTTGGATCTTAGCTTTTAGCTTTTACGATAAGAGAACAAAACTAAACAAGGCATGAGGACTTACCCACTGTCAGATTATTGCCACCAAGCCCCTGCCAGGTGATTGTCCATCCTCCACACTGATAGCCCAAGTTGTCAGCATGGCTACCAGCAACTAGTATTTTTCCAGTTTTCTTGGGTAGGGGAAGAACATGCTTATCAGCAGATTTGCCATTCTTTAGCAACACAAGTGATTTCCTCACAGCTTCCCTAGCTAGCTCTCTATGTGCCTGTTACAGACACAGTAAACGTCAACCAACAAGCTCGTAGCCATTACCCAACATATGTTGAAAAGGGCATCCTTACGTAAAATATACCTTACTACCCAGCTGGTTGGCCAGGCTTAGTTCAGCATGAGGATTCTCAAAGAGGCCCATGATAAATTTTACTTTCAAGATTCTACTGACGGCATCATCAATCCTACTCATGGGGATGAAGTTTTTCTTCACTAGATATGTTAGGTCATCAATGAACTCGGTGAAAGCGTAGGGAACCATGATCTGTAGAAATAAAAGAAAAGTCTCTTCATTACCAAAAAGGGGAAAAAGTCTTCTTTTTCGGTCTTTCTAAAATGATAATAATAATTACCATATCAATTCCAGCACTAACACCAGCTAGAACAGAGTATGTGTAGTTAGCATGAGGAGGTGAGGTAATCCTGTCAATACCCTCCCAATCTGATATGACAAATCCCTGAAATATGGCAATAACAAATCACGTTATCATGCACCTTCAGTTCGATTCTATTTCCTTCATGTGACTTAATTCCCGCTATTATGTCCCATTTTTACCCAAAAAGTTTTTATGGTTAATAATTCCTACCAACGGCAAAGCGAACATGTCCCGGAAAAACGTATCTTAATCTGTAACTGGACACTTGTAAGTTTTATTTTGCTATGTATAACATTTTCGTTCATTAATGAACCACTACCAAAAGGATTAAATTTAGCATCCTCAAAGTTGGGAACTACTCAAACGACTGCTATTTTGATTTTCATTACCCTGAACCGCAGTTTGTTCTTGAGGAAACCAGTGACAAGATCCTTATTAGCATGCATCTTCTTTCCATTCCAGCTAGAGTAGGAGATCATTACTGTTGAAACACCTTTGATGACAGAGTCATAGTATGCTGGCATATGGATGCTGAGCAATCCATCGAAGCTTAAGATAGTGTTGTTCTCATTAATACCCTTGTTCGTTCCACCATCTCCCACAAAGTGCTTGGCACAGGCTGCAACCTTGTTACTGTTTCAAAATTATTAGAAGGGGAATTATTAAGAGCAGCTATCCTCACTATGGCATAGAGCATTCGAACTCTGAGTAGATAAACTAATTAGAGATTTATGCAAAAGTTGGTAACTCAAGAAATAAAAAATAAAAAGTATTTCTTTACATGCAATCATGAAAACATGACCCTCATTGATTCAAATTCAAACCAATCAAAATTTATTTGTCATGCCAATGAGCTTATAGCCCACCAGGCACCACTCTTAGCCTCAAGATTGAAGGGAACTTTAGCCATGTCCCTTGCCCACTCGTTGCCTACGACCAAGGCCTTAAAATCCTCCTTTGAAACTTTTTTCCCCAAAATAAAAAAAAAGAAATATTTCCTATGATGTTAAGCTAGAAACAAATCTTACTTTCCTGCAACAAAGGGAACTCCCTTTCTTGAATTGCCAGGGATGTCGCCTTGCAAACCAGGTATAATTTCAGTCATTGTTCTAACAATGCTAGGGTCCTCACTGTAACTTTCATAGCATCGTCCCCATCTTGGATCTCTGCAAACCTGTCAATGAATGAACAAATAACAGATGAGGGTATTTACTTGATTGATACTCTGTGTGATCCAAATAACAGAAGGTTTAAATGCTTCTTACCGCAATGCATGGAGCAAAAGCATATTGTATTCCAGTGGCTCTAACTTCAAGGGCGGTTGCCTTTCCAATCTTTTTTATGAGGACGGGATCCCTGTTCAACAGTAGAATTCTAGTTAGACCTGTTAATACTCTCAAGCCGGATGGACTTTTTTTGTAGATGAAGCGAAAGAGAAGTTCATTTCAGAAAATGAACACTTGCCTGGTAACTCCGAGCCCAACATTGTGAGGAAAAATGGTGGCCTTGTAGACAGTGTTGTGGCCATGAACTGCGTCTATTCCATAAACCATTGGAATCCCAAGGCGGGTAGACAAAGCTCCATTTTGTATGTCATTCACCATTTGGACCCATGTCTGAGGGGACGCCTGCGGAGCTGGAGCACTCCCTCCTCCGCTTAGCACACTCCCTGCAATACATCATATTAGGGAGACCTTTTCTACCCAATCATCTTGGATGTCGCTTGAGAATCAAAATTTATGGCATCTCATACTATTCTAGATTCATGGAAATCCCCCATGACACATCACATTCTAATGATTTTCTCATTCTCTGTCTTATACTCTCTATCCCCATAAATAAGTATGTTTTTTAGAGAAAAAGTTATAATTTTTACATATTTATCATCTCTAATCAATTTTAACCTTTTTTTTTTTTATCAATGTGATTTGTTTAGCTATCTCTCATAAAAATTAATGGAGTATCATGAGATCTATGATATAATAGAGCGCCAGATTTGACTATGAGATCTGAGGATATCTTACCAATGAAGTACTTCTTCATCACTTCAGGTGTGGCGTTAACCCGTTCAATCTGAGTCATCTGTCCAAGTTTTTCCTCCAGAGTCATTCGCTTCAGCAAATCTTTGACTCTAACATTTGCGGTCTGTTTTGGGTCTCTATACTTCAAGTATTCTGCTTCTGATATAGAAACAAGGCAGAATAGTAGCACAATACCCAGCATGCATGTCCAAGATCTCCCCATTATTGGACAGCTGAATCTGTACAAAGATAAAGATTGGAGATTATAACAAGTGAGAACAGAAAAAAGGAAAAAAAAAAAAAGATTTTGGAGAAATTTCTCAATGAATGAACGATTTGTTGAGTGTACAAATGAGAGTATTTATATTATGAGCAGACCAGGTAAACAGAAAGATCAATAACTAAGCAACACAAAACTGAAGCGTTTTATATTTATAACAACTCTTAGTTAGCCTTATCCACTATTTCCGAATTCTCATGATCTCACGGTTAAGAATGACCACAGTTAGTGAACTTGGTATAACCAGAACACGCTTATCTAACAACCAGGGTAAGGCAAATCAAGAATCAGATTATCATATGGTTGGAAGAGAACAATGGGTTCAACATGAACAATGTATTAGAAACAGAGATACCGAAATATTTCACAGTGCGAACAACGAGCAAATGCTATCCCATATCAAGAATCGGCATTAAAAATGAAAGAAAAAACTTGCAAGCCAATAGTAAGTCCAATCTAAAGAATGATGAGACGCACAGAGTCCGAAATCTCTTCAGAACATGAATAACTTGTGCATGCAATTCCCAGGTCAATGAAATAAAGAGACAAAAACACAAGTAATTAATTAAAAAGAGCGAGTATGGAACGGAACCCACTTGCAGGACTGAGTTGCTCAAACTCAAAACGGTCACTTTGAAGAAGAAATGCTTATACCTTTCAATGAATACAAAGGTGTCAGATATGAAAGACCGAGCAGAGCTTGGATGGAAAAATGCAGCGAATAGGTTTGGCTTAAGCATGGGAACTAAGTGAAGAGCTAACACTATATAGAGAAAGAGGAAGCACAGTTAACGTCATGGGGTGCAGTGTGCATTTTTTTGCTCGATGCTTTTTCTTTTTTTCTTTTTTCTTGGTTAATTTTCTATCAATACGCCGAAGCTAAGTAGGAAGCCATCAATTGATGAGTCAAGTGCCACGTAGGACTAAGTAATTGATGATTCAGGATAAATTTTATAGAAAGGATTACACTATTAAATATAAAAAAAAATTAATAAATGAGTCTCAAAGAGAGTTAAAAAATTCAAAAACTAAGTTGTATAATTGAGTTCTAAAGATTTAAATGACCAAAAGATCAATTTTTGCTTATATAAGAGGAGTTTGACAACTCTTATAAGCGTTTAAAAAAATAATTATGCATAAGTTAAGACAAAATTCCTATCACATACTTATCTAGAACTCATTAAATATAAAAGGATTAGTAAATGAGTTTCAAGTGAATTAAAAATTAAAGAATTAAGTTACATCAAATATAATTGGGGAATTGAGTTATAAGTGAGTTAAGATTTAAATAACCAAAAAATTAATTTCCGCTATATAAGGGGAGTTTGACAACCCTCATAAGCATTTAAAAAAGTGCTTATACACGGTCAAAATAAAACTTCCCTCGCATATTTATCTTGAATTTCATAAAATCACTTTTAAAAAAATTAATCCAAACAATTAAAACCCTGAAAATTATGAAATCCCAATTTAGGTACTCTAAATCATATAATTTCTGGGAGAGACAAAAACCTAAATTGGAAGTATAAAATCACGGAGAATAGACCAAAATGCCCTTATGCTTCTAAGGCAAATTATTTACAAAATTGACTTGGAAACAATAAATTCTGATTGTAAAACCACAACTCTAAAGTTAAGAATACGAAAAACTTTTTTTAATACAAAAAATTATATTATTTCCACAATTCATCTAGAAATAACAAGTTTTGTATGTAAAATGACAAATCTAAAATAGATATTAACATTTTTTTCCTCTAATATAAGGATGTTTTAGTCTTTTTCTCATTATTTCATAATTTAAATTTAGACTTTTGTTTCTAACAGAGATTATATGAATTGAAGTACCTCAATTCGGATTTCACGATTTTTTTATGGTTTTTCATTTTATTAGTCATTTTAATTTGAAAAATATTTAGAAGGAACATCAGCTTGCCCAAAGTGTTAACTTTATCTAAACCGCCCACCAAAATTTTGATCTGTATATGAAGTGAACATTCTTCATTTCTTTCAAGTACATGATATAAAAACTAATTGGAGTTTGAATTTAATTTTAAATATAAAATTTTAATTTAATTTTTTAAAATTTACAATTTTTTTCAGATACTTTGATTACACATATTAAAGGGAAGGCACCAAGAAGTAGTTCCAATGCACATAATTGAAAATAACTAACTTAACTAATTTTCTTACCTCAAATTAGTTATCTTTAATATTCTTAAATTAGTTATCTAACTCTTATATTAAGAATACCATCTCCTATCCTTAATATAAGAACTAGTTGAGGGTTAAATTTGATCTTAAATATAAGATTTCAATCCATCTTATCTCTCACATTTCCTCAAAATATCACTATTAATTGTAAGGAGTTCTTACTTCCTACCAGGGGATCATTCTAATCATCCCATATACATTATGAAGAAGATAGGTTAGAGATACGAATACACATTTATGATAAATAACCAAGTTAATTGTTTTTTTAATATCTTCAAATTAATTATCTAGATCAGGATAGTATTATGTTTTATTTTAACCTATGCCATGGTTATGTTTTTAATTATTTCAAATGTAGTCATGTGGCAACCTCTATTATCCAGATCGTGAATAAAATTTAGACAAGACATCACTTTTGACAAACACAAGCTGACAGCTTAATAGAAATAAATTCGAAACAATTTTAGCCCGTCCATGTCCCTTGAAATTTTAGTTTATTCTGCATTGAAAATGTTTTACGTACATGATTTCTATATCTTAATTCGAAACAATTTCAGCTCATGCATTTCCCTCAATCCCATCGACAGGTGCAGACACGTCCTCACCAAAAAGAAAACAAAGCAAAACAATATAGTACATACATGAAAGGTTTTTTAATTTTTTTTCCTGATAATATTTAAATCCAATCTAATCCGATAGGTATGTCAAAAAGGAATACAGTGTAGGAAAACTTGTTTCAAAAAGGAAAAAAAAAAGAAGAAAATTTCATTAAAAGACCTCTGCAGCAACATAATTTCAATTCAGGACCAAACAATTTTGAAACTTCACTGCAGGTTGTTGGGGGCAAACTAAAATTAAATTGGGAAGCAAAATGTCTAGATTATCCTTAATGTTTGAAGAAGAAAAGAAAATGGTCTAATAGGTTCTTACTCTTATTCTCTTACAATAGAAACCAAATTTCCTCTGCTGCACAAAAAACTAGTTTGGGTTCTCTGTGCTCTGTTCTCTCAGTATTTTCACTTCACTTTCTCTTGTCTTTGATGAAGAGTATAGTCTTATTTTTTAGCACTCTCTTGTGTTCAACAAATTGATTATGATACTCCTCCGGTCCTAAATATAAGAGCCTTATATTAATGTGTATAAGGGTTTTATACTTAAGACTGGAGGAGTATTTTTTTTTTTTGCTGGCCTCTGACTCTTTCCTCAAAGATTTTTACTTCTAGTATTTCGTCTTTCATTTATATTTTGTCTTTATATTCAAATGGAGAGGAAAAATAAAATTGATAAGTACTGATTTAAAATAGTCTATGCTTAAACTGTGTTGAAACCGTTTCCTATTTTCAGAACCAAACAAACGTGTTTTAAAATCCTTTTTTTACAAGAATTTTAAAGTATTCTATATCAAGTATTTTGTCAAATTAATTTAAGAATAATCTGATTTTAAGAATATTAATTTAATATATAAAAGAGGGCTCTTCGTGATTGTGTGTTGCGTGTTGCCTAAGAAAATGTCCATTATTGGATTAAAAAAATTAACTCCGGGACGATCTTCTTTTCCCAATGTTCTAAGGAATGAAAGGAGGCTGTCAAAGTTAGACACATACAGGCCAAATTATATAAATCTCTTTGAAATTTTGAGGAAAGTTGCAAATAACTCTAGACATTTTAGAGTTTCAACTTAACTCCCAACCTTTTATTTATAGTAAAATGCACTAATTACTCATTAATTTTACCTAAATGAAAAAAAAAACCCTTTTACGTTAAAATTAGAATGTATATTGTATAGTATACAAATGTCCTGTATTTTTAAAATTCTATTTTTATCAATCCAATTATTAGTTGACAATTAAGATTGATTTTTAAATTGTTTTGTTTTACTAAAATACTTCTTCTTAAATATCTAGTCAGAGGTTCAATCTCCAATAGTATATATGGAGAGGGTCTTTTGACCAGCAATAAAATTGTTTTGGGAAGTCTGCGGTATGAAAAGATTAGTTACTACTATTAGCAATGGATGCCCTAGGCTTACGGGAAAAAAAAAAAAGTACTTCTCATTAAGATAAAAATTATTTAAGCAATTGCCTTTGTTTAAAAGAATAACTTTTTTACAAAATAATTTTGATACATATGTTTTCAAAATTTATAATTCTTTATAAAAATGACTAATTCTGTTCATTTATAAAATATTATTATTTTTATTTTTCATCATATTTATTGAGACTTAATTATTTTTTTTAAATGAATTAAAAATATTTCAAACACATTTTTTTTCATCAAATTGCATGGACGACGTAAATTTGGAAGATTATATAAATAATTTTAATTTATAATTTTAATTTCTTAACAAAATTTTTTGTTAGAAACATTGATAAATGTATCTAGTCAATTATATATTTATTTTAAAAAGTAAGAAAAAGAAAAAAAAAATCTCCAATTCTTGAAAATAATTGTAGTCCAAATTACGGATATAATATGATAATGTGTAAATTATTAAATAGAAAGTATTTTGATATAAATTTTAATTCAAAAACATCTTTTTAGAATATTTTAAAAGATGTTTGCATTTGAGTGAATTTTTTTTAGAAAAAATCACAAAAAAATCCTAAAAATTAAAAATTGCATACGGAGACCCATTTACAAAATTTATTTTTATGTGTTATCAAAACTAATACGAGTACTAATTTTGTAATGAGTCTTCATTTGTAAAAAATTATCACGTCAAATCAATAAAACACACATAACATTTTACATAGCATATTGTGTAAGTTAATAACTTTATAAAGATCCCGTGAACTTTAAACCGGTTGCGTAGTACTCCCTTAACATTTGAAAATTTAAATTTTAATATCTTAAAGCTCAGGGAGTTTTAACGAAGTTAATTGTGAAGTTAAAATTACTCATAAAAATAGTTTAAGGATAAAATTGTTCCTGAAATATATTTTAGGACAAAATTGCATTACAAATTATTTTAAAATACTAGATACTTCTGCAAAAATATCTTAGTACGTTAGATGCGCTTTAACCAAATCAACAAGTACAAACCTGTTCTCACCAAAAGGAAAGCAACGTAAAAGAACATATTATTACTCCTCTTATTCTTAATATAGGATGTAATTAACTAATTTAAATAGATTAAATATGTTAATTAAATTAGTTAATTTGATATTTTTTTAAACATTACAAGTATATTTCGTAATTCTCACTCTCTCTCCTGCTTGATTATTATTCAGAGAATATCAATAAGATTAATTTGAAAAAAGTTGAAAAATATGTTAGATAAGTTTTACATAAAAAAGAATGTCAATTCTTCAATCATGTCTTATATTAAGAAAAGGCTAAAAATGCAAAGTAGAGATATGACTGACATATCAAATTTAAGGGTGTTTGGAACGCCCAAAAGTGCTTCTTAGAAGTATTTTTTCATAAACGAGACAAATTCCTTTACATATTTATTTTATACGCTGTAAAAACACTTTTAAAATTATAATTTTGATTCCATCCAAACACTTTTTAAGTAGGTGTAAACCCAGAAAATGTTTTAGGAAAAGTAAGAAAACACATGTTCCATATTTTTCGAACTCGACAAGACGCCAACGTTGGCTGGATCCATATTTTCTGCTTAGTTTAAAGATGTGCAAATCACGGGTATATAGTTCACCTAACCACATTATCTGAGGAGAAAACATTACAAAGCCAAACAGGTGATGATTCTTTTTTTTGGTTGGCCTTTTACACTTTCTTTAAAGGTTTTTTCCTCTTTCATTTATTTTCCTTTATATCCAAACGAAAAGCAAAGGATCCATTAGATTAGAAATGAGAATAAAAAAAGGAAATGGAAATAATAAAACTTCTTTTTAAACAAAGTCACTTTATTATTTATTAAACACAATTAAAAATAATTTCTTTCTTATTTTTCCTTTTTCTTTAAAAAACGAAAAATTATTCACGGACGAAATTCAAAACTATTTATTTCTAAAAGTCAAATTCAAATAATTAACACCCAAACTACAAAAACTTGTAAGCATTCATTTAAGCATTTAACACTTGAAGTCATTAAAAATAAAAAAAATTAATTTGATCTTTGTAAATAATTTTCAACTAAAATTTTTCTGCACAGAAAGCACCATCATTGGATAAAACAGGAGATGACGAAGGCGAAGCTTGAGTGCTTGACTGATTTGAGGGATGCCGACATATGTTGGCGTGGACGGCCAAGATTTCCTGTAGTGATTTCCTTTTCTATTTTCAAAAGAAAAAAATCCCAAAAAAACGCCTTTAGTCATATTTATAAGGCGGCGAGAAAATTTTTTTTCCTATCTATAAGTCACTTTATTAATTTTTAGTATGAATATACTATTTTGTCTTTTATTTATTATTGTGTAGATAGTTATTTTTTAAAAAAAATATATGTATTAAATAGGAGTAAAGTTAAAACATTGTTACATTTGAATAGAAAGTTAATGCAATTAAAAAAAAAATCTATATGAAATATAATGGAAGTGTTTTATAAATAAAATGTGAAAGAATCCCCTTTGCTTCCTACTAAAAATGTGAAATCCCTTGCCCCGCTAGCTGCACTTAAGTACCTCTTAAATTTAAAACTTATAAATAAATATTGTTTACTACACTTTTTTTTTTTTTTTGATTGAAAAATTTTAGGAAATGGGTCGGGCTCACCCACGATCCAAGGGCAGGGCCCCTAACGCTTGATCCACTGGGGCTTGTCCCTATGAGCACGGGAGCATGACAAGCAAGCCCTTTTTTCTGGCCCAAAGGTAGGAATCACCCAGCTTCACTACGCTTGTGGAGATGCCTCCCCCAGCGTCGCGAATGAAGCCACAACAAAGTGGCACTTCCCAGGATCGAACCCCCTCCCTTTGGTGAGAGAGTCCGACCCCTTCGCCAGCTGAACCCACAGACGAGGGGTACACTTTTTTTTTTTTTTTGATGAAACTTGTTTACTACACTTTAATATCAACTAACTATACATGAAAAGAAAATAACAACACATTTTATAGTAATTCTTGATTTCAAATCCTAAAATTTAAGAGTTTTTTTTGTTGAGATTTTTCAAAAACAAAAGACATGTTTCGAAATATTCTATATTCGAGTACTAGTCAAATGGACGGCATCAAAGCAAATTAATTAAAAAATAATTTGGTTTAAAGAATATTAATATTTATAAGAGGATTTTTCTTGATTCTAAAAGAAGATACTCTAAGAATGTTTAGATGAAAATCGAAACATAATTTTAAAAGTAATTTTATGAAATTAAAAAAAAATATGAAGAGTTTTGCCTCAACATACGTACAAGCTTTTTCTTAATTGATTTTGGGGTATCCTCAACTCCCTGTGTTAGATAAGAAAATGTGCATTATTGGATTGATAAATTAATTTTTGTGAAGAGCCAAGATGAGTTATCAATTAGTGAATATTCAGCTCACAATTAGAGATATAAATAGCCAGGCCCTATCACGAGCCTACAACTTGGCCTAATTAAGGCATCATATGGCTTAGGGGGTGTTTGGATAAAGCCAAACCATGGTTTGGAGAATAGCTTCTGGAGAATAGATTCTGGAGAGAATAGATTTTGAAAGAATAGATTTTCTGAAAAAGTGATTCTGATAAAGTGAAAGTGTTTGGATAGTTGTTGTCAGAAGTGCTTTTTTATATATAGAAATTACTAAAAAGGACATAAGTTTAAATGATAATTACATATAAGATATATTTCATAATATATGTTTATTTAAAGTAAATAAATAATATTAATAAAATATACCTTACGTATATATATTAATAAAATAAATATGTTTTTTGCAAAATAATTTAATAAAGTAATTAAATATGTATATATATTAATAAATAATATATAGTAATAAAATAATTAAAATTAATACGTATATATATTAATAAAATAACTAAATATGTTTTTCATAAAATAATTTGTCACCGGCAGCGACAAATTTCAGAATGGGAGGAGAGAGAATTTTGTTTTCCACCGTTGAAGCCTCTCTGACAGGAGCAATTATTATTTCAACAAACATATTTCTCCACAATCCACAATTTGCCAGCTTATACGAAAACCATGGTTTGGCTGGCCAAAACCATGGTTTTCATAGAAACCTTGGTTTTCCTAAAAAAATGGGTGTTTGGCAAATTTTTTTTCAAACCATGGTTTGGGTCCCCAAACCATGGTTTGGAAAAAAACCCAAACACCCCCTTAGTTTGTTTAACAAATAGATTACGTCCAAGGTCTATTTAGAGGTCTTTTAAGGTGAATAGGCTTAGCTTTTAAATTTAAAGCCTAACCTAGAAGTATGTAGGTCTAACATGATTAATTTTTTAAATATATATTAAAATATGTTGGCTTCTAAGTGTACAAAAAGCCTATATTTGTACATGTTTTAGTAGGTCCAAAAACTATTTAGGACCTTCTATACTTGAGACATGAGGTCTTTTCAAAGGCTTACATTGTAAGCTAGTCTTTAAAAATGTTTTAGGCTTGCCAAACCTTTCGAAAGTTTGGCCTGAGCCTAAAAACAAACTTATATACATGCTCATACTTTAAACTTTTGTTACGTGCTCAGGCTTATTTAGTTAAAATCTCATATGGTTTGGCTTATTTCTATCCCCACTTATAACAAAAAGACTCATGATCCAATTCACCTAAATTTTTTGAAAAAAAGATTCCTTATAGCATGGATGAGGTGAGTTTGGGATTATATAAATCATTTAAATTTATAATTTAAAACTTTTAAACAAATTTTTTATTACAAACATTATGGATTAATATAATTTTTGGTCCATCAAATTTGCTTTCATTTTGATTTTAATCTATCAATTTTCAAACCATAAGTTTTGATCCCTTAAGTTTTTTTTTCGTATTAAATATTGGTCTCTATACTTTTTTTGTAATAGTACTGAAAACTGCATTACCAATTAGATGAAACAAACAAAACCTAGTTTCCTCTATCAACACCCCTATCTAAATTAGGAGGTAGTTGATCTAAGATATAAAAGTTACCCTCTAAAGAATGGGATAGTTTAGCCGAGTGATCAACAATCATCAAAGATTCTCTCGAAACATGAGAAGGAGCAATGGGCTAATCTCTGCGACACAAAAGCTTGGCTTCATCAATAATGTTCTTGAAAGGGTGATTTGCCTCACAGCCTCTACAGAAAAGGGAGAGGGCTTCAATGCAATCTATAATGCAAAAGAACTTGTTTGTAACCTTTTACCCAGCACAACTTGAGAGAGTGTATAAATCTGATCACCTCTGTAATTGCTGAAGGAACAGAAGTCAATTTACAACTAAAACCTAGAATCCACCATCCTTCTTTATCCTATAGTGCTCCCCTACAACCACTCTTTTAATCTGGTGGAACAGAACCTTACACTTCAAACTTAACATACTCCCCCTAAGTACCATTACTACTTCCCCTATTACATTGGAAGCTAGTATAGAAGTTACACAAGGAGATTAACTCTTTATCCCAATAGGATCTAAAGAAGTTATCAATAGCACTGCTACTACTCGAGTCATCTCTAGAACCAAACAATTTATTACAACGCGACACCCATATATCCCAGCAAATGTATCCAAACAACACTACCCACTGGATCTTTTTAGTAAAAGGTTGACCAGCCTACTTGCTTAAATTCCATTTGACCCGGTCCACCCCCTGTTTTGCACAGAAGGTTGGCCTAAATTCTGCTAAAACTATTGATTCCTATCGTCAGTGAGCATTGGTGCAATCCCTAATCAGGTGCATTGAATCTTTCATGTCCTCGCATCCAAACAGACATGTTGCAACTTCCATGAGTCCTCATCTAGCTCTAAAATTAGTTTTATGTGTTCGTCAATGAGTAAAGAGCCACATGAAGGTGTTAACATCTTCCAAATGCTATCCTCCTGTTGATGAGTACCTGCAAGTAAAAAAAGATATGCAAATTAAATAGAAAAACAACCATCAGTGGATGGTCTCAAAAACATTTTATCCTCTCCTCTCTCCTCACAAGGTGGATGTGCAACAACAATTTGATCAACAACATGGTGAGGAAACTAATGGCACATCTTTTGTCTATCCCATTTCCCCCAAGGGGTCACATAATCACTAACTTTCTCATCCTTATCAATCTTACACTCCAAGTCCGGTACCAAGTCAATCAGCAGTTTATGTATCTTTGACCAATTCTCATACCAAAAGAAAATATTGTTTTGAACCCCAATTTTTTTTGCCACACCGTTCTTAAAATGACTCCAAACTTCACAAATACCCTTCCAAGTGAGGGAACAATTATGGGGTTTCTTTAGTAGTGGCAACTCCATGGTACCACAATTGTATTTACTTCTCAAGACTTTCACCCAAAGAGCCTCTCTGTCTACCACAAGGTTCCAACAGAGCTTCAGGAGAAAAGCTTCATTTTGCTTTCGTAACTTCTTGATTCCTAAACCTCCAGATTTCTTCTCTTAAGTCACCTGATCCCATGCCATTAAGTGACCTTTCGGTTACTATCTCTTTCATCCCATATGAAGCTCCTGCTGGTCTGATAATCCTGATTTTAATATCTTATTTGATATCTTTTTGGAGATATTTATCAATTAAAGTGAGATAAATTACATTAATTATGGGTATTTTGAATCAAATACTGATTGCATGAAATTAGAGATTTAATAGAAAATCTTATCATATTTTTATCTCTTTTTAAATAATTGATTTTGGATTATATGATAGTATCTTAATTCATCTTTTGCAAGCCTGAGAAAAGGAAACAAACATAAAAGAAAAGCTGAAACAAAAGAAAAGAATTTAAAAAAAAAAAAAAGGAACAAGATGCAAGAGATGGGAAGCACGGATTTTGGGAAGATATTTAGATATATATTAAATCTATCAGTTGCAAGATATGGAGGCCACATACGACACGCCAACTCCCTATATATATATATATATTATATATATATATATTATATGAGGACGCACACTTAGAAAAACCACGGAGCCATACTTACACCACACTCATACGCTACCTTCGTACACCGCCGCAACTCAATTTCCTTCTACGGCCAATCCTCACATTCATCCTTCTCCCACGGCCTCATGGATTCTCATTGCTTAAAATATATTGTGGATTCTTCTAGAGCTATAAGAGGCTAATTTCCTTGTGCTTCTTGAAGATGGAGGAGTAGCTTGAGTTTGGAGCTTCAACTAGGGGAGTATTTAGTTTTCTAATTAATTTTCTTCTGACCTTCATTAAATTTTTCCTATGTTAGGAATGTTTTCATTTGATTTGGAGACTGAGATTATGCATTATAATTTCTGTTAATTGGATTTTTGCGATTTAATTTGAGTTGTATTACTTGGGATTTGAATTCATATATATATTTCCTTTGCACTCATTAAAATTATTTTATCTGGCGCGTTGTTAGATTTTATGATTGAGATGTATTTCAATTGAGTGTCTCCGTGAGCATTCTTTGAGAGGAAAACAAGTTTTATTAACTCAATCTAAATTGTACATCAAATGATTTTTAAAAGTGGCTTAATAACTTGATTACTATCTAGCGTTTAGAGTGGTTAAGTGTTGAGTTTACTTGACCCAAACCGTGTTTGGGGTTGTTTCTCTTAACTTGGTGTATTATTTTACTCTCACATCTTTATTAAGCAAGGATAGCTATATTCCATTTTCAAGAAGCCTTCTCATTACTGATTTTCTAAAACCCAAATTTGCATTTTCCATTCTTTCTTTATTAAAAAAAACCAAAAAACAATAGTTTAGATTTATTTCTTATTTTCATAATTAGTTTTATTGATTGAAAAATCATCTTCCAAATCCCTTCTTTTAGTTCTTTGTCACTTAGTTAACTTAAAAATTAATAAAAAGCTCCTCAAGAGACATGACCCGAGTTGTGCTTTACTGCATAATTTGGTTTTATTTTTTATTTAACCCAAGACGACTAAAAAAGTTCAAATCATGGTCTTTTCCAAGACTTTTATCAACTGCTTTGGCAAGAGGATTGTCTGCATATAATAGGAGGCAAGAGCAGATAAAACTGCCTTAATAAACTCAAATCATTTTGTCTCTTGAGAGACCAAAAACCTTTGGCTTGAAATTTTAGGGACCGAATCCAAAATGAGTGCAAATTTAAGTGGCTAACGAGTGTATTGATCGAAACATTTAGAAACATAGTTAGTCAATTATATATTTTTTCAACCAATAATTATATATTTATTTAAAAAATTAATCAAAAGGTCATTCATTTTTTTTGTTTACATTAATTAAGTACTTAAGTTTCTGTCCCAATTTGATAAAAGTATTAAACAAACCACTGTTAAAAAAATAAAAATAAAATTGTGAAGAAGAAGAAAAACCTAAATTCTTCAAAAAGATTCAATCAAAATCAAAGATATAATATGCTGAAGGATAAATTAGTAAATAAAAAGTATTCAAATATAAATTTTAATTAAAAAATATCTTTTTAGAATAATTTGAAATAAACTAACAGTTTGAATTTAAGTACATATTTTTAAAATAAAAGAAAAATTTTTGTAATAAAAGAAAAATATGAGAAATTTTAGAATATTTTATTTTTAATTTTTTTTATCATGAACTCCTTGCCATTAAGGTACTATTTTTTTTTTTTGACAAATATTGTCACATCATATCAAGAGGAGACATAGGCAACTTAAATGGCGTCCTATGTATGTTTTAATAAAGTTATAAAAAATCTGTGATTTTTAAACTAGTTGCGTGCTCTAAAATTTAAAGGAATTTATAAATTACGTATGATGTCATGTAGAATGCCTCCATTAATCAGATATGATAATTTCTGAAAAAGAACAGTAGCATTGTCTTAACCACAAAAGGTTCACGATGAAAAAGTAAGAGGTTAGGAGCTTAGATTGAAATTTTAAAATATTGTTGTGTGCGATTGACGTAAAATTCAAGGGGTTTTATATAATCTAGCCTGTAAATGTAGTTTTTGCATTGAGAAATTAGTTTTCCAAGAAAGAAATTAAATTTAATAAACAAATTGAAGGAAACAAGGCCAAGCGTAATGTGACGCCGTAAACAATGATCATGGGGTCTCACTGATGCTGCAAATTCGTTTTGCCTCCCCGAGACTTCCCTGGGCAATCCGAAGACTGAAGAGCATGTGATGGTCCATTATAACGTTTAATTTGAAGAGTAATAAAAATTGACAGAATGCCTGCCAAAATTTTAATTTAAAGCTATAGTTTTAACAAATTTTTTATCAGGCAATGATGCTTAATTAGAGATTTTTGAACATGGTTAAAAAACCAAAATATTCCCTATAACTAGGGGTGTCCATGGAGCAAAAAAAAAAAAAAACTAAGGGTGTTAATGAGACGAAACAGACCCATTTCAATAGTGTTCCCTCTTGATTAGGATGAAACAGAAACGTTCCGTCCTTTTTTGGATTTTTTTATCTTTTAAACAAAAAATTAACTATATATAAAATATAAGAAAATAGATAAAAATAAGAAAATGACGGGGAAAAATTGTTTTTTTGTCATCAAGAGATACAAAAAAAACTTAAAATGTTTAATAAAAAAGGCATCATGTAACCCATAAAAAAACAACTTATAAACAAATAATCAAAATAACAATTGATAAATATCATTACCAAAATATTATTACAATAATAAATAAAATAAACTTATAAAAATTAAAAACATAGATAATATATTAGGATGAGACTAGGACAGGACACTCATGTCCTGAAACAATTTTGCTTTCAAGACAAGGCTGTCTCGTGTCAAAATAATTAGAATAGAAACGAAACAATAGGATGGGACACAGTTAAACACCCTATTTGTAATTGAAAAATAAAATTAAAGGTAAATGCGGTCATGACTTTTTTTTTGTGCATGTTTTTTCCCAAAGTTTAAAATTGTAAAAAGTTACTCCCCGCTATTAAAAAAATTGACAATCAACATTACTATTTTAACAATCAACCTTAATTTTTTTTTTAAATAATAACAGGAATCATTGTTACAATTTTAGATTTTTTGTACAAATCTGTACAAAAAAACTTTCTAGTAGCCAGTGGTAGTAAAACTTTCTCGCACAAATTAATACGTCCATCCTAAAAATTACCCCATGCAGTTTAATGTTCAAAACTTTATTTGGTAAGTCAAGACATTTAGTGGCGTCTTCTATTTTCACTACGCATCACTTTTGGCAAACCCAAGCTGACAACTTAAAGAGAAGTAAATTCGAAACAATTTTAGCTCATGCATTTCCCCTGAAATTTTAGTTGATTCTGCATTGAAAATGTTTTATGTACATGATTTCTATCTCTACAATGAGAACAATGATACAACACAAATTACATATGGCCCACTGGGATGTTTTATAATACATAAACTGGCAGCTAACTGAGATAGTAGTGTCTTAAGAAGGAAACATCACTACATACTGTAATCCATGGAGCATTGTAGAAGGTATGAGCATTCTGGAGTGTAAAACCATGGAGGTAAGGCAATGGAATTCCTCCGCTTAATAGCCAGTTCACTAATGGCAAGACGGTGGTTCTGAGTATGGTTGATACTGCTAACTGCATACATTCAAGAGAATTGAAGTCAAGTTGATAACTATCTGCCTGAAAGTATATTCCTCATGTCTCTAATATAAAACTTACTCAACTAATGTTTTTTTTTTTTGGCCTGAACTCAACTAATTTGAATAGATTGAAGAAGTGTGACATGATCTCCCTAAAATACCCTTGTGTAATATTAGATTATATGTCAATATATAAGTTATGTAAATTAGTTTGGGAGAAAATGATAAATACAAGAGATAAAGTAAATGGAGGTCTTTTATTTATTTATGACTAGAACCAACCCCTAACTGACTCTTATATTTAGGATCAGAGGAGTTACAATCAATGATCATGTATTTCAAAATATGTGGAAGCATAAATCAATTGATTTGTAAACATGAAAGGGTATGGGCACTTGACAAGTTAAGCTAGCACGAGCCATCTACTTAACAGACGTTGTGAATAGTAGACAATGTTATACCACGCTGCAATAGTCATCAATTGTTTAAAGTTCAAGTTCACCTTGTTTTCCATATAAATACGAAGATGTAAACTGAAAAGATGCTAAAAAAATGAAGATGACATTTATTCAGATTTACCTGGATCAGATGCATGCGCAAAGGACCAATCTTGCTCCATTTTAAGTATGTGGAAAAACCATTCAATCTGAGACTTCCAGCAATGTCGTTTCGGAGGATTTCTGCAGAACATGAAGCACTAATGTCCTGTATCAATAAGCAAAAACATGTAAACTGAGAACACCTCGATTATAGCAATAATATATTCATTATATAAACTTTTAACTACCGAAAGAAATAATTTTATGTGAAAAATAGAATCCTAGACATTCAGAGATGGAAAAGAACACGAGCAGTTTTGAAAATTCAGTATAAAGACTATAAAGTAGGCATGCATTTAAGAATATGGAATCAAAAGTGAAAAGCATCAATGTAATATAGCTTCTTTGAGAGCACAAGCATCCCATAACTTTGACATTCTAGTTAAGCATCTTAGCTCCCACTTTTGAATTTCAATTCATAGCAGATATTGTTCTCGAGCCTTCGCTCTAATTATAATTTTCATTTTCAAAACAAGGCCTAGTAGATCTGATCATCGTCTGCACTTCAAGACCAATGGGTTTCATGGGTAACAGTGTGGTATATATTATGGTACAATTATTCAACAGTCTTCACTTTATTAAATTTTTTCAGTTGAGGTATTTCTAACACTTCATTCAAGCATACCACTGAAATACAAGCAACTTCCCCAGCATCCTCAACATCAACTATTATATCTACATGAATGGTAGCGCCAATATCTTGGCTGGTCACTTGTATAATTGGTGGAGATGATACTGAGATATTAAGCTCCATGTCTTTATTTGGATATTTCTTGTATAGTTGAGGAACTATGAATCTCCATGCAGCTGTGTTCAGAAGGGCCTGATCTGGTAGTTTATCAACCATCCATTGCATGTAACCAGCCTGTGGGTAACAATACCATCAGCTAACTATCAAACTATAATTCAGTCCATAATAATGTAGAAGCATCCACCATAAATGTGAGTCGATTAATTGGAATCATTTAACTAGTCTAACAACAGATTGGCTCTATTCTTGCTGCTGTTGCTGCTATAAAGAACTCGAATAGATATTATGGGGAAGTTCGAAAATCCAAGGTTGATTTCAACAACAACAAAGCAATAAGAGCTATGGAATTATGCTCAAGTCCAAACCAATGGAAGGCAACATGATCTGCCACTTAATGCCATTCCATTACATTCTAAACTTCCAAACGCTCCTTAAGGGCTTGTTTAGGAGGTTGGGGTGGGAAATTATCCAAACAGCTGTTTGGACCCTAAGAAGTAATAGGGTGAGATGGATTAGGATGGGTTTCCAAACAAAGGAATGAGAACTCCACCCACCCACTCTGTAGGACTCCTAAACAATGTCTGAAGCTTTCGCGACTGACCTTCATGAGAAACAAAACACTGAAATAATTGGACTAGGACATGAAAGTGTGAAAATAGAAACTTTCTGAAACTTACATTGAAGTAAACCAAGGAAGCAGAATTTAGCACATCTTCATGCAATGAAATCTTGATCATCTTAGACAAACCACCACAGCGAAAAGAAGTCTCTGGTTCTCTGTGGAAACATTGAGGAACTAAAATTTCCTTTTTCCCTGTGAATAGACCATTGATTTCAAACTCAATGGAAGAATTAGTCAACACAGGATTGTTCACGAAAGAAACATTTAGTACAGCGGTTTCGCCCAGGGAGATTTCTTTTGGTAGGGACTGCAATGAACTGCTAAGCTTCAATATCCCTTCTCTTATTTTACCAGAAATGGCATCTTCAACTGCAGATGCTATTTTCCCTTCAAAAAGATCCACTATCCTGGAACGAACATAAAGAAATTAATAGCATGTCATCTTCATCTTTTTGATGATACTGAGAGCAGCATGTGAACCATATTCATACTGGCATAGAAGGAAAATCATAGTATTTTGTGAACATTGTCTGAAAGGAAAAACTTATCAAATAAAAGCAAACTACTTGAAAGAGGCTGGTGGAGGCAATTAATGGAGACAATATGCTTATAGTAACAGAAGAAATCCACACTTCAATTAAGCTTTTGTCAACATATGGATATTCTGTTGTATGCTTTAGACCAATGCGGAGCTCCTTCAATTTTGTGCCATTTATTATCCTGTTTCATTTGATTGAGAAGTCAATTGACATGTATCTAGCAAATATAGCTCTGCATTTACCAATATAATAAATTAGCAAACACATATTTCACAATAATAATATGGGAAACACAATTTCCAACAACAAAAGAAGTAAAATTCTCCAAGAAAGAACATGTTAACATTCTTCATTCATAAAAAGACACGGCTTAAGAAGACTGCTTACCTTTGGTAAAGCCAAGATGCTCCACCTTTCAATTTTATGAGCAAGTCTTCTACGTAACATCCATGATCTAGGAGAATCAGCTTCAGACTACCTTCTTGGTTCTCGAAATTTATAGTCAGGCCCACTTGCATGCCTTTAACCTTCAACGCATAGCACAATTTAGAGAGATATATTTTCAATTTTACCTGAAAAGCTGAAAATAAAGCACATGTGCACCAAAAATGCTGCTGTCCACAAGATTTTGCCAATCAGATACTGGCATACATGAGTTTTATGGTTTGCCTAGGAACCACAACTGTTTTTGTTACCCCCTTTATCAATTTATTGTAGGACGGCGTAAGAGGTCTAGTTATATTTGAACAGAACTCATCTTGAATTCATGTGCTATGTAGCTACGGTTTGAAATGCACATCTTTTTATATATGAAACGGCTGAAACATTTGAAGTTGCTTTATATTTCTCCATATAATCAACTTTTGCAAAATATTTGCCATTTCTTCTAGGCCTAAGCTGCTGAGTTCAAGCCCAATACACTATAAATGGTAAGTCAGATATGAAACCTCTGCAACAGTACAGAGAGAGGTAAGGCTAAACATAATTAATATATGTAGCTTTGATTTTCAACAAGCGTCACAAAATAACTTTTTACCTTCACAAAGGCGTTCCCACTATCAGAAACAGAAACAGGCAATAACCAAGTGCTACAAGAATAACTCCAGTTCATACTCAAATTAGCTGTGCCGCCTGAAGCGATTAGAACTATTCCCCTCTCTCCAGTCTTAACATATGAAGAAGTTATGTTGACATCAACAAAAGTAATATTGGAAAGAACTATTTTACATTTACCAACGAGCCTGACTCTGGCAGACTTCTCGATTTGAGGCAGTTGAAGTGCAACAAGAGATGACATAGCTTCGCGGATGAGCAAATCTTTGGCGTAATCAAGACCCTTTTCAGATATGGCCCCTGAGATGAAACCTTCTTCTCCATTAAGTCGAAGAGAAACACTTGTTGGAATCAATAGAAGAAGTAAGGAAACGAAGAACATGTTAGGTGCCATCCTGCCGGGAAACTTGTGAAGAAGCTTGGGAAGTTAAAACAGAGTCGCATGAAATTAGGAACTGATAAGAGAACAGTTTTGTGGTCCAGTTAATCAATGAAAAATAGAAACTTTGAGCTACCCATACAGTGAATTAACAACTGAAGCAATAGAATCTCAGGGGGGAAGGTTTCTTTTTCCCAGCTACCAGTCGCTTTAGGAACAGTGATATTTTGAGTTTTGGCCAATTGCCTGTGTATTCGTGTAATTAGTATTTTCCTCTCAATTCTCCAAGCTGAGATTGAGCGCGAGGCCCTCGAGGTCTATAAATTTTACGTTTAAAAATCTTCTTCATCCCTCTTTGGATCGCATAATTTCAGAAGATTCGCATTCCTGGATAAAATAGTTGGGGGATTGGACTCTTGACAGTTAAACTGCTTCTTTGAAACCAGGGCATGTCTCGTTAATTTTTAATTACTGGTCATTGCCGTGAATCACTAGTTGGAACGGCTATAAGATTTGAAAGACTTTTATTTTTAAAATCGTAATTTATGAAATATGAAATAAACATATAAAGTTGATTAACAAAAACATGTTTACAAGTATTTAACACAAGCAGCTTCAAACGAGCCCCTTGTGCATGTGTGTATGTTGAATTAGAAACGCAGACATTAACAATTGATGTTAAAAACAGGGCTCAACTCATAATTTTTTATTAGGCTGCAAAATTCATTGGCCACATATATCTTTTCTACCGTGCGATATTACTTCAAATAAATTGAACCAAACATCATTTTAATAATCTGCAGCAACAAATTAAATTTGGACTTATTGTTGCGGTACAACTTGTCAGTAAATTTTTATTTATGAATTTTCATTTTTTTAAGTAATGAAATGTGACATTTCTTACTTTATACAAAATTATATATTTTTCATTAAATCTTACAGTAAAATAAATTATGAATAAATTATGAATAATAAAAGTTATTTCAACTACCAATTAATTAAGAGAAAACATCAGATTCCTAATTTTTCTTTTGAACAAGTACCAATATAAAATATAAAACCTATTATAAATTTCAGGTACAGTACAACAATTTATGTTTGGTACAAACTACAAAAGAAAAAGATTAAGCTGAAGAATTTGTTTGGTTGGAGACTTTAAAAAGAAGAAAGAAAGATGAAATGAGATAAGACATTGTAATAGAAAATGTCGGATTTGTCCCTCATCAAAGATGGCAATTATGCCAGTTTCATTTTCTACGGTGAGAATGCGGCTGCAAAGTGCTCTCGGCCCACCGCAATGTCCCCAAGGAAGCAATCTTCAAACTCGATATGAATGATTTTGTGGATAGTTACTCCAGTGATAAACTTAGGTGTATCTCTTAAGTTTGGCCACCGGGTGCGGGTTGTGTCTAGTTGTCTTCTTTGATCATTTTGAGAAGGCTGGCCCCGGTATACAAAGCATGCTACTTTTAAATTTACGGAATACAAGATAAATATACTCATACAGTCCTTAATATAAGACTTATTTAATTAATTTGATTAGATTAAGAAAGTTAGGTAAGTTAGTTAATTATAAGAAAAGTGACATATTTTTCCTAAAACACAATAATCATCTTTCTTAATACTCCATCTCCCTCTTATACTTGATTATAGTTGAAGGAGTATCCATAAGGGTAATTTAAAGAAAACTGATAAATATGAAAAATGAGTCTTATATTTAAGACCAAAACCAACTCAAGAATTAGGTCCTATATTAAAGATCGGAGGAGTATAAGGAGTTTCATATCAACTTACGTGAATGTGTTTATAAGTTCATACTCCTCCGGTCCTAATTATAAGACCCAATTGACTTATTTGAGGAGATTAAGGAAGTAAGTTAAGTTGGTTATTTATAATAAATAAGTGTTGTTATTCCTAAAATATCCTTGCTAATTAAGTATATTAGCTAAAACTATCATTATTAGAAGGATTATCTTGGAAAAAAAATACATAAATAAAGAGAGAAAATGGATTGGGTCTTATAATTAGGACCAAATAAAAAGTCAAATTGGGTCTTATAATAAGGACCGGAGGAGTATTAAGCAACTCCAAATAACTAGATAATTGTCAACTCTAAAAGCACCATTGTTATAACAAATACAAGCAGTGGAATCTGCAAGATGAATGAAGTTGGCCGCAATGATCAAGATATTGAACTTTTGATGACACAATAGGCTGCTTATATTAAGTGATTATAGGCACTTTTACATATAAACTATTTATATTAAGTAATTATAAGCGCGTTCATATAAATGAAAATAAAATTCCTTTCATATGTTTATTTCATATTCCATAAATCATAATTGAAATGTTGCTTTTAAAAATCCTACTGCTATTCTAAACAAGCACTAAACCGGCATTTGCATTTGGGGTTGACAGTGTGATTGCTTTCGCGCGGCTAGAGAACGAGGATGCTAGCGGTGCTGGAGCAACGGAGCCCATCCTTTTCAAGTGACTGAACTCTTTTGTGTTTTTTTTTTTTTGGCTGGATAATTAAGCCAGCTTACTTGTTGATACTTAGGCCATGTAAACTTTTGGGACAAAGCTACTCAAGTTTTTTAGGACAAAGTGATTAGGTTGGGTTTTTTTGTTTTTTATCATTATTTGTTCTTGTTTGCTTTGCTTCTAGTTTGTTCTACCTCTTTTGAGAGAAGCAAAAACAACAAAAAGGTAGGAATCACACAAGCACAAATGACCAAAGAACATTGACGTCTGAAACTAGAAATTTTTTTTTGGGAAACCAGAGAAGAAAGGTATCTTCAGCCACCGTTCAACATTATTAAATAGAATAGAAGGAAGCGGATTTCCAGCAGCCAAGGCACAGTCCGAATCCAATCTAAGGAAAAACGAGACTCAAAATAGAGGAGCTTGGGGGTAATCAAATCTTAACACACACACTCATATATACTCCTCCAGTCTTAAATATAAAACTTTTATATAATATATAAAGGTCTTATATTTAGGACCGGAAGAATATATAGTTACGTATTTAGATATGTAAAGTATAACCTAATTGGATCACAATAACTAAATGAAAATGGAGGGAATGAGAAAGTACAATGCTAATGACCAACACGGCCATTTCTCTTCTACCAATTTATAATTAAGGACTGAATTAAAACTGAGTTAAAAATTAAATGAATTAATTTTTCTAATTTTTTTTGCACTGGGAGATCTCAAAAAGGCCAGGAAGTAGTTTTATAAAAAAGTTATTAAAAACAAACATTGTTCAGGTCAAGCAGGATGGTTATTCTTTGTCGATTCTGGTTTGATATTACATATACAATTTATATTTGATTGTTATTATTAACAACTGAAGCAATCGATTTACTAAAAAGGTTAATGGAAATATACATAAGTAAGAGAAGGGATTTACATATGGTTTTTATTGACCTGAAAAAAGTTTAAGATTGTATGCCAAGAAACGTACTGTGGAAGGTTTTGGAAAAGAAAAGTGTACGGGTTACTTATATCAAAGTCATACAAGATGTGTATGAGGGGGTAATTGCTAGTGTAAGAACGTTTGGAGGTGAGACAAAGAACTTTCCTATTACGATTGGCCTACATCAGGGATCTCCTTTGAGTCCTTACTTGTTTAATATTGTTTTGGACATTCTAATTAAACTTATTTAAGAAAGAATCCCCAAGTCCATGCTCTGCGAGGATGACATGGTTCTCATGGCGGAATCAAAAGAACAAATTAACTCTAGACTGGAGTTATGGAGAAGGATTTTGGAGTTGAAAGATTTTCGCTTGCGTAGGAACAAAACAAAATATATGCATTGTAATTTTGAGAAGAGGCAAGATAATGGTGATTTGGAGGTGAAGATGGGGGAACAAATCATTCATCAAGTATCAAAGTTTAAATACCTATGATCCATTATACATAAAGATGGGAAAATTGATGGAGACGTTTCTCATAGAATACAAGCTGGCTGGTTAAAATGGAAGAAAGCTACCGGAGTTATTTGCGATAAGAAGGTACCTGAGAAACTTAAGGAAAAATTTTATCAGACTGCTATAGGACCAGCTCTGTTGTACGGTAGTAAATGTTGGGTGATAAAGGGAAAACAAGAGCACAAAGTTGGGATAGTAGAAATGAGAATGTTGAGATAGATGTGTGGTCATACAAGAAAAGATAATATTATAAATGAAAATATTATAGCAAGAATCGATGTGACACCTATCCAAGAGAAAATGGTTAAAAATCGCTTAAGATAGTTTGAACATGTGCAAAGAAGGCCATTGGAGGTCCCAATAAGAAGGGTAGACCAGATAATATGGAGTCTCATAAAAAGGGATAGAGAAAGACCAAGAAGAACGCTCAACGAGATTATTGAAGGAGACCTCCTGATCAACAACATATCTAAAGACTGAATTGTTAACAAAATACAATGACATAGTATGATTCATGCAGCCGACTCTACTTAGTAAGATAAAACTACTTGTTGTTGTTGTTAACAACTAGACTAACTATATTAACAACTTCCACAATATTTATGGAATCTCTTGCACAGGTCCTTCGGAACTTCTAATTAATTTGCAACTCTGATGGAACTTTTCTATTGTATTCTCTGTTTGGGATTTTAGTGCGACTTTCCACTTTTCCCCCCCCCCCCCCTCTTGTTGATTTTTATTGGAAGATAAATGCCAGGCATACCGGAATCCAAAAATGCATCGGAACTCGGGAAATTAATAAGAGGTAAAAATGTCTTTTAATTCTATTTTATTTGAAATTAATATGAAGGGGGAAATAACTGAGCGAGCAGCTTAATATCACGATTTGGTTTGCCGATAATAAAATAACACAAGGATGACCTGATTGGCTAGCATATGGTTTTAACACTCACAATATTTACATTCTAGTTTTTATATTTATTTGTTTTCAAGATCTAAATTAATTCTAACATTTTTTTTAAGAACAAACTGGACAGAAAGTTACAAGAGATTAATAAACTAAAATTGTTAGAGACAGAAAACTAAATAAAATACCAACATTCTCACTTGCCAAGACCTATACAAAAAACAACCTGACCTTGGAGATCAAGTCAACTCACTCCCTCGCCTGAAAAATATCCAATTAGATCTGCTGCAAATCTGCAATCAAATATTCAGAGAATAACACAAAAAGCAAAACTATATATAGAGGGCTAACTTTCCCTTTCAACACTCATCTACTCTCTCTCTCTCTCTCTGATTGCATTTTACACAGCTAATTTGTGATTGCAGGAGATCTTCCCCCCAAGAAAATCCTGATGACAATGCCAAACGTTTGAAAAACACAACTTCCTTCGATATGGTGAAACATCCTCTGTGCCATAATTGTTGATATTCCAAAAACCTTTACAACCTATACAAAATCTGACATGTAAACAAGTAACTTCAGTTAGAAGATGACTTGATAGTTCCTCCGATCCTTTTTGTGTGGACTCTGGGGAAATTAACTGTGCCTATTAACATCATTTTACTTCTTTGAGTAGGTAAGATATGGATCTTGAGCAATGGTCAATACATCTGGTCTCTCGGCCTGGTTATATGTCAAACATCGCCGTATAAAATCCTGACAAAATTGTAGAGACAATATACACCGTTGTCAGTTTTGGTTACAGAAGAATGGACCTGAATTTAACACTGTTACCAGATGCTGAATCACTATTGTTCTATGCCTAAAACTAGGAACCTGAATGTAAAATGAAATGCCATAAGAATAAGCATAATTATTTCTGGCTGTGCAAAGAAGGAAGGATATTTTCTCTGTAAAAGGCAGCCACGCTACAGACTCACCTGGCACACAACACGGGGGCTAAAAAATGACAAAATAAGAGAATGAAAAAATAACGCTGGTCCCCTTTTTTAAAAAATGTATAATAATTATAAAAGCATAATAGATATTGCAAAAAACGAAAAACAAAAGGAAGTCCTTTCTCCTTCTCAATATCAAGCGGATCGCAAGGATACCCCCCATGTTGAACTGCAGTTACACCCTCAAGCATGAGAGGCAGAGAGGGCCCTTGTTCCAATACCAAAAAGTAAAATGAAAATAACCGCGTACAAGCAACGATAGTCTTCCCATCATTAAGATTAAATAAATGAACGGTGGTAATGACCAACGAACTACCAGAAAGGTAGTGGGTAGTAAACAGGGAGAAACTCACCTTCGCCTCATTAGAAACCGTAGGTCTAGAAGGGAATTCAACCTTGCGAGCCTTAATAATTGTATCTTCGCGTAGTATACGCTCTTGACTTTGGTCATGGCCAAATGGACGCCTTCCAAAGAGCATTTGATAGAACAAAACACCCGCAGACCAGACATCAACCTGTTTTTCAAAAAAGAAATGTCAAAGAGGATGCATGAAAATTTTTTTAGGGGACTAGGGGTGGGGGCTTTGTGAGGCTACAGCTTCTAGGCATTGACCTTCGATGATATAAGAGGTGTCTTGCTGAGCTCAAAGCATTCTGGGGGCAAATACCTGCAAATTTGAATAAATAAAAAAGAAAAGTGATCCTCTGCCTATCTTTGCATCAAGACAGAACAATAAGTTCAAAGTTCTTTTCATGATTAACGTAGCTGAATAAATTATCAACCGGTTTCCTCCCCAAAGTATACTTCATCACAAGTATTACGACAATACTTTCATCCAGTTTGCGCATTTGTGTGTGGGTGGGAACATGTATATGTATGCATGCATATATAATTATATTATATATGTGGGGAATGAGCAGACATGTCACGGAGATCTAGCTCATCAAACTATAAATTTTGTGCAAGACAATGTTGGAACCATCTAAGCTTGTCCAAACAGGTCAGTATTGCCAGCACAACCCAAGGCATTAACTAGAAGATGTTCGCCAGAATGTTTATGTCCTTTTCTCCCCTTCTGATACCAGAATACAGCTTAGAACCGGTTGTCCAGGAATGTTCTCAACAACTTCGATGCTTATCCAACAGATCTCAAACTTCGGGTAACAAAAACATACCCCTAAAGCTCGATTCTTACAAATTAAGTGCCTCGCTGGTTAGAAGTTCCACTAACCAAGCAAATTGCTAAAATTGATACAACTCATATAATGTGGATGACAAGAGTTATGCACACAGGAGTATGTAACCATAATTTGTATACCAATAACAATGATCTGCATCACTTACCAGTAAGTTCCAGCCCCCTGAGATGTTAGTTCCATACCCTGGGATCCCACATCATCCTCAACTATTTTGCTGAGACCAAAATCAGTCACTTTGGCAATGCCAAGCTCATCAAACAAAACATTTCCAGGCTTCAAATCATAATGAATAATCTTCTGCGTTCTTTTATTCAAGTAAACAAGGCCTTGAAAAACCTGAACTAGAATTACCCTCGCCTCTCTCTCAGGCAATATAGGTGTTGCCTTAAGGACAGCATCAAGATCCTTCCCTGAGTCAAGAAAAGCAATATATTATGAAACTTAGCAGGTCAGAAGTGATACATATGGCGTGGCTTGTCCTCAAAATAAATAAAATAATGCACAATGGTTAAGTGTATATACCACTACAGTACTCTAAAACGGTGCAGAATGTATTGTGATCTATTTCAAAGATGTCCCACAAACGAACAATATGATGATGTACCAAGGTCTTGTGGATATTATACTCCCGAATTGCATGCCGAATATAACTCTGCTTCTTCTCTTCACTCCATTGAGCATTTAAACCATGAAGCTTACATGCAACATATCTATGCTCCACCAAGTCAAAAGCCTGCTGGAAATTTCTCACTTTAAGTCGCTGCAAAAAGGTATAAATTTAAAGCTGCCAATGCAGACAGAGGAGTGGTCTAGATTTTTGCTTTACTAGCTAGAAACCTTCATGGAATTAAATGATGTAGTAGAAAATCAAATTTTCATTTTTCTCTGCACTTGTGTTATCACATGGAAGCGGCATTTCATCAACATATACATAAAAGTTCCTAGGAGGCAGTACCATAGATAAGGAGCCAGCTCAGAGCATCTTAGGACTTTTTTTTAAAAAATATATATATATATTTTTCCAGAAGTCTGTAGCCTGTGGGGTCTTCTTAACCTGGCCAGGAACCACCCCCGTTCAATTCGCTCAGGGGAGTATAACTGTATTTATTTTGAATTAATGTGTTAATCTAGTAGTTTGAATAACAATAAATTAATAAATAATTTATATGTTAATGTTTATTCATTTTAAATTAATATATTAAATACATTGATATATATTGATTCTTAAATGTTATTTATTTTTGTTAGTAATACAAAATTTTTTACAATATTTTTTATCATTAGAATGTAGCAGTGTTAGACATATAGACGATAAAAGGCCAGGCTAACTCCAACTCTAACTATTAGACATAATTCTCAAAAGTAAGTTAATTTGTCTTAATCCAAGCAGGATAACTCTATCCAGATTAAATCAAAACAATTTAGCTAATTCCAAGCATATAGGAACATTATCCAAAAAAAAACATAAAAAAAACATATAATCCTTAGTTAAAACAAAGCAAATAACATAGCTCAACTAAATTCAACATTAACTTCCAGCATATGCGATATATATTATTTTAATTGATAATACTCCTGACCTTGTAAACCTCGCTGAATCCACCCTTTCCAAGAAGATTTAACAGGGCATATCGATGGTTCAGAATCTGAAAGTTGTTGAATCGTGAGCCATCCTCATCTCGTATGCGTTTCATCTCACGTATTAGTCTTCCCTTTTCTAGTTCATAGCGATCCCTCTCCCGCATAATAACTTCTTCTTCCTGAAAATATTTAGGCTATTAGAAATGTTAGAGAGAAGAAAACAATCAGAAAAGCAGTAGTAACATACACGTTTAATGCTAGCTAGTCGAGACTTATAGATTTCATCCTGAATGACGACATCGTCTTCTTGTAATCCAGTATCTGCATCTGTTCCCTCGCCTTTATCTTCATCATATAACATAATCATCACAATTCAGAAACATAAGGCCAATACTTGCAATTATAAATCAGAAAAACGAACAAAGTGAGCAAACAAGTATCACATGATAAGCTAGCATCAAATAGCTTGAAACATATATTTCTAAGTTCCAAATGGCCATCTATAGGAGCAGATGGCCATCAAGGTCAGCTTCAATTAATCAAGGAAGTCAGAAGTAAAAATAAACTAGGAAAATTGTCCCCAAAACACACACACACACACACGGCAATAAATGTCCAGATTTATAAAAATATGTGAATGACCTTACTGAAAGCATAAACTAAGACCAGAAACAAGTTATGGGAACAAGAAAAAAAGGAATAACACGTGCCCAAGGGCAATCGCAATGCTGGCTCATTCAACACTAACATTTTAGGGATATAAATGCTAGAACTAAAAAGGAAACAGCATGGAAATAAGATATCCAAAATTTCAATTGATCAATATTACCAGATTGTTTTTTCTTCAATGACTTGCGCTGCCGCTCAATAGCCTCTTTCGTTTCTATCAGTTGTTTCTGGGGAACAAATAAAGAATCAGATTTAGAAATATTACCATTATAAGTGAATTCAGCCACAAATGCAACAGCAACAAAAAATGCATGAGCTTCCGGAGATTTACAACATATGGTCAAGATTATCAAAGAAAGATATAGGATCCTGTTCATATATAAATGAAACCAGAGAACACATTATCACATTTCACAGCTAAACTCAACAGAGGAGTAATAGTTGCATCATAAAACAATCAAGAGCCACTCATCCTATCATTTTGGTGGCTTTCGTAGTAAATCCTCAGAAGTCAGAACGCTAAGGATAACTTTTCAAATATAGCATTGTATTAAGCAATTTTACATACCTGACGATTCTAGATAAAGATAACCTTAACTCCCTAATAACTAATTCAAATTGGGATGTTCCCCTTCCCCATTCCCACTTCAAACTACCATGGGAAAAAGAAACAGCATCCTTGGTAAAAATGTTCAAAATTGACATGGTTTAGGAGAACTGAGACACTTCCTTAAGAAACAAAGGAGGAACTTTATGGTCATTAGCCGGTGTTGTCATCATATGTAAACATGTGATGAGAGTTGGTTATCTTCTCCTTCATTTCCAGGTGGCTGGCATCAAGGAAGAGCTGTGGGATAAGAATGCCTATCATTTGACATGATTTTTTGGCTTATATGATCTTCAGATTCCACAATCAGAACTGTTTGATGAAGAAAATAAAGATTTCTCAAGCAAGTAACCTCTAGAATGTCTACAAGTTGGTTTTGTCCTTTGGCAAGATTAAAGGACATTGTAGATGTGTTGTAAGTTCCGGCTACTAGCCATCTAATAATTTTCATTTTCTTGGCCTCGTCTGTGGGTGATATTTATTGTGCAAACATCTAACATATTTAATATTCCAGGTAACATCAATTATTAACCCTGGCGATACCAAGAAAATATCAAGTAATACACTCGATAGCTGACTGAGATGTACAATTTCCCAGCATGTGACAAGCATCAATCCGTTTTTCCAAGCCCAAGTACTCCTTATTCATTTTTTTCTTCCCCTCCACGATAACTAGCATGCAAAAATATATTCATCTTCCATCTAGTTCATTTAGAGCCTCAGCAACATAGAAGTTGTCCACGTATTGATTGGAAATTTTACCATAGTTCCCATGCTGATACAGACATGCGATCCTCAACCTTGGTGTAAATATCAATAGGATGAACCCCATTTTTCCCTCTAAGATGTTATATTCATTTGTAAGGAATATTATATATATATTTCTGAAATGGTTGAAAGGCACCTCACAGAATGCATAAGATGGTGCCCACAAGTGATCTATTGAGTAGAAAACCAAAGTTCCTGTTTGTAAACAGGTCGCACTCATTTAAATATGACATAGCTGTACTTATTAAGGTTAAGACGTGCCAATAACAAATGAGAAATGGAACCGTCTGCACCTTCTCTCCTCATAATATCAAACACATTTCTAATATAAACCATATCAATAAATGATAACATCATGACACACTGAAACTAGGAAATATAATCGCAATAGTGAAAAGATAGGAGCGAGAGATTGAGGTGAAAAAAATAGACATACAAGCTGGGCATTAAGATCCTTCAATGCTTGCCCATCTTCCCAAGTCTCCGATATGACAGTTCCAGCTCTACATTTCAAATCAAACATTTTAAGAAAAACAATAACTGAGACGATGATCAAAATCTTTTTAGTCTTTCAATGATCCACCTTTACCTGATTACACCAACATTTCCCAGCCTCAATGAGTCTTGTCGTACTTTCAACCTTGCTTCTTGCCTCTCGGACTTTGAGACTGATATCAGCAAATCAGATATTATTTTTGTCCTCTGCAAAATAAAGGAACAAAAGTAAAAAGGCTAGTTTAATTAACTTAGTGCAACTGACATCCACCAACTTCGTTTTATGCTGGGTGGGTTGCAGAGTGGTGGGCAACAGTAAATTTTTCTTTTTAATCCATTCCAACTGTAACCAACAACAAACTGAGAGTCCTTTTCCATTGCTTTATGCTATTAATGACTAATGGAATATTTTCATTCAAAAGTTTAAGCTTTCAACATTTCAAGGCTAATGGAATTATCCTTACAACCGTGTGCTCAAAATCTACCAAGTATCCATGTTAATCATCATCTGATGACTGGAATTTTGTTTTGGCCACAGTAGTGTTGAACATTAGGATATTTATGGTGTGCTTTTATTCAATTAGGATAGTTATGTTTGCATATGCTCCCACTAAAACACAATAAATTTGATAGATCCATGGACTATTTTAAATCAAACTACAATAATTGCAATAAAAAACTATGATGGTCCCACAATTCATACCTTAGGCTTCATTTGCTGTTCGTGATCTTTCAGATCCTTTAGTTCCTGTACAAGCCAGAATTAAGCAACATAGCAACAGAAAATCACCGCATCAAATTCAAGGAACAAAAATTCATTAATTTTCAAATATTTTTCACCTAACCATATATTTCAATGTATTTCATTATCTAAGGCCACTCATTCACGTACCTTTTCTAACTGGCGACAAAGATTCTGGTAATCAGACATCTCTTGTTTTGATTTCCTCAGATCCTCCTCCAATGCAACAACTTTTGCACGTAAAGATGCATTCTCCTCCTAATTTAAGATAACGATGAAGAAAAGGGAGAAAAAAAATTAAAATCCGAAATCTTCCAGGTTATAGCATTTCCGATAAAACTTAAGCTGAAGATATCAAGGTGTTTTCCGTCAGGTTTTCCAATAATAACATAATATGTGGGATGACTTATAAAATTATTCATAAAAAAGGTCCATGATGAAGTGTCAAATTTATATGTACTCATATTTACTCTTTTATTCAAAAAAAACTTACAAAAAAAATATATTACAAAACTGTACTTAGTTGTCCTAAAACAATAGCAAAGCATAAAACTAAAATATAAAAATTTTAAGGACATGGCAACGAGGACAGACAAAATAGGCCTAGCCAGGATCTATTACTTTGTATGTAAATATTACCCCTTTTTTTTTTGTGACAAGTAAATATAACTTTGTACATAAAGATATGTATCCTTTTCTTATCAGAAAATTTACAGATGGTAACTAAAAATTTTAGCAGAAATCACACCTCTAATGAAGTGCAATTGTCGTTGCGAATCTGATCTTTCAGTCTTCCCTCCTACAATAAACATGAGTTACAGAAAACAGTCAGCCTAGCATGCAGAACAGCAACAAAAACCATTCTGTTAATGAATTGCTTCAGTGACATGCCTCCCAAAATTTATGAGACGATAATACTAAATGAAGCACCTCATATGTCAAAACCATTGTCATCAAAGAGGGTAAAACAAAGGGACAAAAACAGAACTAGACTTACTAAGCGTAAACAATCCCCTACTTCAGATTTTTGTATAGATATACCAGTAGAATTCACTGGAAGAGTGACAAGTGATTTGCAAAGGAATCAGGTTATATCTCCATAAAGTTCTTATTTTGCCCACATACAAACAATGAACCAATATTTTGTTATCTATCTGTTAAATTAAAATGATGAAATTTGTTATGTACTTTTCCGCTCCTTAATTTGAGAGTTGATGTTGGTCCTATATGTAAAACCTATTTCACATATTTATCAATCTTTTCCCAAATTAACCCTATTGATATTCCCTCAATAATAATCAAGTAGAAGAAGGAGGAAAGAAATTAAAGAAGATGATTAGAGTGTTTTAATAAAAACATATTATGTTAACTAATTTAACTCAAATCCTTAATCTACTCAAATTAATTAAGTAGGTCTTACATTAAGGACCAGAATAGTAGTATATATTATTCGGAAACAATGCAGAGACGGAACCGCGAACGAGACACAAAAATAAGGCAGGCTCATGGGATCCCATTTTCAACATTCTGAATACTTGGACCAGGACCTCTTCTGAGCCTAGATCAAGAAATGCTATCAGTTTACGATAGCATTACCAACAACCTGACCTCATTTCCAGTCAGATTAATCCTGCTCGAAACAAATGATTAAAAAGCAACTTCTCATACTTGCTTTATGACCACTTTTAAATCCCACATTCAAAATGATTTTTAGACATTGCACTGAGTCAAGTTCTAAGGGAATAATACGACCGAGCAAAGAATTGGCACCCAATATCAAAGAAAATGAATTTCCTTTCATCTCCAAGATACACAATACACATATATATAGAGAGACCCCCGGTCCAAAACTATAGAAATTTCAACTCAGACCAAACAAATGAACATGTAGAGATGCCAATTCCTACAATGCAAGCAGTTATGCTTGTTCAAGTTATATAGATGAAAGCATATTGCAGGATAAACAATACTATTAGGAAAGATTTTTTAGGGGAAAAAATTTGTTTCAGAGCAAGGGATGTACTCGGCATGCATTGTCCAGCTGACCATTGGAGGCCAAAACTGCTGGAGGAGATATATGTGTTCTGTTCTGATCAGTAACTCGGGAACCACGTCCCCTACCAGAACCAGAGCTCCCTCTTCCACGACCATTTTTTTTCCTATTCGTATCTGCACTAGCTTTTGCCTCCACAACATCCAAGCTAGTTTGCCTTCCATCAGTAACTACCTGATATGCAAATTTCTTGGTCAGAAAAGGTCAAAAAGCCATTTCAGAGGTAAAGAGTATATCTAATAAATAATCAAAGCCCCCATCATACAAGTAACAGTGGATGTAAATAGAGTAAAATTGAGTAGTTGGCCAAAAAGAAAGAAAAATACCCTGTGAGTTGCAATACGTTTATGAGAGATGCAGCTAACAGCTATTCCTCATAGCTAAAGCATTTTGAATCATCAGATAAAAACTAACCTCGACATGTTCAAAAATCTTTGAGTGGTCATCTTCTTGGAGTTTTTGGCGCTTCTGTGTGTTGGCTTGTATGAGGAATTCCCCGCCATTCTGAAATAGAATATTAAGCAAGACAATTTTACCAACACAATTCGTCTAACACAATCTAGGAAAGCTGGGAAGAATTTACATGTAATGACTTATCAAGATACTGTCCAAAAAGTACCAATAACTTTTTCAAATGCCACAGTCATGATAAAAATGAGAACTGGAAAAGCTCACAGCACTGTACAATGTTACATAATAAGTAAAGCAAGAGGCCACTTCCCCATTATTTAGCAGCACAGGCAAGTAAGGAGGGGAAAAAAAATACTCTTCATTCATATGACCCAGAATGTCAATCCCAGAAAGCCTAATGCATAGGCATTATAGCGTTTTTGCAGGTATCTGTTGCTCATATCTGTTGATATCATACCACACCCTCTTTTTTCCGTCATTAGAGGTAGCTAGTTACCTTGGACATCGTCCGACCTTTTCCCTCTCAAAGAAATCTCAGATGCAATCCCCCACAGGTCCATCAGAATCTTAACGGGAGAGTGCTCCAAAAAGGAATCAAACACGGAGTTTTAAAATGATTACTTTCTCTAGCAACCAATAAAGCTAACTTCATTATATAACACCAACCACGCATCATAGACTACAATGCAAACATCCCAACCGAAAAGCATGAATTTCCAAATCCATTGTATGGAATTGGATTAAGGTAGGCTTACATCATCATCGGAATCACTCGAAGTGGAGGGTCCAACCAAATCCTCGGCAGGTCCCCCAAATTTCGCAGCTGAAGGAACAGTAGACCAGGTTGACTGCTGGGCAGGCGACAGAGTGGTGGCAACTGCGGACGAAGCCTTGCCTACCATTCGAGCTTCAAGCTTTGCAATCTTGGTAGGCAAGGATTGATCCGATTGGTTAGAGGAGTTGGAAGAGAAATGCACAAGCATGTCATCCGACATTGTTGCTGCAGCAAATGCAGAGTCAAACTATTGATGTTTCTCAGATCATTCTAGGCAAGACAGAATATCCAAAGAAAACTGAACCCATTTGAATTAAGTCCCAAACAATAATGAAATGTCTCATACCCACTCATAGTCGGAAAGCAAAAGGTGCCGATTGCAGAAGAAGCCCCATAGAGATTCAAGTAACAGAAAACCAGAAAAGCAAATGAAAAAATCAGGTCAGAGGTAATGGGGTATGAAAACAGAAGGAGAGAAGGGGATGAGATAGAAAGCTGGGGGTGAGAGGGAGTGACGATTAGATGGAGAAAATCTAGGGTTTTGGTGTTCGGTAGAGGGGAAGAAAGAATCAAGACAAAAAATTTATTGGAAAAATAACTGAAGGAAGAAGGACACCAGAGAACCAGAGACTCCAGAGAGGCTGGTTTCCTTTTCTCTATAAGTTGGATTTTGAATTTGTTGTGGGCACCTTGGGACAGAAGAAAGAAGCTTCTGTGGGATATAGGACTGTGGCAAAAGTCTACATGAGACTCAAGTAAGAAAAAGGCAAGATTTGAACCAGGGGTTTGAAGAAAGTGGTGTTTACCTTGTGTGAGTGGGAAAGTTTTCTTGCCTAGAACAGCTCATAATAACAGGTTAAATGTAGGGGCAATGCAGGGGTCAAAAGGATTACATGCTATCGCAGAGAGAATGGTTGAGGGTTCTTCGATCTATAGCTCTCCACAATGCCATTTTAACAAAAAATAAACAGAATATTAACTAGATGAATTGCACGAAATACACAATCTCATGTGGTAACTATGATAAGCAGCAAGTCTTTTTGTGCATGTTTAAGATAACTTATTTTAATTAATTTTGTGCTTTACAAGATCAATGTGAAACGTATATTTGGCATATTTTCTGAAATACTTTTTGGGGTTAAAGTACGCCCAGCACCCTAAACTATTTACCTAGGTGCGTCCAGTGGCCTAAAGTAATTTTGGGTGCATTCAGTGTCCTAAACTAATTAAAATGATGCGTCGATATCCCAGGCTAATAAAAATATTATGTTTAACTGTTGCTTTCCTGACTCAACTTAATGTTGACCCCAGATATTCTACATGGTAGACACACAGGCACCTGATGTGTACGTGTATTATTCTTACTCAAAGGTCAATTTATTTAGAAGAAGAGGAAGGAAATAAATTCAATTTTGAATAAGAACAATACATATCAAATGTCCACATATCGACCATTTAGAATATCTGAGATCAACTTTAAGCTGAGTCAGGAAAGTAACGGTTAAACATAACATTTCTGTTAGCCTGGGATATGGACGCACCATTTTAATTAGTTTAGGATACTAGATGCACCCAAAATTACTTTAAGCCACTGGACGCATCTGGGTAAATAGTTCGAGGTGTTGGACGTACCTTGACCCATACTTTTTACACTTTATAAAACAAATGTATGAGGTTTTAGATCAATTTAAAACTGTTTTAAGCTTCTTCTTCTTTTTTTTTTGGGCAACTAAATACAAGCATGTGAAAAGAGAAAGCACAAAAATGAAGGTAATCATATCACAAGTTCAATTGTACCAAAAAAAAGATCACAAGTTCAAACCGCGCCTAGTTAGTATGTAAAGGGCTCTATATTAACGCTCCTCGTGGGTTTGAGCCCGCAGCAAGCTGTCAACTTTCCAACCCAAAAAAAAAAAACAAAGAAATAAAGGCAGTCAAACTTGACTTCCCGCATATTTAATAAAATAAAAATAGATATGGAAAAAATATATATATCTGAATGCATGAAATTAGAAATTAGACGTTTTAAGGGATGTTCTTTGTCATGATGCCAATGGCTTTATAATTTAATGGCACGAATGCTTTCTTGTAAGTGAAAGATTATAGGTTCAATTTCATTTGTAATATTTGATAATTAGTACTTGTCCTTCCTAGCATGATAAAAGAGGAGGAAATAATTGCAAAGTACGAAGTACTTGAAGTGAAAAGGCTAAAATAACATTCACCTTTAAAATAGAACGTAGTCTACCAAGGCTACTTATAACTTATTGATATCGTACGCAATAATATCCCTAATCCCTTCCGGCATATCAAACCATGGAAGCATCGTTTTTTCTCTTCTTTTTTTTTTTTTTAATTGGAAAAGGCTCTACATTATAGCTCGGATATCCTTGTAGGCTTGGACATCAGAAAGTCCCATTGAAGCAACTCAAGAATGAAAACTCTGGGGCTTGAGAAAAACAAACCCCTCCATGCGCTATGCTTAGAGCTTCCTTAGCCAATTTGTCCGGGCCCATGTTAGCTTCCTTCTGACACCAAGCGACATGCACCTCCCAATCACGGTTCCTCTCACATTCTTAATCTCTTGCAAAGGCTTGTCTTCGTTGACATTAGTGCTCAGGCATTGTTTTTTCTCTTATTGCTTTTCTTTTCAAACAGCTCTCATATGCAGAAGACAACTCGTCTCCTGACTTGGCAGAAACCTGATTTTGGAGCAGTGAAGATTAATGTAGAAGCCTCCTTTTGCTACAAAAACAGAAAGGCTGCAATTGGAATTGTGGGAAGGGACTGGCAAGGAAGATTTATTGGAGGGATAGGGAAAAAGGTGGAAGCCAATTCAGCCTTTATGGCAGAAAGTTTAGCAATACTGGAGGTTTTGGAAGATAAGGAACTCTGGTGGGGAGGGGTGATGATTGTGGAGACTGACTGCCAAGACCTTTTTAATATAGTTGATAAGGGAGACACAAGAGGTTGTGAATGGCAGTGTGTGGATATAGTACAGAATTGTATTCAGTTTTTGAAGTCTGAGGCGGGGAGGAATGTGAAGATTTCTTTGGTTGCCAGGGGAGGTAATAGTGCTGCGGATTGCTTAGCAGCTGAGGTGTTGAGAGGATTGGTACCAGAAGGATGGTTCTGTGAACCACCAACCTCTCTGAATTTAGCAATGAAGAGGGACATAGAGAACTTGGGGTACACGCCTGTTGAAGATACTGGTATAGGTTAATTTGTAGCGTTTGCTTTCCTTTGTTTTTGTTTTCCTTGTCTTTCCTTGTTGCTTAGGTTGTATTCTAGGCTTGTGTCTTTTTTCTTGTCGGCCTGTGGGCTATTGGTGTTTGTAATATTTTTGAGTGATTAATAAAATTGACTTTTTTGGCCCAAAAAAAAGAAAACAGCTCTCATATGCGTTGTGTGGTATTTTAGCTCCCAACGGCTTGTTTGCCACTGCACCTCCACCATGCCAAAGCTGTTTCCCCCCTAACTATCTCATCTATCACCATTTTCTTTGGTTTCTTCAACGTTGGTGGTTTTTTTACCTCAAAGCTTATGAGTTATGGATTAGAAGCCCTATTTTTATAAATTAGTCATGAAAATCAATGCACCCAAGTTATTTCGTAATAGTCATTGATGGAAAATAAGCCAAAGAAAAGGGTGGGTTGGGTAGCCATTGCATCATGCCGAAGACCCTGCGGTGACGGATGAGATTGTTGAGAGCGAAAACGTTATACATCACATGCAAGAATTGTTTGCCAAACAGTCGATGTTAATTGATTTGGTACCCATGAGTATCAAAACCTCGTGTGTATTTTTGCGCAAAGTTCTTGATTAATATGTTGGCTTAAGATACATCCACCACCCCTAAATATTTTCTTTGAGTATTATTTTGTGATGTATATAGTATCCTGAAATATTTTTCTGGTGCATCCAACACCGTGAAATATTTTTTAGTGCATTCAGCATCTCAAAGTGTTTTTTTTTCTATGTGTCCAGCACCCAAAAAATTTTTTGGGTGCATCTAATAAGGTGAGCAAGAGACCCATTACCTGCTAGTCCGCCCGTGGCTCAATAAATTTTAGCCTGTTTAACCCTCCCAATTAGTCCAAATAAAAGACTATAAATCAGCGGGGTAGCCCACTAAATGGAATGGGCTATGGGCAAGGTAGTGGGCTGCCCATATCTGCCTGTTTAAGTTTTTTTTAAATTTTTTTCCATTAAATGACTATGTGTAAGGTTGTATGATTGAATATGGTTGATATTATGTGATGTTATTTCATACTAAGTTTGGCATTTGATATGCAAAATTTATTGACAGCTTCACAAAGTTGTATATAAGGTAACTATGCTAAAAAAACTGTAAAAATAAAATAAATAAAATAAAATAAACAAGTTACCCTGTAACTTAGTCAACCCCAACAAGCTGCCTTGTAACTCATTTAATATGAGCTTAAATGGGCTGCTATGAATCATGGGCTAGCCCATACCCATTTATTCATAAATGGGTAGGTTATGGACTAACCTTCAGGCTAGCTCATCTTGCTCGTTGCTCAGTCCTATCATTTGGCATCAAAGCAAAAAAAAAAAAAAAATTAGGATGCGGGATGTACATAAAAAATATTTTGAGGCGCTAAATGCACTTTAAAAAATACTTTAGATGCTGAATGCACCTTAGCCTTAATATGTTTGCTAAATTGTTAATATTAGTTAACTTAATAATTATGATATTTTTGCATCACTTTGAAATTTTTATATGTACTTTTATATCTAAGAAAAAATTATGGTATTAGGTGCACATGTAAAAATATTTCATGGATAGATATTTTTTACTTGAAAGTTTTATGGGTAAATTTACCCCTTAACGAAAATAGCTAACCAAGAATTTTTTTTTAAAAAATATATCTTACAAAAAAATACGCGTTGTATAGTATTACCTCCGGTTCTTATTATAAGACCCCGTTTAACTTTTTGTTTGGTCCTAATTATAAGACCCCAATCCATTTTGTCTCTCATATTTATGTATTTTTTTCCAAGATAATCCTTCTAATAATAATAGTTCTAGCCAATATACTTAATTAGTAAGGATATTTTAGGAATGACAACACTTATTTATTACAAATAACTTACTTAACTTATTTTTTTAATCTCCTCAAATAAATCAATTGGGTCTTATAATTAGGACCGGAGGTAGTATTTTAGCTCCCAACGGCTTGTTTGCCACTGCACCTCCACCATGCCAAAGTTGTTTCCCTCCTAACTATCTCATCTGTCACCATTTTTTTTGGTTTCTTCAACGTTGGTGGTTTTTTTTTTACCTCAAAGCTTATGAGTTATGGATTAGAAGCACTATTTTTATAAATTAGTCAAGAAAATCGATGCGTCCAAGTTATTTCATAACAGTCATTGATGGAAAATAAGCCAAAGAAAAGGGTGGGTTGTGTGGCCATTGCACCATGCCAAAGACCCTACGGTGACGGATGAGATTGTTGAGAGCGAAAACGTTATACATCACATGCAAGAATTGTTTGCCAAACTGTCGGTGTTAATTGATTTAATACCCCATGAGTCTGGAAACCTTATGCGTATTTTTGCACAAAGTTCTTGATTAATATGTTGGTTTAAGGTACATCCACCGCCCCTAAATATTTTTCAAGTATTATTTTATGATGTGTCTATTATCCTAAAATATTTTTTTAGGTGCGTTCAGCATCGTGAAATATTTTTTAGTGCATTCAGCACCTCAAAATACTTTTTTTGGTGCACTTAGTAAGGGTGAGCAAGAAACCTATTATCCGTTAGCCCTCTTGTGACTTAATAAATTTTTACCCGTTTAAACCTGTCCAATTAACCTAAATAAAAGATTATAAATTGGCGGGATAACCCATTAAACGGGACAAGCTATGGGCAAGGTATTAGGCTGTCCATACTCACCCGTTTAAGTTTCAATTTTTTAAAATATTTTTTCCTTCATTAAATGACTATATATAAGGTTGTGTGATTGAATATGATTGATATTATGTGATGTTATTTTATATTTGGTCTGCCTTTTGTTATAAAAAATTTATTGACGGTTTCACAAAGTTGCATACAAAGTAGCTATACTGAAAAAACTGCAACAAAAAAAAAAACTAAACGGGCTGCCCTGTAACCCATTTAATACGAGCTTAAATGGGCTGCCACAACTTATGGGCTAGCTCATGTTTATTTATTCATAAATGGGTAGGTTATAGGTTAACCTTTGGACTAGCCAATCTTGCCCGTTGCTCAGCCCTAGCATCTAGCATCAAAGGCAAAAAAATATTTTATGGTGTGGGATGTACATAAAAAATATTTTGAAATGCTAGATATACTTTAGAAAAATATTTCAGGTGCCGAATGCACCTTAACCTTAATATGTTTGCTAAATTGTTAATATTAGTTAACTTAATGATTATGACAATTTTGCATCACTTTGAAATTTTTATATGTACTTTTATATCTAAGAAAAATTTATGGTATTGGGTGCGGATGCAAAAATATTTCATGGATAGATTATTTTTTACTAGAAAGCTTTATGGGTAAATTTACCCTTTAACAAAAATAGCTAACCAAGAATTTGCAAAAAAAAAATTGTGCTAAGAAGGTTCCTATTTGATTGTGAGTATCTGAAAGTCAGAGAAACGTCTAGATGAATGTTGGAAGAGAAGAAAGCATATATCGATGATATATGAATGGGGTATGGTGGGGCCTTGTGTTCTTCAACACTTAATTCGTACTCATAGTTTATAAGTAGTGTGATGCTATCAACGAACGTATTTAGGTTAAGTTTTTTTTTTTAATTTATTATATCAAGTTTTTTAATCACATATGGTCATATATTTAATATTACCTTCAGTCTTAATTATGAGACTTCGTTTTGAAAACCGGAAGTAGTATTTAATAGCGTTTAATTATAAACTCATGTGAAAAAATTAAAATACATAGTTACGTGTGATTGGAGAATTTAACACAATGAATATAAGTAACTTAATCTAATTATTTTTCTTTTTTTTAAAAATCGATTAGATGAATTATTTTGACCTTCAATTTCATGAGTATATATATAGATCGCAGGTTTATGTTTTTTTCCCATTACTCAAACCATAATGAGTCTGTTTTCTATAAACTATAATAAATCTTGTGCATTTGTAGAGTTTGCATTCAGTGATTTTGGCCAAGACTAAGAAAGATTTATTTCCTGTATTTATTATGGATTTACATTTTATTTTAAAACCACGAATTAAAATATTATTTTTTCTTTAATTTTAGAGTAACATTATCTTTTTTAAAGTTATTTTAAATTTATGAAAAATAAAAATTGAAACGATCAATCAATTACATATGAGTTTAAAGGTAAAAAAAAAATTACATACGAGCATATAAAAGAAGTTAACTCCCCGAAATTTATGCTTCATAAATGCGAACTTCCTCAAAAATTTGGTAACTTAAAATTGGCTCCTTTATTCTTTTCTTTTATGTATACAAGTATGTGCTTCGATTTCATTCTTTTTTGGGGGTTGCTACTAGGAGAGTTCATCAAGCCTGCTAGCCCGGTATGCCCGTGAGAAAATGGTCCTGCCTAGCCCGGAAAAAAAATAGCCCAAAGAAAAATGAGTATTTTTGGGCTGGACATATTATGGGCAGGGCTGGGTTGCGAGCACAGTATGCTGCCCTGCCCATTTGGCCTTACCCGTGACGTATATATTTATAATTCTTTTTTTTGTTGCTAGAAATACTTATAATGATATATAATATATATAATAATATATATTATTCTCCACTCTTCCATTTGCCATAGATACATTTAGTGGTATGCGTAATTCTTCTTTCTTAGTATCTTTTTAATTTTTTTCTAATATGATTTAGTATCTTTTAGTTTGTTTCATTGTTGGTTGTCTTGCAAAGATGCAAAAACAAGCTTACTTTAGTGTTATATTAAAAAATATATCAATTTAAGACAAATCAAAGTTATTGATTTGTTGAATTTATTGTTTATTCAAGTATTTATTTCTTTATAGTTGTTATAAGATATCCTTACTTTAACTAAAAAAATTTTCACCAAGGTATCAATATTTGAGCTTGGAAGCCTGCCTTGCTCAACCCGTTATTGCCCAACTTGAAAATGGTTAGGGCTTCTGTGAGCTGGGCAGGGCAACAAGCCGCAAAATGCAGCCCGCTCATTTTTCGGGCTGGGTGTCGAGCAAGAGGCATACCCTGCCCAGCCCTGCCCATGAACACCCCTAGTCGTTATGGCATAGGACCTAGATGAAAATATTTTTCTGATTTAAATCTGCAATTAATAAATTATGTAATTCATTCTGCTGGTAAAAAAAAAAATTATGTAATTCATTCTAAATTTTATACAACACGCCACACGCCTCAAAACTATAGAAGCATGAGGTCTGTAATATGGGATTATCTTTGTATTGTGAAACTCCACAAATTTTTAAACTACACATAACAAAATTCAGTAAAAATATTACTATTTCCGATCCTTAATATAAGAGTTAGTTGACTAATTTGAGTAGATTAAAAAATTTATTAAGTTAATTATTTATATCAAATATTTATTGTCTTTTCTAAAATACCCTTACTAATCATGTGTATTAGGTAGAATTATTATTTCATAGAACTTTTAATATGTACAATTATTAAAAAGATTATTTTAAAAAAATAGATAAATATGATAGCTAAAATAAATTGGTGTCTTATATTTAAAATTAAATTAAAAGTTAAATAAAACTAAATTAAAAATCAAACTAACTCTTAAAGATGAGAAATGTAGTATTGATATTAATATCATATATATCAAAAGCATGCTTAATGGTACCTTCCTAAGAATAATGGAGATGATTTCATCCCCCTACTTTATTTCTTTTGCACCCTTTTGTTGGCGGTTTTGATTTCTCTTTGTATCCCTTTTAATCTTTTATAAAACAAAAAAAAGCAAAGGAAATTGTGATGTATTTTAGATGTGAACGGTGCTGATTTTCTTTTCGGTCAAAGTGGACGGTGCTGATTATACGTGGTTTTTACTTTATTTTTTTGGCCATATACGGTTTTCACTTTTTACATTTTTGTTTTGACCCGACTTGCCCTTTTACATATTTTACTCAATATTTTTCCCTGTTCATCGGCCAGAGGAAATCACGAAAATGCCCAATCCCCCGAACGAGCACCATAGACCTTTCTCCCTCTCGATCGGCTTCCGGTGATCTCTTTTCTCATAGTAGTCTTAACCTCAACACTCTCTTCTCTCCATCTGACATCTTCCATTGTTTCTGAATAACCCACGGGAGGTTAATTCCCATATTCACCATGACCGTCATGACTCCTCCTCCCGTTGATGTACGTTCCTTAACTCCCTCTGCGTCCCTCCTCCACTCTATCTGCTCTCGGGGCACTCGTATTTTCTTTCCTTTTCGGGTTCAATCATTTGTTGGCTGCAAACTGTTCTTAGTGTTTTGCATGAATTTCGCTGAATGATGAAGTTAGGTCAATTTGATTTCTCGTTTGGAATGTTGGGGAGTCGTGCGGTTTCGTCTAGGGATTGTAGTTTTGATCTGAGCGAGTGAATTTTAGTGCAATTTGCTGTCTTGGGTGCATTGGACGTTTAGATTTTTTGGGCTTGCACGGAGCAAATATATGTGTGTTCTTCGGTGGATCCGAACTAGTCTGATAATTTTTCTGACCGTGCTTTGCAGCAGCAAGAGGACGAGGAGATGCTTGTGCCTCACTCGGATTTGACTGAGAACAATCACCAACCAATGGAAGGTATTAACTATTCCTTCTTTCTTTTGATCCGTGTTGAAACCCCCATTTTGTTATTTTCAACATGATCTAATTAAATTATTCAAGGTGTTGAAAATATTTTTATGCATTGTTCGGTTTCGGTAGATTGAAATTGAGGGAGAGAATCGAATGAAAACTGGTATTGGAAGTTTAGGTTTTCCATTATCATTCTTTCAATAGATTTTGATTATTAGTTAGTTTGCACTTCTGAACTTATTTATTGTCAATGACTTTGTTGATTGTCTAACTGCTTTTGTTGCTTATTTTTTTCTGGCATGAAAATAGAGAGTCTAGGTCAGTTTTGATTATTCTCTATTCTTTTTAGCTTTCAAATACTGGCAGTCTGGATAGTTAAAATTTTTTCACTATATTTTCTTCATCAAATCTTTAGTTGTAGCACAAGCAGAATCTGCCAGCACCGTGGAGAGCCAGCCTGTCGAGGATCCTCCATCATCGAGGTTTACATGGAGAATTGACAACTTTTCAAGGCTGAATGCAAAGAAGCTCTATTCAGAAATATTCGTTGTTGGGGGTTATAAATGGTATTATGCTTACATCTTCTAAGTTGATTCTTGATGTCCAGTTATTAAATGTACTTCCCCATATTTTCTTATCTTCGGCGATCTCCCCTTTTAAACCTTGTTCTGTGCTGGGCAGGCGTGTGCTTATTTTTCCAAAGGGGAACAATGTGGACTACTTGTCGATGTATTTGGATGTTGCGGATTCGGCTACTTTGCCTTATGGGTGGAGTAGATATGCGCAATTCAGCTTGGCAGTAATAAACCAAATGCATACTAAGTACTCTGTGAGAAAAGGTAGTCTTTTCGATTTGATCTTTTATCACAAGCCAAATAGCATGATACAGAAAAGAGAATTGCTGTGATTAAAAGATAAAAAATGTTGTGAGTTACTTGTTATATTTTATGAAAGAACATTTGAAGCTTGGAGAATATCTAATTATAGATTTCTTGTGGAGAATCCAAACGGGTAGGAAAGATATTTCTGTGAGTTTCCGCTAAAATTTCTTCTCTATGTTATTTCTTCTGAAGTATCAAGTATGTTACTTTATGTTGCTGATATTGACCATAGAACACACTTTGCTTGGGCAGTTGCTTGAGGTTATTAAGGTCAAGATATTCATTCCTAAGAATGGTCAAGGAAGAAGGAACTAGAACGATTGATTCATTCATATGATCATATTGAATTAGGAACCCTCCTAATTGAATTAAAAAATAATGAATGTCCACAAGGTTGTCAAGATCGAGTTATTCATACCTAAGTTTGGTCAAGGAACTATAATGACTTATTCATAGGTTCTTAGTGAATGGGAAATCAGAAGATGCTATCTTTAACGGAACAATAATGAAGTATATGTATCTTTGTAAAAGGCATAAATAACCATATATAATTAGATTTTGAACTTGACTGATATGTTTCTTTTCTTATGTTATTCCTTTTCCCATTTGATGTTTCACTCTTGAAACTTGTTAAACTTGAAGCTAACCCTTCAATGTATATTCTTTCCTACAAAATTCTGATACCCTTCTGATATTGACATTATTTTATCTAATGCATGATGCTTATGTGGCCCATGCTAATCATGCAAAATGGAAAATTTTCATATTAAATATCTCTATAAATGCAGTATGGGTTTTAAGTGTCGAGAACAACGAAAGCTAACATATGTTGTGTGGTGTATGAGCTAAATTGCTCTGCACAGGTCCATGCTTGTGTTTTACCTTTGGCTTTGTGCTCCCATGCTTTTCTATGTGAAGGAGATTACGATGTATTCGTCTTTTTCTCTTATGGTATATAGTAGTACATTTTGCTGGTTAAATTATTTTTAGTTATTCATCACCCATATTTTCTTGTCTTGGGGCTGTTGGCATTTACTCATTTGCCTTTTGCATACATTTATGTTGGGGTTTCTAACTATTGGGTATCTCTACTTGCACCTTGTTCAGAAGATTGATGAGGAGCAAGATCATGATTCATGGGTTCTAGTGAAGTTAGAATGTTAGATGAACCTAGTATCGATTATTTATTATTTAAACAAAAAGAGGGAGAAAAGAAGTGAACATGCACATAAGCTTTAGCCTTGGCCAAGGATGTTGTTGTAATTTCATTTACTTGCACTATGCAGACACACAGCACCAATTTAATGCCCGAGAAAGTGATTGGGGTTTCACATCCTTCATGCCCCTTGGTGAATTGTATGATCCTAGTAGAGGATATCTTGTGAATGATACTCTTATAGTTGAAGCGGAGGTTCTTGTGCGTAGGATTGTTGATTACTGGTCATATGACTCAAAGAAAGAGACTGGCTATGTTGGCCTTAAGAATCAAGGAGCTACTTGTTATATGAATTCTCTTCTCCAAACACTGTACCATATTCCTTATTTTAGAAAGGTTTGCATTATTGGTCACGGTTTCTCTTCATATTGTTGTTCTTTTGTTTCATTGGTAAATAATGGAGTAGCTGGGCTCTCAATATCATATTTCAGGCTGTGTATCATATGCCAACAACAGAGAATGACATGCCCTCTGGAAGCATCCCTTTGGCCTTACAAAGTTTGTTTTACAAACTCCAGTATAGTGACACAAGTGTTGCGACAAAGGAGCTAACAAAATCTTTTGGGTGGGATACTTATGATTCTTTCATGCAGCATGATGTTCAAGAACTAAATAGAGTCCTCTCTGAAAAACTTGAAGACAAAATGAAGGTAACAGGAGACGTTGGGCATGTTTTTACGTTGAGTCATTCTGGGTGTCCTAACTGCACTGAATGTTCTTAACTTTAATATTTTTTGTTGATAGGGAACTGTTGTTGAAGGAACTATACAAAAGTTATTTGAAGGGCACCATATGAACTATATTGAGTGCATCAATGTGGATTACAAGTCAACTAGAAAGGAGTCCTTTTATGGTACTTTTGAAATTTAATTATCTGGTAATCCATGGATTGTCCCCTGATGCTAATTTTATTTTACATTTGCATTTTAGACCTTCAGCTTGATGTCAAAGGCTGCCGTGACATATATGCTTCTTTTGATAAGTATGTGGAAGTTGAGCGTCTTGAGGGGGATAACAAATATCATGCTGAACAGTATGGTTTGCAGGTTGGTTAAGATTTGCAAGCGTTTTTTCTAACATCTTTATACTATAACGATAATTTTGTCCCCTCTTTTGTATTTATATTATCTGTTTTCATGAATCATCTTATTTGACAAAACAAATTGTGGCTGTGTCCCTTGAGTATTTGACATAAGAAACTATTAGTTGGTGTTGGTGTAATGTAGAAAAAGAAGATCTAGGATATCTCAGTGCGTATGATGACTATTGTAACTTTGATGACCAAAATAGAGCACATGGGCATTTGTTCGTGTGGATTGCTGTTCCGCGTTTGTTTTTACCTTGGCTGGAAATAAGCTGTTTGATGTCCTGTATGGATTTAATTCTCAGTCTAGTGTATCTTTATTAAACCTATTTTGCATAATAGGGAAATTCTATTTTTACAATTCTTCTGTCAATTTTACAGTCAGTCACGTACAGAAAACCTGGATAATGAATTAATCTGCATAAAAAAGATATTTTCTTGGAACAATTTCATAATATTTAGTTGAGTTGCATGTATTTTCTGTTTGAATGGAATCATCCAAGAAATTTCATTTGATGAAACTGATCTACGACTTGATGCATTTTTTTAATAATGATGTATTGTTATTTCAGGATGCTAAGAAGGGTGTTTTATTTATTGACTTCCCCCCTGTACTTCAGCTTCAGCTCAAAAGATTTGAATATGACTTTATGCGAGATACTATGGTCAAGGTTGGTAGTCGTATAGAAACATTGTTTTAACATGCTTCTCTTAATTTTTGCTTGTTTGCATATAATGAAGGGGGCCTTGATTTTGTTTTGAAATTGATTTATCTGTTGTGGTGATAGGACATTGTAAGGCCCATCATAGAGCTCTGTTTCTACTAAGTGCTACCGACGACTTTGTTTTATTAAATTAATGAATTGTGCTTTAAGCATAATTAATTAAAAAATTGGGCTTCCAACTAACAGCTTAAGCATTTGGGTTGAAATGGATGTAGAATCTTTGACAATAGCATGTCAAAAGCCACTTCATCTTGAAAGCTTAAACTGCTAGAAGTTAAAAATGTTAGAAATTATGTAATTATTTCAAAATTTAGGTACATCTGTATATTAGTTATTCCTCCTAATTGTAATTTTTCCTCCTAGAGTAGCATTCCTTATTGATAAATGCCTATGTACTTTGCATTGTCATGACTTAATTTTCAGACATTTTCTTGGTACAACTATTTCATTTGCGCTCTGTTCTGCCATTGGGGCCTATGTTATTGATTTGCATTTTTTGTAGGTTCCCCCGCAATCTTTTGTGATTGTGTGTGTGTGTGTGTAAATGCGTCATTCAAATGTAACATGCACTGAAAGTATATTCTATGAGAGGGAGGATAAATATTAAACTACTTGTACTCTTTTTTATGTGTTTTCCGCTTTTATTGAGGACTTGAGGTATGACATTTTGTGTGGAGGATTAATTGTCTCTTTTTCCCCTTCACCATTTAGATTAATGATCGTTATGAGTTTCCCTTGCAACTTGATTTGGATCGTGAGAATGGCAAGTATTTATCACCCGAGGCTGATCGGACTGTCCGCAATCTTTATACACTTCACAGGTATAATTGAAAATGAAGTGCTTGCTCTGGCTGGTTCCCTTTTTTACTTGATTGATGACTTTTTCTCCTTGTTTGGAAGAGGGGTTATATAACTTGCTCAACTGTGTAAACTTTGGACATCCTTGTCCAATCTATGGGCAGGGTATTTTCCATTTGCTTTGGTCGTTTGCGACTAAGTAATGCTTGCTATATTTGAATGAAGCTAAGTATGTTTGTGCATTGTTTTCTATTTTGACGAGTGTTATTTACTATTTGAATGGGAGTCTCCGAACTTGGTTTATTAAGTATCTTATTTATATAGGGGTAACCATGGTAAAATGTACTTTGTTGGGCCCTCCAGTAGTAATTGAAGCTGCTGTGACTTTTCAAAATCTAATAGAAAGTAGATAGAAGGTAATTTCTCCACGATGAATGAACAGTAAAGATTGAATGGCAATACTTTTATAGTCAACTTTTACTTAATGACAGAACATGATGTGACTACTATTTTAATTTGTCATGCTCGTAATATCCATCATTTATTTGTTGGCATTACCTCGTCTGTGATGTTCAGCACTTTAACATATTTGACCTTTTCTTCCTCAGCGTTTTGGTTCACAGTGGTGGTGTGCATGGTGGACATTATTATGCATTTATCAGGCCAACACTTTCTGATCAATGGTAGGCATTACAGTGTTAGTTTATCTGCACTGACTATTGGTTTTTGAGCTATGATGTGTTTGTATATGAGTGTGGTTGGTAAAGCAGTCCTTTTTTCCCTCTTGGTTATATTCTTATATGCTGTATCCTTTGGAGTTTCTTGTGCTTGGAGGTTTCTAATAGAGCTAGAGCATGCATAAGTAGCATCACTAACCACACAGTGATGCTTTGGTGAAAATGCTTTGTTTGCCTTTAGAATTTAGATCACAGATTTTGTCCCCAGTTATCATTTCATGAATGGGCATCAATCTGTTACAGGGAGGGAAAGCAGTTTGGTAGGTGGTATGTATGAATAAAGGTTTGAGAAATATAGCCTGCAGACGTAATTATGCATGATCTGGTGTGGCAAGTAATGAAACGGAAGCCATTATCTTGATTCTTTATTTTGCGAAGGCCAATACTTCAGAGGTTGAGAATGATACTCAACAAAACTTTGATCTGCTTCTGACTATAAATTGGGGAAAGTGAAAAGTACTTTATTACAAATTTCTGTAAACCGTCACTTTATGAGTGCGTGCTTGAATACTACCTGGCGACACTCTTCTTTAATTGGACAAACTGATTGTATGATGGTCCTGTATTTCACTGTGGAAGCTGATCTAGCATATATGACTACTGTGTTTAATATATCAAATTATGTGTATTTGGGCATCATTTGCCTGTATATTTTCGTTGACATTTGGACTGAGGCCATTGCAGCCAGAGACAATTGGAAGGCTGACTTATTGCCTTGGAACATGCTGCTTTAGTTAAAGAACTATAATTTTTCTTTCAGTTAATTATTTTGGGGCTTAAATACTTGGGAGACATTTTCAACCTTGAAATATTCCCCCTTTTGCTGTCCTAGCCATTTACTACTCTAGTGTAAATGACAAATCTGACTGGTACCCAGGTATAAATTTGATGACGAGAGGGTGACAAAAGAGGATACAAAACGGGCATTAGAGGAGCAATATGGTGGCGAGGAGGAGGTAATTATTTTATTATCACTGGACACGGCATCTGATCTTATTGAGCCATTCAATATTACTTGACACATGGTTTAACGTCTTGTTTTCCAACAGTTACCACAGACAAATCCTGGATTCAACAACACTCCTTTCAAATTCACCAAATATTCAAATGCTTATATGTTGGTGTACATACGTGAAAGTGATAAGGACAAAATAATATGCAATGTGGATGAGAAAGACATTGCAGAGCATCTAAGGGTAAGAAGCTATTCACATTTATAATTAAAACCTCCAAATGTGGTAAGCCAATTCAAATAGCCACATGCTAGGTCACAACTTGGACTCTTGATTGAACAGTGAATTTTGATTTCTCTTTTCACAAGAAGTGCCTTGTAAGCTGCTGGGCTCGAGATGAAGCCTGGTTTTCAGTTCTTGTATACGTTTAACTGTTTTTGTTGCTATATTTGCAAAAATTTGAGCTTATTTTGTACAGTGGATTATTGCAGGAGAGGCTGAAGAAAGAACAGGAAGAAAAAGAGCATAAAAAGAAAGAAAAGGCAGAGGCTCATCTTTACACCATTATAAAGGTCATTAGTTCCCTATCTTGATTTCTTAATAATTGGCTGTCTCTTTCACTTTGCAAGAATTCTGGGAGTTGCTAAATCAGTTGTATACATGTGTTACTGGTTGTGTATAATGCTTCTTAGGTGGCACGGGATGAAAATCTTGCAGAGCAAATTGGAAAGGACATATATTTTGATCTTGTAGACCATGACAAAGTGAAGTGTTTTCGTGTGCAAAAGCAAATGCCATTTAATGTTTTCAAGGTAGACAATCCACCTTCATTTTGCTCTTCTGCGAGAACTTTACTGACTTGGCAGTATGCTTTTTTTTTTTCTCCCCAATCGATAACGTGTTTTTTCTCTTTCATTGTGCGGTACCACTCTTAAAATGCCCTTCCAAATGTGCTTAATTGTTTTAATGCAAATTGAATCGTGAACTGGGGGGTAGATTTCTATGATAAATTCAATCAATGACATATATTAAAAGCTGTTGTAAATGGAGTTTTGAAATGTTTACTGATTTTGATGGTGGCTAAAACTGGTTTTATGAAAAGAAAACTTTGGAAAGTGGTGGTTTTTGTGGCAACAGTGCAGGACATCTATGTTTATCTGTGTTCATGACAGATAAACCAGCATAATTCATCTTGATTTTTCTGAGAACTAACAATATCAATGTTGCATCAAATGGGGAAGTTTCAATGCATACAACAGTTTAAAGCCAGAATGCTTTTTGGTTATTGATGATAGTTTATGGCAATGAAAAAAGAACCGGACCGGACCGGCCGGTTCAACTGAAAAACCGGTGAACCGGCCTCCAGTCCGGTTGGTTTGAAGAATAAACCGGCTTCACATCAAACCTGAAAAAACCGGAATGAACCGGGAAAAACCGGTGGGTTGGGTGGGTCACCGGTTTTTTTTCCGCCCCCTCCTTTCTTCTTTTTTACTCACCATCTCACCGTTCACCGGAGAAGATATGAACACAGTTGAGAGAAGGGGTAGAAGCAGAAAAAATCATGGAAAAAAAGACAGAAGTCTCTTGTTTGTCGCTTCAAACCCATGCTCGTGGAAGAGTGGAAGGCAAGGAGGAAGATAAGTAATAGAATAGAATGGATGTGCAGGGAGGAAAAAAATATCACTGTTTATTGTTTCTCTTCGAGAGAAAGAGAGAGATAAAGAGAGCTGTTTGAGAAAGAGGAAGGAACGAATTTCAGAGTTTGAATGAGGAAGAGAACTATGCATAAGTAATCTGTCATTCAATCAGGAGAGAGGAAGAAAAAGGTGACCTTGCGTAATCAGCCATTCAATGAGGGAGGAAGAAAAAAGTGACCTGATATGTGCTATGGAACTTCACGTGGGAGAGAGAGAAGGAAGAGATAAAAGTATAAAATAATAAGAAAAAGAAAGAATTGTATTGGGCCATGTGAAGAAAAAAAGGAAGAAAAGAGAAAAACATAAATATTTTGTAATTAAATTATATTATTTTAATTATTACCGGTCTAACCCCGATCTGACCCATTAACACTTGACCCATTATCTCAACCGGTTTAGTGCTCGATCCGGTTTTTTGTTTCTTGCTTTATGGTATCAAACCCTTTTTTTTGCTTTTTTTTTTTTATGAGCATTGTAGTGTTAAACCGATGATGTGATCTATGATTGCTCAAATTCTTATGATTTTGTGGTGAATTGTTTTCTTTAATTGATTTTTTATGTTGATTTGTAAAATTCAGGATGAGGTCGCAAAAGAGTTTGGCATCCCAGTTCAATTTCTGCGCTTTTGGCTTTGGGCAAAGCGTCAAAACCATACTTACCGTCCTAATAGGCCGTTGACACACCTTGAGGAAACACAATCTGTAAAATTTCATGCCTAAGCTTTTTATTTTTGTTATTTCCCCTTCATTTCCTTACTTTCTTTTGGTGTTGGCTAGAACAAGCCTCATATTTATTTCTTTCTCTAGCTGCTGCTGAGTTTCTTGGTTTAAGCAATATGATAGTACCTTTTTAAATAAAAAACCTGGATTTTTACAGAAGCTTCATTTTTTGTGTACTGTTTCATGCTGTCTTATTTCTGAAAGCTGTCATTGTTATGATTTTGCTGGCTGTATGCTCATCTTAGATTTCATATGTCAGTGGACTTGCTATCACTTCGTCTAGTGGTGTTTTCTGCTTATGAATCAATTTTACTTACCATCCTTTGTTGGCTGTTATATAGAACTCAGAATTTCTTGTCTATCTGCTATTAGTGTTTTGCCATGAATCAGCATCTGTACCATCAGAAGTTGGCTTTTATTTGATCTCAACCATCATCATGTTGCAGGTTGGGCAATTGAGAGAAGTTTCAAACAAAGTTCACAATGCAGAGCTAAAGTTGTTTTTGGAAGTGGAGCTGGGGCTGGTAACGCTTAATATTTATATTTATGGAAGCTGCTTTCTAGTTGATTGCATAAACATGTCGTTGTTGACATTTTGCATTATTATTTAGGATTTACGTCCCATTGCACCGCCAGAGAAGACAAAAGATGATATATTACTTTTCTTCAAGCTATATGATCCTGAGAAAGAGGAACTGCGGTATTGTATAATTTTGTTGATTTGCCTTTATTGGGGTGTGTAAGTCCCCGTGTCCTGCTGAGGTTAGATCTATATTTCTATGGTGGCAGATATGTTGGAAGGCTTTTTGTGAAGAGTTTTGGTAAGCCATCAGAGATATTAACAAAATTAAATGAAATGGCTGGTTATCATCCTGAGGAAGAGATTGCACTTTTTGAGGTTGGTTTGCGTTGTTTCGGTCATTTTTCTCAGTTGCAGCTTCATGCTAGTTTTACAAACTTGGTTTGCATCCTTGTATCTTGGAAGCATAGTTCTATTCAAAATCAATTCCATCCATTTGAAACCAAATCAATCCAAAAAAAAAAAGAAGTGAAGGTCTTGATCTAGGGTGGGAGTTTGGGAATTTTTATTAGGTTAATTCTATGTAACTGAAGCAATAGAAATTGATATTTCTCATCAAGGGTCAGGCAAGTTTTGAGTGACGCTATCTTCGTAGTCCATGGAGGACTGAATCTTGATGTCTGTCATTCTCTCTGTAGAGGCTTGTAACCTGAATTATTTTTATTGTTTCTTTTGTCACTTCATTTCCATGAGTTTTGGGAATGGTTTAATTTGGGTAATATCTTGGATTCAATTTTCAACTTTTTTGCATGAGGTCTGCAATATACACTTTCCAATGTAGTGAGTACTTAACCGTGAGGTGCCTTTATGAACATACAGCAGGAAAAAGTCTAACATTGGAAATAAGGTCATTTTTATTAGTATTTTTATTATGTCATTATGACATGACCTATGGTTTTAATCCATAATCACGTCATTAGTGACATGTATCCCCTCTTAATCAAACTTGCTCTTGGTTCATAGCAAATAAGTTGTACCATGTTGTTCGTGCTGTCCCATTTGGGATGGAAGATCTTTAGTTTTGATGAAATGTGATTTGTTTTTCGATGCGTTTTTTTTTTCCTCTTGGTTGCATTAGGGAACTGATGTTTCCTATGCCTGTTTTGTCCAGGAAATTAAGTTTGAACCAAATGTCATGTGTGAACCTATTGACAAGAAACTCACATTTCGAGCAAGCCAGGTAAATAAGTTTCCTCACTCTGGATTCTCCAAGTTACTTTCTTGTTCTCTGTTTGACTTGAATTTCATGTTACAGCTAGAAGATGGAGATATTGTTTGCTTTCAAAAAGCACCTGCTATGGATAGTGACGAACATGTCCGCTATCCAGATGTGCCTTCATATTTAGAATATGTCCACAATCGTCAGGTATGTTTTGTGGCGTTGATTTTATGCAATTTGTGTGGCTATATATTAGGCGTGCATAAAACCTACGCTGTGTGTGTGTGTGGAAACATACCCATATGTCTGTAGGTATTCTCTGTGTGCGTTTTGCACTTTCCTTCCATGTTTTGTGAGTTTGGAGGTGGGTGGATGATGCTGGGGATAAACCTTGCAAGTTTCTTTGCATTTTTTATGGAAAACAAAAATTACCTTTACTTGTTCTTTCTTTCTTTCTTCCCCTTTTTTTTCAATTTGGAGGAGATTAATTGTGAATCTCTAAATATAAGGATGGTTTGTCAGCTACTGATATTGCTTGTTTGTGCTTGATGAATTTTAGGTTGTTCACTTTAGATCTCTGGAAAAACCTAAGGAAGACGATTTCTGCCTAGAGATGTAAGCACTTTGTAATTTGCTGAATGTAAATGATTATATTTGACTACTTTTTTTCTTTGGTTGGCCTGATTATATTTGACTACTGACATCTTTCTGTATATCCGTTTTGCATTTGCGTCCTTATATAACAATCTATTGTATACTGGTTTCTAGGTCAAGGCTTTATACATACGATGATGTGGTGGAGAGAGTAGCGCAACAACTTGGTTTGGATGATCCATCCAAAATCAGGCTCACCCCACATAACTGTTACTCTCAACAACCTAAGCCACAGCCTATTAAGTACCGTGGGGTGGACCATCTGTCTGACATGCTAGTTCATTACAACCAGGTAGTTATCGCTCAATCCTCGGGAATGAATTATTGATATACAAAAATTTATTCCTTTTTTCAATGGAAAATTTATTTTCAGACTTCAGATATATTGTACTATGAAGTACTTGACATTCCACTGCCAGAATTGCAAGGTTTGAAAACTCTGAAAGTTGCATTTAATCATGCCACTAAGGATGAGGTGAGTATGGAATCTTAATATTCGTTTTGTTTTGATCTTGTTTATGCCTCTTGTCATATTGTTATTATTCATTGATTTTTTATGGTCAGGTTGTTATTCATACTATCAGACTCCCAAAGCAGAGCACAGTGGGGGATGTCCTTGATCATCTTAAAACGAAGGTGACTGGTTCATACCTTGTTTATTAAAGACCCACTTTGGATGCCCAATTAAAAGGGTTAATGATGGGGAACAGGAAGGAGGTGTGAAAGAAAAGGATCTAAATTTTTAAAATTTCAAAAGACCAATTCAATGCATCAAGGATCGAGTTCACAATAATTATGGACAAGAGCCTCTTTATACCGAACAGGCAAACATGTATCTTAATGATACTAGGTTTGCTACTCTTACTAGGCTTTTCAATTTTTTTTAGAGTGGATGCATGGGCCCAAAAAATGAAAAGGCATCTTTACCATGCAGTGGCAATGGAAGGTTCTAGGTATAGTAGAAACAATCATATTAGGTTTAGAAAATCACTGGGATTAACAACTTTAATTTGGGGGCAATCCAAAATGTTATGCCAAAAACTTACTCCTCCATCCCTTTTTATGAGAAACAACTACCATTTCTATCTTGTCCCTAATTTTTAGGAACATTTGCAAGATGTCTTGAATTTTCATAGTCCTATTCCCCCCCCCCCCAAAAAAAAAAATTAATTACTTGTTTTAATACTCAATATATCTATTATCTCATTTCCCAAAGCATCATTCTCTTTTTTTTTAATAATTTCCTTATTCTCTTCCTTGTAACCCCCCCCCAAACAAATAAGGGCATTTTTGAAGAAAAAATTACAATTTTTACATATTTGTTGTCTTTAAATAGGGACGGAGGGAGTAATATTTTTCTTTAAATGCTTTAACTTCAGGATTAACAATGTTAGTATTGTCATCCTTTGCATCAACTTCAACCAGGCCAGGCTTTATTTGCAGAAGCCTTGATGAAATAATCCATGAAAGATTGCGCTCCTCATATACCCATCAATTGATTCAATTATTTCATATTCAATGATGGCATTAGTTTCTTAACAAAAAATGTTTTTCTTGACAATTTTAAAAAATTTACTAATTATATATACATATATTTTTTTTTAAATCTTCATTTCATCTTTCATTGACTGAACAAGTATCTTCTCTAGCATCGTTCACATCTAAGCAACAATATTTAGTTCTTAGAGCTGAATGATGTGGTGCAAAGCTCATTGTTGGACTCTGATTCAACCTTGATGCAGAGCGGGATGGAGGAATGAAATAAAATGAACAACTTTCTCAACTTTTGAAGACCTCTTTAGTATATCACTCATCAAGGTTGTTTTGGCATCTAGGTTTTCCAATCTAAGCTGTGCTGATATGGGCTAGCCCCATGCTCTAAAGCGTTTAAGTACATCCCTATTCATATTACTTAAGTTACCATAAGGGCCCTGTTAGAACCCGAGCCTTGAAATAGTAAGTATATTATCACTTGATAATCAGTTGCACTGCGGTCTCTTTTGCCCTCCAACTAGGACACATGATCTAAGTCTGACATGGAAACTTATGGGGTCTTTTAAACTTGAATGCTATGTATGCTAGAGTTATGCAGTTAGAGTTTTTCAGCATTGTTTTTTCTAAATATGATTGCTGACATTCTCCTTTTCCGGTTTTTACTCACACTTGCAAAAATATTTGTGCTTAACTTTTTATTATTAATTGGACAGGTGGAGTTGTCTCATCCCAATGCTGAGCTTAGGCTGCTTGAAGTCTTCTATCACAAAATATACAAGGTATAAGTATGACTGCGGACTAGTTTGTTGGGAAACTTGGAAAAGTAAACTCAATGTAGGGTTTACTTGAGATCTTCCAGTCCAGTGTGCAGATGCAGATGCGTTTAAAGGATATCATTTTTTATTATTATATGTTGATCCTATCCTTGCCTGTGTATGCAGGTCTTCCCCCCCTCGGAAAAGATTGAGAACATTAATGATCAATACTGGACATTACGTGCGGAGGAGGTAGGACTCTCACTGTGTTGTTGAATAGTGAATATTATGAATTGCTCAACTGTCAATGTAATGTATGAGTCTTGGCCAAAAAAACCGTTAATGTGTAAATGATAACATGAGCGGAATGATTTCTTAAAACTAATAGACTATGTTAATGTTTAATTTCTGTTTCTCTTTAATGAATGTTTCCATTTCTGGCTGTGGTCAAATTGCAGATTCCGGAAGAAGAGAAAAATCTTGGACCTCATGATCGTCTGATTCATGTGTACCATTTTACCAAGGACACAGCTCAAAACCAAATGGTGAGTTCTATCTCGTTCATTTTTGGCAATTTCCACTTTGATGTCTTTGGTGTTTGGTGCTCATATTGATAATATGCTGAAACTCTTGCACCTTTGGGTTCCATCTGAAATGCGCAGCAAATTCAGAATTTTGGGGATCCCTTCTTTTTGGTCATACATGAAGGGGAGAGTTTAGCTGATATTAAAGTACGAATACAACAGAAACTTCAAGTTCCAGATGAGGAGTTTGCCAAGGTACGTTTCTTCTACCAGGCTTCTGAATAAAAATTGGTCACAATGATGTGTGTTTTACTGACAAAAAATTGAATATTATATTTGAGGTTACTAAACCTTTTATTTTTATTTTTATATTCGATGGGGCCAGTGGAAGTTTGCATTTCTTTCACTTGGGCGGCCTGAGTACCTTCAGGACTCGGACATTGTATCCAGTCGATTTCAGGTACGTCCATTGAACTTCAAATAAGTTTTGTACTTGCTCAAATTGAATCATATCAGTAGTTTAATTTGTTAGCTTGAATTTATATTTACATTTTTTAATTAAAAAATTCTTTCTTATGATAGAGGAGGGATGTTTATGGTGCTTGGGAGCAGTATCTTGGCTTAGAGCATGCTGATAACGCTCCTAAAAGACCATATACTGTTAATCAGGTTAGTGAGCATTGCTTGAAAGGTTGGATTTCCTTATGGACTTGTCATTAGCTGTCCGGTACCAGTCTGAGTCATAATTGGTGGTGCAACCGTTACTTAATTTTGGGTCAATGTCTAGCTTGGTTACTCTGCATGAATTTATACATGGGTTTTGTTTTTCCAGAATCGCCACACGTTTGAGAAGCCAGTAAAGATTTATAATTAGGAAACCAATATTGATGAGTTCTTTTGCTACGTGGGATGAATTTGGCCTTCTAAATTAAGGAATGGGCTTGTAAAGACCGCGGTCATATCAGGAGAGTACTCTGTATAGGCAACAAGTGAGATCAATCAGCATCAGAGGTCGTGTCTGCAGGATTTTATTCTAAGTTTTGTGGTCATGTAATTCTTTCTGTCCATGGAGTGACATTGCTCCTAGCACTCTGTATCTGCCGACCACAGCCTCTTGAGCTTTTTACTTCCGTTTTTATATGGAGGTTCTTCCAAGTTGAGGTCATTCATCATCCTCAGTGCACTGTATCAGTACATAAGATTTTTGGATTAGTGAGTGTATACAGGGTATAGTTGGTTGACTCATTGCCTTTTTTCTTGCTTTGCTTCTTTATCTTTTCCCCAGTTAGTGCTCTGCTTAAGTTCTAAGCTTTGAAGTGAGGGCTGCATAATGAATGATGTGGCAGAGGCAGGTTTCTGTAGTGTTGTAAAAGAGACTTTTCAGCCTCAGTTGAACTTTTAATCTGGCATAAAAGTTTAATCTGGCATTCTCCATCACTAGAACCAGTGATTGGTTTACACTTTCTATCTTTTTCTGGCTGTAATTTGAATGCTCTGAAGTGTAGTTCGTGAAGTGCCTATGCAGTTTAATAAATAATAGTAACTTCAAAAAAAAATGTCTGAGGCCTTTCTTCACATATTTCATTCAATCCCAGACTCTTTCCTTGGTCTCAATCTTGCTTCGTGAGCACTTGGAACTTCTACTTGAGACCTAGGGAATGACGTTGAATCAGAGCATTTGAACCATTTATTTTTTATGCGCCAAGCAAGGAGATTAATAGTGGAACTATTTTCACTAGGTGCTTTTGAATACTTATGCAGAAGATTGAAATGCGACAAAATTTTATGCCAAGAAAACCTGCAGGCAATTATAGGTAACTGGTTCAATCTTAAAGCCTTAATATATGCCATTAGATGGTCAAAATTTTAGGTGCTCTGTCAGAAATTGAAGTTTGGAATGCATGGGGCACTTGCGACCCTATGTGAGAAATTTCAAACTGCCCTTGACTAGTTTTAGCCGCCAGCAATTTATCCACAAGCATCAGTGCTATGCTTCAATGGAAGGCATCTTTTGTGTGCGCGACTGGGAGAGAGCCTTAAAATTTCATCCATCAACCATTACGTGAGGTTATGAAGAAACTGTTTTTTTTTTTTTTTGGTGTATCTTTTTATTGGAATTAATTTTGTTTGAGGCATTAAATGTAGGTATTTCTTCTATAGGGATTCGGACTTTGATTAATTAATCTTTTTAGCTAAATTCAACTTCTATTGGTAGAAAAGTTGCCTTTGTTGAAATTGAGACGAGACGCCAATTGTTCCGCAAGCTGAGCAAAATGTAAATGATACAGGGTAATCCCACGAGCAGATATGGGCTGAGGATGAAGACAACGGGCTGAGAAGGAAGTCAAGGCCTTTTGAAGCTTGAAGACATGAAGTTATTAGGAGCGTGTTTAAAATTGAGACCGTGGAAGATTTAATTAGATCCCTTCTCTCTGTTTTTCTTTTGGCCACCTCCTTGTTGATTGATATCTGATTTTTCACTTTTATCGAGTTTTCTTTCTTTATATGTATTTTTAATTTTTGTCCTGCTTATTATTTATTAGGTTAAATTCAAATGGTCCATTTTGCAATAAGGAAAATCTCTTAAAAAGACAGTTAAAGAATCCAAATTTTTATCTGGGTTATTAAATTTATTAAATCCCTAATTAAGTCACGTGACCTAAATAGAAATTTTAAAACTTTATGAAATGATTCTAATGTTATTTTTATTAGAAACCTAGAAAGATGATTTTATTTTTTTAATCATTATCGCCTTGTGTAAAAGTTCTAAACGAGAAAAACTTAACTTTAATATCACGTTTAAATTAAAATATTAAAGGATTTCTTAAATTTAAATTGATTCAATTACTTTGGCTTCAATGTCGGGGTTGGTTTCTCGAGGAAAATCATTATTAGGCCAGCATGGCCTTTTTATTTCTTTGTTGTTCTTGTGGCAACAAAGTTCTTGGCATAACTATGCCATATGAAAATCAGTCTCTTTGATTTCATCATCTTGATAGTTGTTACCTTTTCATGGGGAACAAGCATCCTATGGTTATGATGAGAAGGGTTAACAAGACCCCACGCCGAAAAGCCTTACATTAAAATCCCTACTTAGATTCCCAAGTTACCACAGCGCTCTTAGAAACCTCCCCTTCATGTAATAGGAATTATATCTGGTCTTCAGTATAAGAGTTAGTTAATTAATTTGAATAGATTAAAAAAAATAATTAATTCGTTATTTATAATAAATATATGTTTTCTTTTCAAAAATATTATTACTAATCAAGTGTATTGGTTAGAACTCAATCATCTTAAGAAAAAAATAAAAAAATATGAGAAATAAAGTGGATTCAAGTCTTATATTTAATATCAAAATAAAAATTGAACAAACTCTTATATTAAAGACTAAAAATAGTATATTGTTAATAACGGAATACACCATCGTTCCTTTTGATTTTATGAAGCTTTCTACTGTTGTTGTGTGAAATGGATGAGATAATACGAGGAAAATAACTTCTTAGAAATAATAGATCGTTTTGAATTTGAAATTTTAAAAGAATTAATTAATTTGAGCAGAATTCATTAATTTTATTATATAAAATTATAACGGATACATCTTCCCAAGTTCATTGTCATTTGTCAAACACAGGTCTTCATTAAAGAGGAGGTTGTGTACAGTGTAGTTAATCAGAGGCAATAATTACTGTGGGAAGTGATGGACCTTCCCGAGGAAATTGGGGTAATCTACCAATGAAAATTGATCGCCCTTTGATTTGATCATCCATCCAGGGAAACCGTTGGTCTGCCCAATTTTCTTTCTTTATCATCCTTCTATTTTCGTTGCTCTCCTTTCCATCGGTATACGTAATCCACAATACTTATTTCTCAATCATGATCGTATGTCTCGCTGTAATTTTTTGCTCAGTTTGTGCTGGCTGATTTACATTTCACTGCGGTGTTGGGCAAGCCTTACAATTTGGTGTTTTCATTTTCCTCTCATGGCGGAACACAGCCGCTCAGAGGATCTTGACGCGGCCATCAACCAGCGTGATATGAACGCTCGATTAGAGAGGTTGGAGACTTCTCTTGATGGAATCACTCGTGCGATGGACTCCTTGACTACGGGTGTCGATCGTTTGCGTCATGCCCAGGCCATCGGAGTCTCCGGTTCCGATTCCGACGCTCAACAGGTCATTTTATTGTTTATTTGCTGCGTTTTACTTCTTAGTGTTGCGCAAACAGGGCACAACATAGATATTAAGAATAAGAAGAAGAAAAGAGGCTACCGAGTTTTGGTCCTGTAAAGATTCACCTTGTTTCAATTATTAGGCGGCGATTTGATACACAGTTATTGTTCTCCGGTGAACCGATATCACAGTGGCCGTGCTCATCGTTTCAACTAGTCTAAATTTGATTTGAAAGATCTATATTTAAAATTCGTAATCTATAATTTTTTAATAATACATTTATTTTTTTAAGAAATGTTAGTGATAAAAATTATTTCAAATATAATCTGATATTTGATGAGCATGGAACGAGTTTCCGGAATATCAACCTCTGGATATTTAAATTTTGTTAAATTTATTATTATTATTATTAACTTTTCTGTGATAATTTCAATTTTTCAAAAAATTATTATCTTCAAATTACTTGTCTATATTTTCAAAAGTGAAAAAAATGTAAAGAGTATAATAATAGAATAAAATTAAATCTGAACTTTTTATTTTTTTTATACCAGCACAGACCTCAATTTGTATCTTTGATTGGGATGACTGTTTCAATACTCTCATCCAAAGATCATGTCTGTTTCATGGCCCAAAAAGATCGCTTCTGTTTTAAAACGATCTTACCGTCAAAGTCCTCTTGGACTGGGGTTCAAACTCATTGGGCCTAAAGCCCATTGGGGCAGTCACACTTTTCTCCAAATTAATTCCGATTCATATTGTTATTTTGTTGCTTTTTATTAGAAATTGTATTTCTTGGATCAAGGGGACAAGGTGAACAACTTGTACCATTAGTTTGCTGATTGTTGTAATGTTGTCAATGTCTTTCAATGATCTTTCTGCCTCTTTTCTGTCTGTAATCTCAATGAAACAATATATTTCATGAGAAGTGCCTTGTAAACCGTTGGACTCATAACTAAGCTTTAGTTTTAGTTCTCTGCTTTTTTTTTACTATTTTTGCTGCTATACTTTGGAAAATTTGAGTTTATTTTGTGCAGTGGATTATTGCAGCAGAGGTTGACGGAAGAAAAGGGAGCAAAAGACCATGAAAAGAAAGAAGAGGGTCACCTTTACGCCATTATAATGGTGATCAGTTCCTTATCTCGACTTCGTTATAATCAACTGCTTCTTTTACTTTACCAGAATTCTCGGTGTTGCTAAATCAATTGTATTACTGGTTGTGAGTAATGCTTCTTGTAGGCGGCATGACATGAAGATCCTACACAACAGATTGGAAGAGATGTACATTTTGATCTTGTAGACCATAGCAAAGTGAAACGCTTTCGCGTGAAAAAGGAGACGCTTTTTAACCATTTCAAGGTACAACAATCTACCATCCTTTTACTCTTCTGCAAGAACTGTATAACTTGGCTCAGTGTGTTAACTTATTTTGTTTCTTCTATAACATGCTTTGCTAACAGCTTAGTCTGGTATTGCGTGGTTATATTTTTTCCCCAAGACTGCTGCATTCCTTGAAGAAAATTGAATAATGAAAAATGTTAGTATTCTGCATAGTGATCGAATTGCAGTACAAATTGTTAATTGCAAGTTTTACACGATAATCATAATTTCATTGAGGCCCAGGCCCAAAATGATTTTAATTTTTAAATTGTTGACCTTAGTGTTCTGCATAGCTATCAAATTGCAGTACATATATGTGTATCTGTGTTTATCTCTGTGTTCATGGCAGATAAATCTACATCACTCATCTTGATTCTTATGAGGATTAACAATATCATAGTTGCATCAAATGGGGAGCTTCAATGCATACAACAGTTTAAAGCCAGAATGCTTTTATATTGTTGATGATAGTCTATTGTATCTAACTTTGTGTTTTAGATTTTTTTTTTTTGTTGGATGAGCATTTTAGTGCTAAACTTATTATGTGAGTGATGATTTCTCACATTCTTATGATTCTGTGGTTGAATTGTTTATTATTTGTAAAATGCAGGCTAGGGTTGCAAAAGAGTTTGGCGTCGTAGTGCCATTTCTGCGCTTTTGGCTTTGGGCAAAGCGTCCAAACCATACTTACCGTCCTCAGAGGCCGGTGACACCCCTTGAGGAAACCCAATCTGTAAAATTTCCTGCCTGACCTTTTTTTTCCTCTTTTTTGTAAATTGTTTCCCCTTCATTTCCTTACTTTCTTTTGGCGTTGGCTATAACAACCCTCATATTCATTTATTTCTCTAACTACTGTTGAGTTTTTTGGTTTAAGCAATACGGTAGCAGCTTTTTTTCCCCAAAAGAAGCTGATTTTTTTTTTTTTTATAGAAGTTTAGTTTTTTTTACACTATCATTGCCATCAAATGTGGTCAATGTATCAGTTGTAACAATGTTAGGCATTTCCGACTCATTGGTAGGTGTAACAAAGACCTCCAAATGATGAGTTGTAGGGGTGTTAGGCATCTCTCATTGGTTGGTAGGTGTAGCAATAGCCTCCAAATTATAAGCCATAGGGGTATTAAGCATCACCAGTCGAGTACTTATTAATCTTACCCACCTCAGATTCCAGCTTGTTATACTCATAAACAAAATAGAGGGGCTAGTTGCTTCACACTTAAGTAGGACTAAAAAAAGCTTTGACAACCAATCATCCTCTGTGGTAGGCTCCCTATCAAAATATTATTGAGGTACCACTTGTGGGGGATGGTGCACAACATATTCTTTGAGCACAGCAGTGGTTCATGATCTGGTTAAAGCCCTTTGGTGGGTATAAGGTTCAGGGAGCATGATGGCTTGGTATGACTACCAAATCACCTAAGAAAAGAAAAAAGAAAATAAGTTTCAGGAGACAAGAATGTAAATGTTACCTTACTAGGATCCAACTCTGAAAAGAGTTTCAATAACTCTTCTACAGTCGAATAACGTTTACCATAAAAAAAATCAAGACCTTATTTTCACCACCCATTCTAGCATGAGTGAAAGTGATTGTACATCTGAATGCTGTAAGTTATTAAAACCAACTGAGACCACTTTTGGTATGTAGGTGATGACAACTATCGACAAAAAAAAGAAGTAAACATTGAAATTTGAAATATTTATAAAAAAAAATAAATTCCTTTTTTAAAATTATAGAAATTAAAAAAGACATTATAGAGATTATCAATAACCTAAAAACACAACCAAATAGGTTAGTATGTTTATCTTCTTTGCATGCTTTTAAACTTGAGTGAAGATTCACCCAACTTGTAGCTACCCAAGCATAAGATTTTATTTCTTCTACCCACCTAAAAAGATTGATAAAGTACTTGTGAACTTTGTATTTTTTTTTGTTTCTTGGACAATCATGCTTCCTATGTCAAGGATGGCTGCTGCTCGACTTGCACGATCTATTGTCTCCTTGTTAAACCCTTGATAATTGATAAAATTAATCAAATCTTGGATACTAACAAAATAACTCTCTAAGTTAACTTCAACAAGTCCCATAACATCCACCGCTTGTAGAACTAGGGTTGTCGGCTCAAAAACAATTGTTTTATCATCAATGTCTAAACTAGTTATCATTAATATGTCTTCAAGACCAAAAATATAGTTTATTTTGGCCAATTTGGAGGGCTTTGGTTTTAACTTCATATGCCTCTATCAGTGCAGCAAGGAGGGATTTAATATGAATTATCTTAATTTTGTGTTCAAAGATGTGCTCAAATTCAGACCCTTGTAACTTTTTGTTGGTTTTTGGGCTGAGGTTGATCTTATGATATTGGAAAACTAGTTCTTTGGGGGTTATCCAATTACAATCATCTAGAAATTAAAATTGTTGATATTATTGAATAATTATTATTGTTTATTGATACATCCTTTAATGACTTGTTCAATTATTGATACAATCAGTTTTCAATATTAATAATTCAACAATAACGACAACAATTTAAATTTTTGGGTGATGGTAGTTGGATAATTCCAAGAGAGCCTTTTTTTAATATTATAATGTCGGTTTGAACCCAAAAATCAAACAAAAGTTGCATGGATTTGGATTTGAGCACATGTTTGAACAAAAAATAAAGATAAGTCATATTAAATTCTTCTTTGCTATTGTGATAGAGGCATATGATGTTGAAACCAGGGCCTTTTAAATTGGCCAAAATATACTATATTTTAGCCTCGAGGATGTGTTAATGATAACTAGTTTACAAATTGATGGTCAACCAGTTATTTTTGAGTTGAAGGTCCTAGTTTTACAAGCAGTAGATGTTGTAGAACTTGTTGGGGTCATCTTAGAGGGTTATTTTGTTAGTATTCAATGTTTGATTAATTTTATCAATGGTGTTGTTGAGGATGTGGAGGAGGAGATAGTGGATCATGCAAGTCGAGCAGTAGCTCTTCTTAGCATAGTAAACATGATTTTCCAAGATGCACGGAAATGTAAAGTTCACAAGAATATGATCAATATTCTTAATAGGGTAAAGCAAATAAAATCTTATGCTCGGAGAGCTGCATGTTAGGTGAATTTTTTTAAAAAGCATGCAAAGTAGATAAACATATTAACCTATTTGGTTGTGTCTTTGAGTTATTAAGAATCTCTTTAATGTCTTTTTGAATTTTTATATTTTTAAAAGGCATTTATTTGGTTTTATAAATATCTTGAATTTGAAAATTTATTTTGTTTCATTTTTTTTCGTAGATATTTGTCATCAGTTCATCACCAATGTATTAAAAGTACTCTCAGTTTGTTTTGATAACTTGTAGTATTCGGATGTACAATCATTTTCACTCATGCTAGAATGGATGGTGAAAATTGAAAAGGTCTCAATTTTTTGATGGTAAATGTTGTCTGACTATGAAAGAGTTATTGAAGCTCTTTTCAGCGTTAGATCCTAGTGATGTAACATCTACGTTCTTATCTTCTGAAACTTGCCACTAAAACTTTTTAAGTGTAATGAAAAATTATTTAAAATCATTTGTTTCTTTGTTCTTTTCTTAATTGATTTGGCAGTCATACCAAGCTATCGTGCTCCTTAAACCCTATACACATTAGAGGGCTTTAAGTAGGTTGTGGATCACTGTCCTACTTAAGGAATATGTTGTGTACTACCTCCCACAAGTACTACGTCAACAATATTTTGATGGAGAGCCTGCTAGAGAGGAGGATTGGTTGTCAAAGCTTCCTATGGTCCCTCTTGAGTATGAAGTAGCTAGCCCCTCTATTTTGTTTATGAGTATAACAAGTTGGAATCTGAGGTGGGTAAGATTAATAAGTACTTGATTGCTGATGCCTATCATCCCGACTTATGATTTAGAGGCTGTCGTTACACCTGCCAACTAATTAGAGATGTCTAACACCCCTATAGCTCATTATTTGGAGGTCATTGTTATACCTACCAATGAACTAAAAATGCCTAACACCCCTGCAGTTGATACATCAACAACATTTGATGACAATGACGGTAATGGTTAGGAGGGTGATGAGAATGATGGGGATGATCAAAAGTTGCCAAGAGTTTTAAGAAGAATGGAGAAGACAAGTTCATGGTTCAAAGATTATGTAGTGGCTCCGGTTAAAAAGATTATGTAATGGCGTCTATAAGGGGGGCTCCTAAGCATAGGAGAGAGGTGAGCTAAGAATCAAAATTTTTTATTACCCATTTATCAAATTTTTTCTGACTCGAAATTTTGATCAAATTAGGTAAAACTAGATGAGGAAAATGCAGGGGCTGGTGTTTCATTAGAGTGTCGAGTGGTTACTAACCTCTCTTTTCTTGCTTCCTTATTTTTTAGTAGTAGCTATTTCTATTTGTTTATGAAAATGTTACCATACTGTATACCTGTATTAATTGTATGCTAGTAACTTATGCATCATAGGTATCTACTACTTGGTTTTATATACTTGCAAACACTTGCATCATATCTGTAATATTTTTCGCTTGCCATTATGAAATGCATCTCTTATCTTTCTAACCTTTTGTTTTGCATCTTCAGTGATGATCTTCCTGGGTTAAATGCAGAAAGGTACATCACTTTTTAATAGAAAACCTTCCAAGGATATTGATTTTTTGAGCAGCAATAAAAGAAATTGGCAGTTCTCCAGAGGAAGTGGCTTTTTTTCTCAAGAACACTGCTTCCCTTGATCAAACCAAGATTGGTGACTATATGGCTTTTTTTCTCCAAAGGCATGGAATTTGGTGAAGCCATAACGTTTTTTCTTCGGGGCTTCAGGCTGCTTGGTGAGGCACAGGAGATTGATTGCATCATGGAGAAGTTTGTTGAGCGTTATTTTAAATGCAATCCAAGTTCTTTTAGTAGTGCAGATACTGCCCATGTTTTGTCTTACTCCGTGATAATGCTCAATACAGATGCTCATAATAGTATGGTGAAAGATAAGGCTTGAGTGTTTGGTCTTTTCTAATTTTTCTGGCCTATAGTTTAACATCAGCTCTCTTCATATATAATTTTAAATCATTAGGTCCATTCTAAGCATGTTCCATTCCTTTTAGTACTGATTGAACCTTGAGTATTTCATGCTAGTTTAAACTAGCGGTGATTGGATTGAGTTGAAGGGGCTCAACACCTTGTAATAAGGTTGTAGGTTTGAACCTTGTGGATAAAAAATCATGTTGGGAGAGTTACTCCTATTTGGGTCTATCAATGCTTGAATTTAACTTAAGCATGGTATTAAAACTTGGACCAACTTGGCCGGTCATATTGGTAACCCAATCACTTGGTCAGTCTAGTCTAGTCAATCAATCAATCCAAGATTAACCCAACCCAGTTAAACTGGGGTAACCCGACAGATTGGGTAGGTCAAAGAGGTTGCATATTATATATATTTATATATATTCTCTCCTCCTAATCCTTAAAAGATATAGTTTTGATATGTAAAGAATTGAAAGAAAAAATAATACATTTCTAACATGTATGCCCTAAGCCCTAAAGTCGTCAATGAAATTTTCAAAATTTATAGATTGATATGCTGCAATTTTGATGTATTAAGAAGGTAAAATGTCATTACAGCTTATGAATTTTTCCGTTAGTGCTAGAAATTTTCAAAATCATATTCCAATATGAATATTTTTGTATATTTTAGTTAAATTATATTATTTTAATCAAGACTGGTTTGAATATGGTTGGACCGCTATTTCTTGAACAATTGTCTCAACCGATTCAATGATCAGCTTGGTTTTTAGTACTTTCCTCAATAGTGTTGGGTACCATATAATCATACTGATATGTAATACTTTTATCCATGGGAACATCTTATAATGCCAACATTAGTTTTACTTGAAAAATGTCATTTGATATCTCCGTTCCCCCCCTTTATGGGTGGCAATAATGCTAATATATAACTCAGTGAATTCAGGATATCTTATTTTCTGATTATGTTGAATGTGCGTTTGACATTGGTTTTTGGGTTACATTGTTGATTGTTGATGAACTTCCAGATGACAAAACTGATTTTATTCGAAACAACTGGGGAATAGATGATCGAAAGGATCTGCCTGAAGGGTATCTTGGGGCCCTGTATGATCAAATTTTTAAAAGCTAAATAAAGATGAATGCTGATTCTTCTGCACCTTAGAGCAAACATGCAAATAGCTTTAATAGATTGCTGGGTTTGGATGGTTTACTCAATCTTATGAATTGGCAGCAGAATGAGGATAAAGTATTCGCTGCTAACAGCCTTCTCATTCGTCACATTCAGGAGCAGTTTAAGTCAAAGTCAGGAAAATCAGAGTAAGCTAAAATATTGACCCATCTTGGGAATGATTTTGTGGAAAGGTACTCTTACAAAGCTAATCATACTGATTCTTTCTTTTTAGAGTGTTTATGTTGTTCTTTCATATGTGTAGATTTTCTATTTGATTATGCTACCTTGGCTGCTTTCAATAATATCTGTCACATTCAAACAAATATTTTAGCGTGTTAAGTCTCTACATTGAGTATATGCTACTTATTTGTGGGGATTCCAATTTTACCTGTCGTTGCAGATCTGTTTATCATGCTGTCACAGATGTGACAATATTGAGCTTATGGTGCAAGTCTGTTGGGGTCCCACGTTCGCTGCTCTCAGTGTAACCCTTGACCAGAGTGATGACAGGATAGCGGCTTCTGAATGCTTGTAGTGATTTCGACACGCTGTGCATGTTATAGCCGTGATGGGTATACAGATTACAGACTCAGAGGGCTGCTTTTGTTATATCTGTTGCCAAGTTTACATATCTGCACTGTGCTGCAGATATTAGCTGAAATTAATGTACGAATACAACAGAAACTTCAAATTCCTAATGAGAACTTTGCCAATGTACGTTTCTTCTACCCATGAATCCCAGGCTTCTGAATTAAAAATTGGTTGCAATGTTGTGTGTTTTACTAGCAAAAAATGGAATATCTTATTCGATGTTACTAAACCTTTTATTTTTATTATTATATTCGATGTGGCCTGTGGGAGTTTGCATTTCTTTCACTTGGGCCGGAACTCAGACATCGTATCTAGTAGATTTCAAGTACATCCATTGAACCCCAATTAAATTTCTATGCTTGCTGGAGTTGAATCATACCATTATTTCATTTTGTTAACATTGCACTTATATTTACCTTTTTTTATGTAAAAAATTCTTTCTTATGACAGATTAGGGATGTTTATAGTGCTTGGGAGGAATATCTTGGCTTAGAGCATGCTGATAGCGCTCCTTGAAGGGATGTTTATAGTGCTTGGGACCGTGTTCTTTATTAGGGTGTGGATGTGATAGGGCTTGGGAAATTGAGAAGTAGAATTTAGAAGAAAAGAAAGAATCTGAGAAGGAGAAAAGGATATCTAGAACCAGAATCTGTAATTCTAGATAGAGACAAAGAAAATATACTGAATAATACTCATTTCATTCATAATACTGCATATAAGAGTAGCTTAAATAGTCTGACAATACAATAACTGGAAATAACTACCTCCTAACTTCATGACAGAGAAAATAAGATAAGAAACTGAAAATAACTGAACTTGAAATGACTTAAGTCTGCATAACCACCCTTACATAACTTCAACATAACTTCAAGCTTTATCCAACCGTGCCTTCCTTGAATAAACAAGTAAGGGACGCTGGACTCTAACATTACCCCCCCCTAAGAGACCAGCCTTGTCCTCAAGGTGGAAAGTAGGAAACTGATTTGCAATCTGATCATAAGATTCCCAGCTGGCTTCTTCCTTAGGTCGGCCCCGCCACTTAATGAGCAATTCTATTTCAGACTGATCTGCATGTGCAAGAATTCGAGTATCTAGTATTGTTTCTGGTTCAAGTGCCATTTCCCAATCATCAGTAATTGGGAGAGAAGGTAATTGAGAGGTAGAATCATAACCATGAGCAAGCTTGAGGAGAGACACATGGAACACTGGATGTACTTTAGCAGTAGGAGGCAACTTTAATTCATATGCAACAGAACCAATCTTTCTTATAACAGGATAGGGGCCAAAGAACCTGGGAGATAATTTTTGAAACTTCCTCTGAGCCAAGAGAACGCTGCTTATATGGTTGCAACTTAATAAAGACCATATCTCCAGGTTTGAAATCCACCTCTCTACGTTTTCCATCAACTTGAGCCTTCATCCTAGCTTGAGCTTGAGCCAAGTTGTCTTTGATAGTAGTAAGCATAGCCTCTCTCTCCTCCATAAAGTCATCAAGCTCTTCAATCTTTGTACTTCCAGTCTGATAAGATGATAAAACAGGAGCATCTCGGCCATACACTATTTTGAATGGTGTAGAGCCAGTAGCACTATGATGTCCTGTGTTGTAAGAAAATTCAGCCCAGTGAAGATAGGAACTCCAAGCTTTGGGATGATCTTGGGTGAAACAACGGAGGTATGTTTCAAGGCACCTATTGACCACCTCAGTTTGACCATCTGATTGGGGGTGATAAGCTGAACTCATGCATAACTTAGTACCACTGAGTCTAAATAATTCCTGCCAAAAAGCACTTAAGAAAACCGGGTCCCTATCTGAAACAATAGATTTAGGGAAGCCATGAAGCTTGACAATTTCCTTGCAAAAGAGTGCAGCAACAGTTTTAGCAGTAAAAGGATGAGATAATGCAAGGAAATGTGAATATTTGCTAAAACGGTCAACCACCACCAAAATAACATCTTTGCCAAACGACTTTGGGAGACCTGTAATGAAATCAATTGAAATGTCTTCCCAAATATTTTCTGGAATTTGCAAAGGATGTAAAAGGCCAGCAGGTGCTTGGGGCTGATATTTATATTGTTGACAAACCTTGCAATTTTGCACGAACCTTTTAACTTCATTTTTCATGTCTCTCCAGAAAAAATGCTGTTGCAGCCGTTTTAAAGTCTTCAATGTGCCCCCATGACCCCCAATAGGTGCTGTATGAGCGTCCTCGATCAGCTTTGTACTTAAATCAGAAAGAGCAGGAATGACCAGACGGTCTTTATAATAAAGGCGTCCTGCAGAAAATGCAAAGTCTGGCATAGAATTGGTATTAGATTGTAGGGACTGAATAATAGATGCAGTGTAATCATCACGTTGTAACAGTGCAGGCAAATCATCAAAATCTGTTACATGAGGTATTGCAATAGCAAAAAGATCTGACATATGGGGGCAGCGAGAGAGAGCATCAGCAGCCTGATTAGATGTACCAGCTTTGTAAAAAATTTGGAAGTCAAAAGGTAACAACTTCATCAATAATCGTTGTTGCTCTGGTGTAGTGACACGCTGCTCAAGCAAATATTTTAAGCTACAATGATCAGTGTAGACATCAAATTTCCGGCCAAGGAGATAATGTTTCCATTTTTGCAAAGCAAGCACTAAAGCCAACAATTCCCTATTGTAAACAGATTTGTTGCGATTGGAAAAAGACAATCCCTTGCTGAAGAAAGCAATAGGATGCCCATTCTGTTGCAGAACAGCACCAACTCCTGTAGAAGAGGCATCACATTCTACTGAGAATTTAGCAGAAAAATCTGGTAACTGTAGGACAGGCACATTAATCAAGGCTTGCTTCAGGTTGAGAAAAGCTTTGTTGGCATCAGCATTCCACTGAAAGGAATCCTTCTTAGTTAGATCAGTCAAGGGTTTAGCTATCTGACCGTAGTGCTTAACAAAGCGCCTGTAATAACCAGTCAACCCCAAAAATCCTCTGAGTTCTGAAACATTCTGTGGAAGAGGCCAATTAGTGACTGCATTAATCTTTTCTGGATCAACAGCAACTCCATTTTGTGTTATGATGTGACCTAAGAAGGTAATCTCCCTTTGAACGAAGAGACACTTCTTGGGATTAGCAAAGAATTCGCTGTGCTGTAAAGTGTGCAGCACTATTCTCAAATGAGACATATGTTCTTGGAAATCCCTGCTGTACACTAAAATATCATCAAAGAAAACCAGAATAAATTTTCTTAAAAATGGCCGGAACAAATCATTCATGGCTGCTTGAAAGGTAGATGGGGCATTAGTAAGACCAAATGGCATGACAAGAAATTCATAGTGGCCAGAGTGTGTCCTAAATGCAGTTTTAGGTATATCTTCAGGCAGAACACGAATCTGGTGGTAACCAGACCTAAGATCTATCTTTGAAAAGTAAGAAGAGCCATGTAACTCATCAAGAAGTTCATCAATATTGGGAATTGGATACTTATCTGGTACAGTAATCTTGTTGAGTTCTCTGTAGTCAACACAAAATCTCCAAGTTGAATCTTTCTTGGGCACTAATAGGACTGGGCTAGCAAATGGGCTAACACTAGGCCTTATGAAACCTTTGTTCTGCAATTCTGCCACTTGTTTTTCTATTTCATCTTTCTGGTAATGAGGATATCTGTAGGGTCTAATATTTGGTGGTACAGCCCCAGGATATAAAGGAATGGCATGACTATGCTCTCTTATAGGCGGAAGCTTTTTAGGCTCTGCAAAAACCTGTGAATAAGCTCCCAATAGTTGTTGCAGATACTGTTCAGGCCAAGATAAGTCTTCTGTGGACATGAAACTGTGCAAAGATGCCTCTGTACGTTCAGATTGAGGTGTCCCCTGAAGCTTGTACCTCTTCCATTCACCCAAAAGATCATGTACATCTTTTGCCAATTTGCTTCCACGGTATTGAGAGAAGCTAGCCACCTAATCCCCAAAACCATGTCAGCCCCTCCAATAGCAAAAGGGAAGAAGTCATCCTTGATGGTCAGACTTTGCACTTGAATTTCCACTTGCTTGCAAACAGATCGGCAGGCAATGATATTCCCATTTCCAATCTGCACTCCAAAGGTAGGGATCTGCTGTGTAGGAATCTTTAATTCTGCCACAATCTTCTCAGAAATAAAATTGTGGGTAGAACCACTATCAATCAGGATAAGGACAGGTTTAGATAAGAGGGTGCCTTGCAATTTCATGGTGGATGAGGTAGAACCACCCAAAATTGCATGAAGTGAGATTTCAGCAATATCATTTTCTTCAGCATAACTTGAGGTGGTGTTCTCCATTGCAGGTTCGTCACAGTCTTCTGTGATTTCTAAAAGCTTAAAGGAAGATGGTTTGCAACGGTGGCCAGGAGAGAATTTATCTCCACATTTAAAACAAAGCCCTTTCTCTCTCCTTAACTGCTTGTCACTTTCGGAAATGTAGGAGGGAGTGGTAACTGACGCTGAAGTGCTGGAAACTGTCAAGGGTAACTGCTTCTGATTGTGAGATGTGGCATTAAATGATTGAATTGGCCCAGCAGAAGCAGTTATTGTATTTTTAGGATAATAAAATTTATTATCCCTAAAATTATAACCACTCTCAGTGCCACGTGTTGATATGGCACGTTGAACTGGACGAGAGGCTTGCTGGGCTTGTAATTTTAATTCAAACTCCATTGCTAGGCTGGCTGCTTTGTAAACGGTTCTGGGTTTTTGAATTTTAACATCATACTGTAACTCCTCTTTCAACCCATTAATAAAAACTCCAAGTAAACAATGCTCAGGCCACCCATGTACTCTAGAAACCCTTCTAGCGAACTCTTGTCTATATTCATGGACTGAACCAGTTTGCTTAATATTACATAGATGAACATCTGGATTTTGAAATTCTGCTGGACCAAAATGTTCCTGGAAAATCTGAATTAAATCTTCCCAATAACCAATGGTTCTTCCCGAAGAAATCCAAGTAAAAACATCAAGAGCATCACCCTCTAAATTCATAGCAGCCACATCAACTTTTAATTCTTCAGGGGTTTGATAGTACCTAAAATATTTTTCTGCTTTCATCACCCACCCTCTAGGATCTCCACCTTCATATTTTGGAAACTCCACCTTAGAATGTGGTCGCTTGGATGGATTTTTACTCCACCAAGGAGAATCATAATCATTCTCTTCCCGTTCTGTATGCATAGTTCTTCTATTCTGCATTGAGGGAGAAATCACAGGATCCTGCACTTTCGTTTTCTTCAATTCATTGATCTCAGCATCCATTCTATTCAACTGTGTCACAATGATTGATAATTGTTGCGTTATTAAATCCTGAGAAGAAGCACTCTCAGGTTCCTCTCGATGTGAATCTTCTGTGGCTTCCAGGTTAGGATTTTGAAGAAGTGGAGGGTTGGTTGAGTCATTTTTCTTTCTGGTATTCACCATTTTGTCACCACAGCCCAAGATTTTTAGGCTCTGATACCAAAATGATAGGGCTTGGGAAATTGAGAAGTAGAATTTAGAAGAAAAGAAAGAATCTGAGAAGGAGAAAAGGATATCTAGAACCAGAATCTGTAATTCTAGATAGAGACAAAGAAAATATACTGAATAATACTCATTTCATTCATAATACTGCATATAAGAGTAGCTTAAATAGTCTGACAATACAATAACTGGAAATAACTACCTCCTAACTTCATGACAGAGAAAATAAGATAAGAAACTGAAAATAACTGAACTTGAAATGACTTAAGTCTGCATAACCACCCTTACATAACTTCAACATAACTTCAAGCTTTATCCAACCGTGCCTTCCTTGAATAAACAAGTAAGGGACGCTGGACTCTAACAGGATGATTGGTTGCATCTTAAAACATAGATACCACTAAATGGTCAAAATTTGATGTTTGTTTCCAGCGTATATGATGAAAGTTTGGAATGTAGTAACCAATAAAGTTTCGAAAGTATGGTACAATGCTTCTTAGTTATCTTTCCTAAGTATGAGGTTGAGTTCAAATTCTATAAAAAAAAATATAATGCTACGTGAATTATGACAAAAAGGTAAAAAAATTTGGGATGTATGGCGTATACAGTTGTGACCTATTTGAGATTCAAACTGCCCTCAACTAGTTTTGCAACAACATAGCTTTAACTAGTTTTATCCGCCAAGAATTTATTGCACGCAAGCCATTAATGCTATTCTTCAATAGAAGTATATGGAGAACGTTGCCTTCATTAGAATTGAGATGAGACACCAATTGTTATGCAAGCTGAGCAAAATGTGAATTCTGGGTTTAATGGGCTAAGAGTAACTATTGGCCGAGAAGGAAGTCATCAAGTTAAAGCATTTTGATGCATAAAGAAATGGGAGTTATATGTGTGTTTTTTTTTTTTTTGGTTATGCAACCTGGTCAACCCCTTGAGGATTGTGTATGCATCTTGCGTTCCTAAAAAGTTCCTAAAAGATAGAACCCGTGACTTCTGGTTAAAGTGAAACAATTCCTACTAGTTAATCCAAGTACTCGGTGGTAATGGGAGTTATGCTATTAATATTAACCGCATGTCTTAAATTGAAACCGTGGAAGATTTGATTAGATCCCTTCTTATTAGTGATTGATATCTGATTTTTTATTTTTATGAAGTTTTCTTTCTCTATATGTATTTTTAATTTTAATTTTTGACCTATTGATGAAAAATGTTTCTACGAAACTTTTCAAAAATTCACTAATTTTAAGCAATTTGTCTCATCTACTTTTCACCTCTTAATGAGTGAACAAATATCTCAACTGATTTCATTCATCATATTTAAGCAGCAACATTCCCATTTAAACAAAAAAAATCATAAGTGGTCTATGACCTTTTTGCTTACTTCTTTGTTCTCGCGGCAACAAAGTTTTAGGCATATCTATTACGCCATAGGAAGATCAGTTGCACTTCGATTTCATCCTGATACTCGTGAGCTTTTTATAAGAAGCAAGCATCCTAAGTTATTATGAGAGGGGTTAACAAAACCCCATACCAGAAAGCATGCATTGAAATCCCTGCCTCTATTCCTAAGTTAATACGGCCTGTTAGAACCCTTGCCTTCATGTAATAATCTGCTTTCAAGCGGGACACAATACTTGAACTGAGTTTGATAGGAAATGTTAAGGTGCTTTCTAAACATGAAGCATGTGTTTGGTCTCTGGTAGAGACTCCAAACTTGCTTGGGAAATCCATGAAACCTGTCTTTTTTAGCAGCAAACAAGCATTCATTAGTTTTGGTGTCATCGTACGTTACATGAGAAGTTGAACTTTGGTGCGTTAGGAATGAAAGCCCATTCATGCCGCGGAGAGAGAAAAATAAGCAGTGGCAAAATTAGGGCCTACTTCCATTATTTAGAAGAGAACATGTCCCTGTTAAAACAAGTTAAATTAATTATTTATAATAAATTAGTTAAATTAGTTTTTTGTAATAAATTGATATTTTTTTACTTAAAATATTCTTGTTAATCATGTATATTAAAGCAACTCATTAGTGGTAACACCTTGGTATGTGTAATCACCATAAGGATTACTTAGAGATAAAATAAATAAATATTATAGACAAAATAAATTGAGATCTTATATTTAATATTTTCAAATTTTTTTAGTAATATATTAACTATTTTTATAATTTTAATTTTGATATTTCTCTTAAAATTATCACATTATATGCATTATTTAATAAAAATTTTATCCTTTTCAGTTATTTTCCATCTAAACTTACTTTTTTTTATCAATTATCCAAACAAGTTTTAACTTTTTTAACTGAATTTTTATAAATGTCAATCTAAACATAAATCACATTACAGTAACTTACTTTTACTCTAACTTAAGTTTGTAAAAGTCAATTTTGTTACCGCTAATCTAAACATACCGGAAAGCTATATGTGCTACTTTTGTAAAGCATAAGTATGATTGGCGTCTTGTTGGGGATTTAGCTTAGGATTTGCCTGTGATGTATGTTTTTAAAAGGATATTAATTTTTCTACGTTCTTATATGGTTGATCCTGTCCATGCCTACGTGCTTGCAGGTCTTTCCCCTGCGGGAAAAGATTCATTAATGATTGATATTGGAAATTACGAGCAGAGAAGGGGGGTTGGCGGTGTTAATGAGGAAAATAATTTCTTAAAAATAATGGATCAGACTGTGTTAGTATTTGAGCTTTTGTTTCTTTTTAATGAATCTTCCCATTTCTATTTGTGTTCAAATTGCTGACTGTTGGAGAAGAATACTCCTCTGATTTCATTTATAAGACACTTCCAGTATATTTCATATATACTAAGAAAAACCTTAAAACATATTAACTCTCCATTAAAATATAATAATTTTTCATATTTATCCTTATTTAATATATACATCTTTTACAAAAGATAACTATCTATGTTATAATAAATGAAGGATGAAATAATATATTCATACTAAAAATTTAATAAAGTGACTTATAAATAGAATTAAAAAAAATCTTCTCTCTCTGCCCTATAAATAAGACTAGAAGAGTAAAATCTCGGTCCTCATTACTACTAGGAAATGGAATTCCACTTCTTGAAGCATGATCCAAATGATGGCTTTGTTTGACAATGAACTTTAGAGGATGCACCTGTTATAAAGTATTACTCAATACTCCTTTAGTAAAAAAATTTATTAATAATTTTACATAAATTAATGAATTTTGTTTAAATTAATTAATTCTTTTAAAATTTCATTCTTGGCTCAATCTCTCAGGGGGTGTTTGGGAAACCCAAAACCATGGTTTTAGAAACACTTTTCCACAAAACGAAGCAATCTCCTCCATATATTTATTTCGTAATCCGTAAAAGCACTTCTGAAACCATGGTTTGGTTTCTATCCAAATACCCCCAAAATCAGATGTTTGATTTGCCGAAGTCTGAGAAAATGGGATCCAGGGAATACCTCTCATCTGAGAATCTGACCATCAAGTGTCAGTCGAGGGAAACGGTCAGCTTAGCGGGAAATGGATGCAAAATGACAAAATTACCCACAAGCCTCCGCCCTTATAGGAGCAATTTTGTCGCTATCTTTTTTTTAAATAACAATTTTATCACCATCTTTTGTTATTGACATATAAACTAAATGATTAATTTGCTTGGATTAAAATAATTATGGTAAAGTACCACCCGTTCTAATGTTATTTGGAAGTTATATCCAATACCTTTCTTTTAGTTATAACACATTCAACATCTTAATATTATTTTTCAATTACATCTGTCATTATAATCTTATTTATGGTACATTTAATATTTAGTAATCTTATTTATAGTACATACTAAATACATCATAAATAAGATTAAAGTGCCAGGTGCCACTAAAAAATAATATTAGGATATTGCTTGCTGTTTTATTTAAGAAATTAGTTAAGTTGATTATTTGTAAAAATAATATGTGTTGATTTTCTTAAAATATATTTTTCAATAATTTGTGTTAGCAATATCTCTTGATAAAAACCTCCTTAAATGCGTAATCAATAAGAATAGTTTAAGCAAAAAAAGACTATAATTACATCAAGTTGTTCATATCTATTGTGTCAAGTTTTAATCAAACATGACTATGTGTCTTATTTTTAAAATAATGTTATTTAATTATAAACCCAAGTAAATAAAATAGGACATATGGCCATATGTGATTTGAAAACTTAATGAATACAAGAAACTTGATCTAAGTATTTTTTAAAGAAAAATTATAAATTTTAGAGGTAAAAATAGATTGACACTATCCTACCATTATTATTTAGGGTAAATGTAAACCCTTTAATTAGTTCTTATATTTAGAACTAAACTATTTAAAATATTTGTGGCATTATAAAGTGAAAACAGGTTAGATTAGCCTTGCTTTACTTTACTGACATGGGTTTTGACATAAAGATATAAAGCCTGATTCTAAATCTAAGCTTATATATAACATTTTCTAAGGCTCAAGTCTAACCCTAAGCATTGTAAAAGATATTACTTCAAATCTTTTTTAAATGTTTATTTAAAATATGGGCTTTTAAATATGTTCAAAATCCTATAACTATAACTTCAACTTTTTAAGCCTATGAAAATATTAAATATAAATTAAAGGGTGGAGCATGTGTACACTACAAGAAAATAGCAAGTTAGCAGCGGAACATTTCTAGCGGTTCAAACAAACCACTACAAATTTATATATTTCTAGCGGTTTTACGACAAACCGCTACAAATTAGCATTGCTTGACCATAAAGACTGTGAGACCCGCAATTTTCTAGCGGTTATATGACAACTACTAGAAAATCATAGCTAGAACTCTTTCTGGGTTTTGGCGCGAACTTGGTGCCAAAATTCTAACATTTATTTTCTAGTAGTTTGGGTGACCAAACCGCTAGAGAGTGCAAAGAGTCGTCTAATTTTCTAGCTGTTCACAAATCATACACTTTTCTAGCGGTTTTATTGAAAACCGCTAGAAAATATTTAATTTTCCCAATGTGGTTTTAATAACCATTAGCAGTTTCTAGCGGTTGTCGCCAAAACCACTAGAAATTTCTAGCGGTTAACTCAAAAACCGCTAGAAAATTTGTATATTTCCCGAGGTGCCTTAAATGCGACAGCCAACCGTTAGACAATTCTAGCTATTTTAGCGACAACCGCTAGAAAGTTCTAGCGGTTTGGGTAAAACCGCTAGAAATTCATTGCCTATATATACCCCCCACGGTCATTTTCACTGTTTCATTCATTCGTGAAGCGAAGCTTTGCCGAATTCTCTCCACGAAATATATCCGAGTTCGGATTCAGTTGCAGATCCCTATTTTCAGGTAGAAATAGTAATTTATTTATAAATAATTTTTATTCTTATTTTTTATTTAATTTATTATATTTTTGTTTATAAATAATTTCTCTTTTTATTTTATTTATAAATAATTACTATTTATTGTTATTAGAATGAGTCGTCGGCCAGGGAAGGCGCCAGTTGATCCTGAGAGGGCAAGACCCGGTGAGGATCATCGTGATGGTGGTCATGATGCTGATTAGCCATTCCCCAGCATTCATGACTACGATCTCAACGAGGAGGATATCCTCAGCTTTATGGTTTCTTTCTTTTCACTATATGGTAAGTGAATTTTATTTTATAAGTCCTTATATCTTTTATTTGTCTTTACTTATAATTTACTAACATATTTATTTCTCTTTTTCTTTCAGATTTTTCTTCTTCACACTTGTCATACCCTCCTCAACTGATTCAAATACTTCTCAGCATAACAGTTTAGGTTCAATATTATAAACTATGTCATCTTCAATTCAACTATCTTATTAAATCTTCAATTCAATTATCTTATTAAATTAAATTCACTTCTTTTGACACACTCATAATTTAATTAGATATTGTTTATTACAAAATTCAAATATATATAAAAAGTAATACATAACTAATTATACAAATTAACAAAAATTCTCCAATATAATCTATTTAATGGTTTTTAAATTTATAATATTATGTTTTCTAATAATAAAAAACCACAAATTTTTTTTGTGCTTGGAAAAACACTTCTAGCGGTTTTGAACCACTAGAAATAAAAAAAATAGCGATACAAATTTTGTGAAATTTAAATTTTGCGTCAAATTTCTAGCGGTTCAAACCGCTAGAAATGTTTTGGCGCCAATTCAAAAATTTAATTTTCTGACAAAATTTGATTTGGTTCAGAACTTTCTAGCAGTTATATAACCGCTACTAATTTTTTTGCTTTTTCCAGCGGTTTCTATCCGCTAGAAATTTCGTCTCCTACTACTAGATTTTTCTAGCGGTTAATTAAACTATGTCATCTTCAATTCAACTATCTTATTAAATCTTCAATTCAATTATCTTATTAAATTAAATTCACTTCTTTTGACACACTCATAATTTAATTAGATATTGTTTATTACAAAATTCAAATATATATAAAAAGTAATACATAACTAATTATACAAATTAACAAAAATTCTCCAATATAATCTATTTAATGGTTTTTAAATTTATAATATTATGTTTTCTAATAATAAAAAACCACAAATTTTTTTTGTGCTTGGAAAAACACTTCTAGCGGTTTTGAACCACTAGAAATAAAAAAAATAGCGATACAAATTTTGTGAAATTTAAATTTTGCGTCAAATTTCTAGCGGTTCAAACCGCTAGAAATGTTTTGGCGCCAATTCAAAAATTTAATTTTCCGACAAAATTTGATTTGGTTCAGAACTTTCTAGCAGTTATATAACCGCTACTAATTTTTTTGCTTTTTCCAGCGGTTTCTATCCGCTAGAAATTTCGTCTCCTACTACTAGATTTTTCTAGCGGTTAATTAACCACTAGAAAGTTTCTGGCGTTTTGACCATACTATGTAGTGGTTACTATAACCACTAGAAATTTTTTCTTGCACTTGATTTTCTAGCGGTTTTTGTAACCACTACAAATGTTATTTGTTGCCGTTAAAACCGCTAGAAATGTCTTATTTTAACCGCTACAAAATACATATTTTTTTGTAATGGTAAATGATAAGATATGAAACTTTGCATTACAGCTAAATTAGTTATTTTAAAGATAATCTAAAAATTTATTTATAATATATTATATAAAATAGTGCACATTAAAAAATAAATAAATAGATCAGGTCTGTAAGTCTATAAGTTGATCTTTATTAAAATAGTCCATACTTATTTACTTAAATAGGTATAGAAAATAAGTTTTTTTAGTTACTATTGGGTACTAAATACGGGCACCTCTTCCAGTAGGGATTCGAATCTTGATTCGTTACGTTGTGAGAGACTAGCCCCTTCCACTAGATCCAACTCCTGGTGGTTGGTCTAGAAAATAAGTTTGAACTTACTATTTACTATTCATTAAAGAAACTATGGTAGATTGTAACCTTAATAAATACTACTTCCGGTCCTAATTATAAGATCTCATTTTTAGTCTATAAATATGGTCTTATAATTAGGATTGGAGGTGGTAAGAGTTTAAACTACTCCAAAAAAAGAGGTTAAACTACTTCCCGCGTAAGTCTACTGTGATGGTCACACTGATACATTACTATGGTGTATCAATCATAGTGCATTACAACTTAGAAAATGACCAAAAAATAGCCAAAGAAAGTGAGAAAAATGAAAGCAGCAGAAGAAATCCTTCGAGAAGGCCAAGAGAAAGAGAAGGTTGGAGAGGAGCAGGCAATTCGCAAAATTCTTCACACAATTCTTCACACAATTCTCCTATAAATCTTTACTCATATTTTTTTTTTGGCAAGCACAAATATACTCCTATTCAAAGTAATCCTATTCGAGGTACTGTTGAGCACTAAGTATGGATAATTCTTTCAGCAAAAATTCAAACCTATTACATTATGGGAGACTAATCTTTTCTGTTAAAATCAATCTTGGTTAATAAACCTTTCCTCATGTAAACCATGTTCTTTAAGCCCTTTATCATGCTTTTCGGACCATTTACTTCATCTATAGCCCATATTCACTTTTGGCCCATTTCCATAGAGCTTAGTATGCTTTTCTTTAGCTAAAGTATATATTTGATCTTTTAATTTTATGTTAAGTTTCAGTTTGGTTTTTTAATTTTAAAAAATATACTTTTAATCATTTAATCCTAAAATTACTAGTATTAAATGATACTTTTTTGTATCAATCATGATTGTTTTGAATATTAAATTGAATATGTTAGTATTTAGTAATGTTTTATTAGCATTTAAAAACTCAATATTATTTTTTTATTAGTAATTTAGAGTTAGAAGAATAACAATTTATTTTTAAAAATTAAAGAATAAAGATAAAACTTTACATAAAGTTAAAATTAAAAGATAAAGTAACTTTAGTCCTTTTCTTTATCATTGGCTTTTTAACACACCCGATCAGAGGATCTTGGGCCGGACGTTGGAGGTGTTGTTTATTTGATAGAGCAGCGTGTGATTAACGCTCGATTAGAAAGGTTGGAGTCTTCTCTAGATGGGATCACGCGTGCGATGGACTCCTTGACTAGGAGTGTGGATCGTTTGCTCCATGGATCGTTTGCTCCACGCCCAGGCCATCGGAGTCTCCAGTTCGGTTACCGACGCTCATATGCCAGCCAACATCAACAGGTTCTTCGATGAGAAATACCAACTCTCTTCTTCTTCGTCTATCTCTCAACATTCTCTTCTTCTTGATCGTGCTTCATCGTTCCTTTTTGGCGTTTATGTTTCTGTGCAGTGCTGTCATGCTTTTATTTATGCGGTTAAATAGTTTTTTTTTTGGGCATTATTCATTATTTCATTGTTTATTTGCGGCATTTTATTTGCTCTGTATTAAGATTCTCAGTTTTGCGCAATCTAGCAGAGGATACTGTTTTGGTCCTGAAAAGGCTCACCTTATTTTAATTTGAGTAGAGATTGGTGGCCATTTGATTTGATGTACGGTTATTTATTTATTTATTTTTGAAATTATGTTATTTGTTACTCGAAAAAAAGTAGAGGATACAAGCACGGGGTATGTTGGTCTTCGACCTCTGGTTATCTAAATTTAGTTTGGACGTTTTAGATTTAAAATTTTTTACTATTAGCTTTCAAGTGATAATTTTATTTTTCAAAGAAGTGATTATCTTCAATTTACATTTCTATATTTTTGAAAGTAAAAAAAAGCAAGAGTATAAGAATAAAATAAAATAAAATCTGAACCTCTTTTTTTTTTTTTTTTTTGCCAGCACTGAACTTCTTAATTTTAATTTTTGATTGAGATCACTGTGCCATTTTATTTTTCTTCGGGGATATGAGATCCTCGTGTCATTTTAGTCATCCAAAGATTAGTCTGTTTCATGACCCAAAAAGATCGTTTTGTTTATAAATGATCTTCATGTCAGAGCCCTGTTGGAGTTCGAATTCATTGGGCCTAAAGCCCATTGGATCACTTACGCTTTTCTCATAAACTCCAATTTAATTCCGATTGTTATTGTTACTCTGGTGGTTTTGTTGCTTTTTATTAGAAATTGTACCTCTTGCATGATTATTATGGAGTCCTCTAAAACATAGAGGGAGGAAGATTCAAGGAAACATTAAACCAGACTTTTTGGTTAACAATCTATCTAAAAATTTAGTTATTAACAAAGGACATTATTTTTTGTAGCCAATCCCACCTAGTTGAAGTAAGGCTGCTTGTTGTGCTCAAAACAACTTATACCTTTTGCTGATTCTTGTCAAATAAAAAATGTATTTTATGAGAAGTACCTTGTCAAATGTTGGACTCAAAATTAAACGTAATTTTAGTTCCCCTATACTTTCCAGTTTTGACTTTTTTTTTTTGGGGGCTATTCTACGGAATTATGCAGTGGATTATTGCCGGAGAGGTTGATAAAAGAAAAGGAAGCAAAAGAGCATGAAAAGAAAGAAGAGGCTCACCTTTACACCATTATAAAGGTCATCAATTCCCTATCTTGATTTTTGTATAATCAACTGCTTCTTTAACTTCACCAGAATTTTCCTGTGCTGCTTCTTAGGTGGCACGAGATGAAGATCTTGCAAAACAGATTGGAAGAGATATATATTTTGATCTTGTAGACCATGACAGAGTGAAATGTTTTCGTGTCAAAAAGCAGATGCTTTTTAGCCATTTCAAGGTACGACAATCTAGTGGTCTACCATCCTTTTACTCTTCTGCGAGGACTGTCTATTGTCTATCTTGGCACAGTGTATTAACTTGTTTTCTTTCTTCTGTAGTATGCTCTGCTAACAGCTTGGTCTGGTCTTGCGTGGTTATATGTTAATCCAAGTCTGTTGCATTCCTTGAAGAAAGTTAAATTAAGAAAAATGTTAGTATTTTGCATAGCTATCAAATTGCAGTACAAATTGTTAATTGTAAGTGTTTACGCCTAATAATTTATTTGGGGCCCAAGCCCAAGACCATTAATCTGAACAATAAAATCCCATATAATTAAGATAACATAAGCAGCAGCAGCAGCAGCAACAATCAGGAACATGAGCAGGGAATAAATAAAAATTCTGCTGTTAAATACTGGTCCTTATGGGCCAATTTTCTTCACCGCCAACAATGACAAATATTAAAAAGCTGTTTAAATAGAGGTTAGAAACATTCAAACCGATTTTGATGTTGCCTGAAGCTATTTTTTTAACCACCCTGAAAAAAAGTGGTGGACCTGGTGTCTAATGTGCAGGACATCTATGTGTATTTTGTGTTCATGACTGATAAACCTGCAAAATTCACGTACATTCATATAGGAAGTAACCAATATTGATGCAGCATCAAGTTGGTGAGTTTGTAGAACAATTTAAAGCAGAAATGGTTGGTATCAATCTATGCTGTCAGAATTTTTTTGGATGAGTATTTTAGTTTTAAACTTATGATGTGAGTGATGATTGTCAATTTCTTATTACGCTTGGTTGAATTATTTTCGGTGGTTATATTTCTTTGTTGATTTGCAAACTGCAGGAGGAGGTTGCAAAAGAGTTTGGCATACCAGTGCAATTTATGCGCTTTTGGTTTTGGGCAAGGCGTCGAAACCATTCCTACCGCCCTGACTGGCCATTGACGCGCCTTGAGGAAACCACATTTTTAGTAGTTTTCTAACCAATCTTCTTCTTGTTATTTGCCGTTCATTTTTTTTTTCCCTTTATTTTGGTCTCGGCTATAGCAAGCTTCATATCTGTTTAACTGCTGCTGACCTTCTTGGTTTGAGCAACATTTTGCTTTTGTAAAAATTGATCTTTTACGGAAGCCTAATATTTTCTGTTCTATTGCTGCATGTTGTCTTATTTCTAAAAGCTGTTATTCACATGATATTGTTAGCTGGAAGCATATCTTAGCTTTCATATGAGGGTGGGCTTATCATCAGTTCACCTAGTGGTGATTTTCGTGTATCAGAAGTTGGCTTTTATTTGATCTCAACCATCATCATGTTGCAGGTTGGGCAATTGAGAGAAGTTTCAAACAAAGTTCACAATGCAGAGCTAAAGTTGTTTTTGGAAGTGGAGCTGGGGCTGGTAACGCTTAATATTTATATTTATGGAAGCTGCTTTCTAGTTGATTGCATAAACATGTCGTTGTTGACATTTTGCATTATTATTTAGGATTTACGTCCCATTGCACTGCCAGAGAAGACAAAAGATGATATATTACTTTTCTTCAAGCTATATGATCCTGAGAAAGAGGAACTGCGGTATTGTATAATTTTGTTGATTTGCCTTTATTGGGGTGTGTAAGTCCCCGTGTCCTGCTGAGGTTAGATCTATATTTCTATGGTGGCAGATATGTTGGAAGGCTTTTTGTGAAGAGTTTTGGTAAGCCATCAGAGATATTAACAAAATTAAATGAAATGGCTGGTTATCATCCTGAGGAAGAGATTGCACTTTTTGAGGTTGGTTTGCGTTGTTTCGGTCATTTTTCTCAGTTGCAGCTTCATGCTAGTTTTACAAACTTGGTTTGCATCCTTGTATCTTGGAAGCATAGTTCTATTCAAAATCAATTCCATCCATTTGAAACCAAATCAATCCAAAAGAAAAAAAAGTGAAGGTCTTGATCTAGGGTGGGAGTTTGGGAATTTTTATTAGGTTAATTCTATGTAACTGAAGCAATAGAAATTGATATTTCTCATCAAGGGTCAGGCAAGTTTTGAGTGACGCTATCTTGGTAGTCCATGGAGGATTGAATCTTGATGTCTGTCATTCTTTCTGTAGAGGCTTGTAACCTGAATTATTTTTATTGTTTCTTTTGTCACTTCATTTCCATGAGTTTTGGGAATGGTTTAATCTGGGTAATATCTTGGATTCAATCTTCAACTTTTTTGCATGAGGTCTGCAATATACACTTTCCAATGTAGTGAGTACTTAACCGTGAGGTGCCTTTATGAACATACAGCAGGAAAAAGTCTAACATTGGAAATAAGGTCATTTTTATTAGTATTTTTATTATGTCATTATGACATGACCTATGGTTTTAATCCATAATCACGTCATTAGTGACATGTATCCCCTCTTAATTAAACTTGCTCTTGGTTCATAACAAATAAGTTGTGCCATGTTGTTCGTGCAGTCCCATTTGGGATGGAAGATCTTTAGTTTTGATGAAATGTGAGTTGTTTTTCAACGGTTTTTTTTTTTTTTTTGTTGCATTGGGGAACTGACGTTTCCTATGCCTGTTTTGTGTAGGAAATTAAGTTTGAACCAAATGTCATGTGTGAACCTATTGACAAAAAACTCACATTTCGAGCAAGCCAGGTAAATAAGTTTCCTTACCCTGGATTCTCCAAGTTACTTTCTTGTTCTCTGTTTGACTTGAATTTCATGTTACAGCTAGGAGATGGAGATATTGTTTGCTTTCAAAAAGCAGCCGCTATGGATAGTGACGAACGTGTCCGCTATCCAGATGTGCCTTCATATTTAGAATATGTCCACAATCGTCAGGTATGTTTTGTGGCGTTGATTTTATGCAATTTGTGTGGCTATAAATTAGGCGTGCATAAAACCTACGCTGTGTGTGTGTGGGGAAACATGCCCATATGTCTATAGGTATTCTCTGTGTACGTTTTTCACTTTCCTTCCATGTTTTGTGAGTTTGGGGGTGGGTGGATGATGCTGGAGATAAACCTTGCAAGTTTTTTTGCATTTTTTATGGAAAATAAAAATTATCTATACTTCTTCTTTCTTTGTTTCTTACCCCTTTTTTTTAATTTGGAGGGGATTAATTGTGAATCTCTAAATATAAGGATGGTTTGTCAGCTACTGATATTGCTTGTTTGTGCTTGATGAATTTTAGGCTGTTCACTTTAGATCTCTGGATAAACCTAAGGAAGACGATTTCTGCCTAGAGATGTAAGCACTTTGTAATTTGCTGAATATAAATGATTATGTTTGACTACTTTTTTTTTGGGTTGGCCTGATTTATTTGACTACTGACATCTTTATATATATCGGTTTTGCATTTGCATCCTTATATAACAACATATTGTATACTGGTTTCTAGGTCAAGGCTTTATACATACGATGATGTGGTGGAGAGAGTAGCGCAACAACTTGGTTTGGATGATCCATCCAAAATCAGGCTCACCCCACATAACTGTTACTCTCAACAACCTAAGCCACAGCCTCTTAAGTACCGTGGGGTGGACCATCTGTCTGACATGCTTGTTCATTACAACCAGGTAGTTATTGCTCAGTCCTCGGGAATGAATTATTGATATACAAAAATATATTCCTTTTTTCAATGGAAAATTTATTTTCAGACTTCAGATATATTGTACTATGAAGTACTTGACATTCCACTGCCAGAATTGCAAGGTTTGAAAACTCTGAGAGTTGCATTTAATCATGCCACTAAGGATGAGGTGAGTATGGAATCTTAATACTCGTTTTGTTTTGATCTTGTTTATGCCTCTTGTCATATTGTTATTATTCATTAATTTTTTATGGTCAGGTTGTTATTCATACTATCAGACTCCCAAAGCAGAGCACAGTGGGGGATGTCCTTGATCATCTTAAAACGAAGGTGACTGGTTCATACCTTGTTTATTGAAGACCCACTTTGGATGTCCAATTAAAAGGGTTAATGATGGGGAACAGGAAGGAGGTGTGAAAGAAAAGGATCTAAATTGTTAAAATTTCAAACGATCAATTCAATGCATCAAGGATCAAGTTCACAATAATTATGGACAAGAGGACAAGAGCCTCTTTATACCGAACAGGCAAACATGCATCTTAATGATACTAGGTTTGCTACTCTTACTAGGCTTTTCAATTTTTTTTTTAGAGTGGATGCATGGGCCCAAAAAATGAAAAGGCATCTTTACCGTGCAGTGGCAATGGAAGGTTTTAGGTATGGTAGAAACAATGATATTAGGTTCAGAAACTCACTGGGATTAACAACTTTAATTTGGGGGGGGGGGGACAGTCCAAAACGTTATGCCAAAAACTTACTCCTCCATCCCTTTTTATGAGAAACAACTACCATTTCTATCTTGTCCCTAATTTTTAGGAACATTTGCAAGATATCTTGAATTTTCATAGTCCTATTTTGTCTCGCCTCCCCCCAAAAAATTAATTACTTATTTAATACTCAATATATCTCTTATCTCATTTCCAAAAGCATCATTTTCTTTATTTTAATAATTTTCTTATTCTCTTCCTTGTAACCCCCCAAAAAATACGGGCATTTTTGAAGGAAAAAAATTACAATTTTTACATATTTGTTGTCTTTAAATAGGGACAGAGGGAGTAATATTTTTCTTTAAATGCTTCAACTTCAAGATTAACAATGCTAGTATTGTCATCCTTTGCATCAACTTCAACCTGGCCAGGCTCTATTAGCAGAAGCCTTGATGAGATAATCCAGGAAAGATTGCCTTCCTCATATACCCATCAATTGATTCAATTATTTCATATTCAATGATGGCATTAGTTTCTTGACAAAAAATGTTTTTCTTGACAATTTAAAATTTTTGACTAATTATATATATTTTTTAAATCTTCATTTCATCTTTCATTAACTGAACAAGTATCTTCTCTAGCATCGTTCACATCTAAGCAACAATATTTAGTTCTTAGGCTGGATGATGTGGTGCAAAGCTCATTGTTGGACTCTGATTCAACCTTGATGCAGAGCGGGATGGAGGAATGAAATAAAATGAACGACTTTCTCAACTTTTGAAGACCTCTTTAGTATATCACTCATCAAGGTTGTTTTGGCATCTAGGTTTTCCAATCTAAGCTGTGCTGATATGGGCTAGCCCCATGCTCTAAAGCGTTTAAGTACATCCCTATTCATATTACATAAGTTACCATTAGGGCCCTGTTAGAACCCGAGCCTTCAAATAGTAAGTGTGTTATCACTTGATAATCAGTTGCACAGAACGCGGTCTCTTTTGCCCTCCAGCTAGTACACATGATCTAAGTCTGACATGGAAACTTACGGGGTCTTTTAAACTTGAATGCTATGTATGCTAGATTTATGCAGTTGATTAGAGTTTTTCAGCATTGTTTTTTCTAAATATGATTGCTGACATTCTCCTTTTCCGGTTTTTACTCACACTTGAAAAAATATTTGTGCTTAACTTTTTATTATATTGGACAGGTGGAGTTGTCTCATCCCAATGCTGAGCTTAGGCTGCTTGAAGTCTTCTATCACAAAATATACAAGGTATAAGTATGACTGCTGACTAGTTTGTTGGGAAAGTTGGAAAAGAAAACTTAATGTAGGGTTTACTTGAGATCTTCCAGTCCAGTGTGCAGATGCAGATGCTTTTAAAGGATATTATTTTTTATTATATATGTTGATCCTATCCTTGCCTGTGTGTGCAGGTCTTCCCCCCCTCGGAAAAGATTGAGAACATTAATGATCAATACTGGACGTTACGTGCGGAGGAGGTAGGACTCTCACTGTGTGTCGTTGAATAGTGAATATTATGAATTGCTCAACTGTTAATGTAATGTATAAATTTTGGCCAAAAGAACTGTTAACGTATAAATGATAACCTGAGCAGAATGATTTCTTAAAGAGTAAAATACATCAACCTCGCTTCTATTTAACGTAAATTACAAAGACATCTCTTTTATTTTGAAAACTTATATGGACCTCCCTTAAAATCAAAATATATATTGCACAAACCTCCTTTCTAGTTTTGAGATTCAATTTCCATCCACCCATCCGATAGTTGGCCGTTAAATCATAGGATTGACCCATTATTTTGACCAAATTGTCCCTTCTTAATACAAATATTACTTAATAATTATCATTTAATAACACATCATACATCTTTATTTGAAATTAAAAAATAATTTTAATAAATATTTTAATATGTTTTGCTATACTATTGAATTGATTACCATAGTATAAATTTTATTAATTTTATAAATACAAATTTTTATTTTACAATAAATTTGTTATTTATTTAAACTTCCTTGTGATGTAATTTTTTAAATATATATTAGTAAAAAATGTTTTGTAATTGTATATATGTATTTTCAATAAAATTATAAATTTATGTTTTAATTTATTAAATTTAGTAAAAATATTAAATAGATTATTAATAAATATTAATATTAAAAGATAAACTATATATTTAAAATAATGAGGGGTAAAGAAGGAAACAAGGTTTATTCTAATAATTTTTAATTAAAAAATGTATGCCAAGAATCTTTTCAAAATATTCCTTAACAGTGTTAATAGTTTGGACTAAAATGTATGTTATCAAAATAGAAAAGAGATCCGTGTAATTAAGGCAAAACAGAAGGGAGGTCAGAGTATTTTACTCTTTCTTAAAACTAATAGACTGTGTTAATGTTTAATTTCTGTTTCTCTTCAATGAATGTCTCCATTTCTGGCTGTTCAAATTGCAGATTCCGGAAGAAGAGAAAAATCTTGGGCCTCATGATCGTCTGATTCATGTGTACCATTTTACCAAGGACAAAGCTCAAAACCAAATGGTGAATTCTATCTCGTTCATTTTTTGCAATCTCCACTTTGATGTCTTTGGTATTTGGTGCTGATATTGATAATATGCTGAAACTCTTGTACCTTTGGGTTCCATCTGAAATGCACAGAAAATTCAGAATTTTGGGGATCCCTTCTTTTTGGTCATACATGAAGCGGAGACTTTAGCTGATATTAAAGTGCGAATACAACAGAAACTTCAAGTTCCAGATGAGGAGTTTGCCAAGGTACGTTTCTTCTACCAGGCTTCTGAATAAAAATTGGTCACAATGATGTGTGTTTTACTGACAAAAAATTGAATATTATATTTGAGGTTACTAAACCTTTTATTTTTATTTTTATATTCGATGGGGCCAGTGGAAGTTTGCATTTCTTTCACTTGGGCGGCCTGAGTACCTTCAGGACTCAGACATTGTATCCAGTCGATTTCAGGTACGTCCATTGAACTTCAAATAAGTTTTGTACTTGCTCAGATTGAATCATATCAGTAGTTTAATTTGTTAGCTTGAATTTATATTTACATTTTTTAATTAAAAAATTCTTTCTTATGATAGAGGAGGGATGTTTATGGTGCTTGGGAGCAGTATCTTGGCTTAGAGCATGCTGATAACGCTCCTAAAAGACCACATACTGTTAATCAGGTTAGTGAGCATTGCTTGAAAGGTTGGATTTCCTTATGGACTTGTCATTAGTTGTCCGGTACCAGTCTGAGTCATAATTGGTGGTGCAACCGTTACTTAATTTTGGGCCGATGCCCGGTTTGGTTACTCTGTATGAATTTATATATGGGTTTTGTTTTTCCAGAATCGCCACACGTTTGAGAAGCCAGTAAAGATTTATAATTAGGAAACCAATATTGATGAGTTCTTTTGCTACGTGGGATGAATTTGGCCTTCTAAATTAAGGAATGGGCTTGTAAAGACCGCGGTCATATCAGGAGAGTACTCTGTATAGGCAACAAGTGAGATCAATCAGCATCAGTGGTCGTGTCTGCAGGATTTTATTCTAAATTTTGTGGTCATGTAATTCTTTCTGTCCATGGAGTGACATTGCTCCTAGCACTCTGTATCTGCCGACCGCAGCCTCTTGAGCTCTTTACTTCCGTTTTTATATGGAGGTTCTTCCCAGTTGAGGTCATTCATCATCCTCAGTGCACTGTATCAGTACATAAGATTTTTGGATTAGTGAGTGTATACAGGGTATAGTTGGTTGACTCATTGCCTTTTTTCTTGCTTTGCTTCTTTATCTTTTCCCCAGTTAGTGCTCTGCTTAAGTTCTAAGCTTTCAAGTGAGGACTGCATAATGAATGATGTAGCAGAGGTAGGTTTCTGTAGTGTTGTAAAAGAGACTTTTCAGCCTCGGTTGAACTTTTAATTTGGCATTCTCCATCACTAGATCCAGTGATTGGTTTACACTTTCTATTTTTTCTGGCTGTAATTTGAATGCTCTGAAGTGTAGCTCGTGAAGTGCCTATGCAGTTTGATAAATAATGGTAATTTTAAAAAAAAAATGTCTGAGGTCTTTCTTCACATATTTCATTCAATCCCAGACTCTTTCCTTGGTCTCAATATTGCTTCATGAGCACTTGGAACTTCTACTTGAGACCTAGGGAATGGCTCATGCACATGCAAGTTTTATCTTAACCAAAGAATTTATGCCCGACTAAAACTTCATGGTCGAATCGGAGCATTTGAACCATTTATTTTTATGAGCCGATGCAAGGAGATTAATAGCGAAACTATTTTCGCTAGTTGCTTTTGAATACTTATGCAGAAGATTGAAATACGCCAAAGTTTTATACCAAGAAAACTTGCAGGAAATTATTGGTAATAGAAAATGATGGAAGTTTGGAATGCAAGGCGCACACAGTTGCGACTCTATTTGAGAAATTTCAAACCGCCCGTGACTAGTTTTAGCCGCCAGCAATTTATGCACAAGCATCAGTGCCATGCTACAATGGAAGGCTTCTTTTTTGTGTGTGTGTGTGTGAGAGAGAGAGAGAGAGAGACTTCGACCTTAGAATTCATCCATCAACCATTATGGAAAGTTATGGAGGAACTGTCTTTTTTTTTCTTTTTTTTTTTTTGGGTTAGGCGTAGACATTTTTTTAAATCCTTTTAGCTAAATCCAACCTCTATTGGTAAAAAAGTTGCCATTTGAAGTTGAGACGAGACACCGATTGTTCTGCAAGCTGAGCAAAATGTAAATGATACAGGGTATGGGCCACGAGCAAATATGGGCTGAGAAGGAGTCGAAGCCTTTTGAAGCTTCAAGAAATGGAAGTTTTTAAGAGCTGGTTTAAAATTGAGACGGTGGAAGATTTGATTTTTGTTTTTGGTTTTTTTTTTTCCTGAGCGGCGTGGAAGATTTGATTGGATCCCTTCTCTCTGTTTTTTTTTGCCACCTGATTTTTCATTTTACCCAGTTTTCTTTCTTACATGTATTTTTAATTTTTGTCCTTCTTGTAAATACTGTTTTTTTTTTAAAAAAAGTATATCAATTAATTAAAATAATATAATATTATTAAAAAAAATACCCAGCTTTCTGCCGAATTCGGGGGAAAGGCTTCGGTGGAAAGGCTGGGCAATTCATAAAGAACAAAGAAAAATAAGGGCAAGCATTAATTGACACAAGAAAAAAATGGAGGATGAGGTAGTTAGAAATTGGGAGTGATAGAATAAAGGAGAAAGATGGGAGACGGAAGAGGAAGAAAGAGTGAGAGAAAGGCGGAGAGAAATCAAAAGAGTGGGCAAGTAGGAAGGACAAGGCAAGATTTGGGAATTATTTAGGTATATAAACTTACTTCTTTTTGTCAAATCTTCTTTATAAGTATTTCCTATATATCTAGAGCTTTATATTTTTAGTTCGCTATAATATTTAGAGAAAATTTTATTGTTTAGGTATGGAGTAAATATAGAGTTTTGACAATATATGACTATAAAAATTTAAAGATACATTATTAAAAAATTTTAATCAGTTTATATTTGCTCAGTGACTATTTTGAGAATTTTAAATTAAGATTTTAGTTAAAAAATTTGTTATTCAATGACATATAGAATATTTTTACCGATTAAATTTAAGTTAAATAATTTATTTGAGCTATTTAGTATATTATTGAGATTTTAATCAGTTTAAATATTGAATAAGTTAAATATCTATTTTTGAAATAATTTTTGAAAGCTTAAAAAATTGTAAATTGCGAATTTTATAGAAAGAAAAATTTATTTATAATTCAAAGGAGTTGTTTAGTTGAGGGAAAAAAATTTTAAATGAAACTATAATAAATAATTAAGATTTTAATATGAAATATTTAGATTTTGGGTAATAAATATATATTTATTTAAGTTATTAGATTTAAATAGTTTTATATAAAAATTTTATTGTCAAAATAATATTGTATCTATTATAAATAGCTAGATTTGTGAGAGTTAATATTTTGTTTAGAGGGTAGTCTTAGAATTTTAGAGTAGTTTTAAGATTAGTTTTAAGTTTTATATTAATAAATATGTATGCATAATTTTGTAGACTCTTGAGAATTTTGAAATAATTTTTGTGTGAAAATTTATAAGTAAAAAGTACTAAGTAACTCTGAAAATTCTTTCTTGTATATGTAAATTGTGTATGATTATTATAGATTTACTAATTTTTATATTACTGAAATATAATATTATGATTTTTCAAATAAATGTTTTGATATGTTACTTGATTTTGTTAAGATTTATTACTATTAATTACGATCAATATTTAAATATATTGATATCTATGGAATTGGCATGAGTTGTTGTTAAATAGTATAGAAATTTTATTATTATCTTATTTTTAATAATGTACTTGAGGATGTATTTATGATGTAATATTATTTGCATCTAACATATATATTGTTGGGTTAAGAATAGAATGAGATTTGTATGGATATGAATTACCACGTGGTATGTCATCATTCGGTGCATAGTGGATGGCACTTGTCAAAGCCCATTTTGCCATGTTTTTTTTTTTTGCCGGGAATTTATTGGAACTATGAGAGATGTGATGCCTCCTTATGTTTCTTTCCAAAGGAGGAGAGCTATAGTCTGAGCTTAAATTCTATATCTTTGGCCAGATATATCTCTAGTATTGGTGAGCTTGGAATAATTCAGTAAAATGAATTAGTTCCTATCGGACTATGTGTTAGCCTATGACTCCAATCAACAATATAAGAGTGGACAGTGATATAAGCGAGGTAGCATACTATATTATTTTTGGATATATTAGAAAAATGATATTTGTATATTGTTGAATCAAAAATAAAATTAAGTTGAATGTATCAAATCCGTGATTTTCACACACACACATAAACAGATTTTTTTTATTTATCATATATGGTTTGCTTGTATAGATTAGAATTTCAGTAGTTACTAAAACGTTTGATCTCATCCCTTATTTTAACATTTTTCAAGTGAAGGATCTAGTAGGAATCAAGAGAAGGCACTCATGGAGTGAGCCGTGAAAGCTTCTGTGCTCTTCGAGCATATGCTATGTTATATTTTTAATTGCCATGATTATAAGACTTTAATGGTTTATTTTGTTATGTTAAAAAAATATCACCTTTAAATTAAAACATTAAATGATTTCTTAAATTTAAATTGATTCAATTACTTTGGCTTCAATGTCGGGATTGGTTTCTCATGAAAATCATTATTAGGCCACCATGGCCTTTTATTTCTTTGTTGTTCTTGTGGCAACAAGGTTCTTGGCATAACTATGCCATATGAAAATCAGTTTCTCTTTGATTTTATCGTCTTGTTAGTTGTTACTTTTTTTATAGGGAACAAGCATCCTATGGTTATGATGAGAAGGGTTAACAAAACCCCACGCCAGAAAGCCTTACATTGAAATCCCTACGTATATTCCTAAATTACTCTAGCGCTCTTAGAACCCTCACCTTAGTGTAATAGGTACTATTTCTAGTTTTTAATATAAATACTAGTTGACTAATTTGAATATTTTAAAAGAATTAGTTAAATTAGTTATTTGTAATAAATATATGTTCTTTTTTCAAAAAAAAAAATCATTATTAATCAAGTGTATTAGTTAGGACTACTATTATTATAAAGACTACTTTGAGAAAAAATAAATAAATATAAGAGATAAAGTAGATTGAAGTCTTATATTTAGGATCAAAATAAAAGTCAAATAAATTTTTATATTAAAGATCAGATATAATATATTGTTAATGATATATTACACGGTCATCCATTCTGCTCTCAACTAGGGCACATTACTTGAACTGAGTTTAAAAGAAACATTAAAGTGCTTTTGAAACATGAATAGCTTGATTTGGAGAATAGCTTCTAAAGAATAGATTCCGGGGAGAATAGATTTTGTGAAGAATAGATTTTGTGAAAAAGTGATTTTGAGAAGTGAGAGTGTTTAGATAGTTGTTATCAGAAACACTTTTTATATATACAAATTACTAAAAAAGGCAAATTAATATTATAATTACATAAAAAACAGATTTTATGATATATTTTAATTTGAAGGAATAAAATTGTTAATAATATATATTTTATCAACATAACTAATAATACATAAGATAATATACTTAATAAATAATTAATATGTGTATATATATTTATAAGATATAAAATTAAATATGTTTATAAAAAAATAATTGAGGGATGTTAAAGTCATATTATTGTTGAGATCTACTCTCAGGCTCTCCCTCATACTGCGTCTGAAACAATGAGAAAGAAATGAATAATTGGGAAAGGTATATCCATCTGGGCAAAAAAAAAAAAAAAGACACATATCTTATAGGCTCTCATACTCTTCCCTGTTTTTTTCCAAAAATAAAATTTTTTTGCTTCTGCCAAAACCATAGTTTCTGCGCGAAAACTATGGTTTTGGTTTTTTTTTTTTTTAAATGGTGTTTGGGTGATTTTTTCTCAAATCATGGTTTGGGTCACCACCGAAACACCTTCAAAATCTATATGATTTTATGAAGCTTTCTGCTGTTACTGTGTGAGATGAATGAGATAATATGAGGAAAATAACTTCTTAAAAGTAATGGATTGGATTGTGTTAATATTTAAGTTTTTTGTTTCTCTTAACTGATGGCAGAGTGGGATTTATATAGAGGCTCGGAGTCATCACATGACAAAATCCTAATAGTAACTATCATTATGACGAGTAGGGGTCATAATGACTTTCTAGCCTAATAATGACACAATTGTCATGATGATTGGCTATCCTAATAATGTCACTACTTTAATAAAAGCTGTTAGCTGAACCGGACCAAGCTAACATAGTTTGATATCCAAGGCTTTAATTCAGGTAAGACCACTCATTCTTAACTCATGAACGGGCCACATTAGGACTCCCAGTTTTGAATACCAGATCTAGGATAACTGGAAAGATTATTAGTATTAGTCTATCAAATTAGAAAACTGTGGTCTCTCCCATTTCTGTGTGCGCGCAAATTGCAGATTGCAGAAGAAAAATAAGAATCTTGGTGCCCTCATGACTAAGAAATGGAATTCGACTTCTTGAAGCATGGTCTCCATAGAGGCTTCGTGTTTGACAAATGACAATGAACTTTCGAAGATGTACCCGTTATAATTTTATATAATAAAATTAATTAATGAATTCGGCTCAAATTAATTATTAATTAGTTCTTTTCAAAACGACTCTACATAAAAATAATTAATTAGAGGGGTTGTGTACAGTGTATTTTTTGGGTGGTCAAAAGTGTACAGTGTAGTTAATTAGAGGCAATAATTACTGTGGGAAGTGATGGACCTTCCCGAGGAAATTGGGGTAATCTACCAATGAAAAGTGATCGGCCTTTGATCTGATCATCCATCAGGGAAACCGTTGGTCTACCCAATTTTCTTTCTTTATCATCCTTCTATTTTCGTTACTCTTCCTGCCACCGGTATGCCTAATCCACAATACTTAATTTCTCAATCACGATCGTATGTCTCGCTGTAGTTTTTGCTCAGTTTGTGCTGATTTACATTTCACTGCAGTGTAGGGCAAGCCTTCCAATTTGGTGCTTTCATTGTCCTCCCATGGCGGAACACAGCCGCTCAGAGGATCTTGACGCGGCCATTAACCAGCGTGATATGAACGCTCGATTAGAGAGGTTGGAGTCTTCTCTTGATGGAATCACTCGTGCCATCGGAGTCTCCGGTTCCGATTCCGACGCTCAACAGGTAATTTCATTGTTTATTTGCTGCGTTTTACTTCTCAGTGTTGCGCAAACAGGGCACAACATAAATATTAAGATTAAGAATAAGAAGAAAAGAGGCTACTGAGTTGTGGTCCTGTAAATATTCATCTTGTTTCAACTATTAGGTGGCGATTTGATATACAGGTGCTGTTCTCTGGTGAACCGATGTGACAGCGACCGTGCTCATCGTTTCAACTTGTCTAAATTTGATTTGAAAGATCTGTATTTAAAATTTGTAATCTATAATTTTTTAATAATAAATTTATTTTTTTAAGAAATGTTAGTTATAAAAATTATTTCAAATATAATCTGATTTTTGATGAGCATGGAACGAGTTTCCGGAATATCAACCTCTGGTTATTTAAATTTTGTTAAATTTGTTGTTGTTGTTGTTATTATTATTAATATTATTATTATTATTATTATTCATTAGCAGCTTTTCTGTGATAATTTCAATTTTTCAAAGAAATGATTATCTTCAAATTGCTTGTCTATATTTTCAAAAGTGAAAAAAATGTATAAGAATGGAATAAAATTAAATCTGAACTTTTTATTTTTTATACCACTATTGACCTTCTCAATTTGTATCTTTGATTGGGATGACTGTTTCAATATTCTCATCCAAAGATCATGTCTGTTTCATGGCCCAAAAAGATCGCTTCTGTTTTAAAACGATCTAACCGTCAAAGTCCTGTTGGACTGGGGTTCAAACTCATTGGGCCTAAAGCCCATTGGGGCATCACACTTTTCTTCAAATTAATTTCCGATTCATATTGTTATTTTGTTGCCATTTTATTGCTTTTTAGAAATTGTACTTCTTGGATCAAGAGGACAAGGTGAACAACTTGTACCATTAGTTTGCTGATTGTTGTCAATGTCTTTCAATGATCTTTCTGCCTCTTTTCTGTCTGGACTCTCAATGAAACAGTGTATTTCATGAGAAGTGTCTTGTAAACCGTTGGATTCAAAACTAAGCTTTAGTTTTAGTTCTTCTCTATCTTTTTTGACTGTTTTTGTTGCTATATTTTGGAAAATTTGAGCTTATTTTGTGCAGTGGATTATTGCAGCAGAGGTTGAGGAAAGAAAAGGGAGCAAAAGACCATGAAAAGAAAGAAGAGGCTCACCTTTACGTCATTATAATGGTGATCGGTTCCTTATCTCGATTACACTGCTCCTTTTACTTTACCAGAATTCTCGGTGTTGCTAAATCAATTGTATTACTGGTTCTGAGTAATGCTTCTTATAGGCGGCATGACATGAAGATCCTACACAACAGATTGGAAGATATGTATATTTTGATCTTGTAGACTATGGCAAAGTGAAACGCTTTCGTGTGAAAAAGCAGACGCTTTTTAACCAGTTCAAGGTACAACAATCTACCATCCTTTTACTCTTCTGCAAGAATTGTCTAACTTGGCACAGTGTGTTAACTTATTTTGTTTCTTCTATAACATGCTTTTGCTAACAGCTTAGTCTGGTCTTGCGTGGTTATGTTTTTTTCCCAAGACTACTGCATTCCTTAAAGAAAATTGACTAGTGAAAAATGTTAGCACGCTGCATAGCGATCAAATTGCAGTACAAATTGTTAGTTGCAAGTGTTTGCACCGTAATCATAATTTCGTTGAGGCCCAAGCCCTAAGTGTTTTTAAATGGTTGACCTTAGTGTTCTGCATAGCGATCAAATTGCAGTACATATATGTGTATCTTCGTGTTCATGACTGATAAACCTTTCACTTAGATTCGTATAAGAACTAACCAATACTGATGCAGCATCAAATAGGTAAATAGCGATCAAATTGCAGTACATATATGTGTATCTTCGTGTTCATGACTGATAAACCTTTCACTTAGATTCGTATAAGAACTAACCAATACTGATGCAGCATCAAATAGGTAAGTTTTAATGTGTAGAACAATTTAAAGCAGAAATGGTTTTAGATTGTTGATAATAATTAATAGTATCAATCTCTTCTCTCAGAAATTTTTTGGATCTGAGCATTATAAATTCAATCATTGACAAGTATTCAAAGCCGTTATAAATGGAGTTTTGAAATGTTTAGACTGATTTTGATGTTTCCTAAAACAAGTTTTACTTTTAAAAAAAAAAAACACTTTAGAAAGTGATGGTTTATGTGGCAGCTATGCTGGACATCTCTGTTTACCTTTGTGTTCATGGCAGATAAATCTGCATCATTTATCTTGAATCTTATGGGAATTAACAATATCATAGTTGCATCAAATGGGGAGTTTCAATGCATACAACAGTTTAAAGCCGGAATGCTTTTATAATGTTGATGATAGTCTATTGTAGTAGCTAACTTTTTTTTTTGTATTAGTGCTAAATTATGTGAGTGATGATTGCTAAGTTCTTATGATTCTGTGGTTGAATTGTTTTCTGTAATTTTTTATTATTTGTAAAATGCAGGCTGGGGTTGCAAGAGAGTTTGGCGTCCCACTGCAATTTCTACGCTTTCGGCTTTGGGCAAGGCGTCCAAACCAAACTTACCGTCCTTATAGGCTGGTGACACCACTTGATAGGGGTGAGCAACAAACCCATTACCCGCTAGCCCGCCCATGACCCATGAAATTTTTGCCCATTTAAGCCCGCCCAATTAGCCCAAATAAGATATTATAAACGGGCGGGCTTAAATGGGCGGGGTAGCCCATTAAACGGGTTGGGCTATGGGCAAGGTATTGGGCTGCCCATACCCGCCCGTTTAAGTTTTAAGTTTTTAAAAATATTTTTATTCTTCATTTAATTGATGATATTGTTTCTCATTCATCTTTTATCAAACATTCATGTTTGTCTAAGCTTTTATTTTATCCTTTAGGTAAAAGTTGGAATTTTCAAAGTTTATGAGACTTTATGATTGGTGACTACTTTTATGATTTTATCAGACTTTAATTGTTTGCGAATCTAAGTGAGGTTGTGTGATTGAATATGGTTGATGTTATTTCATATTTGATTTGCTATTTGGCATGTAAAATTTATTGACAGCTTCATAAGGTTACATATACAAAATAACTATATTGAAAAAAAATTTAAAAAAAATAAATGGGTTACCCCGTAACCCGGTCAGCCCAAACGGGCTGCCCCGTAGCCCATTTAATACGGGCTAAATGGGCTACTACCGGGTTATGGGTTAGCCCATGCCCATTTATGAATAAATGGGCGGGCTATGGGCTAACCTTCGGGTTAGCCCACCCCGCCCATTGCTCAGCCCTACCACTTGAGGAAACCCAATCTGTAAAATTTCCAGCTTGAGCCTTTTTTTTTTTTTTTGGAAAGTTGTTTACCCTTCATTTCCTTACTTCCGTATGGCGTTAGCTATAACAACCCTCATATTTATTTATTTCTCTAACTACTGCTGAGTTTCTTGGTCTAAGCAATATGGTAGTAGCCTTTTTATTTTTCTTTTTTTAAAAAAGGTGATTTTTTTTTTAATTGAAGCTTAGTTTTTTTACACCATCATTGCCATTAAAGGTCATTAATGTATCAGCTACAAGGATGTTAGGCATTTTAGTCTCGTTGGTAGGCGTAACAAAAACCTCCAAATGATGAGCTGTAGAGATGTTAGGCATTTCTAATTAGTTGGCAAGTTTAACAACAACTTCAAAATTATAAGTTGGAAGAGTGTTAGGCATCACCAATCAAGGTACCTATTAATCCTACCCATATTAGATTCCAACTTGTTATACTTGAAAACAAAAGCTGGGTGCTCCGTGTTTAAATGGGATCACAGGAAACTTTGACAACTAATCCTGCTTCTCATCAAAATATTGTTGAGGTGCCACTTGTGGGAGGTGGTGCACAACATATTCTTTGAGCACATCAGTGGTCCACGATCTGTTTAAAGCCCTCTGGTTGCTATCATAGTTAAAAGAAATAAACTTATAATAAGAGTAACATCGATCGTTACCTTGGGCCTTGGACTTCCAAAGTCCAGAAATATCATTCAACCATTAGCCCAAACCAAACTTATATTTTCAAACATACGAACTGATAAATCAGTTTAATATAAACTATAGAGCTCATTAGTCAAAAGTCAACACTTTCGAAGGAGCGTTACATGCAGAGTCTAAGATGTCTCGGGTCTCCTCGAGGCCCTGTCATACTAGATAGTAGTAATTAAAAGTATTATTTTACATCATGATAGTAGATGAGCCTTATGTGGCAATATATAACAAGTCAGCACATAGAACAAAAGCAGGGAGGCTATACAAGTTATAACAGCACACTATGCCTCCGGAGCCTTCCCTGATGGGCCAAATATAAACTAATAAATTAATTAAACTTCTCAATCACCATTCCAAAAATCCCACAAGACAATTTTCATAGCTCAAAAGATATAACATATCTACTCAAGTTCCAAATATTAAATATTATTCTAAATACAGCAAAATACTCACAAACAACATATTAGCACATATAACAAGTGGAAAGTGGTTACCTCTCGTCAAAGTAATACTAAGAATTACCACAAGGTCAATCCTTTGCTCACTAATAATTAATCTACACAATTAATATAACTAATTAATTAATTAATTAATTAATTAAATTTATCTATATTAGTTAAATTTCTAATTTAATTAAATTTTTATTCTAAATTCTCTCAACTCTCATAACCCAAAAATTATGAAGTATTTTAGAAACACTTAAAATTTCTAACAACCCAAATTATTTATTTACCACCTCCAAATTATTTACCTTAATAAAAAGGATTTTCAACAATTTCCAAATATAAAATTATTATGTTATAAATTCTAAAAACTCTCTTTTTAAGTTTAAACCTCAAAATCAAACTATCAAAAATTCAATAATACTTCAAATATTTATAACTAAATAATCTAATCAAAACTTTAATGGTACAACTATCATATATATATTTCCATAAATAATAAAATTTTTAGCTACAATAATTATTTTAAAATCTTTAGTCACCCAATAAATAAAAATAAACCGATTAAAATCTTAATAATATGCCAAAACCCAAATAAATTACTTAATTTGAATTTAATCGGTAAAAATATAATATAAGTCATATATAACAGATTTTTCAACTAGAAAAACTAATTTGAATACTAAAAACCAACAAATAGACAAATCTAACCGATTAAAATTAACAACTCATTAACTTCTAAATTTTGATAGTCATCTTTTGTAAAAACTCAATACTTAGATCATATATAAGTCTCAAAATTTTCTCCAATCACTATAGTAATAACGTAAATAGGAAGCCTAAAATATACAGGAAATATTTATAAAGAAAGTTTGATAAAAAGAAGTAATTTTATGTACCTAAAATATCTTCAAAGCTTAGCCTTCTCCTTCACGAGCACTGCTGCTACGCTCTTTCTATTTCTCTCTCGCTCTCTTTCTCTCCTCTCCTCTTTCTCTCACGCGTTCTCTCCCAACTTCTGCGTCCCCTCTCCCTTTTATGCTGCAAATTCTAACCACCCTTTACCATTTCCTCCCCTCTTTCTCTCACCCTTTCCTCCCCAAAGTCTTCCTTCTCTCCCCCAAAGTCTTCCTGATGCCAAAATTCCCACACGCCTCTCCCAAATTTTTCACATCCAAAATTTTCCACCGTAACATTTCAACTTTCCACCAACTTTTGGTGGAAAGTTGAAATGTTACGGTGGAAAATTTTGGATGTGAAAAATTTGGGAGAGGCGTGTGGGAATTTTGGCATCAGGAAGACTTTGGGGAGAGAAGGAAGACTTTGGGGAGGAAAAGTAATTGCACGAAGGAAAAATGGTAAAGGGTGGTTAGAATTTGCAGCATAAAAGGGAGAGGGGACGCAGAAAATGGGAGAGAACGCGTGAGAGAAAGAGGGGAGGAGAGAAATAGAAAGAGCGTAGCAGCAGTGCTCGTGAAGGAGAAGACTAAGTTTTTATGCTGCAAATTCTAACCACCCTTTACCATTTTTCCTTCGTGCAATTACTTTTCCTCCCCAAAGTCTTCCTGATGCCAAAATTTTCACACGCCTCTCCCAAATTTTCCACATCCAAAATTTTCCACCGTAACATTTCAACTTTCCACCAACTTTTGGTGGAAAGTTGACTCTATTTTTTTTAAAAAAATTTTTTTTTAGGATATTACACCTAACACCCTTGTAGCTGATACATTGATCACATTTGATGGGAATGACGGTGATGGCCAGGATGGTAATGAGAATGATGGGGATGATCAAAATTCGCCAAGAGTTTTAAGAAGAATCGAGAAGACAAATCCATGGCTCAAAGATTATGTAGTGGCATCTATAGTCGGGTCTCCTAAGCGTTGAAGGAAGGTGAGCTAAGAATCAAGATTTTTTATTTCTTATTTATCAAATTTTTTCTGACATGAAATTTTGAACAAATTAGGTAAAACTAGACGAGAAATATGTGGGGCTGGTGTTTCGCTAGAGTGATGAGTGGTTACTAACCTCTCTTTTCCTGCTTCCTTTTTTTTTTTTTTTTTGTTATAGTTACTGCTGTTTGTTTATTATGAAAAAATTACCATACTATATACTTGTATTGATTATATACCAGTAACTTACGCATCATAGATATTTGCTACTTGGTTTTATGTACCTACAAACGCCTACATCATATCTGTAATATTTTTCGCTTGCCATTATGAAATGGATCTCTTATCTTTCTAACCTTTTGTTTTGCATCTTCATTGATGATCTTCCTGGGTTAAATGCAGAAAGGTATATCACTTTTTAACAGAAAACGTTCCAAGGGTTTTGATTTTTTGACCGGCAACAAAAAAATTGGTAGTTCGCCAAAAGAAGTGCCTTTTTTTCCTCAAGAACACTGCTTCCCTTGATCAAACCAAGATTGGTGACTATATGGGGGAAAGAGACGAATTGTCTCTCAAAGTTGTGCATGCTTATGTTGACTGCTTTAATTTCAAAGGCATGGATTTTCGTGAAGCCATAAGGTTTTTTCTTTGGGGCTTCAGGCTGCTTGGTGAGGCACAGAAGATTATTGATTGCATCATGGACAAGTTTGCTAAGCGTTATTGTAAATGCAATCTAAGTTCTTTTAGTAGAACAGATACTTCATATGTCTTGGCTAAATTAGTTGATATATGTTCAAGAAAGTCATTGTGAATTTGTAAATGACAATGTTTTATTATCATTATTTCTAATATATAACTCAGCGAATTCAGGATATCTTATTTTCTGATAATGTTGAATGTGCGTTTGACATGGGTTTTTGGGTTACATTGTTGATGACCTTCCAGATGACAAAGGCTGATTTTATTCAAAACAATTGGGGAATAGATGATGGAAAGGATCTGCCTGAAGAGTATCCTGGGGCCCTGTATGATCAAATTTTTAAAAGCTAAATCAAGATGAATGGTGATTTTTCTGCACCCCAGAGCAAACATGCAAATAGCTTTAATAGATTGCTGGGTTTGGATGGTTTACTCAATCTTATGAATTGGCAGCAGAATGAGGATAAAGTATTAGCTGCTAACGGCCTTCTCATTCGTCACGTTGAGGAGCAGTTTAAGTCAGGAAAATCAGAGTAAGCTAAAATATTGGCCCATTTTGGGAATGATTTTGTGGAAATGTACTCTCTTACAATGCTAATCATACTAATTCTTTCTTTAGTGTTTATGCTGTTCTTTCATATGTGGGGATTTTCTATTTGATTATGCTACCTTGGCTGCTTTCGATAATATCTGTCACATTTAAACAAATATTTTAGCGCGTGAAGTCTCTACATTTAGTATATGCTACTTATTTGTGGGGGTTCCAATTTTACCTTTTGTTGCAGATCTGTTTATCATGCTGTCACAGATCTGACAGTATTGAGGTTTATGGTGGAACTCTGCTGGGGTCCCACGTTGGCTGCTCTCAGTGTAACCCTTGACCAGAGTGATGACAGGATAGCGACTTCTGAATGCTTGCAGTGATTTCGACATACTGTGCATGTTACAGCCGTGATGGCGATACAAATTACAAACTCAGAGGGCTGCTTTCGTTACATCTGTTGCCAAGTTTACATATCTGCATTGTGCTGCAGATATTAGCTGATATTAAAGTACGAATACAACAGAAACTTCAAGTTCCTGATGAGAAGTTTCCCAATGTACGTTTCTTCTACCCATGAATCCCAGGCTTCTGAATAAAAATTGGTTGCAATGTTGTGTGTTTTACTGGCAAAAAATGGAATATCATGTTCGATGTTACTAAACCTTTTATGTTTATTATTATATTCTTGTGGCTAGTGGAAGTTTGCAGTTCTTTCACTTGGGCAACCTGAGTACCTTCAGGACTCAAACATCGTATCCAGTTGATTTCAGGTACACCCATTGAACCTCAATTAAATTTCTATACTTGTTGGAGTTGAGTCATACCATTATTTCATTTTGTTAACTTGCATTTATATTTACATTTTTTTATGTAAAAAATTCTTTCTTATGATAAAGAAGGGATGTTTATAGTGCTTGGGAGGAATATCTTGGCTTAGAGCATGCTGATAACGCTCCTTGAAGGGATGTTTATAGTGCCTGGGACCGTGTTCTTTATTAGGGAACCTTACCGGAAAGTGTAGGTGACTGGTTGCATCTTAAAACATAGATATCACTAGATGCTCAAAATTTGACGTTTGTTTTCAGAGTAAATGATGAAAGTTTGGCAGAGTGCTTCTTAGTTATCTTTTTTAAGTATGAGGTTGTGAGTTTGAACTCTATAAAAAATATAATGGCTATGTGAATTATAACCCAAAAAAAAAAAAATTGGGATGTATGGTGCATACAGTTGTGACCTATTTGAGATTCAAACTGCCTTCAACTAGTTTTGCAGCAACATAGCCTTAACAAGTTTTATCCGCCAAGAATTTATTACACGCAAGCCATTAGTGCCATGCTTCAATGGAAGTTATGGAGAACGTTGCCTTCATTCGAATTGAGACGAGACACCAATTGTTATGCGAGCTGAGCAAAATGTAAATCCTGAGTTTAATGGGCTAACAGTAAATATTGGATGAGAAGGAAGTCATCAAGTCAAAGCCTTTGGAAGCATAAAGAAATGGGACCCCGGTCAGCCCCTTGAGGATTGGGTATGCACCCTGTGTTTCGAAAAGATAGAACCCGTGACTGTTGGTTAAAGTGAAACAATTCCTACTAGTTAGTCCAAGCACTCGGCGATAACGGGAGCTATGTTATTAATATTAAGTGCATGTCTTAAATTGAGACAGTGGAAGATTTGATTAGATCCCTTCTCATTAATGATTGATATCTGATTTTTCATTTTATGAAATTTCTTTCTTTCTATGTATTTTTAATTTTAATTTTTGACCTATTGATGAAAAAATTTTCTACGAAACTTTTCAAAAATTCACTAATTTTAAGCAATTTGTCTTATCTACTTTTCACCTCTAAGTGAACAAATATCTCAACTGATTTCATTCATCATATTTAAGCAGCAACATTCCTATTTAAAAGAAAATCATAATTGGTCTATGACCTTTTCGCTTACTTCTTTGTTCTCGTCGTAACGAAGTTTTAGGCATAACATAACTATTATGCCATATGAAGATCAGTTAAACTTTGATTTCATCCTGATACTTATGAACTTTTTATAGGAAGTAAGCATCCTAAGTCATGATGAGAGGGATTAACAAAACTCCATACCGGAAAGCATGCATTGAAATCCCTGCTTCTATTCCTTGGTTACTGCGGCCAGTTGGAACCCTTGCCTTCATGTAATAATATGCTTTCGAGTAGGACACAATAATTGAACTGAGTTTGATAATGTTAAGGTGCTTTTTAAACATGAAATTAGGACGGGTTGCAGGTTGCCTGTGGTGGGCCGCAAGTTAGACGGTACCGGCTTAAAAGGCTCGTTTTCTGGTATGTTGGTATTTTGCCAACCCTAACCCATTAAGGTGGATTAGCGGGCCAACTTACCAATCCATCAGAATTTTTTTTTCCTTGCTTATTTATTTTTTTATTTTATTTTTTTAAATGTTAGTAGTTACATATAATCAAAAATAAAAAAACACTAAAAATAATATAAAATATTACAAACATCCAAATAAAAATTACAACACAATAAAATACAAATAGTATATGATTGTCCAATTTCCCAACATGATAATGCAGTTTGCATATTTTTTTCCAGTGAAACTAATGAGCAACACTGAATAACTCTACCTAGTTATTTCTAATAGCAATGAAGTTTGAAGTGAAAGTCTGCTTTACTTTTGCTTTCGTTATTTATTTATTTATTTTAAAAAATAGGTGGGCCAACTCGTCGCGGGTTCAGGTTAGGATGATGTGAGTTATATTTTTTAAGGTAGTGGTGGGTTGGCTTTTGGCCAACCCTAACCCGTCATTTTTTGCGGGTTAGACCCGCGGGTTCAACCCATATTACCGGCTCTACATGGAATCTATATGTGCTACTTTTATAAAGAATAAAGTGTATTTGGATTAGCGATAGCAAAACTGAATTTTATTCCAATTGACTTTTACAAACTTAAGTCAGGGTAAAAATCAGTTACTGTAATGTGATTTACGTTTAAATTGATACTTATAAGAAGTCAGTTAAAAAAGTTAACACTTGTTTGGATGATTAATAGAAAAGTAAGTTTACATGTAAAATAAATAAAAAGACATAAATTTTATTGAAGGGTAGTGTTTTATATCATATGATTTTAATGTGATAATTGTTAAAAAAATCATTAAAATTATAATCATAAAATAAAAATATTTGTTAGTGAGAAAATTATAATAGGGATTTCAAATTAATAAAAAGGATTTAAATTAAAGGGTTTGTATATAAAATTAATTTGCAAAGTACTACTACTCTGTTTATAAAAAATTCATTAGGTCTTTATCACCAAATAAATTTTTAATGAAGACTTTTTTTTTCAATTTTCTTTAAGTTTATTATTTAATTTTTTTTTCTTTGGATACTTTTATAAACATGCTTTTTTTGTTCTATTTATAAGACCATACTTTTTTTGTTCTATTTATAAGACAATTTCAGCTTGTTTAATACATATTAAAAAAAAACTCTATAATAAATGAATGACAAAATTGTATATTCATGCCAAAAAGTAATAAAGTGATTTATAAATAGAATTAAAAAAATCTTCTTTTTCTACCTTATAAATAAGATTATAGAAGAACATAATTATTTAGTATTTTTGGAGTAATTTTTATTTTTATTAAAGTAAAGTAGGACTCATTTTAATACACTTATATCTCATCTCATGGTCATCCTTTTTCTCTCTTTAGGGTGACTTTTTTCTAAAAGCTACAAATTTTGACTTTTGCTTTAACCTAACTTTTTTTTGAAAAGCCCATTTGCTCAGAAGTTAATTCAAACAATATCTTACCCTTAAATAAGCCACTAACTGAAGTTTCATTCTACTTAATGTGCATTTTCTCTTCTGAACGGCATTCTAAACATGCCCTTATTGTTGGGGACTTAGCTTAGGATTTGCCTGTGATGTATGCTTTTAAAAAGATATCAATTTTTCTATGTGCTTATGTGGTTGATCCTGTCCATGTCTATGTGTTTGCAAGTCTTTTCCCTAATGGAAAAGATTCATTAATGATCGATATTGGAAATTACGAGCAGAGAAGGGGGATTGGCTGTGTTAATGAGGAAAATAATTTCTTAAAAATAATGGATCAAATTGTGTTAATATTTGAGCTTTTGATGCTTTTTAATGAATCTTCCCATTTCTCTTTGTGTTCAAATTGCTGACTGGCAGAGAAAACTAATAATCTTGGTCCTCATTGTTAACTTTAGAGATTTCAGAGAAATAAGAAGAAAAGATGGAAATCAGATGTATTATTTATGATAGAGCACATGCTCATACAATCATTGTAACCCACTTGGGTTAACACTAATCATCCCTTATACAAGAGTGATAAACAAATCCCATAACCTATGAGGATTCTTGAGGTGGGAGACCCAAGTTAACCTCCCCCTTTTATAGTGAAAATTATATTATCTCACACTCTAAACACATCACACTAAACCTTTTATATAGGCCTATCTCACTTAGCAAATGACTCAAGTATCCTCTCTCTAACATGCCCCCTCAAGTTGAACACCTCTTAACTAAAGTGATCAACTTGACAAACACAAACCATGGAGGTGGAGAGAATAAAACCTTTCAACTTAGTCAAACAATTTGCTAAACAACGTGATAACAAACCCTCAAACTTCGAGAGTAATATTTGAGGCGAGGACCATGTTACCCTCCCTCTTTTGGTGTGGAGACACTTTCCTAACACACCTATACATGAAGTGAACTCGCAATTTCAATATGCAAAACAACATGATGTCAGAGTACTCTTCCCGACACCACTTTGCTGATTTTCTTCAGGCATGCTTGAATTTGCAGGTAGGGGAAAATATTCAGTTACTATCATGGGCTCATTTAGTGAAGTCCCACCCAAGCATTGACTATTTCTTGCGTAGTTTCCAAAGCAAGTTATCACCAACTAGCTACGAGTATGTAGTAGGACTTTTAGCTGGATCTCTTGTAACATATTGTAGTGGAAACCCTCTTCTTCCCAGAACCTCGTCTTAGTGAGCCAGAACTAGGACTTCCACAAACACTGTGCAAGCCTCCATCTTCTTCTTTACTTCCTATCCTGTGCTTCTACTTCTTTGCCTCCTGCAATATCCTCTCAATCTCTTCTTTGCTCTTGAAATATCTCAGAAGCAGAGCCTTTCATTAGCCTTGCTCCAATACCCAAGCAGTGATGAGGTGCTAAAACACCGAAGCCCTTCAATCTTCACATACAACTAATATTGACGAAGGTGACGATTTGACCTGAGCAACATTGGGATTCTCCTGCACCACAGCTCTCATGCAACACTTTTTTTTTTTTTGGGTTCCTCCTTGTCAAGTCTTAGGGGGTGTTTGGCAAAACCAAAACCACGGTTTCAGAATCACTTTTCCGCAAAACGAGGTAACCTCATCCACATATTTACTTCGTAATCCGTAAAAGCACTTCTGAAACCATAGTTTGGCTTCTATCCAAACACCTCCTTAATCCTTTCAATGATTGATTGGCTTCCTCTTTCATTGATTCATAATCTCGGACTTAGCAAGATATATATGCAATATTCCCTTTCATCTTGCAATATAAAACAATGGTTTCTTCCTTCATTCTTGCCCACTATGAAAACAACAAGAGCAGTTTGCAAACTTTCTAGAAGCAATACTTCCACTTGCAGGATAACAGAGTTTTCAACACAAGATGATATTATAGCCCAGCTTCGTACGCCTTGAGGAAAATAGGAAAAAAATGCGCCATCGAAGAAAAGTGATAGAGGCATTACCGTCAGGGTCTCAAGACGCAGCTAGTGAGGCATTCAGCATTAGATTGGAATGCAAATTTAAAAGAAGACAACCTTTCGTCCACGGTGCTTCATGATCTTGGACTGAGCATCAATGAATATAATCTTGACGTCTTGGTGAAATGTCGGAACGAAATATCTCTCTCCTCAGTCCTCACGACTTCATCAACTATAGGGTTCTCAGCGTATCTAAAGCCCATTTGGCCCCATCACCGAAAGATTCCTCAATTTCCACCATCACGCTTGACGATGGACTGGATCTTGAAACAGAGAGGAATAAAAGGGTGTGAATACAGAGAACACGATCGAAGATCTTACAGCAGTCAGAAGAGTGATCGTTGAAGTAGCCTTGACGAAGCTGCAAACCACGGTGTCAACGCATATCCACCAACTGGCGCCAAAGATGGTACCCCGCAACGCTAAACCCAGAGATCGCCTAATAGATGAGGCGACAAGGTGAGGCTTGACTTGCTATCTTTGAAGTTCTTCGACGGCGATAGAAACAATCTTGGAAGGAAGTTTGTACGGCAGCGACGATGTTCAGCAGCGCCGTCGCATGACGATGGGTATGGCCAAGACTGAACAAAGATTGCGAAGGCAAAACGTGGAACGGAAGCTGGTGACGACGGCGAAACAAGAAAGGTAGGGTTGCTCAAAGAATCCTCAAAACGCAGCGTTTGAAACTACTGGCAAACATGACAATTGAACCCCTTGGCTACGGTTGGCTACGGTGGCAAAACAAGAATCACCGCTTCGATAATTTTGGCCCAAATATTGACCTGCTCATGATACCATGTTAACTTTAGAGATTTGAGAGAAATAAGAAGAAAAGATGGAAATCAGATGTATTATTTATGATAGAGCACATGCTCATACAATCATTGTAACCCACTTGGGTTAACACTAATCATCCCTTATACAAGGGTGATAAACAAATCCCATAACTTATGAGGATTCTTGAGGTGGGAGACCCAAGTTAACCTCCCCCTTTTATGGTGAAGATTACATTATCTCACACTCTAAACACATCACACTAAACCTTTTATATAAGCCTATCTCACTTAGCAAATGACTCAAGTATCCTCTCTCTAACACTCATCACTAAGAAATGGAATTCCACTTCTTGAAGCATGATCTAAATGATGGCTTTATGTTTGACAATGAACTTTAGAGGATGTACGTGTTATAAAGTATTACTCAATACTCCTTTAGCAAAAATAATTATTAATAATTTTACATAAATTAATGAATTTTGTTTAAATTAATTAATTTTTTAAAATTTCAAAATTACTCTATATGGAATTGATTAATTATAGGAGGCTGTGTAGTTTATTAGAGCCAGGAATTTGGGTTAATCTCTCAATCAGATGTTTGATTTGCCAAAGTCCGAGAAAATGGGATGCAGGGAATGCCTCTCATCTGACCATCGAGTATCAGTCAAGGGTAACAGTTAGCTTAGTGGGAAATGGATGCGAAATGACAAAATTACCTGCAAGCCTCCTCCCTTATAGGAGCAATAGGAGCAATTTTGTCGCTATCTTTTTTTTTAAATAACAATTTTATCGCTATCTTTTGTTATTGACATATAAACTAAATAATTAATTTGCTAAGATTAAAATAATTATGGTAAAGTACCACCCGTTCTAATGTTATTTGGAAGTTATATCCAATACCTTTATTTTAGTTATGACACATTCAACATCTTAATATTATTTTTCAATTATATCTGTCATTATAATCCTATTTATCGTGTATTTAATATTTAGTAATCTTATTTATAGTACATGTTGAATGCACTATAAATAAGATTAAAGTGCCAGTTGCCACTGAAAAATAATATTAGGATGTTGGTTACTGTTTTATTTGAGAAATTAGTTAACTTGATTAATAATGTGTTAATTTTCTTAAAATATATTTTTCAATTATTTGCGTTAGAAATATCTCTTGATAAAAACCTCTTTAAATGTGTAATCAATAAGAATAGTTTAAGGAAAAAAAAACCTATACTTACATCAAGTTCTTTATATCAATTATGTCAAGTTTTAATCAAACATGACTATGTGTCTTATTTTTAAAATAATGTCATTTAATTATAAACCCAAGTAAATAAAACAGGACATATGGCCATATGTGATTTGAAGACTTAACATAATAAATATAAGAAACTTGATCTAAATATTTTTTAAGGAAAAATTATAAATTTGAGAGATAAAAATAGATTGATACCTTACTATTATTACTTAGGATAAATGTAAACCTTTTAATTAGTTCTTATATTTAGAACCAAACTATTTAAAATATTTATTGCATTATAAAGTGAAAACAGGTTAGATTAGCCTTGCTTTGCCTTACTGACATGGGTTTTGAAATAAAGATATAAAGCCTGATTCTAAATCTAAGCTTATATATAACATTTTCTAAGGCTCAAGTCTAAACCTAAGCATTGTAAAAGATATTACTTCAAATCTTTTTTAAATGTCCATTTAAAATATGGGCTTTTAAATATGTTTAAAATCCTATAACTCTAACGTCATATATAACTATTTAAACCTATAAAAATATTACATATAAATTAAAGGGTGGAGCTTGTGTAAATGATAAGATATGAAACTTTGCATTAAAGCTAAATTAGTAATTTTAAAGATAATTTAAAAAATTCATTTATATTATACTATATAAAATAGTGCATGGTAAAAAATAAATAAATAGATCAGGTCTGTAAGTCTATAAGCTCAGCTTTATTAAAATAGTCCTTACTTATTTACTTAAATAGGTCTAGAAAATAAGTTTTTTTTTTTTTTGCTAAAGTATGGGTATCCTCCTATTAGAAGCAATCTTATTCGAGGTATTGTTGGGCACTAAATGTGGGTACCTCTCCTAGCAGAGATTTAAACTTTAGTTCATCATGTCGTGAGGGATTAATCTCTTTCGCTAGACCCAAACCTGTTGGTTGGTCTAAAAATAAGTTTGAACCTACTTATTTACTATTCACTAAAGAAACTAGGGTAGACTATAGCCTTAATAAATACTACTTTCGGTTCTAATTATAAGACCTCACTTATAGTTTATAAATAAGATCTTATAATTAGGACCGGAAGTAATAAGAGTTTAAACTACTCCAAGAAAAGAGAGGTTAAATTACTTCCCCCATAAGTCTACTATAATGGTCACACCAATACATTACTATTGTATATCAATCATAGTGCATTACAACTTAGAAAATGACAAAAAATAGCTAAAGAAAGTGAGAAAAATGGAAGCAGAAGAAATCCCTCAGAAAAGGCCAGGAGGAAGAGAAAGTTGGAGAGGAGCGGGCGATTCACAAAATTCTTCACACACTTCTCCTGAAAATCTTTCCTCATACATTTTTTTGGCAAGCATTGATATACTCTTATTGAAAGTAATTCGAGGTACTGTCAAACATTAAATATGGGTAACTCTTTTACAAAAAATTTGAACCCATCATATTGTAAGGGACTAATCCCTTCCATTAGAATTAATCTCAGTTAGTAAAACCTTTCCTCATATAAGCCATGTTCTTTAAACCTTTTGTCATGCTTTTCGGCCCATTTACTTCATATATAGCTCATATTTCCTTTTGGCCCATTTCCATATAGCTTAGTATGTTATTTTTTTTAAGTTGAAGTATATATTTAGTCCTTTAATTTTATATACAGTTTCAATTTGATTTTTAATTTTAAAAAGTATACTTTTAGTCCTTTAATCTCAAAATTGTTAGTATTAAATGATATTTTTTGTATCAATTATGATTGTTTTGAATACTAAACTTAATATGTTAGCATTTAGTAATATTTTATTAGTATTTAAGAGTTCAATATCATTATTTTTTATTAACAATTTTAAAAGTATACGACTAAAAGTTTACTTTTAAAAATTAAAGTATTAAAATAAAATTTTATATAAAGTTAAAGCGCTAAAGTAACTTTAATCCATTTCTTTATTATTATTATTATTATTATTTTTTGGTTACTTTCCTTTCCACCGGTGTACTTAATCCGCAAGGCAATACAAAAACGCAGCGTAGATTGTGCATCTTCCTTCGGCTGGACGCTGAGCATTACATGCGTTTATATTTCACTGCCTTTTTGCTCTGCAGTCTTCGGCAACCCTTTGCATTACAATTTGGTGCTTTAATTGACCTCCAATGGCCGAACAGACCCGATCAGAGGATCTTCGGCCGGACGTTGGATGTGTAACTTATATGATAGAACAGCGTGTGATTAACGCTCGATTAGAACGGTTGGAGTCTTCTCTAGATGGGATTACGCGCGCGATGGACTCCTTGACTCGGAGTGTGGATCGTTTGCTCCACGCCCAGGCCATCGAAGTCTCCAGTTCGGTTACCGACGCTCATATGCCAGCCAACATCAACAGGTTTTTCGATGAGAAATACCAACTCTCTTCTTCTTCGTCTATCTCTCAACATTCTCTTCTTCTTGATTCTGCTTCATCGTTCCTTTTTAGCGTTTATGTTTCCGTAAGGGCAACATATCATTATACTCACGGATTATACTTGGATCATACTTGTACTTGCACTGTTCAAGTCTTCTGGGAGGATTTTTTTACTAATTTTCCCTTTTTTTTGGGCCATTATTCATTATTTCATTGTTTATTTGCGGCATTTTATTTGCTCTGTATTAATATTCTCAGTGTTGCGCAACCTAGCAGAGGATACTGTTTTGGTCCTGAAAAGGCTCACTAAAGGCTCACTTTATTTTAATTTGAGTAGAGATTGGTGGCCATTTGATTTGATTTACAGTTATTTATTTATTTATTTATTTTTGAAATGATGTTATTTGTTACTCGAAAAAAAGTCGAGGATACAAGCGCGGGGCATGGTGTTCCTCGACCTCTGGTTATCCAAATTTAGTTTGGATGTTTTAGATTTAAAATTTTTTATTATTAGCTTTTAAGTGATAATTTTATTTTTCAAAGAAGTGATTATCTTCCATTTACATTTCTATATTTTTAAAAGTAAAAAAACCAGGAGTATAAGAATAAAAATAAATTAAATCTGAACCTCTTTTTTGTTTTGGGCCAGCACTGAACTTCTTAACTTCAATTTTTTTTTGGGTACAATTAATTTTAATTTTTGATTGAGATCACTGTGTTTTATTTTTAGTCGGGCACATGATATCTTTGTGTCATTTTAGCCATCCAAAGATTATGTCTCTTTCACGGCCCAAAAAGATCGTTTCTGTTTCAAAATGATCTTCATGTCAGAGCCCTGTTGGAGTTCGAATTCATTGGGCCTAAAGCCCATTGGATCAGTTACGCTTTTCTCATGGACTCCAATTTAATTCCGATTGTTATTGTTACTCCAGTGATTTTATTGCTTTTTACTAGAAATTGTACCTCTTGGATCATTATTATAGAGTCAAATAGAGGGTAGAGGAAGATTCAAGGAAACATTAAACCAGAGTTTTTGGTTAACAATCTATCTAAAAATTTAGTTATTAACAAAGGGCATCATTTTTTGTAGCCAATGCAACCTAGTTGAAATGAGACTTCTTGTTGTGTTCAAAACAACCTATACTCTTTGCTGATTGTTGTCAACTAAACAATGTATTTTATGAGAAGTGCCTTGTCAAATGTTGGGCTCAAAATTAAACCTAATTTTAGTTCTCCTATACTTTCCAGTTTTGACCTTTTTTTTTTGGCTATACTTTGGATTTATGCAGTGGATTATTGGCGGAGAGGTTGATAAAAGAACAGGAAGCAAAAGAGCATGAAAAGAAAGAAGAGGCTCACCTATACACCATTATAAAGGTCATCAATTCCCTATCTTGATTTCCGTGTAATCAACTGCTTCTTAAACTTTACCAGAATTCTCCGGTGCTGCTTCTTAGGTGGCACGAGATGAAGATCTTGCAAAACAGATTGGAAAAGATATATATTTTGACCTTGTAGATCATGACAGAGTGAAATGTTTTCGTGTCAAAAAGCAGATGATTTTTAACCATTTCAAGGTATGACAATCTAGTGATCTACCATCCTTTTACTCTTCTGCAAGGACTCTCTAACTTGGCACAGTGTGTTAACTTGTTTTCTTTCTTCTGTAGCATGCTCTGCTAACAGCTTGGTCTGGTCTTGCGTGGTTATATATTAATCCAAGTCTGTGGCATTCGTTGAAGAAAGTTGAATTAAGAAAAATGTTAGCATTATGCATAGTTATCAAATTGCAGTACAAATTGTTGATTGTAAGTGTTTACACCAAGTAATTTGTTTGAGGCCCAAACCCAAGACCATTAATCTGAACAATAAAATCCCATATAATTAGGATAACATAAGCAGCAGCAGCAACAACAATTCAGGAACATCAGCAGGGAATAAATAAAAATTCTGCCGTTAAATAGTGGTCCTTATGGGCCAATTTTCTTTATCGAAAACAATAACAAATATTAAAAAGCTGTTTAAATAGAGGTTAGAAACATTCAGACCGATTTTGATGTTGCCTGAAGCTATTTTTTTTAACCACCCCGAAAAAAAAGTGGTGGACTTGGTGTCTAATGCACAGGATATCTATGTGTAAAAGTTCTTGACTGATAAACCTGCAAAATTCACGTAGATTCGCATAGGAAGTAACCAATATTCATGCAGCATCAAGTTGGTGAGTTTGTAGAACAATTTAAAGCAGAAATGGTTGGTGTCAATCTCTGCTGTCAGAATTTTTTTGGATGAGCATTTTAGCTTTTAAACTATGATGCGAGTGATGATTGTCAATTTCTTATTATGCTTGGTTGAATTATTTTCAGTGGTTATATTTCTTTGTCGATTTGCAAACTGCAGGAAGAGGTTGCGAAAGAGTTTGGCATACCAGTGCAATTTATGCGCTTTTGGCTTTGGGCAAGGCGTGAAAACCATTCCTACCGTCCTTGTAGGCCATTGACGCCCTTTGAGGAAATCAAATCCGTAATAGTTTTCTAACCAATCTTCTTGTTGTTATTTGCCCTTCATTTTTTTCCTTTATTTTGGTCTCGGCTATAGCAAGCTTCATATCTCTTTAGCTGCTGCTGACTGTCTTGGTTTGAGCTACATTCTGCTTTTGTAAAAACTGATCTTTTGCGGAAGCTTAATCTTTTCTGTTCTATTGCTGCATGTTGTCTTATTTCTAAAAGCTGTTATTTACGTGATATTGTTAGCTGGAAGCATATCTTAGATTTCATATGAGGGTGGGCTTGTCATCAGTTCACTTAGTGGTGTTTTTCGTGTATCAGTCCATTTTAACTCAACCAACTTTTTCTGGCTGTTATTTAATTCTTTCTTTTTAAAAAATAAAAAAATGTTTAGCATTATTTATATTATTTTGGATCCTCTGGTCAGTACTTTTCGTTCTGTAAGAGCAGTTAATTTCTATTAATTCTTGTCTGTATGCTATAGTACTCTGCCATGCATTAGCATCTCTACCATTTGATGCTGGTTTTCACTTGTTTCCGACCATCTTCATGTTGCAGGTTTGGCAATTGAGAAAAGTTTTAAAAGAAGTCCACATTAATCTGTTTTTGGAAGTGGAGCTGGGGCTGGTAATTTTTATATTTATGGAATGTGATTGCATCAAACATGGTATTGTTGATATTCTGCTTTTTATTTAGGATTTATGTCCCATTGCACCACCTAAATGGACGAAGGATGATATATTACTTTTCTTCAAGCTATATGATCCCCTAAAAGAGGAACTACGGTATTGAGTGATTTCGTTACTTTGCATTTGTTGAGGCCTGTTGTAATACCTACTGTTGAAGTTAGATCAATATTTCTATGGTGGCAGTTATGTTGGAAGGCTCTTTGTGAAGCTGCTTGGCAAGCCATCAGAGATATTAATGAAGTTAAATGAAATGGCTGGTTATGGTCGTGAGGAAGAGATTGTACTTTATGAGGTTGGTGCCCTAATTTTCTCGGCTGTAGCTTCATGCAAGTTTTATGCACTGTGGTTTTTATCCTTGTTTGTTGGAAGCATAGGTCCGTTCAAAATCAGTTCCATCCACATCTAACCAAATTAATCCAATGTCTTGTTTGATCTTTGTTGGGAGTTTGGGCATGTCTATCAGGTCAATTCCATGTAACCCCCTTTTTTCAAATAACAAAGCAAATATATTATAAGTAAGATGATTAAAATACAAGAGGTCTAGTTGCTATCCACGGGGAAAAGTTGAAGGAAAATTTTGATGTTGCTCAGCAGGGGTTAAACAAATCTTGAATGACACAATTTCGGTAGTTCATGAAGAATTTAATCTTCATGCGCGTCACTCTTTCTATGGGGTCTTGCAACCTGAATTATTTTTTTTTTGACTTTGGTCACATCATTTACTTGATATTTAGATTTAGGAATGATTTGTGATCTATAGCCCTTTACATGTTTAATTTTTGAACTGAGCACTCTGAATGTCTCTGTGATTAATATGTCCGACCCTTCTTATTCTAACGTGTATATCAGTGACTGACGGAAATCCATAATTAATGACTGGAGTGTCCTGTTAAGTGTTTTTTCCTTTTGGGTTGCGTCTTCGAATTGAGATCTCCTGTATCTGTGTTTTGTGCAGGAAATTAAGTTCGAACCATCTGTCATGTGTGAACCCATTGACAAGGAACTATCGTATGCAGAAAGTCAGGTAAATAAATTTCTTCACATTTGATACTCCGAGTTGCTTTCTTCTTGTGCTATACGCTGATGTGATTTCCATATTGCAGCTAGAAGATGGAGATATCATTTGCTTTCAGAAAGCACTCCGTTTTCCAGATGTGCCTTCATACTTAAGATATAAGCGCAATCGTGGGGTATATTTTATTGGTTTTCAATTCAAGCAATTTTTGTGCTTGTGCCTGGTTTGGTTTCTCCCTTTGAATTTATACATGGGTTTTGCTCTTTCAGATCGCCACGTTTGAGAAGCCAGTAAACATTCATAATCAGGAAACCAATTCCAATGAGTTGTGATCCTCCGTGGGATGAATTTGGAAGCAAACAAGTGAAAATGCATCAGCATTTGCAGGATTTTATTGGAGTTTTGTGGCCATGAAATTGTATTGCTTCCATGGAGTGACTTTGCTCCCGACTTTCCGTTTCTATGTGTGCTTACATACACTTTGGCTTTATTTCCTTCATATGCATTTATAAACTTGTATGCGAACCGTGAGAACATCTGCTTGTTTCACTTAAAATATCTGTTCATTTGTTTTCATACATTTCCTCTTTTCTTCCCGTCTTATTCGACTTCATAAAGACGTATGGATTTCACGAAGATCTAAACATTTTTCTGTGAGCAATGGATTACACGGAGAAAAAGAGTCGAACTTATTCACCCCTATGCTAATTTATGCACGTTAGGAAATATATAGATTATACGCATGGATTATTTTAACTAGCGTTCCCGCTTTTATTTTTTTGTTAGTTACCATAAAAAATAAAGACTGCACATCCCTGCAATTCTTCTTTAGTGTGTGTATATATAGACACATGAACAAGCTATAGCCCCTACTATACATAAAAATGGTGCACCTAAATATTGGGAAAAAGGGTGTGGTGGGGTCATCATGGACCATTACGGACGGCAGATGTCAACGAAGCTTCTTATCTTTAGTGGGGAAAAAGGGGTAATGGAAACGTTTGCATTTGGGCCCTGTTTCAAACTTCTATCAAGTGGGCTCGCTTTCGTTGGGTTATCCCTCTGGAAACATCTCAATCCCCTTCTCACTAGTGATGTAGGCTCATGTGATAGGCCCTATTCCTGAAGTTTTGAATGACTGGTTGTTCTATTTGGAGCAATATTCCCCCGAGGTAGGGTGGGCTCGGCCTCTGCAGACCATTTCTTTTTCTCTATTTTTTTAAAAAAGGGGTCCTTTTATTTTTTTGAAGTCTTTCCGGCCAATAAAAATCCTTTTTCCTATGGTTTATCTTGAACCTTGATAAGTTGCCGAAAAGGAAAAAAAAAAGTTCATATAATTTTAGTCCTTTGAGTTTGCTCTTTAAAACATCCGTCTTATAATTTAATAAAAATATGGATCATTTTTTCTTTTAAAAACCAAAACCTATAGTTTGAAATTTAAAAGACTAAAATCAAAATGAGAACAAATTTAAAAAATAAAAAATTATATTAACCCAGAAAAAAAATAAAAATTATCTTTGGATGATTATTCTGAAAAAGGAAAGCATTTGAAAACGAAAACATAAAAACTTGTTTGGAACATTGTTCTTAAAATCAACTTGGAGAATTGATGGGAAGTGAGAGATAAAGTGAATAGTGCAGTTGGAGGACTAAGAAATGACGTAGAAGAGCATGAGAGCCAAAGTGAAGAGTGTGGCCTTAAGTAAAAAGAACAATTAGGAAAATTGGGAAAAATAAAAAAAATAGAAAAAAACGAAAGAAAACAATAAAACATGTAAAAAAAATTATTGAGTTTTTGTTTTTAAAAAAATATTTCTATTTTTTATTTTACAAAACACTTAATTAAAAATTAATAACCAAATACGTTTTTTTTGCTAATAGTCTCCAAAACAAGAAAACAAACAGGCCCTACATTTTTTCCCTTATTTTTATATTCCAAGAAAGTTGTGCGTGGTTTACCCAACAAAGAGGCGGGAAAAAGAAAGAAAGATGTTTTGTTTGCACACGGGCTGTACGCAAAAACACGGGTGCTTCTGATGAAGACCTGATTGCAACACTGCTTGTTTACTAAATAATGCTTTTGTATATTCACATGTATCCTACCAAACAATGTTAATTTGCCTGGCTTTTCTTTCTTGTCCTTCAAGTTCGTTCTTGAAGTTCGCTCTTCTTTACATACATTAGCACGTACCTAAAGCGGCCTTTGAAAAGATATCAAAACTTTATGACCTTATAAGAGATTATAACGCAATAATAAACCCCTTCTTGCCAGCTAGGGGTGTTCAAGACCGGCTCGTCCCGGTCGGCCCGTTCCGGCTCCGATCTTATTGGGACGGGACGGATCCGTCCCGAAATTTTTCGGGACGGGACAAAAAAAGGATCGGGACGGGACGGGACACGGGACGGGGTCATCCCGTCCCGGTTCCTTTTTTTAAAAAAAAATTTTAATTTTTTTAATTTTTTATATAATATCATTTTTTTCATATTTTTTTAAGATTTGAGACTATTGTATGGAACTATGGATATATTTATTTAGAGTTTTTATATTTGTTAATGATTTGAAATTATTGATGATTAGAATTTTTAGCAAGTTTTTATTGTGTTAAAAGATTTTGTTTAGAGTTTTTAATAACTATTATATGTAATATTTTGAGCTTTTGTTTAAGAGTGCCCAAACAAATAAAAAAGATGTTTTTATAAGATTTAAGCTCAAAAAAATATAATTAAAAAAATCATATTTTTTTAAAAAAATTAAAAAAAATTAAAAAAATTATTTCGGGACATCCCGGTCCCGTCCCGACCGGGACCGGGACAACCCCGGGACGGGCCGGGACACGGGACAGAAAATCTGTCCCGTTACTGTTCATCAGGACGAAACCGGGACGGGCTTGTCCCGGTCCCTATCCGTCTCGTGAACACCCCTATTGCCAGCTGTGTCTCCAAAGCTGGCGTACAAATTAGTCCTCAGATGATGATGAAGAACAGCTTTGGTTGATATGCTGCAATTTTGATGTATTAATAAGGCAAAATGTCATTACAGATTTTTTCCGTTAGTGCTAGAAATCATATTCAAATATTAATATTTTTGTATATTTTAGTTAAATTATATTATTTTAGTTATGACTGGTTTGAATATGGTTTGACCTCTATTTCTTGAACTATTGTCTCGACCGATTCAATGACCAGTTTGGTTTTTATACTGTTGGGTACCATATAATCATACTGATATATAATATTTTTATCCATGGGAACATCTTCTAATGCCAACATAAGTTGTGACGACCATTCTTTTAAAATCATTTTAGATTAAATTCAACAATTTATTTGAATGATTAACTATGATAGAAAAGAAGAAACTTTAAAATTTTAAAATCGCTATCATGGTTAAAAGAAATAAACTTATAATAAGAGTAACATCTATCGTTACCTTGGGCCTTGGACTTCCAAAGTCCAGAAATATCATTCAACCATTAGCCCAAACCAAACTTATATTTTCAAACATACAAATTGATAAATCAGTTTAATATATACTAGAGAGCTCATTAGTCAAAAGTCAACACTTTCAAAGGAGCGTTACATGCAGAGTCTAAGATGTCTCGGGCCTCCTCGCAGCCCTATCATACCAGATAGTAGTAATTAAAAGTATTATTTTACATCATGATAGTAGATGAGCCCTATGTGGCAACATATAACAAGTCAGCACATAGAACAAAAGCAGGGAGGCTATACAAGCTATAACAGCACACTATGCCTCCGGAGCCTTCCCTGATGGGGCACCACCTGAACTATCGCATGAAAATGTTAAACCACGGGGTGAAACAAACGCCTCAGTAACCAACTTTCCAACTCATCATACATACTAACATGTGCTCGTGAGGTATCAAGTGGGGTAATTATTAAATCTCAATATATATATCAATGAAAAATACAAATATGTATATTTAAATAATCTCAATCATCCAAATCCTCATTACGGGAGCTAACACACAAGCCACATAAGTGTATCCCTCACTATAGGGGATCAAACCGACCTATAGGCCTATCCCACACTTTGGGGGACGATTAAATAGTCACAAAGATCCATCCCCTATTACAGGCCTATCCCACACTTTGGGGGACGAATAAAAAGCCACAAGGGTCTATCCCTTACTCTAGGGACGAAGGAAAAAGCCAACCAATGTGCACCAATGGCGGCCTTACCACGTGGTAGGATAGCGCTCAATCTAAAATCCAAATAACAACCAATCATTCATAATATAACGAAAAATGTCTCAATCTTTTCTCAGTATAATCCATAAGATATAAATCATATATCTTTTCCAAACTTCTCAATCACAATTCCAAAAATCCCACAAGATAATTTTCATAACTCAAAAGATATAACATATCTACTCGAGTTCCAAATAACAAATATTATTCTAAAATAACCAAATACTCACAAACAACATATTAGCACATATAATAAGTGGAAAGTGGTTACCTCTCACCAAAGCAATACTAAGGATTACCACAAAGTCAATCCTTTGCTCAACCAATAATTAATCTATACAATGAATATAACCACATATTAATATAAATCAATTAATTAAACTTCTCTATATTATTTAAGTTTCTAATTTAATTAAATTTTTACTCTAAATTCCCGCAATTCTCATAACTCAAAAATTATTAAGTATTTCAGAAACAATTTAAAATTTCTAACAAGCCAAATTATTTATTTACCACCTCCAAATTATTTACCTTAATAAAAAGGATTTTCAACAATTTCCAAATATAAAATTATTATGTTATAAATTCTAAAAACTCTCTTTTTCAGTTTAAAACTCAAAATCAAACTCTCAAAAATTTAATAATACTTTAGATATTTATAACTAAATAATATAGTCAAAACTTTAATGGTATAACTACCATATATATATATATATATATTTCCATAAATAATAAACTTTTTAGCTACAAAATTATTTTAAAACCTCCAGTTACCCAATAAATAAAACTAGACCGATTAAAATCTTAATAATATGTCAAACAATCCAAATAAATTGCTTAACTTGAATTTAATCGGTAAAAACATAATATAACTCATATATAACAGATTTTTCAACTAGAAAAATTAATTTAAATACTAAAAACCAACAAATGGACAAATCTAACTGATTAAAATTAACAACTCATTCACTTCTAAATTTCTATAGTCATCTTTTATCAAAACTCAATACTTATATCATATAAAAGTCTCAAAATTTTCTCCAATCACTATAGTAATAATGTAAATAGGAAGCTTAAAATATACAGAAAATATTTGTAAGGAAAGTTTGATGAAAAGAAAGAATTTTATGTACCTAAAATATCTTCAAAACTCGTTCTTTCCTTCACCGGTATGGTCCTTTCGCTCTTGCACACACACTAAGCTCTCTTTCTCTCTCTCTCCTGCGTAGTGCGCACTCACATTTTCAGCTTCCCTATCTTTCTTTTATTCTTCATTTCCCCAACTACCTTTTATTTTTTTTCTTCCCTCATTAAATTCCTCTCCCCCATTTTCTTCCTTCCCTTTTCAACGTTTCAGCTTTCCACCGAATTCGGTGGAAAGCTGTGACCCTTTTTTTTTTTTTTTAAATAATAATATATATTAAAATATTATTATTTTATTATAATAATAAAATATTTTTTTGTTTTTTTTTATTGAATTTTTTTATATTATAATAAAATATTATTATATATATTTTTACATAAATCCTAAAAATTAATTTAGGATATTACATAAGTTGTACTTGAAAAATGTCATTTGATATTTCCGGTTTTTTCCCCTTTTCATGGGTGGCAATAATGCTAAATTAGTTGATATATGTTCAAGAAAGTCATTGTGAATTTGTAAATGACAACGTTTTATTATCATTATTTCTAATATATAACTCAGCAAATTCAGGATATCTTATTTTCTGATTATGTTGAATGTGCGTTTGACATGGGTTTTTGGGTTACATTGTTGATGACCCTCCATATGACAAAGGCTGATTTTATTCAAAACAATTGGGGAATAGATGATGGAAAGGATCTGCCTGAAGAGTATCTTGGGGCCCTGTATGATCAAATTTTTAAAAGCTAAATCAAGATGAATGGTGATTTTTCTGCACCCCAGAGCAAACATGCAAATAGCTTTAACAGATTGCTGGGTTTGGATGGTTTACTCAATCTTATGAATTGGCAGCAGAATGAGGATAAAGTATTAGCTGCTAACGGCCTTCTCATTCGTCACATTGAGGAGCAGTTTAAGACAGGAAAATCAGAGTAAGCTAAAATATTGGCCCATTTTGGGAATGATTCTGTGGAAATGTACTCTCTTACAAAGCTAATCATACTAATTCTTTCTTTTTAGTGTTTATGCTGTTCTTTCATATGTGGGGATTTTCTATTTGATTATGCTACCTTGGCTGCTTTCGATAATATCTGTCACATTTAAACAAATATTTTAGCGCGTGAAGTCTCTACATCTAGTATATGCTACTTATTTGTGGGGATTCCAATTTTACCTTTTGTTGCAGATCGGTTTATCATGCTGTCACAGATCTGACAGTATTGAGGTTTATGGTGGAACTCTGCTGGGGTCCCACGTTGGCTGGTCTCAGTGTAACCCTTGACCAGAGTGATGACAGGATAGCGACTTCTGAATGCTTGCAGTGATTTCGACATACTGTGCATGTTACAGTCGCGATGGCCATACAAATTACAAACTCAGAGGGCTGCTTTCGTTACATCTGTTGCCAAGTTTGCATATCTGCATTGTGCTGCAGATATTAGCTGATATTAAAGTACGAATACAACAGAAACTTCAAGTTCCTGATGTGAAGTTTCCCAATGTAAGTTTCTTCTACCCATGAATCCCAGGCTTCTGAATAAAAATTGGTTGCAATGTTGTGTGTTTTACTTGCAAAAAATGGAATATCATGTTCGATGTTACTAAACCTTTTATGTTTATTATTATATTCTTGTGGCTAGTGGAAGTTTGCAGTTCTTTCACTTGGGCAACCTGAGTACCTTCAGGACTCAAACATCGTATCCAGTCGATTTCAGGTACATCCATTGAACCTCAATTAAATTTCTATACTTGTTGGAGTTGAGTCATACCATTATTTCATTTTGTTAACTTGCATTTATATTTACATTTTTTGATGTAAAAAATTCTTTCTTATGATAAAGAAGGGATGTTTATAGTGCTTGGGAGGAATATCTTGGCTTAGAGCATGCTGATAACGCTCCTTGAAGGGATGTTTATAGTGCTTGGGACCGTGTTCTTTATTAGGGAACCTTACCAGAAAGTGTAGGTGACTGGTTGCATCTTAAAACATAGATATCACTAGATGCTCAAAATTTGACGTTTGTTTTCAGAGTATATGATGAAAGTTTGGCAGAGTGCTTCTTAGTTATCTTTCTTAAGTATGAGGTTGTGAGTTCGAACTCTATAAAAAATATAATGGCTGTGTGAATTATAACCCAAAAAAAAAATTTGGTTCACTAAAGAAACTAGGGCAGACTATAGCCTTCATAAATACTACCTTCGGTTTTAAGTATAAGACCTTACTTATAGTTTATAAATAAGATCTTATAATTAGGACCGGAAGTAATAAGAGTTTAAACTACTCCAAGAAAAGAGAGGTTAAATTACTTCCCCCATAAGTCTACTATAATGGTCACACCAATACATTACTATTGTATATCAATCATAGTGCATTACAAATTAGAAAATGACAAAAAATAGCTAAAGAAAGTGAGAAAAATGGAAGCAAAAGAAATCCCTCAGAAAAGGTCAGGAGGAAGAGAAGGTCAGAGAGGAGCAGGCGATTCACAAAATTCTTCACACACTTCTCCTGAAAATCTTTCCTCATACTTTTTTTTGGCAAGCATTGATATACTCTTATTGAAAGTAATTCGAGGTACTGTTGAGCATTAAATATGAGTAACTTTTCTACCAAAAATTTGAACCCATCATATTGTAAGGGACTAATTCCTTCCATTAGAATCAATCTCAGTTAGTAAAACCTTTCCTCATATAAGCCATGTTCTTTAAACCTTTTGTCATGCTTTTCGACCCACTTACTTCGTCTATAGCTCATATTTCCTTTTGGCTCATTTCCACATAGTCTAGTATGTTTTTTTTAGTTAAAGTATATATTTGGTCCTTTAACTTTATATAAAGTTTTAATTTAGTTCTTAACTTTAAAAAGTATACTTTTAGTCTTTTAACATCAAAATTGTTAGTATTAAATGATATTTTTTGTATCAATTATGATTGTTTTAAATATTAAACTTAATATGTTAGCATTTAGTAATGTTTTATTGGTATTTAAGAGTTCAATATTATTATTTTTTGTTAACAATTTTAAAAATATACAACTAAAAGTTTACTTTTAAAAATTAAGGTACCAAAATAAAATTTTATGTAAAGTTAAAGCGCTAAAGTAACTTTAATCCATTTCTTTATTATTATTATTATTATTTTTTGGTTACTTTCCTTTCCACTGGTGTACTTAATCCGCAAGGCAATACAAAAACGCAGCGTAGATTGTGCATCTTCCTTCGGCTGGACGCTGAGCATTACATGCGTTTATATTTCACTGCCTTTTTGCTCTGCAGTCTTCGGCAACCCTTTGCATTACAATTTGGTGCTTTCATTGACCTCCAATGGCCGAACAGACCCGATCAGAGGATCTTCGGCCGGACGTTGGATGTGTAACTTATATGATAGAACAGCGTGTGATTAACGCTCGATTAGAAAGGTTGGAGTCTTCTCTAGATGGGATTACGCGCGCGATGGACTCCTTGACTCGGAGTGTGGATCGTTTGCTCCACTCCCAGGCCATCGAAGTCTCCAGTTCGGTTACCGACGCTCATATGCCAGCCAACATCAACAGGTTCTTCGATGAGAAATACCAACTCTCTTCTTCTTCGTCTATCTCTCAACATTCTCTTCTTCTTGATTCTGCTTCATCGTTCCTTTTTAGCGTTTATGTTTCTGCGTAGTGCTGTCATGCTTTTATTTATGCGGTTAAATAGTTTTTTTTTGGCATTATTCATTATTTCATTGTTTATTTGCGGCATTTTATTTGCTCTGTATTAAGATTCTCAGTGTTGCGCAACCTGGCAGAGGATACTGGTTTGGGCCTGAAAAGGCTCACCTTATTTTAATTTGAGTAGAGATTAGTGGCCATTTGATTTGATGTAGGGTTATTTATTTATTTATTTATTTTTGAAATTACGTTATTTGTTACTCGAAAAAAAGTAGAGGATACAAGCACGGGGCAGGCTGGTCTTCGACATCTGGTTATCCAAATTTAGTTTGGATGTTTTAGATTTAAAATTTTTTATTATTAGCTTTTAAGTGATAATTTTATTTTTCAAAGAAGTGATTATCTTCCATTTACATTTCTATATTTTTAAAAGTAAAAAAAACCAAGAGTATAAGAATAAAAATAAATTAAATCTGAACCTCTTTTTTTTTTTTTTTGGCCACCACTGAACTTCTTAACTTTAATTTTTTTTGGGGTACAATTAATTTTAATTTTTGATTGAGATCACTGTGTTTTATTTTTAGTCGGGCACATGAGATCATTGTGTCATTTTAGCCATCCAAAGATTATGTCTCCTTCACGGCCCAAAAAGATCATTTCTGTTTGAAAATGATCCTCATGTCAGAGCCCTGTTGGAGTTCGAATTCATTGGGCCTAAAGCCCATTGGATCAGTCACGCTTTTCTCATAAACTCCAATTTAATTCCGATTGTTATTTTTACTCCAGCGATTTTATCGCTTTTTACTAGAAATTGTACCTCTTGGATCATTATTATAGAGTCAAATAGAGGGTAGAGGAAGATTCAAGGAAACATTAAACCAGAGTTTTTGGTTAACAATCTATCTAAAAATTTAGTTATTAACAAAGGGCATCATTTTTTGTAGCCAATGCAACCTAGTTGAAATGAGACTTCTTGTTGTGTTCAAAACAACTTATACTCTTTGCTGATTGTTGTCAACTAAACAATGTATTTTATGAGAAGTGCCTTGTCAAATGTTGGGCTCAAAATTAAACCTAATTTTAGTTCTCCTATACTTTCCAGTTTTGACCTTTTTTTTGTGTGGCTATACTTTGGATTTATGCAGTGGATTATTGCCGGAGAGGTTGATAAATGAAAAGGAAGCAAAAGAGCATGAAAAGAAAGAAGAGGCTCACCTTTACACCATTATAAAGGTCATCAATTCCCTATCTTTATTTTTGTATAATCAACTGCTTCTTTAACTTCACCAGAATTTTCCGGTGCTGCTTCTTAGGTGGCACGAGATGAAGATCTTGCAAAACAGATTGGAAAAGATATATATTTTGACCTTGTAGACCATGACAGAGTGAAATGTTTTAGTGTCAAAAAGCAGATGACTTTTAACCATTTCAAGGTCTGACAATCTAGTGATCTACCATCCCTTTACTCTTCTGCAAGGACTCTCTAACTTGGCACGGTGTCTTAACTTGTTTTCTTTCTTCTGTAGCATGTTCTGATAACAGCCTGGTCTGGTCTTGCGTGGTTATATATTAATCCAAGTCTGTTGCATTCCGTGAAGAAAGTTGAATTAAGAAAAATGTTAGCATTATGCATAGTTATCAATTTGCAGTACAAATTGTTAATTGTAACTGTTTACACCAAGTAATTGATTTGAGGCCGAAGCCCAAGACCATTAATCTGAACAATAAAATCCCATATAATTAGGATAACATAAGCAGCAGCAGCAACAACAATTCAGGAACATGAGCAGGGAATAAATAAAAATTCTGCTGTTGAATAGTGGTCCTTATGGGCCAATTTTCTTTATCGCAAAAAATAACAAATATTAAAAAGCTGTTTAAATAGAGGTTAGAAACATTCAGACCGATTTTGATGTTGCCTGAAGCTATTTTTTTTAACCACCCCGAAAAAAAGTGGTGGACTTGGTGTCTAATGCGCAGGATATCTATGTGTAAAAGTTCTTGACTGATAAACCTGCAAAATTCACGTAGATTCGCATAGGAAGTAACCAATATTCATGCAGCATCAAGTTGGTGAGTTTGTAGAACAATTTAAAGCAGAAATGGTTGGTGTCAATCTCTGCTGTCAGAATTTTTTTGGATGAGTAATTTAGCTTTTAAACTATGATGCGAGTGATGATTGTCAATTTCTTATTACGCTTGGTTGAATTATTTTCAGTGGTTATGTTTCTTTGTTGATTTGCAAACTGCAGGAAGAGGTTGCGAAAGAGTTTGGCATACCAGTGCAATTTATGCGCTTTTGGCTTTGGGGAAGGCGTCAAAACCATTCCTACCGTCCTTGTAGGCCATTGAGGCCCTTTGAGGAAATCACATTTGTAATAGTTTTCTAACCAATCTTCTTCTTGTTATTTGCCCTTCTTTTTTTTTTTTTTTTTCCTTTATTTTGGTCTCGGCTATAGCAAGCTTCATATCTATTTAACTGCTGCTGACTGTCTTGGTTTGAACTACATTTTGCTTTTGTAAAATCTGATCTTTTACGGAAGCTTAATCTTTTCTGTTCTATTGCTTCATCTTGTCTTATTTCTAAAAGCTGTTATTTACGTGCTATTGTTAGCTGGAAGCATATCTTAGATTTCATATGAGGGTGGGCTTATCATCAGTTCACCTAGCGGAGTTTTTCGTGCATCAGTCCATTTTAACCCAACGAACTTTTTCTGGCTGTTATTTATTTATTTATTTTTAAACAACAAAAGAATGTTTAGCGGTAGTTATATTATTTTGGATCCTCTGGTCGGTACTTTTTGCTCTGTAAGAGCAGTTAATTAATTTCTATTACTTCTTGTCTGTATGCTATAGTACTCTGCCATGCATTAGCATCTCTACCATTTGATGCTGGTTTTCACTTGTTTCCGACCATCTTCATGTTGCAGGTTTGGCAATTGAGAAAAGTTTTAAAAGAAGTCCACATTAATCTGTTTTTGGAAGTGGAGCTGGGGCTGGTAATTTTTATATTTATGGAATGTGATTGCATCAAACATGGTATTGTTGATATTCTGCTTTATTATTTAGGATTTACGTCCCATTGCACCACCTGAAAAGACGAAGGATGATATATTACTTTTCTTCAAGCTATATGATCCGCTAAAAGAGGAACTACGGTATTGAGTGATTTTGTTACTTTGCATTTGTTGAGGCCTGTTGTAATACCTACTGTTGAAGTTAAATCAATATTTCTATGGTGGCAGTTATGTTGGAAGGCTCTTTGTGAAGCTGCTTGGCAAGCCATCAGAGATATTAATGAAGTTAAATGAAATGGCTGGTTATGGTCGTGAGGAAGAGATTGTGCTTTATGAGGTTGGTGCCCTGATTTTCTCGGCTATAGCTTCATGCAAGTTTTATGCACTGTGGTTTTTATCCTTGTTTGTTGGAAGCATAGGTCTGTTCAAAATCAGTTCCATCCACATCTAACCAAATTAATCCACTGTCTTATTTGATCTTTGTTAGGAGTTTGGGCATGTCTATCAGGTCAATTCCATGTAACCCCCTTTTTTCAAATAATAAAGCAACTATATTATAAGTAAGATGATTAAAATACAAGAGGTTTAGTTGCTATCCACGGGGAAAAGTTGAAGGAAAATTTTGATGTTGCTCAGCAGGGGTTAAACAAATCTTGAATGACACAATTTCGGTAGTTCATGAAGAATTTAATCTTCATGTGCGTCATTCTTTCTATGGGGTCTTGCAACCTGAATTATTTTTTTTTTGACTTTGGTCACATCATTTACTTGATATTTAGATTTAGGAATGATTTGTGATCTATAGCCCTTTACATGTTTAATTTTTGAACTGAGCATTCTGAATGTCTCTGTGATTAATTTGTTCGACCCTTCTTATTCTAACGTGCATGTCAGTGACTGACGGAAATCCATAATTAATGACTGGAGTGTCCTGTTAAGTGTTTTTTCCTTTTGGGTTGCGTCTTGGAATTGAGATCTCCTGTATCTGTGTTTTGTGCAGGAAATTAAGTTCGAACCATCTGTCATGTGTGAACCCGTTCACAAGGAACTCTCGTATGCAGAAAGTCAGGTAAATAAATTTCTTCACGCTTGATACTCCGAGTTGCTTTCTTGTTGTGCTATACGCTGATGTGATTTCCATATTGCAGCTAGAAGATGGAGATATCATTTGCTTTCAGAAAGCACTCCGTTTTCCAGATGTGCCTTCATATTTAAGACATAAGCGCCATCGCAGGGTATATTTTATTGGTTTTCAATTCAAGCAATTTTTGTGGTTGTGCCTGGTTTGGTTTCTCCCTTTGAATTTATACATGGGGTTTGCTATTTCAGATCGCCACGTTTGAGAAGCCAGTAAACATTCATAATCAGGAAACCAATTCCAATGAGTTGTCATCCTCCGTGGGATGAATTTGGAAGCAAACAAGTGAAAATGCATCAGCATTTGCAGGATTTTATTGGAGTTTTGTGGCCATGAAATTGTATTGCGACCATGGATTGACTTTGCTCCCGACTTTCCGTTTCTATGTATGCTTGCATACACTTGGGCTTTATTTCCTTCATATGCATTTATAAACTTGTATGCGAACCATGAGAGTATCTGGTCATTTGTTTTATAAACTTGTATGCGAACCGTGAGAGTATCTGGTCATTTGTTTTCATACATTTCTTCTTTTCTTCCTGTCTCATTCGACTTCATAAGGACGTATGGATTTTACACCCCCCACTGGGAATCTAAACATTTTTCTGTAAGCAAGGGATTACACGGAGAAAAAGAGTCGAACTTATTCACCCCTATGCTAATTTATGCACGTTAGGAAATATAAAGATTATACGCATAGATTATTTTAACTAGCATTCCCACCCTTTTTTGTTAGTTAGAATAAAAAATAAAGATTGCACATCCCTGCGATTCTTCTTTAGTATATATATACACATGAACAAGCTATAGCCCCTACTAAACCTAAAAGTTTCATGTCTCCTCTTGTTTTTTTTTTGACTGAAAATTTCATGTCTCCCGTTGTAACAAAAAAAACAAAATGGTGCCCGTAAATATTGGGAAAAAGGGTGTGGTGGGGTCATCATGGACGATTATGGCAGATGCCAACGAAGCCTCTTATCTTTTTGGGGAAGAAATCGGGTAATGGAAACCGTTTGCACATGGGCTCAGTTTTCAAACATGTATCAAGTAGGCTCACTTTCATTGGGTTATCCCTCTGGAAGCATCTCAATGGCCTTCTCACTAGTGACGTATGCTCATGTGATAGGCCCTATTCCTGAAGTTTTGAATGATTAATTGTTCTATTTGGAACAATATTCCCCCGAGGTAGGGTGGGCTCGGCCTCTGCAGGCCATTTCTTTGTCTCTATTTAAAAAAAAAAAAAGTGCTTTTTTTTTTTTAGTCTTTCCGGCGAATAAAAATCCTTTTTCCTACGGTATATCTTGAACCTTGACAGGTTGGCCGAAAAGGGGAAAAAAAAAGTTCATATAATTTTAGTCCTTTGAGTTTGGTCTTTAAAACATCCATCTTATAATTTAATAAAAATATAGATCATTTTTCCTTTCAAGAATGAAAACCTATAGTTTGAAATTTAAGAGACCAAAATCAAAATGAGGACAGATTTAAAAGATAAAAAATTATATTAACCCAGAAAAAAAATAAAAATTATCTTTGGATGATTATTCTGAAAAAAAATGCATTTGAAAACGAAAACATAAAAACTTGTTTGGAACATCGTTCTTAGAATCAACTTGGAGAATTGATGGGAAGTGAGAGATAAAGTGAAGAGTGCAGTTGGGGGACTGAGAAATGACGTACAAGAGCATGAGAGCTAAAGTGAAGAGTGTGGCCTTGAGTAAAAAGAACAATTAGGAAAATTAGGAAAAATAACAAAATAGAAAAGAAAGAAAGAAAGAAAACAATAAAACATGAAAAAAAAATTAGAGTTTTTGTTTTCAAAAACATATTTCTATTTTTTTATTTTACAAAACACTTAGTTAAAAATTAACAACCAAATAAGTTTTTTTGCTAATATTGTTTCCAAAACAAGAAAACAAACAGGCCCTACCTTTTTTTTTTTTTACTTTTTTTTTATATTCCAAGAAAGTTGTGTGTGGTTTACCCAACAAAGAGGGACAAAAAAATAAAAAACAAAACATGTTTTGTTTGCACATGGGCTGCACGCAAAATCACGGGTGCTTCTGATGAAGGCCTGATTGCAACACTGCTTGTTTACTAAATAATGCTTTTGTATATTCACATTTATCCTACCAAACAATGTTAATTTGCTTGGCTTTTCTTTCTTGCCCTTCAAGTTCGTTCTTGAAGTTCGCTCTTCTTTACATGCATTAGCATGTACCTAAAGCGGCCTTTGGAAAGACATCAAAACTTTATGACCTTATAGGAGATTATAACGCAATAATAAACCCCTTCTTGCCAGCTCTGTCTCCAAAGTTGGCCTACAAATTAGTCCTCAGATGATGATGAAGAACAGCTTTGTTTGCTGGCCAGTGGTGTGTTTCTTCGAGATCGACGCTTGGTTTGGACCAGCACAGGCTCCTGCACCCATTCTTCCATCATTTCATCATTGTCAGCATCATCACCGACCTTAAAAACTGGGTGGATGAATGCACTCTGGAGGAACTCTTTCATATTCAGGTTTGGCTCCCTTGCTTTCTCCAATGTATCTTTCATCATTGCTTCCTGAAAGTGCAGTAGGATCAATACAGGCCAAAATATACAGGCCATGTTTTTCTTTTATTTGGTCAATGCAGTAGTGAAGACCTGAAGATATTTCTTGTGCAGATTATTTGCTCAAGAAAAGAAATTTAGTTGGGGGTGGGGGTTCATCATTGAACTTTTAGAGAATTATTTGCACTTGACGTAAAGTTGGCAGAGTTTAATGCAATTTCTTTTTACCAGAGTTTAATGCAATTGAGCCATTTTAGAATGCAACTCAAACCCTAGTTGCAATATCTGACAAAAAATAGTCAGAAAAGCCACGAGACTAGGCCTACTTTCTGAGGGAAGCCCAACTTACTGAGAAGAAGAAACCATAATACCAATTGCAATATCTGACAAACCTGTAATGGATATTTTCTGAAGGCAGGTTCATAACGGTCCTTGCAGAACCTATAAAACCATATGGTCAAAACTGGGAGTGCGATGAGAAACGGAGTTGAGTGAGATGCTTCTTTTGTACTCAACAATCCCATTAACAGCAGTTGTGACACGACTAATGCAACAACTACACGCCCATGAACATCAGGCCAGAAGGCTGCAGCGCTTTCATACTCTTGGTTGTACACATTAATGATCTACACAACACAACCATTCAACTTCATGCATTAGATAAAACCTCTCTTGATATTGTAAGAAAACTAGAACAAGTTCATGCTTTTCTTCCCTAACAAGTAGGTGAATTTTAAATTTGATTACATTCAAATATTTTTTTAAATAAATCTAGTCAGTCAATCATTGGGATATCTGTAATATTGTCATTTAGTCTCATTTTTCGGTAATGTAAGCCTAATAGTTATTAGTTGGGTCAGACCTGTAATCCTATAGCATATAGTAATCAGACAATTTGAATTTTGTCTTAGAATAGGATGGAACGACAATACTGCTGGCATTTTAATGATTGGAGGGCTAACTGAAAAATCTACTTATTAATTAGGGACTGGGTTTTCCTGAAAAATTTAGAATTTCATAGTAGTTCCCTTTTTATAAAAGCAACGCTATCAAGTCAGGTTGATTCGATCAGTTACAGAAAAAGATTTTCATCAACCTAAAGATCTTCATACATACAAGACTATATCATCGAGGGGTATGATTTAGGAATCAAATAATTCTTATAATCTAAGACAACAAGCATGTGAAAATGGTGACCAAGAGCATCAAAATAGAAAATCTGATTTTTACCTGGTGACGATAGACAACATATGCCAGGCCAAAGAAGACTACAATGAATGGAAGCAGAATAGGTGTGACCACAGCATAAACAAGGCCAAGCAAGAAATAAAGTTGTATTTGAGGTTCACCGGTATTGAAGCCAAGAGTGCCTGGATCCATTGCTTCCATTCGATCCTTTTCTGTCTTAACTAGAAAGAAGTTTTTTAAATGATAGAATATCAAAGGCTTCAACCTAAGAATCTCAGCAGCAGATCCAGCCCACCCATCAACCATTATGTAAGTTATGAAGAAAGTTGCTTTCATTGGAATTGAGACGCCAATTGTTTTTGGGATTCTGCAAACACAATAAAACTTAATATTACAATGAAAATAGAACCATACTGAGTTTTGGTCCTCCAAAGGTGCACCTTGTTTCAGTTTAGCTCTCCAAAGATTAATAATTTTAGTCATTCAAGGAACACTTCACTTCAGTTTGAATATGATCTACGTTGAAGCCCATTAACAAATAGTTACCGAGACATGTGACCTTTAACTACCTATGTTGCCATCAAAGTGTTGTACAAGCACTTTTTCTATGTCCAAATGTTGTAAAATGTGGCGTTTTGATTATTGCACAAAAGGTGCTTGGTTATTATTAAAAATGATACATTAATTTTCACAAAAATAAATAAAAAATAAAAAATGATGCACTGATGATAAGGACTTACTCATTTGCAGACTGATGGATAAATTTATCTAGTTGTTGGAATGCAGTCCCAGTTATAATGCTCCCAAGAAATACATTAATGAATTGGAAAGTGAAATATCTTGTGGCTGCTCTCCTTTCTAGAGAAGACAAGCTTATAAATCCTTCAAATTTGGACATTAACATCAATATTGAGGGTAGGAAAATGAGAAATATCTTCAGTGCAATGCCAGGAAGGAACCCTTGTATGAAAGATTTAATGACTTTCCTGCATGGAAAATAAGAGATAAGATTGATTTCCGCAGTGGACCCTGTAAGGTTTGAACATTAGGTTTTTCTGCACGACTCTCACATTCCATCACATTGTCTCCTAAGCAAGACATAAAACTTAGCATTCTTTGGATAGTTATCATCCTACAGTATTATAATAACACTAGCAAAGTGTCAAAAATTTAATTTATAAAGACAACCACAAGTAGAAGAAAGTATTATTTTAACCCTTGACAGATTCAATTTGGACTTTCATATATTATTTCCCCATAGTCCCTCAATCACTAGAAACCTTTTAATTTTGCCCTTCTAATCTTTAACCAATATTTAAAACCAAATCTCACACCTTGTCCATTTGGATGCCAAATTGAAAGTGTCAGGTCAACTAACATCCAAATTACTAGTTGGCTTTAAATTTTGTATAGAAATGGGATGGAAGGCCAACAAGGTAAGCATCTTAGGGATCGAGGGATTATAGCAGCAAACCTTCTCTCACTAGGGATCAACAGGCTAAATTGAAAGAAAATATTTGTGGAAAGACAAACAGAAAATGCATCAATTCTGTAGACACATAAATAGGGTTTTCCTCCAAAAAGTATCTAACACTGAAAAATGCTTTAATGCAAATCAATCCAAATTGCAAGAATGAAATCAGCAGAACGTTACCATAATATTTGATAAATTTGGTTTATGGAAATATGGACAACAAAAAGTAAAGTATGCAACGATGAAAAACAAGATGGAAAGGAACGAACAAAAGAATAATACATACACTTCTATGATGGGCTTCAGGAAAGGAACAGCTTTTTCAATGCCTTCAATGTTAGCAAGTGATTGCACAAATGCAATGGGAATCATGAAGAAGAAAGTAAGAAAGAAGAAAGCAACTGCAATTATAAGCCTCCTTATTGAGAGTGAAACGTATGGAACTGCCATGTTATCCCAGTATATATCACGAGGTTCTGGAGCCCACTCTGTCAACCATATAGTCGGATTTCTACATTGCTCTGTTTGTGCACAAACTGCTGCACCCCATCGAGTTCGGAATGAAACAAATGCTGCTGGCATTATATATCTAGAGTCTTTTGTAATTTTGTCTTTCTCCAAGGCTATCTGAAAGTTACAGAAATGTCAAAATAAATGAATATTTCTTGGAGTAATGAGAATTTCTCCCCAGAAATAATACAAAACACTCTCTAAACAGAAATACTTCGTTTTGCTTTATGCTCAAAAGACCTTTAGAGAAATATGTATCGCATTGGCATAAAAATACATCTAAATGTTAAATATGACAACAAAATTCTATCCACAGCAATCATAGAAAAAACAACATTGCCAGACAGGTTCTCTTATTCACTTCATTTGGATTCTGTTAGGAACCTATTTTTCCCTTTGATTACAGTAGAAAAACAACCCATTAGTGCAGAAAATTATACTAAATTCTCTAGGGGTTTAGTGAAATTTACATATAATCCCTGCATATTTTATGCAGTACTAAGGATGCATAGGCAATTGCAGTTAAAGGTTATAAAAGAAAAGAGATCTTTACTTACTTCTTCTGATAATCGTACAACTTCAGATGTATAAAAGTCAATGGCATCCACTTCACTGCCCCAAAGACCTAGAAAACCAGTCTGCTAAGACAATCTTAGCTACCACGAATTTGAATGGCGCATGTTGAAGTGAAAATGGAATACTTCTAAAAAAATTGGCACAACAAAGCTAATGCTAAAATCCAACTTCAGAAGGAAAAATAATAAAATCAGACCATTTGAAAATGGAATACCTTCTTTGATGGCCTTTTGGTTTGATTTCTAGAATATTTAAGATTATAGTAGTCAAGCCAATTCTGTTTCTTTTTCTTCTGGGATACTAGGTTAGAAAGTTTATTTGCATTGTAAACAACCTGGAAAAGAAACAAGAAAATACAAAGTTAGCATACATCTTGATAATTCTACCATTGACTCTTGAGTCAAACCAAATCTGTCTTCATCTATACCGATTTAATATTTTTTAATAAAGAAAAAGAAATAAAATTGGTACACTAACGAGGAATGAAAAAGAGGTGATAATTGTTATTGTAAATTATAAATTGGGGATACAGTCACAAATTATGGATAGATACAATAGTCAGAGAAGTTCAGGGAAGTGCGTTTTATTTTATTATCTGTTAATTTTTTTAACTCTTTTAATTGTCCTGTTTTATTCCATGGTTATTATATTTAACAGTAATCTCTTGAGCTCTCTATAAAAGCCCTCATAATTATTCAAGCGTTAGATTTCCTTTGATTGATTGTTATAAAACTTCTGGACTCTCTCTTGGCTTCTAGCCTTATCTTTTGCCCTTGCTCCTTCCCCTCGATCTCAAACTCTCTTCTTCCTTGTTTCCCCCCATTTCTATCATTTCCTGCCTCATTCTTCGTTCCGCTATATCTCTCAACTCAGAGGGTGGTTTTGTTGAGCAACGATATGACCAGCCATGCTATATGATATTGAATATAAGGCATTGAAGGGACAATATAAGGAAAAATATGAGGTAGCAAGGATAAAAATGCTAAGATAAATGTAAAGTCATACAAGAAAAGACAATATGTGTAATGATTATATGCGACAAAAAGTTGCTACGGCATCTATTGAGGAGAAAATTGTAGAGAATCATCCAAGGTAATTTAGACATGTTCAAAGAAGACTGACATAGGCTCTGGTTAAAAATTATCTTATCCTTACTCAGAACCGACAATTAACATAAATGAGAGAATCATGCAAGCATGCTTGGGATATCCTCAAACTTTTGTTCACTAAACGCCCTTCTCAGGTGATCTTAAGCTACAATCCCCTACATCTCTGACAAACTACGTTATTCCCTTTGGATTGGATAGTTTTGCTTCTGTAGGGATCAAACTTGGATTCATAACAAAAATAGTTCAAAATTCATTAAACTTGTGACGAGCTCAAAAACGTGAAACACATATATGCGGTTATAATGAAAAAATGATCAAACCTGATGAGTCAGATAATGATCTGGATGATTGACCAAAAAAAAATGTTCCACAAGCTCACTAATTGGTTCGTCAGGGTCTGGTGGCACATTCCTAACAAGCACCTGCATAAGATAAATCAATTTCATAAAGGAACAGAGTTAATATATATCTACATGCAACAAAATAGCCTAGCAATAGTTGATAGTTCTGAAGTATCATTAAAATATCAAAAACAACACAGATTTACAGTGCACAACCTCATTCCAGAGCAACAATGTTCTGATGAAAGAAAATGCATTCTCATGGAAGTAACTAACTGATACTTCCAATTACCCATTGGCTTTTGCCTTAACAGCCTCTTCTTCTACCATCTGTTTTTCTTATCACTTATATTCTGTGTCTACATCGGCTACTCTTTTGTTTGTTAAAAGGAATTTAGTAATTCTACAAAACATCAATGTCACAAGATCCCACCACTGTGCTGCCATATTAAAACTTATTCTTACAGTGAATTGGTCAGGACGGCGATGTTCTGATGCAACAAAATGCAATCTCATGGAAGCGACTATTTGATACTCCCTTTTTAATATATAGCACGTCCAAAAGGTAAAAGCATAAGCCATTACCAAATGGGTCCAAAATCTGGAAAACATGTAACAAAGTTATTAAAAGACAAACATACTGATATTGATGGAGATAAAAAGCAACAAAAAGCACATCAAGCAGAGAAGAAACAATTTATACAACTGGAAAGCTGTAATACTCTTTTTGGAGTTTGGACTAGCATAGAATAGGACTCTAATAATGCAAGTTACTATTGAACAGGAAAGTTGGCAACACCAAGACAAATATCGTGTGGGGTAATTTGAAATTTTATCTCTTTTAAACAATGACACCTAGAATTCTCTTAATAAAAAATATGTATTAGACGCCAGAATGTATAAAAAGAGAAAAGGAGAAGTAAAAATGAACAAGAATGGGACAACTGGGGGAGAAAAGTAAGAAGACTGCATACCTATCTGATTTGAGCGGAACATTTGAAATGGAAAGCTTATCTATGTCACTGTAAGTCAAATTTGAACCCTGCAAGCTTCCACTGGTCCAATTGACAGGCACCATGACTGCAAATGCTAGGCATGCAATAGGGACAAAAATTTTTAGCCTGCACCTCAGTTCAAAACGACAATGCAGTTATTCAAAAAGGAGAGACTCTGAAAGAATCTTCAAACATCAAATAAGTTGAAATACATGCGTAAAACTTATGTATAAGTGGCTGTAGGATTCAAATTCTTCACATTCTTAATAATTCCATAACCTTCAACTAAAAAGCAACCACAGCTCTACAGTAGCCGATAAATATATTCAGATGTTGGGGAAAAAAAGTTCAAAGTCAATTATCTCTGAGATTACATGGCAAAAATAAGTTAGTTTTGTGGTAAATACCCAACAACAAATGCTGAATACTTAGCAGAGCATACCCAAGCAGATAGATCCGCAAGTAAACAGCAGAATCCAACCCAGCATGGTCAATTAATTCAGGTTCTGGCATTTCCAATGCTGCAGGCATCCAGTTCAGAAACTTTATGTATGACCTGAAGTCCACGTTCACAAACTTGCTCACAAAAGCTCCAGCACTCAACGGACTGCTCCTTAAACCCCGCAGATACCATTTTGGAAAGTACACCCTATCGTTTATAGGTTGAATTCGAAGAATGGCAAATGCAAGAAAAAAAGCGAATGCGCTAAGAATGTTTATAGCTGCTGCAACTCCTATATCTCCAAGCGTCGCCATATCCACACCTCAGCTTACGAATAACAGGCTATCTCCTGTAAAATAAATAAAGAACATGATCGATTGCAAATAACGGACCACTCTTTATCCGATCGTCTTCTCAGAGACCAGACCACAAACAGCTTTTTAAATGCACCAAATGGAATTTTTTCTATTTCTCACCAGTTAGTTCGAGCCCCAAAGGAAATCTAAGTCAAATATTTTCAGAGCTAAGAGAATAAAGAAAGAAAAGGTGATAAATTTCTTATCAGTTCCGTTTCCCCACCATCTTGACCTCCTATGTGATAAAAATAAACTGCTACCAAAAAAATAATATTTATCATAATAATAATAAACTAAGCACCAATAAACACAGAGAAAAGCTCTTGATTGGGAATTCCGCGACCTAAAAAAATGCAACAAAATTTTTTTTAAGATCAGCATAAATCAAATGGTGGAAACAGAGTTCACGACCAACAGATACATTACCTCAGCAATGAAAAATAACCCCAATAAAGTCCTCCCCCGGTCTATCCAATCGAGTCGATCACCCTGTTAGTTCAACCAGTCGCAAAGAAAGCCAGAAGCCAAAAAGTCAGCAATCACCAAAAGTTGATGACTTTATGCCTTTGCCTTCTCGACATAAAATACGATTTGCATCCACATGAACAGAGAGGCTGTAGGCCCTTTCCAGTCGTCAGTCCATGTATAGATGGTGAGAGTATAAATGGCGAGAGAAACAGAGAGAAAGCGACAGAAACGTTTGAAAAATGGGAAAGAAATGGTGCAGGTATGCATGAAGGTGAGAGTGAAATGAGGTGTCAATTGGAAAGCAATAGTTTCTTCCGTTACTCCATCTAGTTCTCTTGGTATGCGTTGAAAAAGGAAATTGAAAACAATGAAAAAAAATGATGTCGAAACCGGAAAGGCAATAAAGAATAATTAATTGAGAGGATACAGTTTTTTAAAATCCCAAAAGAAGAGTAGGGTTTAGTTGTCGGCATGTGCAGTGAAGTGAAGCCGCAGGGAGGAGCAAAGGGAAGATACGTTGGCAATCTGTCTCTTTCCATCCTTTAACGGCTATTTTTTATTTTTCCTGGTGATATAACGGCTATTTATTTTATTGGAAACAACTACTCTATCGAAGCTTTGATGGCAGATCTGAACCATTCATTTCACTTGCCAAACTGCTCTCTTCTGAACGTAAAAAGTAGAAGCATAACAGTTCATTATTTAAAAAAAAAAAAAACTGTTCTATGGTTACAATTTTTATTTTTATTCTTAAAATTCTAATTATAATTCTTATGACAAATTCTTTTTTCCTAAAATAACTTGATATGCATATTCAAATTCCAAAAGACAGTGATGATTGATGACTTAGGGGGTGTTTGGATGACTTGAGAAATGCTTTTAAAAAACATTTTTTTTGTAAATCAAGATAAATTCCTCCACATATTTATTTCGTATACCGTAAAATCACTTCTGAAACTATAATTTAGTTTCTATCCAAACACCCTCTTAGCTTTTCAAAAACATTTTCAACACCCAAAAGTTAAGCAACATGCATAAGATATACTAACTCTATTTTTTTATTTTGGAAACAAATAAGATATTCTTTTGCTAGCATGCGTGTCACGTGCCCATCTGTTTAGAAGAAAGAAAAGGATATGCGTCACAACATTCAAACTTTTCATAACAGTACTATGATTGGCACAATCGAATCAATTCGAATTGATAAGTAATTATTAGTAAGATCCCATCAATAAGTGGAAACGATCCCATCAATCAAATAGGATTTCAATTTACAAATGGAATGTTCATTAAATTTTTTATCAAATACTATGATAGAACATTATTCGGCTGTCTTTTTTGAAATTTCTTTTTATTTTTTTTATAAAAAATTTACAGAAATTTAAAATATACAAACTTCAATTTCGTATTACGCTTTACATATTTACGCAAAATGCATTTGAAGACCAAGAGATTAGATTAATAGAATTATTCTAATTCAATTTATAAGTTCCTATAGAATTATGAAAAAAATCTTGATGTTTATCTACAAATGTAATAAGTTTTGAACTTCGTTCTTATTAAAATACCTATATTAACAACATAAACTAACATTTGATAAGGATGAATAATGACTAACGAACATGAGGTTTAACACACTAAGGTTTAAATCCCCATTAAAATATCCACGTTTAGTGTCTGACAATACCTCATCTAATATCTAATAGAAGGATTAATATGCCTACTAAAAGGGAAAAAAAAGGTTTAAACAGTGGAGACAAGCCTTATAATTAATGTCTATTAGTATATGTTTATTCCTAATCCTTTTAATGCAACAATGGACTCCATAAATTCCAAAAATACAAAAACAAAAAAGATACAATTTATTTGAATCTTGTGGTTACTAATATTTGAATTTGATTCCATAATACTAAATCAAGGTCAAAAAAATTCAATTATACTAAATAACAAGCAAATCAGTCATGATAACAATTTGTTGGACAATACTCAACGCAGTTTCGATTAAAAAATATCCGGACATAAATTATAAAATTTTCATTTTCCTTTAAAAAAAAATTGATGATGTCCAATATATCGTGTGAAACCTCCACAGACTCCACAGTATGTATTGCAGAGACAAGTTGGCAACACAATGCCATCAATTCCCATAATTATGTTGAAATCATTGCAGGGAGGTGCTTGGAATAATTTCAGGCAACAGACAAGACGCAGAGAAAGACCCAGCGCCTGAATAAATTAAGCTCCCAAGTTTCAGAAATTCACAGAGAAGGCAGGATAAACAAATACACACATCCCAAACCATGCTTGTACTTTATTGTATGCAACAATTTGTGGATCACATGAACATGTGATAGTATATTCATCCAATCAGCTACCCAGACAGCAGAAGACACAGAAGATTCAGCTCCAGCTTCTGCCTTCTCATCCCTCCGATCCCTCTCTTTTAAAAAATATAGTGCCTTTCCTGCTTAGGTAACTGTATGTGCAAATAACTAAAGAAGCCAGGGCTTTGGGGATCATCGTAGTTAGCCTCGTTGATGAACAGCAATCTGGTGAATGTCCATGTCCTTCAACATCACTGAACGCCCGCAAGAGTCACATGGGGCTGTCCTTGATCCACAAACACTCTCATGTTCAGTTAACCCCCTAATCTTATCACGGATGTCAAGAGCAGAACTTCCAGCTTGAACCATGTCACCACAAAAGCGGCATGCAATTAAACGCATGGGACACACTGAAGCTTGATGTTCAACCTAACATGAAATGAAAGAAACCCATGATGGCAGGTGATGTCAATTTATTAGATTTTACGTTTTACATTGATATAGATGCATGATTTTCTAATTAAACCATGATAAGAACACAGGAACGATATAGGGGATTATTTAGAAGTATTTTCCTCGTACAAATTCAGATGTCCAAGGATGCATCAACTATCAAAACATAAATTGCATATTGACCACTAATATCAGTCAACCAACAATAGAGTTAATTGATAACTATGAACTTCTACGTTTTGGAAGACCTTCTGCACATCTTAATTTAGAAAAGAAGTAATAAGACTTTCGGTCCCTCAAATTTGTCTCAGTAATCAATTTGGTTCCAGAAGTTTAATTTTTTATCCATCAAGTTGATGAAGTCTCGTACACAATTTTATGCTCTTATTTGACCTCATTGGGCCAACATTGTTTTCTAAAATCCATGAAGAGGTTGTCATCTTTGAGTTAATGATTAGACCACATGTGTGTTTATGATTATACGTTTTCAAACCATAAACATTAAGTATCTATGATCATGACACTTTGAATACTTACATGATAAAAATCAAAGGCAAACTTGAAGGACCAAAAGTTTCATTATCCTTTTACAAAAACAACCCCCAATTTCTATAACTTCATCCGACTCTAAATTATTCAAAGGGAGAATTACAAAAAGATCCCAAAGAAGGGAAATAATTACAAAATAAGTCCCAAAAGTTATCATTTTCTACTCTAAAACTTGTCATTATATGTTGTTTAGGTTGTTATTGGGACATTTTAGTAATTATTCCCCTTCTTTGGAACCTCATTGTAATTTTCCCATATTCAAAGGACACAATGCCCAAAAAAAAAAAAAAATACAAACAAATTTAAAAAGGGTCTGTTGAACCTTCCAATTCTTGGGAAGGATACTAGCCACCTAGATAATTAAGTCTTTCTATACTCCTAATTGTTTTGAAGAATCTTTCTCAATGTTTCTTTCACATCTCAATCCTTTCAATATCTCCTTGAGCTTCTACCTTGTGCATATCGGCATGTAATGGAATACCACAACGAACTAAGATTAATCATAAATCATTAAAAACAAAACTAAGTCAAAGAAAGTTGAAGTGTTCATGCACGGTACGTGCAGTCTACAAAACAATTTTGATTGAATATGTTTGACGAAAGGCTTGGAAAAGCTTTAAACTCCCCATAATAAATTTCCAACTTCAAAAAGAAATCATCATCTCTGTCAACCTCAGAAAGAAAGGGAAAAAATTCACTCTTCTATTTATCCTATAAAATCTAGGAAAAGTAACCCAGTGGAAAACTTCCGACCATACTGGGAAGGACACGAGAGATCTTAATCATTTTCCTCATCCACCCTAACAGATGGTGGAAATTATCCTCCTTCCTTAACGACAGGTCATACTTTCTAGGATTACTAAAAATTGAATGATTAAAATTTCCACGTGTTTGGTGACAAAATTAAGGTAAGAATCAAGCATTTGCAATTGATATTTCAAATCCAACCCATCCCTCAGCAAGAATAAGCTGGCCTAAATGGGAAGCCACAAACCAATTACAAGATAGGGTAGATAACATGAAAAGAAGGTTTACGGGGAGAAAAGGTCACACAATGCATGATGGAAGTAGCAAGGATATATTACTCACCATTTGTTCTTTGTCAAGAACTACACCACAAGGACAGTGAAGAGGCTCGTGGAAAACCTTCATATGCTTTTCCAATTCTCCCTGCTGAAAAGCTTTACCACACTTGTCACAGTGAATGTGGTTCTTAGACTCCTCAATCCTAAGAACAACTCCACAACCAGCATGTTGACATATAACATTATGTCTGCTACAGTAAGCTTCATGCAATGCAATAGTTCTACTAGGTATGTAATGCCTGCAATTCCGGCACTGTTCAGTGTCGGTCTCCATATGTGACATAGACGAAGATGTTTGTTGACCTATTTTTTGGAAAAATTTCCTGAATTGCCACTGATATTTTGAATTTGGTTGTTCCGTTAAATCCAAATACTCCAATGCTGTACGTCCCAGCCCCAAAGTTCTTATCTTTAGAGCTAAGAATCAACGCCTTTGAGCCAACATCATGGGATGACCACTCATGCTGGTGTCGAGAAGGAAATATCAGAGGATGTCTAGATATAAAAAGATCAGTGTCTCCACTTGCTGTCTCAGCTTCCAATTTACCTCAATACTGGAATTCTCAGCAACAATTTTCTCCCACGTGCCATTGTCTATTGAGAATTTGTAGTATACAAAATCTCCCTCATCCACCATTCCAGATTGTGATGCCCCAAATTCAAGCAGGTGTAAAACATGCTGATCTCTCTTCTCTGAGCTTGTATCAGGTTCGACAATGTCAACTTCAATATCTGTTTCTAAGACAGATACACTTGAAGAAGGTTTCAATTCAAGAACCCTCAATTTGTATGTAAGTTCCCCATAGCTGACTGTTAGAATATCACCTTGAGAAAGAGTTGCATGTTGCCGAAGACTTGTTTCAAGGATAGCCTTATGATTCGGCAAATCAGAAAATCCTACCTTCTCAGGTTGAAGTTTTGCATAAGTCCCCTTTGAAAGGCCAACATAGCGGACCTCCACTAATGGAGACTTAGGAGTGATGCCAGCAAACAAATTATCCCATACATGAGGGGGAAGACCTACTGAACCTTCATCGGCAGTAAATTCTAAAACTCCTGAATGGGTGGTCCCTCGGTTCTCTTCATTAGTAGCCTTCGTGCCCAAAGAACCCTCCTCATGAACTATTGACAACTGAAAGTACATGGGTCCCTTATCAAGAGCACCCTGATCAGACAATTCTGTGAAGCATGAAGGTGGCAGTTTGATCTTATCACCATTACCTTGACAAAGCACAGCTTCTAATAAACGGTAAAACACAATTCCTCTTCCAGTGAGTAAGCTTTCTTGCATCTGTTCCTCAGCCTGAAGAAAAGAAGGTAAAAGAAGATAATTATAATTTATTCACATCAAAATTTCTATAGCCACAAAATCTCACACTTTGTGCTCTACACTGTTACCCATAAATTACCAAGATATTTTTCAATGATGAGATTAAACAAGAGCCTAGGTTTCAAACAATATTCCCTTGCTGTTCCACCCTCTTGCATTAACAAAATGTAATTTGGGACCTGTAATTTGTCTACAATTCAAGCCCAGAAAGTTTTAGTAAAATTGCAGGAATATGGCTGATGATTCCAATAAAAGGTGCAAATATGTCTGTCTGTATCTATCTATACAGAAGGTAGCGGGTTGAGTAAGAGATCAAGGAATATGTAAGTGTTGTTTGGGAGAGAGCTAGCCTCTGGAAAGCTAGTATGATGTATGTATTCTGCCATTTCCTTTACAGTTCTCTGATTAGACCTACACTCCGCCAGATTATTGTTAATTTTAATATCGTTCTGAAGGCGGATTCCATCATTTTTACTCTCAAGGAAAAGCCTACAGGGAGTCCTAGGATTGCAATGTCGGCGTTACAATAGTACATCAGAAGCTCAGGTTCACGGTCAACTCAGTTGGCGTAAGACTTGACCCGAGAGACATACATTTATCGCTACTCCAAATATAGTCTTTCAGACGACAAGACGATTCCCAGAATAATGAGGACAGGGGGCCAAAGGGATCCCAGATATACCATCTATTTCAATATTTCAGATTCTCTGAACTTAGGTTGACCACTATAAAATTTCAAGTAAAATTTTCTGCAATTCTAGACATAATCAGAAAGCAGGGCGGCACGTTGCACCCTGAGAGGACTGATATATGCACAACAATTTATGTCATAAAGCAAAAAAGTTTATCTCAAGAATCTAGTAATCCCATAACAAAATTACCTTTAGAATTCACCGATAAGTGGTTCAAATAGTTTATATAGTAGATAAATAAACGGAAAAAAAAATATCAACTTCAATTGATAGAGCGCTGATCAACCGCAAAAAGCGATTTAAATGAGAGGGGCAAAAGAAAAAAGAATAGAAGAACAACAAAGAAAAGTGAAATCGACGAAAGGAAAAAAGGGGGAAAAAAGGAAGATCATTCGAGAAAAATGAGTTGGGCAAGAAAGGAGGACCTTGAGTCGGGCTTCGGCTGCATCAATACGACGAGATCTTTGAGCGGCTTCAATGGCATCCCTTTGATTCTTAGCCTCTTGTTTAGCTTTCTTTTCCTTCTCCAATTTCAACCGGGCCCTCTCCTTCCTCTCCTTCTGTTCTCTGTCTAGTTTCTCTCTCGCCCTTCGCAGCTCAAAATCCATCTCTCCTTCTCTATCTTTCTTTGCCTACTTCGGCCTTTCGGGAATCAGGATCAATGCGTTAACGGAATGACGGCTTCGTATCGTTGAAGAAAAGAAGTTTGCGAAGCTCGTCCCAATATATTTTTGTTAGGTGGAGGAAGGCAACTCAGTATCGCAGGACAAGAAAGGAGTACGAAGCAATGTATGCGTTCGTGCCTTCGTGGGTGTTGATTTTATTTCCAACTTATGGGTTCATTTGAGTCTTGAGTCTTGATTGGTAGGCTGGCTGGATGTAATTTAGAATGTTCTGGGCTTTTCCGGGATCATCCACTGTTGCCCCGTGTTTATTGAAGCCCACTGGCCTGCCTTCTCAATCAATCGGGCCAATGTTTTTGGTCGATCCAATTTATTTATATTTAGATTTGAGATTGAGACATCGGAATTAAAAATAAAAATAAAATAAAATATAACTAAAATAATGTAATTCTTGAAGTATTTAACCTTTTTTTTTATCAATTTTTTGATAAAAATGACCTTAGACTAGCACCTATATCTGAGCAGGATTGTTTATTATCTTTCTTTTAGTAAGATACCAAATTTATTCAAATATAAGTAAAAAGATTACATTAAAAAGCCCACGAATTACGTATGGTCAATTTGAGTAAATCCCAAATAAACCAAAGGATAAGGCCGGCCTAACACAAGTGAAATAAGACAGCAAAACAAGCTAGCAACAAGAACAACAGGAAGATGATTTGCACATAAGAGAATTTTATTTGCACAAAGAAAAATTGAGTTGCACATCGCACAAAAGAAGATCATTGCACACAAAGGAAGATACATGGCACACAAGAAAAAATAAGTTGCACAAAAAGAAGTTAAGTTGCATAAAATCCTTATGTCCTATTTGCCAATTAAATTTTCAATGGGAAATTTATGCCAATTTTCCCAAGAAACAAGCAACACTATGAAAATTAAAGACTTATTGTCGTCCTCAATTCTTGCCAGTAGATCTGAGACAGCTCAAAGCTTAAGTCTCTTGAAACACCAACCATTTCTCTTCCACGCATGACGCTCAGCAACATGCACATATTACGTCGAAGCTGCATCATACGAAGAATCTCGCACACTTGTTTCTAAGTGATAATGCCATTACAAGGCATCGAGTTAACCCAATGTCTCATGATGTCTGCAACCCTTAGAATGTTGAAAGGAGTCCTGATGTAAAACACCAGAGAAATACAACTGTGGTAAAGATGAACGTGAAACCTGAGTAGAATTGATGATAGATTCTGACAAGAAGCGCTACTCCAGTCTTTAAACCAAGCAACTTATCAAAGGATTATTTATTGTCAAATTCTTACTTCAAAGTAAAAAAAATATTTTTTTAGTTTATTAAAGAGTAAAATAAATTATTCACCAAAAAAAAAGAGTAAAATAAATTAATCACACTTTTATTTCAAAGTTAATGTGACATGAATCTTCTTTCTTTTTTCCACATCTATACAAATATATTTCTAATCATTAATTGATCATTAAACCACATATTTTCATACTTTTTTTTTTAGAAATCGTTAAAAAAAACCCTGAAAATTGAAAAATTGCATATAAAAACCCGTTTACAAAAATTATTATCATTTATTTATCAATTATTATCAAAACCCATACTAATGTTATAACTTGTCCCTATTTGTAATTTTTCTATTTTCGAGGTCTTTTTTATGATTTTTCCTATTCATTTTTTTGAAAAATTTTATAATATTTAAAGTTTTAAACACAGTCACGTAAAGAGTTGTTTGTTGAGTAATTTTTTAAAGTTATGTTGGCTAAGAAAATCTTTCAAACCCATTTATAAGAAGAGGTTTAATGAATTAGGAAATTAATATTAGGTGAGCTAATTTTATTAATGTAAATTTACGTTAATTTTTCCTTTAAATAGAATCATTTTTAATAAAATATTTCTTTAAAAAACATATATTTAGATATTATCATACTTAATTGTTCAGAATACTTCACTCTTAATTGGAAAACCAATTAAAATGGTGCTCCATAACCCCCCTTCAATTCCTCTTTTTGAAGCAGCATAATGCATTTTCCAAACAAACTTGGCATTAATCATAAGAAATTAAGCCACCAAGCATGTTGAAACCTTTAAATTTGACAATCACAGCTAGTTGAGAGGGACAGTTAAAAACAATAGCAGCCATTCCAAAAGGATCACACGAAAAGAAATAACACTATAATTATTTTCCCCGATATCCAAACCCCATATATATTTCCTGACCAAAATAAGCACAAACATATTCCCATGATTATTTTTATTCATTGGCTTTACTGGAACCCAGCAACACACACATTAACTGTCATCATCTTAACTTAGCAATATGCAAGAAAACACAGAACAACATCTCATCAAGTTGCAACCTTCACAAGAACCAATTGAAGGATTCTGCATTTTTTCCACTGTTTGAACCAACCAGTGGGTCAATGACCTTCCTCCAACCCTTATAGTCAAGAGCAGATCCTGTACCAGGCAACAAGAATCCATTCACATAGAAAAATGGCGTTTCAGACACCCCCCTTGAAGCAGCATACTGCATTTTCACACCAAACTCATTGCTAGTTAGCAAAAGATTACAGTCGATTAATATTATATTACTCTGCATATAAAAACCTTAAACTCAAAGATATTCGAGAAAGTTGATTTCTCTAAATGCAACCTGGAGGATAAATTTATTTCATCTCACCTTAAACGACACCCTGGTGTGAAGATCAGTTTTCCGGTCATTGAAGCCACTCTTGATTGAACTATAATAAGATCTCCCAATTACTTCTGTCACAGACTTCACCATCTCCTTCTCAATGGAAGCCCTTGAAAGATTCTTGGTTTGAGCATTATAGAATTTCCCCTGTAGTTACATGGTATGCGACATATCTAGTTAGCAATAAACTGGAATAATTTTCTGTATAGATAAGTTCTACTCTAGATACAAAAATTCACTTTATATCTTAAGGGCACTGGGGAGGATGTAATTCATTCTATCATCAACATAAACAATTATTCCAAATAAAATCAATAATCTTCTTATAGCTCTTCTTTGAAGTTGTATTATATATCAAAGAGGAATAGGTTATATTATCAAATGCTGCTGCAAGAAAGTGGAGGGAAATCATTACAACCGTGACAGCAACTTCTTCCATTCAAGCATGAAACATAAACGTAGTTTCAAGACAGATTTCTGATTAGCATATAAATTTTCCTATTTTCAAATCAGAGCAAGAAATAAATCAAAATCTCAATACCCATATCAGGGAGTAAGAACAGAGAATGTCATTTTCTATTGTTGTGGAACAACCCAAAAAGAAAGGAAAGAAATAAAAGAGAAACCACAAAGTACTTAAGCAGACGGATATACTGACCTGATGCTTGAAGAACCACTCCAGCATCGGGAATGTTGCAGATTTATTCAATGCATTTACAATGTGCAAAGCACGAGATGCAACAAAAGCATTGTCATGGTAACTGCAATTATGAGAATAAAGGTATATTATTCCAGGGGCAACATAAGTTATCACATATTATCAGAATGACAAGTGAATTAATTACAGTGTTAATAACCGTGATCAAGCATACTCTTGAGCTGATCCAAGCTAATGACAGGACAACAAATGCAGAAACAAGACTACAGCACCACTGTTCGGCCATTGCATTGACTTGTACTAAGGCTTTGGTTAAATAATTTGATCAAAGGAGACAAAAACCCACAAGTTTCTTTCCCAATCAGTTCAGAAGAACAAATAGAAACAGGAGGGATAAAGACCATGGCAGATCCTCCAACTGCAGTTTTAAATAAACTAATCTTGAGATTCTAGTGAATCCACCACAACCATGCTCAAATTCTCCGCCTGCAGTGTGAATCACTGTTGAGGAAAAAAGATAAATAGGGATGGGGAAAGACTGTATACATCTTTTGAATTTAAGGCTACTACTTTTTCCCAAGTCATCACTTCTGCTTCACAATACTACCTCTATACTCAAAGTATTCTTGCAACGTTTGGGGAAGAAAAAAGTTGCAACTTTAAGAATAATCAATATATATTCAATCCTTCAGAGTGATTATAAGTTTTAAAGTCAATTATCGAGTTTCAGAAGTCCTGTATGCCATTTTTCTAACTGTTCATAAAGAAATTAGCGCAGTGCAAGAGACTAGAACAAAAGTGAGAGGTGATTACTTACGGTAGAGGAAGCAGATGAACGACGAGAGAAACGGGAGAGCCATAGTGAGTGATAACTTGTTTGAGCGCTGGCCATGAGTCCCTGCTGTCAGGGCATACTGGGTCGAAAAACGCTTCGATCAAAACGGAATCGGGGTGATGCTGATTCCTATAAACGAAGCCATCCAATCTCGCCGGCGGGATGTAATCGGCACCAACCTTCACCTCCAGAACCAAACACAGCATGCAAATCAATAAAACAACCGATTGCCTCATAGCCTGCTTGTTACCACGCATCCTGTGATCTAAGTCTACGACGACAACTTCAAATCTCTCAGTCAAATAAGGGATTGTGAATTCAGTAACTTCTTTTGCTTTTGTGGCGTGAATCTATCGGGCTATCTGCACAAAGCTATCTTTCTTTCGACTTTTAAACACGTTTGGAGGACATGCGCTCAGCTTTCTTCCACATCACACGTCTTGGTCCATTGAAAAAGACGTTTGCTGTCATTACATATATAACGACGACGAAAAGGTGAAGATGGAATCTTTCGTTTTTTTTTTTTTTGAATTAGTAGCGGCAAGCGAAGCTTGATACAAACAAAAGACTAGGGGAGATTAGCCCATATCATGTGCATATTTGACAGCACAAACGGAAATAACAGAATCATAAAATGTGGGTGTCGTGTCCGCATCATGAGCATTTTTTGCCAGGAGGTCAGCACATGTCAGTGCTTCTCTGTGTGAGTGATGAAGCTCAAAGGTCCAGATCTCAGCTATAGTTAGGCGAATTTCCTGGATAATGTTCCAAAGAGGGTGTCCTTGATTACCATCTCTAAAAATCAGATTAATGGCTTCCAGAGAGTCGGAGAACATGGAGACTTGCTTAAACTCCTTCATCTTACAGGTTCGTAGTCCAGTGAGAATGGAATCTTTCGTATTTAAACTAAAAGAACTTGTTAGCTATTCCGACTTCTGAGCGACGACTCCACAAGTACATGAAAATAATCGGGAATAATATAATTTTTGCCCCTTAAAATTTAAACATATTTTAATTTTGGTTTTTTAAATTTTAAATTTATAATTTTTGTCTTTAAAATTTAATCCATCTTCAAACATTAGTTCTGGAAAGTACAGCAGCGTTGAAGTAATAATATGGATTCGCTAAATGACACATAAGTGGATCCTGTGTACCCAATAGAAAGGGCAAAAAACAAATACTCAAAACGCAACTTTTTTAACGCAACTTTTTTAACCCCCGGTTTTTTTTTCCCTTATTGTTTGTTTTAGGAGCTGTTCATTATGCTATACTCTGTTATTCATATAAGATTTAATTAGGTATGATCTGGTGATTTCACATCACTACTTTTAATATTATTGATAATGTTTTAGTAGATTTTAATACCGTTATACTTTTAAGATTTAATATTTTGTGACAAACCAAATTCTATGAACTAAAATCATAAGTTAAAATTTGAGGAACTAAAATAAAAATTTATTCAAATTTTAAGGACTAAAAATTATACTAACCCAAATAACTAAATATGGTAATTTGAAAGTACCTGCACTTATTAAAAAACAATGAATAAAGGAAAGTGAAGGAGGTTCCTATTGCTGCTGACATGTTATCCATGATGGATGATGTTTCATGAATTATCATCTACCTTGCCTTACCTCCTACTAAATCTAGTTTTTAATATAAGATTAATTTGAATAGATTAAAAATATTAGTTAAATTAGTTAATATGATATGTTTTTTAAAAATAGCCTGAGCATCTTTCTTAATTTCTTTTCTATCATCTTCTACTTGATTATTATTAAGAAAATATCAATAAGGTTAATTTGAAGAAAAAAAATTGATAAACATATAAAATAGATATTACATATAGGACTAACATTAACTTTCTAATTAGGTCTTACATTAAGAATCGAAAGAGTATTATTTTTCTTAAAATTATGTTTTACCCATGAAAAAATTTTCTAACTCACAGTCTACTCATTTTCAGTGATGCATAATGTGTATTGAACTTCAGTGTTTTTCATTCAGGAGATTCCTTTTTTGAATTTGAAGCGAGGCAACACATAATCCTTTATATTTAATATAAACTATTTGTATTTAAACATTTCCTTATCATTTTAATCTAAATAAATAATTTTAGAGCCGAAGGGATATCACAAACATCTCCATTAAGAGAACAAGTCTCAGGTGAAGAAAATTTTAAAGAGACGAAAATGCATAATCAAAATCATTTTTACAATTATGATCTCAGAAAATATAATAAACTTTTTAAAAACAAATCTTAAAATTTAAATCAAATTCAAATTGCTTAAGCTAAACACCACACACACACACACACACACACACATTGCATGAAGTCTAAATTTAGTTGCATCTTTCATTGGCTTACGAATAGCCTAAGGGGAATTGCGGTGATTTCGTTATTTCTCACTTTAAGGTCAGTGAGAATTAAATGCTGCTCAACTCAGATGAAGCTTGCATATCAAAATTACTGGCAAAATCAGTTCTCCATCACATCACACGTATCTTGTTCATACGTTAGTAATGTGCCTGAGAACACCTAATTCAGGTTACCATAAGAACTAAACTGAGGAAAAATTTGAAAGTGAAACACTAGATTCAGAAATAGGGAAAATATCAAATTGAGAAAGCTTGCATCTTTTGGAAACCAAACCAATAATATACTCGATTTCTTTTACATTACACCCATTTACAGACAAGACATGAATTGCTTCATCATGCTATCTTCCAGACATGAGCTTCATAAGAGCTGGATTTTCATAAAAGGAGCCAACATCCCAATCCTCAGTGGCAGAAGAAAGTGTCATAAGAGCAACAACGATAGATCTCATACTTGGACGCAGCTGGGGATTGTCCTGCGTGCATGCTTTGGCAAGTTGGGCCATCTGCAAGCCAAGAATTATAATTATTTCACCATAATCTTTTCCTTTCCAATGATTTCTGACGTTTCATAATCTCAGGACAAAATGAGTTCAAATCAAATGATGAGGGACTAAAATCTGTTTAATCACCAGATTCCAGGGACCAATTTTTTAAAACACTGCCAGCATCAGACAAACAGATATTCAAAGGAATCCTCGGATTCTGGTATAAATTTGTGCCTAACTTCAGAGAAACTCCAGACCTACCCAACCTCAAGATCCCGATTCAATGTTCTCAGTGTTTATTTACTCTTAAAACATACCTTGTGAACTGAATCAATAGGGTAGTCATCCCCAAGTCTTGGGTCCACCAATTTGCGAAGATCTTCGGTTGGATTTGGTTGATTAAGAACTCCATCAAACTGCATCAGTAGAAGGAAGAAAGAGAAATGAATTGATGAGACCTCTAATTTATTTTGATGTATGAGACAATAATTTGGTTGATTTGAAAATAATGATAATCATTTGCAAAGATTTGAGTCTTGAGAGATTAAGATTGACCAAAGATACGATGCCCTTTGAGTCTGTGATTGATTCATTTATCTTGATGATAGCTTCCTTCGCAGAAATAAGTTCATAGATAACTACTCCAAAAGCATAGACATCTATTTTAGGAGAAACATCCCCATATTGAGCATATCTGCAGATAGGAACATGTAGATCATTAATCAAATCCAGTCACAAAAAAGGGAACTTCTCTCCAAAATAAACAATAAAACAAAAACCAGCGCAATCACTAGAATGTAGAATCTAAGATCCAAGTGAACCAATCAGGAAAAGCAGGATACACATCCAAATCCAGAAGAATTGTTCACTAGTTAACCTGGAAACTTTTACAGAATAATGTATCAAACTGTACGCGTCAAGAAAATTAGCAGCAAATCCAGACCATGAAACAGTAATGGTCACACATTCTCTCAACCCCCCCCCCCCAAAAAAAAGAGAGCAAATAATCACGTAAACAAATTTCCTACACAGAAAATGCTCATTATTCTAACACTCACGTAACTATTTCCATTAAAAATTTATGAGAAAAATACCACCCAGATGTTAAGTGATGACAGAGCAAATAATTAAGGAGTCGACTGACACATGCTACATCAAAGGAAAGTACCACAAGAACATAAGGTATAATTTACTTGTGAACTCAGTAAATAAATTTAAAAGGCTCCATCATTAAGGGAAATGCTTTTTTGAGAAAACAAACAACAAAAAATTATCATACTCTGGTGGCATATATCCAAATGTACCCACAAGACGACCAGTGGGAAGTGTTGAGCTGCCAACTTCAGTCAGTTTTGCCAATCCAAAATCTGCGACCTGTTACATGAATATTATCAGAGGATTTTGTACTAATTGTCTAATCCCATAATTAAATATTTTCAAAAAACAATCAACCTTGCCACGGAAGTTTTTGTCTATTAATATATTAGCTGACTTTATGTCACGATGGATATATACTGGCACTGTATGCTCGTGAATATATTCAAGACCTCTTGCTGAGTCCAGAGCAATTTGCACCCTGGTAGACCAAGGCAGTGGATCTCTCCCTGGCGAAATATGACTCTACAGGTAAGTTATCACTATCACTATGCACTGTCACCACCCAATATCAACAACATGCAGATCTAACCTGAACTTCGGAGATGCTGACTTAAGTTTCCATTCTCAATGTACTCATAGACAAGGAAAAGAGAATCCTCAACGCAATAGCCGATCAAACGCACCTACATGGTCATTGAGAAGAATGATAGAGCATCAGGCTTTAGATCATTAATTTTCATGTCACAGTTACATCTTCATTTGGTGATCACAGAGTTCCCAATTTGATTGTCCAAAAGTACAAACCTCTCAAAATGGCCCCACCCAAATTACTGTAGTCCATCAATTTGTTAAACAATTTGATTTTATATAAGTTATTGACAAAGTCAAACAAAATTGCTTATTTACGTCATGAAGAGGTCATGCTTCTGAGAGATGGTGTAAGAATTCTATAAAGTTGGTGACTGTACTGCTTCATTTTTGGATTTTCTAGTCGCCAAGCATGGCCACTTAGCTCTTTGACAGTTACATAAGTATTTTACTCAAATTCATGAACGTTTAACAAACAGAGGTAACTGGAAGATGAAAGAGGTTTACACTTCGAACTCCCTAAATTTGGTGAGTGTAATGCTTCATTTTTTACTTTTGCAGTCGCTAAGCACAGCCACTTGGTTCTTTAACAGTTACAAAAGTATTTTATTTAGCCAGATCAGTTATTCAAATTCATGACGGTTTAACAAACAGAGATAACTGCAAGATGAAACAACACAACTTGCAAGAGGACTAACAGAGGCAGAGGCAGTGACCCAAAACATTCCTCCCAAAAATATAAGTCACAGTCTGATCACTTAAAACACACTCTTTCGAAGGCAACAATTGAAAATCTTATAGCATATTGAATAGTTGACAAAATCTTCTGCAAACAAGATTCAAGCACTCTCTTCGGATTCACATGCCAATTCCTTGATAAATCACCCATGTTCACTGCATTAACTATATATAAAATACAGGATCGTGCGTGTACTCTGTTTTATTCAAAGTGCTCTTCTAGGGGAAAAGAGCGGGTAACATGTGTGTGTACGTAATGAGAAGAAAAAAAACCCAACACATTTACATTGAATTGAAGACAAATAGTGGCTTTAGAAGCAAAAACTAAAATTACTGATGTATTATGTTATCCTAGTTTGAGATAAGCTGGATGCAAAAATACTCTAGTTATTCAACATGAACAAATAATATACTCCTCCGGTCCTTAATATAGGACTCAATTATTGAGTTGGTTTTGGTCCTAAATATAAGATCCATTTATCATATTTATCAATTTTCTCTAAATTACCCCTATGGATATTCCTTCAACCATAATCAAGTAGAAGAGGGAGAGGGGGTATTAAGAAAGATGATTATGGTGTTTTAAGAAAAACATGTCACATTTCTTATAATTAACTAACTTACCTAACTTTCTTAATTCAATCAAATTAGTTAAATGGGTCTTATATTAAGGACCGGAGGAGTATTTGCTAGTGAGATGCACTTGGATATGAAATTGATGCAAAAGCAGAAGTTAAAGAAAAAAGAGGAATACGAGGGAGGAAAAAAATAAGTAAAGAGAATAGGCAGCAGCAGATAGTTCAGATTAGCAACAGAGACGCCCACAAAACCTTTTGTTAAGTACATACGTGTTCTTTACAAGTTATGCAAAAGAAAATTTATAGAGAAAGAAAACAGAATATTGGCATAATAACCAACCAATTTCACAAGTCATAAGGTCCTATCAATATTTTATCTGAAAATAACCAAGTTGATACCCGAAGGTTTGGCCCAAGAAAACGCTAGATTTCATTACTAAATCAATTAATGTATGCTGAGATCCCCAATTACATGGCACACACTTCGATACATCAAAGAGATTATAACAAATGCCTATAATTTGGGAGATCTAGTACCAAATTAAGGTGATGAACATTAGTCAGGACTTTCAATTCAGCCAGAAATTCTCTTGTTGCCTGCATATCCATCTTCTTGATTGCTGCTTTCTGAACAGAAATTATTTAAGGAAACGAGAGAATCAATATTAAAAAGGGGGGGGGGAACCTGAACTACAATAAATTAAGAGCACTTGCCAAATCATCAGGACTCAAGAGAATTGTCAGGTATCATGCTAAAACAACTGTCCGACTAGAAAAAAGAAAAAATTCATTGTGCCATATTCAAAAGCATGGAATGAGATCATTATTAGGAAGTCATCTCATCTTTGAGTGTGTAACAAGTCACAGGAAAGATGAATACATTTTATGTTTTATATATCTAGTATTCAATTTATTTCGTTGAATTTCTCAGCTGAGATCTACTCAAACAGCATTGCACAACCATTTTGAATCATCACTTAATCCTTTCTCACTAATCTTTTTTGGCTTTATGAAAAAAATAATTACTCATTTCCAACATAAAGAAACAATTAATTAAAAATATTGATATGTAAAAGATCAAAGCTCTTTGATCTTATCCCCTCTTCATATCATAAATCATCAGTCCTCTTCTACAGTCTAGATAAACAAAATTATCAATCAATTATGATTTATGAATTAATTTTTTCTTGCAGGAATGACTATGATAAAAACAGTATTCTATTTGCATTCACAGACCTCGCCTCCCAGCTCAGCATAGTAGACAGCACCAAAACCACCTTGACCAATCATGTTAGCCATGTTGAAGTTGTTTGTGGCAGTAGCTAGTTCTTCGTATGAAAACTCTACTGATTTGTCCACTGTAATGCCAGCAATGCCAGCAATAGGAGCAACAGGACCACCAGATCCTGAAGTTCCATTTCCACCATTACCAGAGGTTGTATCTGAAATGGGATTCATCAAAGTGTCTAAACAATATAACAATTTTGTAAAAAGCTTAAAAGCAGATCATAATGGTTTTTTATGAAGTGTAAAATAAAAAAAATAAAAAAAACCATGCCTTGTACAACCAGCATACCTAGTAAGTCATACAGGATAGTCATAAGGTGATTAAGTGAGGCAAATATTAATTTCTATGATCTCACATTCTGATAGAACCACTTTTTCTGCAAAGACCTATAAGAGGAAATTTAGGAAGATGCGAGAAAAGGGAAACCCACTTTTTGATGGTCAGAGCATTGATCTCAAGACTCATGGTGCTAAGGAGAAAGGCATGAAGAATCAGAGTTGCCATAAGGTAGCTATAGGCCTCATCTTGGAGAGGGTGATATTGGGGGCTGAGTTATTTTTTGGCATATAGTACTTGCTGGAGTCTCCTGGTGGAAGCAGGTCATATTTTCTATTTTGAGAGCGGTGAGGAAAGACTGGCCTCTTGAATGCCAGTGGTTATGTTCTGTCCTTGAGTGTTGGTCCGTGATTTCAATATTTGTTTCGGTTCTTTGTGATTTCTGGGTGTAACGAGGGAAGAGGGTTTTGGCTAGAATCAGGGGAGTTCATTGTCACACTGATTCGGTATTCTGAGGTATTAATATCAAAACCTAAGGATTTCCCTCATTTATTGCTTCTGCTGTCTTTTAGTCTTGCATTGGGCTTTTATTATCAAGCAGGGGTGCATCACATTCTCTCTGTCTATCAAATTCTACCTTTGAGGGAAAAGAAGAAATAACGTTGACACTGGCAAGAATGAGGAGACGAAGTAATAAGCAATCAATGAGATTAATTGAATTCTGAGTGGTTGCTTGAGATCATTTGAGTTAGATTTGACTTTATTAACGGAGGGCCGTTCAATCAGGTAGACTTTGCAGCATTGTATTTATTCACCCACATCTAAAGAGCAAAGGCATGGAAAGAGAGAAAAGGAGAATTGGAAGAAATAAAACTAGAGTGAACTTTACCTCTCCTATCCTGAGAAGTGAGACCTTTGGACTCTTGCGAGAGTAATTTCACCTTGTGTGCCTTTTTCTTTCTAGAATAGCCAATATATATACCAACTGCCAATAGCAGAAGCCCTGCTACTACTCCAATGGATATTCCAACTATAGCCCCAGTAGCAAGACCTGTTTATATATAGGGAATTTATGAGCTCAAAGCAGGATTGGCTTTTTAATTTTAACAGATTATCATCATTTGCATGAGATAAATGTCAAGTACAGAGAAGATAATCATCATATAGCCAGTTTTGTGAGTAGAGCCAAAGTCGAACCTCCAGCCTTTCTGTGGAAAAGAAAAGATATCCATTAAAATTAGTAAATGTACAGTGAACAAAATGATACTGCGATGTATGCAGATACCAGATAGCATGGAAGGTAAAATTAATAAAATTTACCTTGACAGAAGAGGCACAAAGGTACCATTTTGATCTGGAAAATGAAAGTAAAAAGTGAGACAATTATACTAATATTAGAGTACCAAGGCAAAAATTTAGATATAGCATGAAGCTCGCTAATAGTCCAGATACTCAAATTCCCTTTTAAGCCTAAAAACGTAAAACAGAAATAGATATTTCTGTACTGGAAGATGCATCAAGAATTGACACATAAAACCACCACAGCTATTGCCAAAACCTCACTCAAATGGAATTTTCTTTCAGTGGGAGTAGGGGTTATGAATCAGCAGCCAAGACCAGTTCTTGAGCTATCCCAGTAAAAACATATTTCGGTCGTTGAATGATATATCTCTTAATACTTGGTTATTGGACCAAAGTTGTTCCCTCAAAACTTGTAATTCCTTACTCGTCGTTAAAATAACACACTATTTTTACATTCATAACAAGCACTAGATCATCATCCTTCCAATACAAAAATTTAGCTTCATTCCAGGAGAACATATAACCACAACTGGGGAGTTTTTTTTTTTTTTTTTTGGCGATCAAATAACTGAGGAGATTATTAAATGAGGCATCCATAGCAACTTAAACAAATTCTATATGCAAATCCAACAGAATAAAACTTCAGCTATCAACTCCTGAAGAACTGAGATGGTGCCATGTAGCTAAAATACATAAAGAAAATATTTTTTTTAAAAAAAGCATAAATGCAATTTGGGTCTGCTAATTTACGAAAATTTCATTGACAATCTAGTCCAGAAAGAGAGGGTGTAAGGCAAATTTTTCCACCTAAATAATCAAGTTCCGTCCTTTTTGTTATCATCTTCCAAAATTCAACACCAATCTTACCTTTGCCCGGAATATAAACCAGACCACTTCCTTGGTTGAAATTCACAGACGGGTTGTACCTCTGCAGTAGTCCGGTGTCAAGACCTGCTTCTCCTGCCACTGACTGCAACGTCTGCCCTGGCCTAAGTGGGTACGTGATGAACAACCCATAATCCTTTGAGACATCGCTATTCCCGCAGGAACAATTAACCGTGACATTTAAGGTTCCCGTGTCAGGAATATTGTCGGGTGGGTAGCTATTGAACTTCCGCAACCAGTCAACAGTGGTCAAATTGGCATAGTTTGTCACAGCAACCTTCTCGTAGGTGTCCCCTGTCTCAACAACATATTGAAACGTGTGGCCTAAAAATTCACCATTGATGCACTTACATGGGAAGGGAACGTTGACTCTTGTGAGTGCTGGAACGCTGTCTTTATTGGGTATTTTGTCTTTGTTGTAGTTTACGATATCGTCTGGGGTTGAAAGCAACTGGGATTTCATCACCTTCGAAACGTAAGTGAGGTTCGAACCATTCCGAACATAGTAAGAACCAAGAGCAAAATCACAAGTCTCGCTACACTGTGCTTTGGCGATGACAAAAATTGAAGCCAGCGAGGAGAAAAAGAAGAGAACAAGAAACTCAAATCTGAGTTCCATTGGATTGACCGAAAGATTCAAGAAAAACAAAAGGCCCTACTCGAAGGAGCCAAAAGCGAAGAAAGACATAATTTGTTTATTCGAAAGGGCGAGCTGAAGATCCAAATAGCAGCTAGGGAATAGAGGGGAAGTTTGAAAGGGGGTTCAGTTCTGGTGTGCCGTTGACCTGGTGATTATTAGACCTTTGAAAGAGAAAAATTTAAAACTGTAAATTTCTGAAGGCTTAATTATTCCGCCGCATTATGAGCATGGAATGAAGAATTAAATTAATTGATTCACAAGCTCGTATGGCAGAACAGTATGGGCAATTTGTCGTCTATTTAAGCCTTCGGCCTTCAACGGTAGATTCCCGCGGTTTTCACGTCAATGTCGGACGGGAATGGCTGCAAAACTCGAACTTCGCTTATAGCGTACTGCACTGTCTGCGTTTTAGGTACTCTTGATCAGAAAGAGTCTTGGAGATGATAATAATAACGGTCAAAAGCTGATGCTCGGTCGTATTTATAACTTCCCTTTAAGATATTTCATCTAACCCAAAAAAAAAAAAAAAAAAACCTAAAATTTTATTTACTCTGTCAATTTTCAACTTTCTTTCTATTTAAGTTTGTGTATATACTTGGACCAAAAAAAAAAAGTTTGTGTATATACATTTTAAAAATAAAAATTTATGCAATAATAAATAAAGAGTAAAATAGTATATTATATTAAAAAATTTAATAATATGACTAATAGAGAAGATAAAGAAAAACTTTTTTCTCTACCTTATAAATAAGAAAAGGAGTATACATAATCCTTTGAAAAATATATGAAAATAAAAATAAATTATAAAAACACATAAAAATTCGAAGGCCACCTAATTTAGAATATTTTGTAATATTATTTTTCATACTTTTATATGTGTAAATTGACTGATATTGAAATACATATTACCTTGGACTGTTGGGCGTTGGAAATGCTTGTGAGCCAATTTTTATACCCAGATATTGATTATTTTAATTTTGAGAAAACTATTTTGGAGGCACTCATTTTTCTCAATTTTTAATTTGATACCTATGTTTTTTTTTCCATAAAATCTTTTAACTTCACATTAGCACAATTAATTTGAACAAAAGGGCCGAGCCATGTTAACAAAGCAAAGTTACAGGGTTACAAATAAAGAAAAGCATAGGTAGATACAAAATTTTGCGTACAAATTTAGCACAAAGTCAAGCCAATTCAACCTAAAAAGCAAAGGTTTATGATAGCAGAGGAAAGCACTTCCCAGTTGATGATAGAAGCAAATAACCCTCGCAATTTGAATTCATACCTTTCTTATGTTTTGATTAGGAAATTTAATAATAAAAATATGCAAAATTGAATTTTAGTTTATTCTTTTCAAGACCTCTCATCAGTTCAGCCGAAATCGCTCTTAATCAGTGCATGAAAATGTTAGCAAATGAGTACCGGTTTAAAGATTTATGAACTTGATGATAATAAATTTTTCCAAGAAACTCATAAAAGCCGTAAGCATATCCATATGCTCAAAACACGGCTATAATGAAGAGGAAAAGCAGGGAACTAAAAGGGAAAGTGCAAAGAACATAACCTTGCACGTTATTTGAAATTAGATGGTGTACAACTGTTTCCCAACTCAAGCACAAAATATCAGACTCTACATGCCCAAAAAAGGAGAAGCAGGGAAGGAAAAAGGCAAGAGGAAACAGCAAAACCTTACACTACACTTTATTCGAAATTAGACAGTATATTGGAATACTTCTGTTACTCAACTCAAGCACAAGATATCGGAATAACGACCCTCCCTGCTCATTCACTACTCAGGTGGACCTGGCTAACTGGGAGCGAATTTGTTTGGCAGCAGTAACCATATTAGTGAGAGCAGCCTTAACCTCAGCATATTTGCGTGTCTTGAGGCCACAATCTGGGTTGACCCACAGAACGTGGCTCTCAAGAACGGCAAGCATCTTAGTGATTCGGTCAGCAATCTCCTCTGTGGGCGGGATCCTTGGAGAATGGATATCATAAACTCCAGGACCAATACCGGCACCATATTTAACTCCTTCTCGGAACACAGAGAGTAGTTTTTCATCTGATCTGGAGTTCTCAATGGTGATCACATCAGCATCCATATCTATGATAGAGTGGATGATGTCATTGAAGTTTGAGTAGCACATGTGAGTGTGTATCTGGCCAAAAACAGAAAATATCAATGAAAAATTCCCACCTTCTAACATTGTCAAACAAAAAAGTAGTCAACTTCTCAACCCCCCCCCCTTAAACTTTATACTGTTACTAGAACCATCCTAACCTAAGGAAGGTTCATTTCTAGCACACTTTTGACTAACAATTAATTTATCAAAATAAATAAAATTTATAAGGAGAAGGGCTAGAGAATCGAAATTGAACCTGGGTAGTGTCCTTAACACCAACGTTTGTAATCCTAAATGAGTGAACAGCCCAGTTCAGATAGAATGCCTCCTCAGACTTCCTTAGAGGCAAGCCTTCTCTCAGAGCAGCCTCATCAATCTGGATGATAGTAATACCAGCTTTCTCAAGGTCCTCAACCTCATCCTTCATAGCCAAAGCAATTTGGTAGCAGGTCTCGTGTCTAATAACAATCAGAATAAGTCAAACATAACTGACTATCCTGTGGAAATGTTTCTTCAAATTTGAAGGTCATGTTTTCATACCTGGGTTGGTCATCTCTTACAAAAGACCAGTTCAGAATTGTAACGGGGCCTGTAAGCATTCCCTTCATAGGCCGTTTAGTCATACTTTGAGCCATTGAAGACCAGAAGACAGTCATAGGCTTGGGACGGCTCACATCACCATAAATGATGGGTGGCTTGACACAGCGAGATCCATAGGATTGTACCCAACCATTGGCAGTGAAAGCAAAACCAGATAATTGTTCTCCAAAGTACTCAACCATATCATTCCTCTAAATGGAAAAAAACTTTAAAAAGTGAGTTCTTGTACAAGATTTCACGCTAAAATGTCTTCATTAAAATTCAAAAGATGGCACAAAAATGCTCCTCACCTCGGGCTCTCCATGCACCAAGACATCAATATCCAGTTCTTCTTGCAGCTTGACGACTTTGTTGATTTCCTCCTTAATAAAATTGACATATTCTTCCTCAGATATTCTAATAAAAAAATGGTTTACCAGGTTATAACATCTAATAGCAAAAATTCTCAAATTCAGAAGGTAAAAGCAGATGAAAAGCCAGAAGGCTCACTTGTTGGCCTTAAACTCGCGGCGGATCCTTCTAAGATCTGCATGCTGAGGGAAAGAACCAATAGTGGTAGTCGGAAGAATAGGAAGATTCAGTTTCTTCTGTTGAGCATCCAACCTTGCACTCACATTTGTGGCCCTCCGGTGATCAGAACCCTTCAAAGCAGCAGCCTAAGCAATGGGAAAAATAACAATTTAGGAATACATTTACAAGATAGGGTCATGAAAATCAGCAATGCAAAAAATTCATGATTCTCAAGACGGCTTACAGCCTTTTGGACAGCCTCATTTGTCACCCTTGGGGAGGACTTCCTTGAAGCCAAAGCAGCAGCATTAGCTGAGAAGAAAGCCTGCATAATTAAGAGCAGTAAGAAGCTGAAAGATAACCCTAGTAAACTAGAAATTAATCAAAACTAAAAGAGAAAAGACAGCTAAAATTTTGAAACATTATAGCTTTTCAAAATAGAAGAATATCATAAACCACACTGAGCTAAGAGACTTTCTTTCAAAATGCAGGAACTTTAGCTGGAGAGAGACAAAATTCCAAGAAGCCAAAACTTTGTAATAATGAGAGATTCTTTAGTCAAATGTTAAGTTTATTGTCATCAAACATAAAATTATTCCAAAAAAAAAAAAAAAAACCTCTGGCAAAAAGATTGTACCTCATCCTTTTGTCCAGACACCGCCTTGGCCAAGGCATTGACTTCAACAACTTTTTGTGCTGCAAATGCAAGCCAAGACTTGATCTCTTGGTCCAACTTCGTTTCATTCACCAGATCAACCGCAGTGTGAAGAAGAGAACAAGACGTAGAGACCACTACACAGTCTGCAGAAAATGGCACCGCACGTTTAGCTTCAAGTGTCATAGCAATCAACAATTAATGCAATCAGTAATAAATACCCTTTCCAACAATGCCCTCAATAGTTTGCAAGGCACTCAGAGAAGATGCAAGGTTATTGGCCCATATATTCCTTCCGTCAACTACACCAGCAAAAAGAAATTTTCCAGCTGGAAATCCTTCCTTGATCAAATTGAGGGTCTTTGCTCCACGAACAAGGTCAAACCCATATGCAGTAACACCCTTCAAAGAGGTAAGCGTTTTGTATGCCTCAGCAGTGAGATCAGCAAAGTATGTTTCTATCAGGACGTTTAGACCAGATAAACATGATTCCAACTCTGCATAGGCATGAGTAAATGCTTGTAGCTGGTGAGCATCAAGATCCTTCACAAGGGTGGGTTCATCAAACTGGACCCAAGTAGCACCAGCTGCCTTCAGTTCAGCCACAACCTCCCTTCAATAATTACAAAAGCAAATTTGGGCAAATGTCATATATAATTCAACTGTCATTAAAATTAATAAATGGATAAAGTCATACTTGTAGACTGGAATGATCTTGTTGATAAGGGAAAGAAGAGAAAATGATCTATCAACACCCTTCGCTGGTTTTGACAGCAACAGGAAGGACACTGGTCCAACAAGCACTGGTATGGTATCAATACCTAGCTACATCGTAGGAAGAGCAAACATATGCAAACATCAAATAGTGAAACAAATGATTCAAAAATAATTTCTTTTTTTACAGCTTAAAACTTATTTTCTCATAAGCACAGAACAAATGGAAAAAAATTCAATGGTGCGGATTTCTTTAGCATAACAAACTCCCCCATGTGATGCATCGAAGCATTAAAAATTAACAGCAATTAAAAGTCAAGTACACAAATGGTATTATTCAAAGATTAATAATAATACTCAATTATTGATTAATTATTTCTAGCATTATAAATATAAAACAAATTTATAAGGAGTCTTCTTGTTTTTCTTCCCTTCTCTTTGGCTCCATCATCATACGTTACAAGTATATTAAATCAACCAATCTGATCATTTATGACTCTGAACATAATAAATCCATGAAGTTAAATAACTCTAGTGAATCTCTCGCTTATACAATCCATTCAAATAAGAAAATAGTTTAAACAAAATGCAATGGTTAAGTACTGTAAGTTTTACGATTAATTTTAAACACAAGAAAAGCAAACGGATCATTTGAAGTAAAGAAATCGGCGAACTTACAGCTTTCGCCTCTTTGTACTCGTTCACTGCCTTGTGGGAAGCATAGGAGAATGTAACATCTGGACCCAATTCAGGGACAATGTAGTGGCTGCACCATAAGCAGTTATAGTTACATTACAGTTTTTACAGGGGAAAAAAACATTTCAAACTTCATTATGGATAATAATAATTAGATACATCATCCAGGTAGAAGATAGGTGGATCTGAAAGGCCCACCTCTATACTTGGCACAACAATAGTGATAAAATTCATAATTGAATATCTTCATAAATTATATTATATATTTTGCTATAGTTATTTTAAATGTCCACAATAATTACTTTAGTTCCGCATCAAAATCTCCAAGTATATTTCAACTTCGAATGACAAACTCAACATTTTCAATTTCATTCATCCAAATTAAGTAAAAGAAATGGAATACAGACACCAAAATAGAAGCCCAAAAACGCCACCTATGATTAGTATTAATAATAATTAATAGGGAGGAAAATACGCTTACTAGTTGGTGTCAAACCACTTGGTCATTTCCATAGCAGGTACAATGGCATTCCCTCGTGCCATAGAGAAGTAGATATCAAAACCAATCTCACCACCATTCCAATTATATCTAGGGGGAACAGCCCCAAGCATGGCAGTGGTGTCCAATACTTGATCATAGTATGAGAAAGTGTTGCTTGGAATATATTTGATTCCAGCATCAGCCATCTGCTTCCAGATGGCTACCCTAAGGTCTGCAGCAACTTTCTGCAGTTCCTCAGCACTGCTCTTTCCATCCCAAAATGATTCCAAGGCAAACTTAAGTTCTCTCTTGGGTCCCATGCGGGGATAACCAACAATGTGAGAAGCCATTGCTCTGTTATGGCAAATAAACAATTTGAATACATTATTCAGTCAACTCAGATATGTTAAAGAATGACATCTTTTGTAAATCCAATTAATTTATATAAAAAAAATCTTTGCACATTCAACACGCAAGTCAAACCAATCCTTACACAAAAATAATTAAGGATTGAATCCGTGCAAAATTAGCGACTTAGTGTTTTCAAGTGCAACACCACATATCATAAGTGTACCAGTAAGACCATGGCAACAAAACAAGGCGAAATAATGGACTTTTTCTAGTTTTCTTCTCCTAAAGTGCATGTCCAATAAATGCAAGGAGAAGATTTATCATTTAAATAATTTTGTCTTCTTTTTATAATGTTTGAGGTCAACATGCAAGATAATTTAATACATAGGCAGATGTGTTGTTTGTAATCTGAATAAAATATCCTTCACTAAAGATTATCTGCCAATTTAGTCAAATTTCTGCTATCAGCAAGTTATGATTACAAAATGTAAAATTCAGAGTAGTTAAACAGACACCAATGTTTAAGCTAACCCTACAAAACCCATGATTGCAACCTACAAGTACAAAGTCACAACTTCGTTTCAGATTTGTCAATCATTTCATGCTTGCCGAAATCAGAAGAATTTCACATTCATATGCGGATTCCAACCGCGTCAAACAGATATTTTGGAGCTCGGAGGTCGGGTGCATAAAAATGCTTTAAGAAGGCTTGGCCAAAGCAAACTCACTTAATGGGCTGTGGGAATAAGTTCAAAGAAAGGGGGAATTCAACAACTGACCCGATTCAACATGAATGGGCAGGACAGACAAGCCTGAAACGCAATCCAAAGCTACCTTAAAGATATGACTCGGGATATCATTTCACAACTCGATTCTTTATCCAAATCCAATAGCAGACACGCCCACTTATGAAACAGGGGGATTCAATAGCTAAGATTACGAAATCAGAAGATAGGACCTATGAAAAGCTAACCTGTATTAAATATAAGCCTGCCTAGTAGAGCAACTCCTCAGGTAAGTTTCAGATGCAAGACTAGGAAAGGATTAGCAACTCAAAGCACCAAACAATTTTCAGAAAGTATGAACAAACAGATTTGCTAGAGCAAACAGAAAAAACAAATGGTACGCACAAAAATCCACTGAATGGTACAGATCTCGAGTTTTAGTACAAAGATTTCAAGCGGCAGGGAAAAAGAAAATCATAGTAATTGAAATGCAACAAAAGAAGCCATCAGAGGAAAGAGAAAATACCCCAAAGTAGCACGAACTGTGAAGCGACGAAACGAGCGACGGTTGGCAGCAAAAGAGTGTGACCAAAGTGATAGAGTGAACGGCGCAAATGACTGAAGTTGGACAATGTTCATTTATAATGCTTTTCTCCCTCTCTTGACCTCGACGATATATTTCTAAATTCCAAATTATAATGGTGATAATACGCGACCCCCTCTTGTTCTTGCTTTTTTCGGTGTTGTTTTGTTCTTTTTCTCTAGTTTCCGGCTTATTAAAGGTACAGTAATACTACATGTTCTCCTAATTATAAAAGCTAGTTAACTAATTTGAAAAGATTAAAAAAAGAAACTAAATTAGTTATTTGTTATAAATAAATATTATCTTTTCTAAAATATCCTTACTAATCAAATGTATTGGCTATATAACTATTATTGTTAAAATGACTATCTTAAAAAAAATTGTATAAATATTAGAAACAAAGTAGATTAGGGTCTTATATTCAAAATCAAAATAAAAGTCAAACGAGATCTTATATTAAGAATAGGAGGTAGTAAATTTCTTTTAAAAAATCTAATTAAAATAGTAGTAATATAATTAAGGTGATTACATAACCGACGGTAGCAAGGGAAGCCAAAATGTTCTGGACTTTTACAACTTTCGGTCCAACCTTTTAATAAAAAAATTGTTAAACCGCGAATATAAAAAGGTAGGATTCAAAATGGTGATCTCAAAGAAGGATTGACCAAAAGGATATAATATTATTATTTATTTATTTATTATTAGATTACAATTCTTAATAAATATTAAAATTTATACTAATATTATTTTTTCAAAGTACAAATTATCAAAAAATGTTTTCATCATAATCGTAGAGTTTGAGTAGATTCACCTACCCCGTTCTTCACATTGCTTCATTTTGAAACTTTGATGTTACATTAAAGTAAACTATAATCAAAAGATTATCATTTGACATTGGACCATGACCTAAATACCCTGCGAAAACCTTTGAATGCATATTACTTTCAATTCAATGTACATAATTGAGGTTCCAATTGGATGTGAGATAGTGCTCGAACCGATAGTTTTAGAACTGAATTGGACATTAGAGTTTCTAATGGCATTAATTTGAGATTTAACGGTCAAATCGTGTTGAATCATAATGACATGTCATCAATCAATTATATTGAATAAAAACTAAGAATGAGTGTAAGAAAATTAAAGTTAAAGAGAATAGATACAAAAGTTTTTTCTAATACAACAATGCTTGGAACATGAAGTTTTTTAATATACTATTTCTAATCTTTAATATAAAAACTACTTAAAATTAAATTTAACTCTAAACATAAAATTTCAATTTATTTTGTCTCTAAAATTTATAACATTTTCTTTAAAATATCTTATTAATTGTAAGAAGTTCCTATTAAAAATAATTTCAATACACATAATTAAAAATAATATAGTTTAGAAAAATTAATATATATTTATTATATATAACTAACTTAACTGGTTTTTTTTATAAATTTTTTAAATAGTTATTTAGTTATTATATTAAATATTGAAAAGAGTAAAATGCAACACAGGTGGCGAATCATGAGAGGGTTGATTATAGAAACAGTATAAAACGGGTCATGCAGAGGCAATCACGATCTTATCCCCCTGCACAAAAAAACGGGAATGGAATAGTGCTAGCATCATTTTGCCTTGGAAATGTACAACTACAACGTGCGAAGGGGCGCCTCGCCGGGCATCCATGTGTCGTCGTCAAAAGCTCTTCTCGTGGATGATGTTTACTTGTTTTGATAATTGTTCGGGAGTTTTGTATCGTTTTACGTAAACAAATGTAAACAAGCCGCTAATTTATTTGTTTTATATGTAGGATTTTTAGATAATCTCTTATGTCTTTTATAAGATCTAATTAGTTATTTTTTTTCTGATTCTGAATATAAAAGTTATATTATAGTATAATTTATACTATAAAATAAATTTTATATTTACAACTGACGGAATATTGATTTGACCGTGTTGTTATGCCTGAGGTCAAATGCAAGAAATTTATAACCGATCCAAAAGATATAGTATATAGCAGTGCAATCCGAGTCATGTTCGCATAGAGCCTTTATTAATGACCTAAGCTAAACTAAATGCTATGCAATGTAATGAAAGGGGTTTGGGTTTTTAAGATTAACTTGACACTTAGAAAAAATGCTTTCACATAAGTCAAAATAAAATTCTTCTCGTATATTTATCTTGAATATCATAAAACCACTTTTAAAAAACTAATCCAAACACTCCCAGAATCTCAAAATTACACAGAGTGAAAATTATTAGTTAAAAAAATTTGATTAGTAAGTAAAAAGATGAAGACAAATATGTTATTATGAATTTTTATAATAATGATTGCAAAGAATATGTAGTGATTGTTTATTTGCTTTAGACCTTTTTTTTCCTCATATTTGTTTTTCCTTTTGTTATTTGTTGTAATTAAATTAACCTTCTTCACCCATAGCTAGGAGATTTGGATTCTTATTTTTTTAAAATGCATATTTTGTCATCTTAAAAAAAGGAGATAATGTGGCTAAGTCTGACAGTAAGCTTTGGAAACAAGAAAGGAGTAATTAAAGGAATTAAGAAGTGACGAATAATTTTCCAAACTTATACCAGCTCTTCTTCTCTGGCTGGCACAATGGCACCCTTCCTTTCTCTTCTTTTACTACATATAGGTATTCTTCTAGAATCATATTCAAAATATTGCTGGACATTAAATGTAAGTATTTTTTCTAACGAGAATTTAAATATTAATTTATTACGTTGTGACAATTAGCATCTTTTGTTCAACCCAACTTTTGTTAGTTCTTCTTTTACTACTTTTGTTTTTGGCAGTTGGCACTTTCTTTCTGCGCCTTTCACTCCCAACTTAAGCATTTGGGAATTTATCATTAAAGAGGAGGATGGCAGGGCCATGACCCCCTAATTTTTTTTCAAAATTTTTTTTCTTTAAATTATATTTTAGCATTACGTATGCTCAGCTTCCATCAGAATTTACGAACTTTGTTAAATGTCCTTTTTAATATCAAACTTCTCTTACATTTTGACTTTGCTTCCGCTCACATCTTTATCATTGTATTCTTTTTCTGTTTTTAACAAGAGGAGCAGGTACTAATAACGGCTTAATAAAAAGCAGGATTAAACATATAAACTCTCACATGAAAGCTTTCATGTTCATCCTCTTTTCCTTTTACCCTTGCCCACAGCATTCTCGGCTCAAAAAAAAAAAATTATTTGAAGCTCCGTGAAGAATGGGAATCATGCATTATATACTACTTCTGGTTCTTAATATGAGAATTATTTGACTAATTTGAGTATATTAAATAATTTTACTAAATTAGTTATTAGCAATAAATAAGCATTATCTTTTCTAAATTATCTTTGCTAATTATGTGTATTAGCTAGAATTACCATTTGATAGAACTTTTAACATGTGCAACTACTAGATTGCTTTGAAAAAAATGAGTAAATATGAGAGACAAAGTAGATTGAGATCTTATATTTAGGATTAAATTGAACGTCAAACTAACTTTTATATATTAAGTACTGAAAGTAATATTTTGTTGCATATCCATCTGGTGTTAGCATATCTTCATTCCTTTCTTCTTCACGCTCAATGTTTCTTTGTTTTTCCCTCCTCAATGAAAAGACGATGAACCAATTCACTGTTAACCTGGCTGGTTTTACCGGTTTTGTCGATTCTATATATGTAGTTTCCATTAGTTTTGCACCAATTCATTTTTTGTCGGGTGGTTTTCACTATAATGTTTGGAATGAACTATCCGATCTTAATTATAACGCAGTTCATTTCTTGACTACATTGACTTGAACAGAAAGTTAAATAAATTTTTAAATAGATAACTATTTAATATTCACTATTATTCATAAAAGTCAAATTCAAACATTGTCGAGTATAAACGTAAGAGTTCAATGCAAGTCATTTCTTATCAATCCGATCATTGTTGATTAAAAAAAAAACAATTAAAGAGACGTACATATAATAATTAAAGTAATTTGAGAGTTATCAATTTGAAAAATATATCAATCTCCATTCTTCCACACACACACACACATATATAGTGAGAGTTATTAATTTGAAAAAATAAATGACAAAATCATTGATAATTCAACAGGAGTAATCTAATCATTAAAAAATCTCATATCAAACAAGCAGTATGTATATGTATATTATAATTATTTTCTTTATTGGAACTTATTATTGCATGCTGCTCACTTTTTGTGAAACTTTTTAATGATTAAATTATTTATGTGAGAGGGTAGGTAAAATATTTTTTTTCAAAAATAGACACCAAAAGAGATAAGGAGCTACAGAGTTAGCTAAATTTATTGGCAAGAAGAAAAAATAGATGACGCAATATACAATACTTGGATATTCAAATTTTTGAGGGAAAACTATAGAATTATGTAAGAGATAAAAATATAAAGATATGAAAAAGGTTGGGATAATGATGTGGTAGGCGAAGATGCAACCACCTTCGAAAATGAGATTGCAATCTCACCAAACTTTGTCGATCGTTGAGAAAGAATAATAGACAATAATATATGCAATCAGAATTTATTTTATTATAAACATGAAATAGAAACAAGCACTTTTATGTAACCAGAAAGAAACCTGAAATATGCCATTTACACTGTTTGGGTAGGTTACTGAAAGATGCATCATATTTGAAAAGACAAAAGATAATTAATCGGGGTGATGGAAACACAACGCCAATGGCAATATAAAAGTCATTCTCCATCAGTTTTGGTTGAAATAATAGAACATCTTTAATTTGAACTTTTTTATTTATTCACCGTTATATTGAAATTAATTGACTAGCATATTGTTAGAAAATAAACATAAATTAATAAGAAGTCAAGATTATATCGTATTCGATGGGTTGCTTCATGACTAAGTCGATTATGTTAGATGTGCATCCCCGCATCACTTAGTTGCTAATGAAATGATAACGATACACACCACACTCTCCCCATAGATACAAAGAAGCTTCCATGAATTCCCTGATTATAAAGTTTGGAAATATTTTATGTATATGCTTGTAAAATCTTTTGTTTATTGCATATATATATATATATATATGAAAGTGTATTTAATTCTTTTTCATTGAACCGCTATTGAAGTTTTTTCGTTCATTGGATGAATATACTATGCAATCCATATTCTATTAAATGATGAACCAACGACACAACTTTTTGAAGGTAAATTTAGCTTCAACGTACTTTCCCGCTTCAGTAATCAATAAAGTGGGATATCCCGTTTTCAATTTAATCTAAAGTTCATAAAATTGTTTTTGTTTACATTTTAAAACAGCTTTGAAATTCTTAAAGGCGAAGGATCTATATGTCTAGGCATGAAAATAAATCACCCTTGATTGAGTGAATTTAGTCAAGTCTAAAATTTCAAAACCAGACAAATGACGCCGCACATCCAATTTGTTTTAGTCAAAGTTGTGAGAGTAATTAGTCTGCGTGTTTTAAGAAAGTTCACATACGAATTTTGTAATTAAACCTTAAAGTTGAATGAGCAAAATGTAATTTCTCAAACATTTATGGCGCATATAAACGTATTAATATATATTCCCATTAATCTTTATTATAAGGCACATTTGAATAGTTGATCTAACCATATCAGAACTGAGAAAAGGTGATTAATTGAGTCATTAACTTCGTTTAAAAATGAAATAAATTTTCAATTTTACCCATATTTAAATAAAAAATATTTACATCTATATTACATTCTCTCTTATATAGTTAATGATTTTACTTGTTGAGATACAGAGAAGTGACTTAGGGAGAGAAAATGAAGGTATTTCCTGTTTATGCTTGTGTGGGTCTCTTTGCCTTGCTTTGGGTAACAAGCAAAGCGAATCAACAGGCAGAGACGCTTCAAGACTTCATTTTTATCAGAGATATCAAACAATAATAAAGTTGATGAGAAAAATTCTGGGTGGGACGAGGAAGATGAAGTGTTCAAAAACAGCAGCATCATGTTTTAGCAGAACAAGAGGGATTAGGGAAGGCTGATAAAATTAGTGTTGGAAATTGTGCCCTAGGGGCCAATCATTATGTTATGAACATTGTTGATTTATGAATTTATTGATTACGTTATCATATTATGTGCATGTTTACTGTGATGACTATCCTTGGATAACTCATGATTTATCCTAAATGTCCCTGGTCGGTCATCTATGTGGGAGCAGAGATGAAATAAGACCAGTATGACTTTAAAGATATATAGAGATATAAATTAAAGTCATAGGCACATGTAAGAGTACAAGGTGTTGGACCGACCCGCTATGAGAGAGCTATATGGGTTAAGTCATAAGCTTCTCTCATATACAAACCATGTCACTGTGTCCTTTGACCTGAGATCATCATGGATTCCTACATGAGAAAAGCTCAGCTTTGACCCAGTCAAAAGTCACTTTTGACTGAGTGATCATAAAGACTATGTTCAGGCTTAGTGGTTTTTCATGCGGAGGAATGTGAATGGTCAAGATGGAATTTGTCCCTCACATTCGTAGAGAGATATTACTGGGCCCCTCGATGAGTGAGTCTGAGAAATGTATGGCCATACTATAATGGAAAGGTAGTTCCATTTCTATATTCAGACTACTCAGGGATCGAGAAAGTAACGGTCATGAATGGGAGGATGACGTTCTCCATGCCTCATCCATGACCAAAATGTCGTGTGACAAAAGGGACGTGATATGGTTGTATGAAAGGTTGCATCGTTCAATGATCCTCATATGTTTTGGGTAGTCGTGATGTCTTGCTAGAGACCGCGCGCTTATGACTTGTGAGTCATTATAGTTAATGGCCCACTGCCAACTTCATATGGGCCTACAGGGTCACACACAAAATAGCCCAACACGAGTTATGATGTCCAGATTCATTGAATCTAAGATATGTCCAGATTCAATGAATAATATAGGGTGGACGTATATATATATATAAATTCGTATATATATACATATTATATAAATATAAGAGATATTAATTGTTAGATTTAATTTATAAGGATAAATTAGATCTATGTAAATTAATTTTGTCATATCTTTATTTTGAATTAAATAAATAGGTGAATTAAATCTGTGAGACAGATTTAATATAAACCGTATTTATTTAATTGTTCTCTTATCTGATTATGCAATATTTGATATTGTATTAATTTCGGAATTAATTGAGGATTAATTTCGAAATTAAATATCATTCATAATACCTATAGCATCCTATATATTTGATATTAGGGAGCTAGGGTTTTGTGAGTGAGAGGGCGAAAGCTTGCAGATAAGAGACGGCCAAAGATAGAGAGAGGAGGACGATTCTTTTTGGAAAAAAAAAACCCTAGACGGACAAAGAGGCGCTAGCACGCCATTCGTGACTGGAGAGCTATTCGTATGGATACTGGTAGAGGAGGCCAACCGGAGTTGTCGACTTCGAACGACAAAGGAGGCGAGCAGAGGCATCCTGAACGGCGGAATCACCGAGCCACCAAGAAATCGAACACCGAAAGTAATGCTTCTTACTACTTAACTTAAACACGATCGGTAGATCCGGGCAAGGGATTGAAATTTTAAAGTTGTTTTCCGTTGTGCGTCTTTCAATTCCCTTCAATTAGGGCATTGCCTGGACAGCCTTCTGGGGTGAGTTTTGATCAGTACTCAGGTTATGTCAATGTTGATCCAAAGGCTGGAAGGGGGTCTTTTCTATTATTTTGTGGAGTATTCATATAACTCTTCAGCCAAACCATTAGTATTGTGGCTTAATGGAGGTAACTAATCGTCAGATTTATTTCTCTCTCTTCACCTATAAATCTTGATGTGATTTCATTTGATTTGTTCCATGGACTACTACTATTTTTATAACTTCGAAGCTGTTTAATTACATAGATAACAATTTGTGACTCGCCTAACAATATCATAAAGTCATTTTCTGATACAAACACACCTTATACCGCACCAAGTCAAGTCAAATCATACCTAACTGGATACATTATGATTTTTGGTTAAAAGAATCTAATACAGTAACCAAAAAATGCTAATGGTATTTGACCAAAGAGACGTCAAAAGTCATATGATATTTTTCTTTTTGCATGCGTATGCGCCTGGTTTGGCGGGGATGCGATACAGCTAATCAAGTCAAAGGCATATAATTCATGTCCGTCCATCAAACAACTTTTCTTTTTAGTCATTAAAGGTTTTGATTAAAGCTTGGTCTTATTCAAATCTTTATTTCCGAAATGTTCTTTCAGCACGTATTATGCTAAACTAAAATTCATTAATTCATTCATCCCCGTCACAAAACCTGCATATTTTAGGCTATTTTATAAACAGGATATACACCGCAAGGTTTCGTGCTTTCTGATGAAATGGTTGAAATGGGCAGGACCAGGTTGCTCCTCACTTGGTTATGGGGCCATGCAGGAATTGGGACCCTCACAGTCAACGTTAACGGAAAAAAACACTGTTTTTTAGTAAGTATGCTTGGAACAAAGGTTAGATATATGTATAATACACCTCACACACGTTCGTTTCAGTAATTTTGAAGGAATTAAGTCAATACTTTTAATCAATTTCAGGACTTAAATACAGCATTATCTTCAAATTAAATTAATTACAAATATCTTCTTGTGCTGATGAATATGCATGGCAAACGTGCTGTTCTTGGAATCACCAGCTGGAGTAGGATTTTCCTACTCAAACACTTCTTCGGAATATGACGGAGCAGGCGATAAGTTTGCAGCCAAAGATTCATGTATCTTCCTCATCAAACTGGCTTGAGAGAGGTTTCCACAGTACAAATTCAGAGATTTCTTCATCGCTGGAGAGAGCTAGCCGGTCACTACGTGCCTCAGCTTGCTCACACCATTTGGTACAACAAGTGCAGACTAAGCTCACACATTGTCACAACATTAACATTAATTCCAGAACATTATCAACTCAAAGGCGTTGCCGTACGTTAACTCACTCTATTTTAACCACAAAACTAAACCTCTAGTTGTACCACGGTTTATCTAATTAACTTGCTATATGTATGTGGTGGAATCTCAGAGAGGGAATGCCTAGATTGATGATGAAACAAAGTGAAGGGATATTGGATTACTTATGTACTCATGCTCTAAGCTCAGATGAAACCCATGTAACTATTGATAAGTACTGTGACTTTGCTTCGAGTAATTTTTCAAACGTTTGTATCAATGCAACAATAAAGGCTCCTGAGGAGAAAGGCAATATAGATTCGTACTACATTTATGCTCCACTCTGCCATGATACTTCACTCAGAAATGGTCCACCTGGTTCTGTAAGTCTTCCTGCATGTATATTTGTCTTGTTATTAATTAGCAATATCTTCTCAATTTATGTATTGAAATTTCCGGGTGTATGATTATGATCCATGTCTAATTACTCCGTGAATGCCTATATAATAACCAGAAGTCCAACTAGCTAGATTTCCATGCACTTCCCACAAACTGGACTCATTGCAGGTATAATTGTATGTTTCATGAGTTAAACGAACAAGCATGCGTTTATTAATTTCATAGCTTGTACCTATTTGCAGAGCTTATAACTGGAAAAGACCGCTCAAGTACGACGCTACCCATCATCAAGCATCTCATCACAAGTGGTATTAGAGTTTGGCTTTATAGGTAAGTTGCATTTTCATTACAAAAATTGTCACATTAGTTCAAGCCAAAGTAACCAGGAGAAACTACGTGCTGAAGATCCAACTTCACCAAAAAAAAAATGTTGGAATGAGGTGCTTAAATACTTTGGAAATATTCATGAAAGAACATCTACTACGTGGAAATTCTTTTTCTTTTTTTTTGGGCTCTTATCTGGAAGTTTTATTTTGTAGTATTTATGCCTTAAACCGTTATCGATCTACCATTAAGTTGACTATCAACAACATTGGTCAAACCACATAATTTAACTGCCAAATGATAGATAACAGTCAGGATGTTTTTGCTACGAAAATAATATTTTAGGAGATATAACAGCTAAAAAAAAAAAGCTTCCACATACTGGGTGTCTCATCATGATACTTTTAAGATTGTTTAAACACCTAATCTCAAAAATATTTTTATTAAATCTTTTCACAATCCTTATGATTATGATTGTGTAGTGGGGACACAGATGGTGTTGTACCAGTCACATCTACAAGATACTCAATCAAACGCCTTAACCTTCTGGTTGAGGTTCCATGGCGACCTTGGTACTCAGAAATGAAGAAAATAGAATATAAAATATAAGAACACAGCCTTTAAATGATTAGTGTAATAATGAAGCCTGGAAATGAGATATTCTAAAGTACTATCTCTCTGGTATTTATCATTAATTTATACAGGTAAAAAAATTGTTAAGTTAGTTTTTGCAAAAAAAAAAAAAGTGTGTGAGTTTTTTTCTAAGTGCCCATTTTAATAGTTTGCATTAGAAATTATTCCTTTATAGTAAACATTCTTAATATGTGTAATCAATGGGGAGAATTCATAAAAAAAAAAGTCATAAATTTATGAGATAAAATAGATTGAATTCTTACATGAAATAATATTTTTGAGAGTATGTTTTGTAATAAAACTCCATAGTTTAGATTCTCCATTAGATTCCAGTAATAAAAAAATAAATGAAGGAACAATCAAACATTTCATGCAAGTTTCTTGAGTTATAAATTCTATGAATAGACTTCTGGTAACCTAGTCTCTAATCACACGTTATACATGCTTTTCTCCTATTTATTATAGTAATTGAAAGCTCACTGGCCAATCAATTAAATTAGAATAGAAACATGAAGACTCAACCCATCTATGATCTGTTTTAATAGTAAATTCTTTAATTTGAAAGTTAATCACGAAGCTGACTTATATATGAAGGTGATAGACAGCCAAGGGAGAATATGAGCCATTCAAATTACTTCCAATTATCTTAGCAGTGAAACATAACAACTGAAAACCAACCAGTAGCATTGTCAGGATAATTTCAAACAAAAGCCTCCCAAGCATAAACAAACCCTGAAAAAAACACATCAGTATTCCTTAATTTGCACTGTTATAAGAACAGGATCCGATTCCAATTGAAATTAATTAGCTGGCAATTGTTAGAAATTAAGCATAAATTATGTAGCATCAAGATTTTATCATCGGATCGGTCGCTTCATGATTAATTGAGTTGATTTGATTATATAATACACATCCCCCCACTATGAATTGATAATGATATTTTCACAAGGTACAATGAAGCTTCTATGATATTTCTTGATTACCCCGTAAACTCAGTAAAGTTTGGACATTGGAAATAAATTATATGATCTTATGAGAATGCATTTCATTCTTTTCCACATTGGTGAACCGTCATTTAAGTTGTTCATTTCATTGGATGAATATAAAGACTGCCACTACCTATTTATAAATACATGTACACAGTACATTTTACGAACCAACATAACTTCTACGTACTTTCTCGCTTTATCAAAATCTCACCATTCTTGCAGTTAACTTTTAAATGAGATTCAATACTTTTTAATCTAGTCCAAAGTTCCTAGAGTTTTTTTTTGTTTACATTTTAAAAACAGCTTTAATTTGAAACGCTTAAAGGCGGAGGGTACTATTCTAGGCATGAAAATCACCCTTAATTAAATGAATTATTGAATCAAGTTAATCACAAATATAATTAACATCAAATTAATAAAACCATAGCTTTTGACACCCCCAAACCCCCAAAAGGGAAAAAACCCATATCTTGACCCCCAACAAAATTCATTTGAGTTCAAGTTGGTGGTTGAATGATGCTCATAGGATCTTCCTATTAAACCACTCTAATTAAAAATGACACGACGGCCTTTCACTCAAAAAAAAAAATGAACGACGTAATCGAGAATATCACAATATTAGGGAAAAAGATTATTGAATCACTAGCGAAAAACTCGATGTAATGCACTGAAAAGACAAGTGCAATGGGAAAACGTGTTAGTCCCAACAACGAAATTAATTACTGAGTAAACGCAATCGTGTCAGTTACGTTCCATTCTACTGCTTCACAGAATTGTTTGGAGAAGTATTTAATTTGTAGGCTGCTTATATAATAATAGATAATAGATATAATGTTTCCATTTTAATCTGAAGTTGGGAGGGTTGTTTCGCTGGCGTTCCAGGAAAGTTCATATACCAATCTTGTAATAGACCCTATATATAGCTGATGAAGGAACAAATTAAAATGCAGTTTTGCATACATCTATGTTGTGAGTGTGTGTATGTGTAACGTGCTTGTTGAGATACTGAGAAGTAGTAAGTTCGGGAGAGAGAGAAGATGAAGATATGTGCTGTTTATGCTAGTGTGAGTCTTTTTGCTTTGCTAATTTGCGTCACAAGCGAAGCGAATCAGCAAGCAGAAAGCTTCAAGAATTGATTAAATCAAAGGGATCCAAGAATAAAGTTAGCCTGAAAAATTCTTGGGGGGATGAGGAAGATGAAGTAGTGTCCAAAGAGAAATATCATGTTTTAGCAGAACAAGAGGGATTAAGGAAAGCTGATAAGATTAGGGCATTGCCTGGACAGCCTTATGGGGTGAGTTTTGATCAGTACTCAGGTTATGTCACTGTTGATCCAAAGGCTGAAAGAGCTCTTTTCTATTACTTTGTGGAGTCTCCATACAATCCTTCAACTAAACCATTAGTATTGTGGCTCAATGGAGGTACGTTATCTTACTTTCTTACACTGAATTTTGAGTTGCCATTTCAAGAGCTTCGTTTTCGCCATTCATTTGATTTGTTCCATAGTATTGTTTTACATTAATAACTCTGAAACTCTTTAAGTAGATAGTCCTCCAATGATGATGATGACTTTTTATTAAAAGAAAGTTATGCATTAACCAATGAAAGCTAATGGTATTTGACCTATATATAAGAGTTTCAAAGATCTTGTGATATCTTCTCTATTTCGTTCGTTTTGCATACACATGTGCTTGATGATTATCCTCATCCGATATCAATTAATTAAGTCAGAATTCATGTCTGTTCATTTGATTTATGGTTTGATCAAATCTTGATGTTATTCGAATCATTAGTTCCAAACCAAAAAAAAAAAAAGCTTTCAATAAACTAAAATTTCCTTGTATACATCGATTCATCAATCAATTATGAAAATGCATATTTGAATGGTTGAAATTGGCAGGACCAGGTTGCTCCTCACTTGGCTATGGTGCCATGCAGGAATTGGACCCTTCAGGTCAACTCTAACGGAAAAACACTGTTTTTCAATAAATATGCTTGGAACAAAGGTAAGACCTATAACATGTAGCACGCGTACTTAATATAATGCTCATTTTAGGAGTATATTGTGGTGTTGATGAATATGCAGTGGCAAACGTGTTGTTCTTGGAATCACCAGCTGGAGTAGGATTTTCCTACTCAAACACTTCATCTGATTATGATGGAGCAGGCGATAAGATTACAGCAAAAGATTCATATGTCTTCCTCATCAACTGGCTTGAGAGGTTTCCACAGTACAAATCCAGAGATTTCTTCATCACTGGAGAGAGCTATGCTGGCCACTACGTGCCTCAGCTTGCTCACACCATTTTGGTTCGCAATAAACAAAAGCCCAGAACCATTATCAACCTCAAAGGCATTGCTGTACGAACGACAACACTAAAGCCTTGTTATTAATTTGTTGCAACTATTAATCATCTTGAGGTTATATATATATATCTGTTAATTAATAATGCATGAAAAATTGTATTGTTTTCAGATAGGGAATCCATGGAGCTGGGTTGATGATGAAACAAGTGAAAAGGGAAAGTATGATTACTTTTGGACGCATGCTTTGATCTCTGATGAAACCCACGAAGCTATTCATGAGTACTGTGACTTTGCCTCTGAAACTTTTTCAGACGAGTGTCGGAGCTCCACAGATAAAGTATACCAGGAAAGAGGCAATATAAATCCGTACAACATTTATGCTCCAATCTGTCAGAACCCTTCACTCAGAAATGACCTACCTGGTTCTGTAAGTCTTCCTGCATTATTATTCATTACCTGCGTATTCACATATATCTTTTTAATTACCATCTAACAGAATCTTGCCTGATTTCAGGTATATAATTATGATCCATGTTCTGAGACTTACGTGAAAGTCTACTTGAATAAGCCAGAGGTCCAGCGAGCTCTCCATGCACTCCCCACAAATTGGACTATTTGCAGGTGTTATGATGAATGAATATTAATTTCTTGCAACTCAGCATAATGATGAGTTAGAACTCTCTCTCTCTCTGTGGAAAAATCAAGAAGTAGGTTTAATTATTCACTTACCGATTTATTAGCAGAGATTATAACTGGACAGACAGCCCAAGTAGCAGCCTACCTATAATAAAGAATCTCATTGCAAGTGGCATTAGATTCTGGATTTACAGGCAAGTCCATATATATTTTTTCGGTTTATTCACTTGAGAAAAGAGTGATCCTGATGAATGATACTGATGATTTTGTGTTGGTTGGAGTGTACAATTAACAGTGGGGACACAGATGGGAATACGCCAGTGACATCATCAAGGTACTCCATGAAGAAGCTTAACCTTGGTGTGCAGGTTCCATGGCGTCCATGGTATTGTGGAAATGAGGTGGGAGGATATGTGGAAGAATACGAGGGAGTGAGCCTGGTGACAGTGAGAGGATCAGGGCATGAAGTTCCAAGTTGGCAGCCTGAAAGGGCTCTCACCCTCTTCACTTCTTTCCTTAACCACTCTCTCCCTCCTTCTGCTCCATCCCCATAATAGCCATCCTACTCGTGCTTCTTTGTGTTGCCCGACTCACTATATAAAGAAATTCATAAATAGTGTTTATGTTTAAGTATTGTCCCAGTTTTATATGCATGTATATCGCTGAATTGATGCGTGCCTGAGCTATATATTTGATTAAGCATTTTGAAGTTGAAAAACTTCATTTGTGAAAATTGTTATGTATAATAAAAGACAAAATAATAAAGGTTTTCTTTTTTCATTCATTGCTCTAATTAATTTGTAAAACCAAACATAAAATACATATAAAGGACAAAATCAAACAGCATTGAAATGCACAGAAGTGAAAGGCTCTTGGTCTGAAATTGACCTTAATTATTTTTTTTCCTTACAAGCAAACAATAAGCCAGTGTCTCGTATATGTACAGTGTGACAATGCATAACAAGAAAATTTGTCTTATTAATTGTGCAATGTTATCATCAACAGCTAATTGACTAAATAGGTTATTCATTATAAGATCTCCTTGTTCATCAAATTAAAAGTAAGCTGCTGTAATTGTGTGAGAGAGAAAGTGTGTGTTTTGGCCGGAATCTCTCTGTCTTCAAAATTAAGAAATTCACCAAAACAGATGTCCTCGTCTCAATTAATTAATTAACCTAATCAAATTTTTAAGAGATAATTGCCCAATCACACATTTGCATGCTTAATTATCAGTCTCACAGTTAACTTTTAGTGCTCACCAATGCTAGATTTAATGATAAAGAGACATTAGAGGGACCTTAATTAGATACAAGAAGCATGCAGAGTCAGTCCAAAACAATACTCCCTCCGTCCCATCTTATAAACAACAACTACTATCTTTACTTTGTCTTTAAATATAAGCAACTTTTAACGGTTGTCTTAAATTTTTATGACAATTTTCCTGTTTTGCCCCTAATAAGTACTTATTTTAATATATTTATTAAAATGAGTATTTATTTTTTTCCCCAACATCATTTATTAAAGAGAGTGGGGACGGGTGAGCTCATTTCTCTACCATTAAGGCCAGAGGCTGACGTCAAGAGAAATAATGAACTGTAAGGGATATAATCTCTCTCCATGATTTTAATATAATCTTTCTTTCATTATTCGCCCATCATAAATAAGGGTATTTTGGAGAGAAAATATTAAGTCTTACATATTTATTGTCTTTGACCAATTTTCACTATCCTTTTGATCAATGTACTCTCTAGTACAGGGTTACTTATAATATGGGACGGAGGGAGTATTATTTTGGAATTTAGGAGGTGCTGATTTATATAATTCACTTCCGTACTGACTAGCCATATAAAGATTAATCAGCCGGCTGGTCAATAAATGATCATTGGTATTGTAAGGTGTTAATCGTTTTTTCAAAGCTCTCCAAGCATATAAAACCAGAGGGAAAAAAGCTAGCATTACAGTATTACATTTAAAAGAAATTACGTTTTTAGTTAAATTCAATTACGAATTTGTGACAGTAATTACAGAAGCCTAAAATCTCTCACGCGAGCAAATTTCACATAAACTTTCAGCAGGTATTAAAAAGTCAAGAGCGGGCCTCATGTAATCAATTTTTGGTAAGATTTGATTTCTTTTTTAATCATGGTACAGAATTCAAAGGATTGAGTTGTTTGTTTACAATTTAAAAATCACATAGTTGATGTCGAAATGCAAGTTCCCGCCCTATATAAACCAGTTGAGGCTTGAAGAAGCAAAGCAATGTAAAGTGAAGAGAGAGATCACAAGATGAAGATCTTAGTTGTTGTTTACGCTTGTGTGACCCTTTTTGCTTTGCTTTCTTTTACAAGCAAAGCCAATCAAGAAAATAATTTTGAAGAACTAATTCTATCCAAGAGGGCAAAGAACACGCTTGTGATAAGTTCTTGGGAAGAGGAAGATGTATGCAACATTATACTCCTCCGGTCCTTAATATAAAACCCATTTAACTAATTTGATTAGATTAAGGAAGTTAATAAGTTAGTTAATTATAAGAAATATGACACTTTTTTTCCTAAAATACCATAATCATCTTTCTTAATACCCCATCTTCATCTTCTACTTGATTATAGTTGAGGGAGTATTCATAGGGGTAATTTAGAAAAAATTGATAAATATGAGAATTGTGTCTTATATTTAGGACCAAAACCAACTTAATAATTGGGTCTTATATTAAGGATCGGAGGAGTATTTGGTTGCTTACATCTGCAGGGGTTAGCATCTTCATTCTTTTTCTTCTTCACGCTCAATGTTTCTTTCTTTCTTTGTTTTTTCCCCTCAACGAAAAGATCATGAACCAATTCACTGTTAACCTGGGTGGTTTTACCCATTTTATCGATTCTATATACTACTTCCGGTTCTAAATATAAGAGCTAGTTGACTAATTTGAGTAGATTAAGAAAATAAGTTAGTTAGTTATTTATAATAAATAAATGTTGTCTTTCCTAAAATATTCTTGCTTATCAAGTTTATTGGTTAGAACTATCATTATTACAAGGACTATCTCGGAAAAAAAAGTATGAGAGATAAAGTGGATTGGAGTCTTATATTTAAAACCAAAACAAAAGTTAAATGAGGTCTTATATCAAGTACATGAGGTAGTATGTTGTTTTTAATTACCAATTTTCTACCGGTATATTTTCTGTTGGTTTTGACTAATGTTTGGAATAAACTATCCTATCTTAATTCAACTAGACAAGTCGATGTAGTGCGGTTCATTTCTTGACCACATTGACTTGAACAGAAAGCTAAATAAATTTTTTAATAATATCTCCTATACTTAATATAAGAGTTAGTTTAACATTCATTTGGTCTTAAATATAAAACCCAATCCATTTTATCTGTTGTATTTATTTATTTATTTTTCAAAGTAGCCATTGCAATAGCTTGCGCGTTTTAATAGTTTAATCAAATGGTAATTCTAACTAATATAATATATTAGAAAAGAAAACATATATTTATTATAAATAACTAATTTAATAATTTTTTTTACATATCCACAAATTAATTATCTAGTAGTTTTTATATTATGAACCGAAAGTAATATATCACTCCTTCGATTCTTAATATAAGACCTTTTAACTAATTTGATTAGATTAAGAAAGTTAGCTAAGTTAGTTAATTATAAGAAATATGACATATTTTTTCTAAAACACCATAATCATCTTGCTTAATATTCTCCCTCTCTCTTCTACTTGATTATGGTTAAGGGAGTATATATAGGGATAATTTAGGAAAAATTAATAAATATGAGAAATAGGTCTTATATTTATGATCAAAATCAACTCAACAATTAGGTTTATATTAAGTACCGGAGGAGTACTATTTAACATTCACTATTATTAAAAGTCAAATTCAGACATTGCCAAATATAAGCAGGAGGGGTTCAATGCAAGTCACTTCTAATCAATACAATCACTGTTGATAAAAAAAATTACAAAGAGACGTGCATAAGAATTAAAGTATTGTGCTATATATCAATCTCTATTTTTTTCCAAAAAAAAAATATAAATAATCTATTCATTAACAAATCCCACACAAGTAATTTGAGAGTTATCAATTTGAAAAATGTATCAATCTCTACACACACACACACACATGCACACATAACATCAGTGAGAGTTATTAATTTGAAAAAAAATAAGTGAGAAAATCATTGAGCAATTCAGCACAAGCAATCTAATCATTAAAAACATCTCGTATCAAATAAGCAGCATGTATATGTCGTTATTTTCTTCACCAAAAATTATTATAGCAGGCTGCTCACTTTTTGTGAAATTTTTTAGTAATTAAATCATTTATGTCAGATTGTAAAATATTTTTTTTTTCCAAAATAAACCCCAAAAGATAAGGAGTTACCGAGTTGTTCTACTTATTGGCAAGAAAAAAAAATAGATGATGCAATATACAATACTTGAAGATTCAAATTTTTGAGGGGAAACTAGAGAATTATGTAAGATAAGGATACGAAAAACGTTTGGGATGATGATGTGGTAGGCGAAGATGCAAATACCTTCGAAAATGAGATTGCAATCTCACCCAACTTTGTCGTTGAGAAAAAAATAATATACAATAAAGTGTGCGAGAAGAATTTATATATTATAAACATAAAATAGATAGAAGAGACAAGTACTTTTACCTAAATATGAGAATAGGTCTTATATTTATGAACAAAATCAACTCAACAATTAGGTTTATATAAGTACTGGAGGAGTACTATTTAACATTCACTATTATTAAAAGTCAAATTCAGACTTGCCAAATATAAGCAGGAGGGGTTCAATGCAAGTCACTTCTAATCAATACAATCACTGTTGATAAAAAAAATTACAAGAGACGTGCATAAGAATTAAAGTATTCGTGCTATATATCAATCTCTATTTTTTTCCAAAAAAAAAAAATAAATAATTATTCATTAACAAATCCCACACAAGTAATTTGAGAGTTATCAATTTGAAAAATGTATCAATCTCTACACACACACACAACATGCACACATAACATCAGTGAGAGTTATTAATTTGAAAAAAAAATAAGTGAGAAAATCATTGAGCAATTCAGCACAAGCAATCTAATCATTAAAAAATCTCGTATCAAATAAGCAGCATGTATATGTCGTTATTTTCTTCACCAAAAATTATTATAGCAGGCTGCTCACTTTTGTGAAATTTTTTTTGTGAAATTTTTTAGTCAATCAAATTATTTATGTGACACTGTAAAATATTTTTTTTTCCAAAATAAACCCCAAAAGATAAGGAGTTACCGAGTTGTTCTATTTATTGGCAAGAAGAAAAAATAGATGATGCAATATACAATACTTGAAGATTCAAATTTTTGAGGGGAAACTAGAGAATTATGTAAGATAAGGATACGAAAAACGTTTGGGATGATGATGTGGTAGGCGAAGATGCAAATACCTTCGAAAATGAGATTGCAATCTCACCAAACTTTGTCGTTGAGAAAAAAATAATATACAATAAAGTGTGCGAGAAGAATTTATATATTATAAACATAAAATAGATAGAAGAGACAAGTACTTTTACCTAACCAAAAAGAAAATGTCGAGAAAACCTTAAATATGCCACTTACACTGTTTGGGTACGTTAGTGACGGATATATCATACATAAATGAAGAGACGAAGAAAGATAATCGTGGTGATGGAAACACGATGGCCATGGCAATATAAAAGCAAAATTTTGCTAAAAAGGAAAAATTACATCTTAGAAAAGAAAATTAAACATAGAGAATTTTAAAGAAATTAAAATTTTTATCAGTTTAATTTACAAGTTTAGCTTATAAATGATGCAATTCAGCCTATAAATATAAAGTTTAACTTTTAGAGGTTGTTAAATTTGACTCTATATTTAATTTTCTTGCCTGGAAATTATGGATGATTTTCTCTTTCTAAAATATATTTTATTTTTTATTTTAAAATCAAAGATAAAATTTTTTGATGATTTGAAAATTTCCAATTTTATTCGTGCGATGATTTGTGACCTCCTTGAGGGAACTTTCCTTGCAGCTATATATAAGCCACCAAGCTTCACTTAGACTCTTGCCCTTCTTGAAGATCAAGCCCTCAATATAATAAAAGTATCTTTATTATGAAGTCTAATAATCCAAAGAGCTGCCTAATGGGTAGGATAACCCTTTAAATTTATAAAATCACATTTTACTTGCAAGGGTTCTCGTTCTCATACTAAATTACTACATGACTGACCAAAGAACGTAATCAAATCAATTCAAATTGGAAGCTCATCAGTTTTGGTTGAAATATGCATAAAATTTTTGCTGACGAAAACTGTCATGCAGGTGTGACTGAACAAAAATTCAGTCCCTGAACAACACCGTATATCCTAATTACTGCCTCCGGTCCTTAATATGATAGTTAGTTAACTAATTTAAGTAGGTTAAAAAATTCATTAAGTTAGTTATTTGTAATAAATAAGTGTTATATTTTCTAAAATACTCTTATTAATTATGTGTATATTAATTAGAACTATCATTTTATGTATAAAACCTGTAACATGTACAGCTCCTATAAAGACTATATTTAAAAAAATAAATAGAGATGAGAGATAAAATGTATTAGGATCTTATATTTAGAATCAAATTGAATGTCAAATTAACTCTTATATTAAGGAATGAGGGTAATATTAAAAATCAAACAGCTGGCCTATATATATTGAACCATCAGTCGCATTTTCTGTGTGCTAACAACATCAATTATGTATATGAACATGTTCAAACATAATAGAATGGAACTTTGCAATGTTATATTGAAATTAACTGATCAGCATATTGTTAGAAAATAAACATAAATTAAGTAGTAAGATTTTATCCCATTGGTTTGCTTCACGACTATAAGTCGATTTCATTAGATATACACCCCCCCCCCAAAAAAATACCTAGTTGGTAATGAATAGATAAGGATATATTCCCAATAGATACAGTGAAGCTTCCATGAATTTCTGATTATATGGTTTGGAAATACTAAATATATATATATGTTTGTGAAATCTTTTGTTTATTGCAGATATGAAAGCGTATTTAATTCTTTTTCATTGAACCGCCATTTAAGTTGTTTCGTTCATTGGATGAATATATGAAATCCATTCTATTAAATGATGAACCGATGACACAGCTTTTTGAAGATAAACTTCTGCGAACATTTCCCGCTTCAGTAATTAACAAAAACGTAATGTTCAATTTGATAATCCAAAGTTCACGGAGTTCTTTTTTGTTTACATTTTAAAAGCCCTTTGAAAAGCTTAAGGGCGACGGATCTATTCTAGGCATGAATATCACTGAGTGAATTGAGTCAAGTGTAAATTTTTAGTAATCACAAGTCGCTGTATTCTTTATACATTCTGAACCAGCATGACGCCATACATCAAATTTATTTTGGTCCAGAGTTGTGAGAGTAACTTGTCTGCGTTCTTATAAGAAAGTTCATATGCCAATATTGTAATCAAACCTTACACTTGAAGGAGCAAAATGCAATTTCCCAAACATTTATGGCGCTGGGCCAGCGCACACAATATATATAACATATATTTTCTTCTATATTATTATAGGCACCTCTAATCATATCACCGAACTAAGAAAAAGTGATTAAGTTATTAACTTGGTTTGAAAATGAAATAAATTTTCAATTTTACCTATATTTAAATAGAAAATTTTTATATTTATATTATATTTTCTCTCATAGTTAGTGACGTTTAATTTCAAGAAGCTTCTTTATAACAGGCGGGAGTATACTTGTTGAGATACAGAGAAGTGAATTAGGAAGAGAAAATGAAGGTATTTTTTGTTTATGCTTGCTTGTGTGATTCTCTTTGCTTTGCTTTTGGTAACAAGCAAAGCGAATCTGCAGGCAGAGAGGCTTCAAGACTTGATTGTATCAGAGATATCAAAGACTTGGTGGGACGGGGAAGATGAAGTGTCCAAAGAGCAACATCATGTTTTAGCAGAACAAGAGGGATTAAGGAAAGCTGATAAGATTAGGGCATTGCCTGGACAGCCTTATGGGGTGAGTTTTGATCAGTACTCAGGTTATGTCACTGTTGATCCAAAGGCTGAAAGAGCTCTTTTCTATTACTTTGTGGAGTCTCCATATAATCCTTCAACTAAGCCATTAGTTTTGTGGCTCAATGGAGGTAATTAATCATCAGACTTATTTCTCTCTCTTCATCTATAAATCTTGATGTGATTTCATTTGATTTGTTCCATGTACTACTACTATTTTTATAACTCTGAAGCTGTTTAATTACATAGATAACAATTTGTGACTAGCGCCTAACAATAGTATAAAGTGGTTTTCGGATACAAACACACTTTCTACCACACAAGCTAAGTCAAATCATACCTAACTTGATACATTATGATTTTTTGTTAAAAGAATCTAATACAGTAACCAATAAAAGCTAATGGTATTTGACCAAAGGGACGTCAAAAGTCATATGATATTTTTCTTTTTGCATCCGTATGAGCCTGGTTTGACGGGATGCGATAGAGCTAATCAAGATAAAAGGCATATAATTCATGTCCGTTCATAAAACAACTTTTCTTTTTAGTCATTAAAGGTTTTGATTAAAGCTTGGTCTTATTCAAACCTTTATTTCCGAAATTTTCTTTCAGCACGTATTATGCTAAACTAAAATTCATTAATTCGTTAACCCCCGTCATAAAACTTGCATTTTTTTGGCTATTTTATAAATGGGATATATACCGCAAAGTTTCGTGCTTTCTGATGAAATGGTTGAAATTGGCAGGACCAGGATGCTCCTCACTTGGTAATGGGGCCATGCAGGAACTGGGACCCTTCAGAGTCAACTCAACGGAAAAACACTGTTTTTTAATAAATATGCTTGGAACAAAGGTGAGATATATGTATAATGGACCTCGCATACACGTTAGTTTCAGTAATTTTGGAGGAATTTAAGTCAATAATTTTAATCAATTTCAGGACTTAAATACACCATGATCTTCAAATTCAATTAATTACAAATATCTTATTGTGCTGATGAATATGCAATGGCAAACGTGCTGTTCTTGGAATCACCAGCTGGAGTAGGATTTTCCTACTCAAACACTTCTTCGGAATATGACGGAGCAGGCGATAAGTTTGCAGCCAAAGATTCATATATCTTCCTCATCAACTGGCTTGAGAGGTTTCCACAGTACAAATCCAGAGATTTCTTCATCGCTGGAGAGAGCTATGCCGGTCACTACGTGCCTCAGCTCGCTCACACCATTTTGGTCCACAACTAACATAAACCCAGAACCATTATCAACCTCAAAGGCATTGCCGTACGTTAACTCACTCTATTTTAACCACAAGACTAAACCTCTGCTTGTAACACGATTTATCTAATTAACTTGCCATATATATGTGATGGAATCTCAGATAGGGAACGCTTGGATTGATGATGAAACAAATGTGAAGGGAATATTGGGTTATTTATGGACTCATGCTCTAAGCTCAGATGAAACCCACGCAACTATTGATAAGTACTGTGACTTTGCTTCTGGTAATTTTTCGAACGTTTGTATCAATGCAACAATAAAGGCTCTTGAGGAGAAAGGGCAGATGGATTGGTACAACATTTATGCTCCACTCTGCCATGATACTTCACTCAGAAATGGTCCACCTGGTTCTGTAAGTCTTCCTGCATGCATATTCATCTTGTTATTAATTAGCAATATCTTCCCAATTAATGTATTGAAATTTCCAGGTGTATGATTATGATCCATGCTCTAATTACTCCGTGAATGCCTATATGAATAACCCAGAAGTCCAACTAACTTTCCATGCACTTCCCACGAACCGGACTCCTTGCGGGTATAATTGTTAATTTGTTTCATGAGTTAGACGAACAAGTATGCGTGCATTAATTTCATATGCTTGTACCTATTTGCAGAGCTTATCACTGGAAAGACCGCTCAAGTACGACCCTACCCATCATCAAGCATCTCATCACAAGTGGTATTAGAGTTTGGCTTTATAGGTAAGTTCCATTTTCATTACAAAAAGCGTCACACTAGTTCAGGTCTCAGTAACCAGGAGAAACAACGTACTGGAGATCCAACTTCACCCAAAAAAAACAGAAAGAAATGTTGGAATAAGGTGCTTAAATACTTTGGAAATATTCATGAGAGAACATCTACTACGTGGAAATTCTTTTTTTTTTTTTTTTTGGGCTCTTATCTGGAAGTTTTATTTTGTAGTATTTATGCCTTAAACCGTTATCGATCTACCATTAAGTTTGACTATCAACAACATTGGTCAAACCACATAATTTAACTGCCAAATGATAGATAACAGTCAGGATGTTTTTGCTACGAAAATAATATTTTAGGAGATATAACAGCTAAAAAAAAAAAGCTTCCACATACTGGGTGTCTCATCATGATACTTTTAAGATGTTTAAACACCTAATCTCAAAAATGTTTTATTAAATCTTTTCACAAATCCTTTATGATTATGATTGTGTAGTGGGGACACAGATGGTGTTGTACCAGTCACATCTACAAGATACTCAATCAAACGCCTTAACCTTCTGGTTGAGGTTCCATGGCGACCTTGGTACTCAGAAATGAGGTATTCTAATAAACCAGTTTTTTCTTCTTGACCCTCCTCTATTCTTTTTTTTGTCCAGTCTCTTAACACCACTGAGTCAAGTTCAACTAGTTCATGAACCTTTTCTTTGCATGTGATTTGGTCTTAGTGCCTTGATTTACAGGTGGGAGGATATGTGGAGCAATACAAGGAGTAACGTTTGTGACAGTGAGAGGAGCTGGCCACACTGTTCCTAGTTGGCAACCAGCAAGAGCCCTCACCCTCTTCACTTCATTCCTCAAACACTCTCTGCCTCCTGCTTTGCCATGGCCATAGCTATAAAACTCACCAAAACCTTCCCTCCTTCATAATTATTGCTCTGTGTGTTAAAGTAATCAATGAACTCTGTCGGAAATGTTTGGATTGTTTACAAATAAATATGCAAATTTATGTAATCCAAACTATGAAATGATGAGCCAACAACACAACTGACTATTTGAAGATAAAATTCTATATGCATGCATAGTATCAAAATCTCACCAGCTAACCTCCTCATTTAACCTTTAGGTTGGCTTTGTTTTTATTTTAGTCCAAAGTTCATAGGGTTGTTTGTTTACATTTCAACAATAATAGACTGATATGTTTAATTAAAGGCGAAGGACCGATTCTAGGCTTGTAAACCTACCATATAATACAAACATAAAAATATAGTAGAAAATAGAATATAAAATATAAGAACAGCCTTTAAATGATTAGTGTAATAATGAAGCCCGGAAATGAGATATTCTAAAGTACTATCTCTCTGGTATTTATCATTAATTTATACGGGTAAAAAAATTTTTAAGTTAGTTTTTGTAAAAAAAAAAAAAAGTTGTGTGTTGAGTTTTTTTTCTAAGTGCCCTTTTAATAGTTTGCATTAGAAATTATTCCTTTATAGAAAACATTCTTAATATGTGTAATCAATGGGGAGACTTTATTAAAAAAAAAAAGGTCATAAATTTATGAGATAAAATAGATTGAATTCTTACATGAAATAATATTTTTGAGAGTATGTTTTGTAATAAAACTCCATAGTTTAGATTCTCCATTAGATTCCAGTAATAAAAAATTAAATAAATGAAGGAACAATCAAACATTTCACGCAAGTTTCTTGAGTTATAAATTCTATGAATAGACTTCTGGTAACCTAGTCTCCAATCACACATGTTATACATGCTCTTCTCCTATTTATTATAGTAATTAAAAGCTCACTGGCCAATCAATTAAATTAGAATAGAAACATGAAGACTCATCAACCCATCTATGATCTGTTTTAATGGTAAATTCTTTAATTTGAAAGTTAATCACGAAGCTGACTTATATATGAAGGTGGTAACAAGCCAAGGGAGAATATGAGCCATTCAAATTACTTCCAATTATCGTAGCGGTGAAGCATAATAACTAAAAACCAACCAGTAGCATTGTTAGGATAATTTCAAACACAAGCCTCCCAAGCATAAACAAACCCTGAAAAAAACACATCAGTATTCCTTAATTTGCACTGTTATAAGAACAGGATCCGATTCCAATTGAAATTAATTAGCTGGCAATTGTTAGAAATTAAGCATAAATTATGTAGCATCAAGATTTTATGATCGGATCGGTCGCTTCATGATTAATTAAGTAGATTTCATTATATAATACACATCCCCCCACTATGAATTGATAATGATATTTTCACAAGGTACAATGAAGCTTCTATGATATTTCTTGATTACCCCGTAAACTCAGTAAAGTTTGGACATTGGAAATAAATTATATGATCATATGAGAGTGCATTTCATTCTTTTCCACATTGGTGAACCGTCATTTAAGTTGTTCATTTCATTGGATGAATATAAAGACTGCCACTACCTATTTATAAATACATGTACACAGTACATTTTACGAACCAACATAACTTCTACGTACTTTCTCGCTTTATCAAAATCTCACCATTCTTGCAGTTAACCTTTAAATGAGATTCAATGTTTTTAATTTAGTCCAAAGTTCCTAGAGTTGTTTCTGTTTACATTTTAAAAACAGCTATAATTTGAAACGCTTAAAGGCGAAGGATACTATTCTAGGCATGAAAGTCACCCTTAATTAAATGAATTATTGAATCAAGTTAATCACAAATATAATTAACATCAAATTAATGAAACCATAGCTTTTAACACCCCCACCCCCAAAAGGGGGGAAAAAAATCCCATATCTTGACCCCCAACAAAATTCATTTGAGTTCAAGTTGGTGGTTGAATGATGCTCATAGGATCTTCCTATTCAAACCTCTCTAACTAAAAATGACACGACGGCCTTTCACTCAAAAAAAAGAGGAAACCACGGTAATCGAGAATATCACAACATTAGGGAAAAAATATTATTCAATCACTAGCGAAAACTCGATGTAATGCACTGAAAAATGATAAGTGCAATGGGAAAACGTGTTAGTCCCAACAACAAATTAATTAACTGAGTAAACGCAATCGTGTCAGTTACGTTCCATTCTACCTGCTTCGCAGAATTGTTTGGAGGAGTACTTTAATTTGTAGGCTGCTTCTATATATAATACTACCTCCGGTCCTAATTATAAGAGCCAATTGACTAATTTGAGGAGATTAAGGAAGTAAGTTGAGTTAGTTATTTGTCCTAAATAAGTGTTGTCTTTCCTAAAATATCCTTGCTAATCAAGGGTATTGACTAGAACTATCATTGTTAGAATGTCTATTTTGGAAAAAAAATATATAAATTGAGAGACAAAGTGGATTGGGGTCTTATATTTAGAATTAAAATAAAAGTCAAACAGGGTCTTATATTAAGGACCGAAGGTAGTAGATAATAGATATAATGTTTTCATTTTAATCTGAAGTTGGGAGGGTTGTTTCGCTTGCGTTCCAGGAAAGTTCATATACCAGTCTTGTAACTAGACCTTATATATAGCTGATGGAGGAACAAATTAAAATGCAATTTTGCATACATCTATGGTGTGAGTGTGTGTATGTGTAAACGTATTATATATATGCAACGTGCTTGTTGAGATACTGAGAAGTAGCAAGTCGGGGAGAGAGAGAAGATGAAGATATTTGCTATTTATGCTAGTGTGAGTCTTTTTGCTTTGCTAATTTGCGTCACAAGCGAAGCGAATCAGCAAGCAGAAAGACTTCAAGAATTGATTAAATCAAAGGGATCAAAGAATAAAGTTAGCCTGAAAAATTCTTGGGGGGATGAGGAAGATGAAGTAGTGTCCAAAGAGAAATATCATGTTTTAGCAGAACAAGAGGGATTAAGGAAAGCTGATAAGATTAGGGCATTGCCTGGACAGCCTTATGGGGTGAGTTTTGATCAGTACTCAGGTTATGTCACTGTTGATCCAAAGGCTGAAAGAGCTCTTTTCTATTACTTTGTGGAGTCTCCATACAATCCTTCAACTAAACCATTAGTATTGTGGCTCAATGGAGGTACGTTATCTTACTTTCTTACACTAAATTTTGAGTTGCCATTTCAAGAGCTTCGTTTACGCCATTCATTTGATTTGTTCCATACTATTGTTTTACATTAATAACTCTGAAACTCTTTAAGTAGATAGTCCTCCAATGATAATGATGACTTTTTATTAAAAGAAAGTTATGCATTAACCAATGAAAGCTAATGGTATTTGACCTATATATAAGAGTTTCAAAGATCTTGTGACATCTTCTTATTTTCGTTTTGCATACACATGTGCTTGATGATTATCCTCATCCGATATCAATTAATTCAGAATTCATGTCTGTTCATTTGATTTATGGTTTGATCAAATCTTGATGTTATTCGAATCATTAGTTCCAAACCAAAAAAAAAAAGCTTTCAATAAATTAAACTAAAATTCCTTGTATACATCGATTCATCAATCAATTATGAAAATGCATATTTGAATGGTTGAAATTGGCAGGACCAGGTTGCTCCTCACTTGGCTATGGTGCCATGCAGGAATTGGGACCCTTCAGAGTCAACTCTAACGGAAAAACACTGTTTTTCAATAAATATGCTTGGAACAAAGGTAAGACCTATAACATGTAGCACGCGTACTTAATATAATGCTTGTTATAATTTAGGAGTATATTGTGGTGTTGATGAATATGCAGTGGCAAACGTGTTGTTCTTGGAATCACCAGCTGGAGTAGGATTTTCCTACTCAAACACTTCATCTGATTATAATGGAGCAGGCGATAAGATTACAGCAAAAGATTCATATGTCTTCCTCATCAACTGGCTTGAGAGGTTTCCACAGTACAAATCCAGAGATTTCTTCATCACTGGAGAGAGCTATGCTGGCCACTACGTGCCTCAGCTTGCTCACACCATTTTGGTTCGCAATAAACAAAAGCCCAGAACCATTATCAACCTCAAAGGCATTGCTGTACGAACGACAACTAACTAAAGCCTTGTTATTAATTTGTTGCAACTATTAATCATCTTGAGGTTATATATATATATCTGTTAATTAATAATGCATGAAAAATTGTATTGTTTTCAGATAGGGAATCCATGGAGCTGGGTTGATGATGAAACAAGTGAAAAGGGAAAGTATGATTACTTTTGGACGCATGCTTTGATCTCTGATGAAACCCACGAAGCTATTCATGAGTACTGTGACTTTGCCTCTGAAACTTTTTCAGACGAGTGTCGGAGCTCCACAGATAAAGTATACCAGGAAAGAGGCAATATAAATCCGTACAACATTTATGCTCCAATCTGTCAGAACCCTTCACTCAGAAATGACCTACCTGGTTCTGTAAGTCTTCCTGCATTATTATTCATTACCTGCGTGTATTCACATATATCTTTTTAATTCAATCTAACAGAATCTTGCCTGATTTCAGGTATATAATTATGATCCATGTTCTGAGACTTACGTGAAAGTCTACTTGAATAAGCCAGAGGTCCAGCGAGCTCTCCATGCACTCCCCACAAATTGGACTCATTGCAGGTATTATGATGAATGAATATTAATTTCTTACAACTCAGCATAATGATGAGTTAGAACTCTCTCTCTCTCTCTCTGTGGAAAAATCAAGAAGTAGGTATTAATTATTCACTTACCAATTTGATTAGCAGATATTATAACTGGACAGACAGCCCAAGTAGCAGCCTACCTATAATAAAGAATCTCATTGCAAGTGGCATTAGATTCTGGATTTACAGGCAAGTCCATATATATTTTTTTCGGTTTATTCACTCGAGAAAAGAGTGATCCTGATGAATGATACTGATGATTTTATGTTGGTTGGGATGTACAATTAACAGTGGGGACACAGATGGGAATACGCCAGTGACATCATCAAGGTACTCCATGAAGAAGCTTAACCTTGGTGTGCAGGTTCCATGGCGTCCATGGTATTGTGGAAATGAGGTGGGAGGATATGTGGAAGAATACGAGGGAGTGAGCCTGGTGACAGTGAGAGGATCAGGGCATGAAGTTCCAAGTTGGCAGCCTGAAAGGGCTCTCACCCTCTTCACTTCTTTCCTTGACCACTCTCTCCCTCCTTCTTCTCCATCCCCATAATAGCCATCCTCCTCATGCTTCTTTGTGTTGCCCAACTTACTATATAAATAAATTCATAAATAGTGTTTAAGTATTGTCCCAGTTTTATATGTACGTATATCGCTGAATTGATACGTCCGTGACCTTATATATTTGGTTAAGAATTTTGAAATAGAAAAACTTCATTTGTGAAAATTGTTATGTATAATACAAGACAAAATAATAAAGGTTTTCTTTTTTCATTCACTGCTCTAATTAATTTGTAAAACCAAACATAAAATACATATAAAGGACAAAATTAAACAGCATTGAAATGCACAGAAGTGAAAGGCTCTTGGTCTGAAATTGACCTTAATTATTTTTTTCCTTACAAGCAAAAAATAAGCCAGTGTCTCATATATACAGTGTGACAATGCATAACAAGCAAATTTGTCTTGTTAATTGTGCAATGTTATCATCAGCAGCTAATTGGTTAAATAGGTTATTCATTATGAGATCTCCTTGCTCATCAAATTAAAAGTAAGCTGCTGTAATTGTGTGAGAGAGAAAGTGTGTGTTTTGGCCGGAATCTCTCTGTCTTCAAAATTAAGAAATTCACAAAAGAGATGACCTCGTTCCAATTAATTAATTAACCTAATCAAATTTTTAAGAGATAATTGGCCAATCACATATTTGCATCCTTAATTATCAGTCTCACTGTAAACTTTTAGTGCTCAACAATGCTAGATTTAATGATAAAGAGATATTAGAGGGACCTTAATTAGATACAAGAAGCATGCAGGGTCAGTCCAAAACAATATTATTTTGGAATTTACGAAGTTCTGATTTATATAATTTACTTCCGTACTGATGAACCGTATAAAGATTAATCAGCCGGCTGGTCAATGAATGATCATTGGTATTGTAAGGTGTTAATTGTTTTTTCAAAGCCCTCCAAGAATATAAAACCAGAGGGAAAAAGGCTAGCATTACAATATTACATTTAAAGGAAATTACGTTTTTAGTTAAATTCAATTGCAAATTTGTGCAATAATTACAGAAGCCTATGATCTCTCACTCTAGCAATTTTCACATAAACTTTCAGCAGGTATTAAAAAGTCAAGAGTGGGCCTCATGGAACCAATTTTTGGTAAGATTTGATTTTTTTTTTTGGGATTAAGGTGCAATTTTGACTTTGATTTTATTTCTCATGTGTAATTTTGTCCTTAACCTTTCAGTAGTGCAATTTTACCCTTGATCTTATTTTTTAGATATAATTTTGCTATTGATCTTTTTTGTTTAGGTGCAATTTTACTTCTGATCTTCGGGTGTAATTTTACCTCAGAGTCAAAATTGCACCCAAAAAAAAAATCAGGTCAAAATTGTACTACTAAAAAGATCAAGGACAAAATTACATATGAAAAATAATATCAGGATTAAAATTACACCTTAATCTTTTTTTTTTTATCATGATCCAGAATTCAAAGGATTGAGTTGTTTGTTTACATTTTAAAAATCACATAGTTGATGTCGAAATGCAATTTCCCGCCCTATATAAACCAGTTGAGGCTTGAAGAAGCAAAGCAATGTGAAGAGAGAGATCACAAGATGAAGATCATAGTTGTTATTTATGCTTGTGTGACCCTTTTTGCTTTGCTTTGTTTTACAAGCAAAGCCAATCAAGAAAACAATCTTGAAGAGCTGACTCTATCCAAGAGATCAAAGAACACACTTGTGATAAGTTCTTGGGAAGAGGAGGATGTTTCCAAATAGCAACATTATGTTTCACCACAAGAGGGTCAAAGGCAGGCTGATGATAAAATTAATGCATTGCCTGGACAGCCTTATGGGGTCAATTTTGATCAGTACTCTGGTTATGTTACAGTTGATCCACAAGCTGGAAGAGCCCTTTTCTATTACTTCGTAGAGTCTCCCTATGATTCTTCAACTAAACCACTAGTGTTGTGGCTCAATGGAGGTAAGAAGAATTCCCGCATGGCCTGGCATAGATTTTGCTAAACCAAAGCTCATTATTTCCCAAACAATATTAGCATACGGCATGTGATCTAACACTGTACCACGTGAATGGGTGCAATTCACAGGTCCTGGATGTTCTTCATTAGGCTACGGGGCCTTTCAGGAATTGGGGCCCTTCAGAGTCAACTCTAACGGAAAAAATTTGTTCCTCAACAAACATGCTTGGAACAATGGTGAGATATGACTTAATTGTTTGTTTTTGGAGTATTTATGTTAATGGGCTTATTTTCAAGACTTGAATATGATCTGGTGTTGATGAATATATGCAGTGGCAAACGTGTTGTTCTTGGAATCACCAGCTGGAGTAGGCTTTTCTTACTCAAACACTTCTTCAGACTATGATCGAGCAGGCGACAAGTTTACAGCGAATGATGCACGTATGTCTTCCTCATCAATTGGCTTGAGAGGTTTCCACAGTACAAATCCAGAGATTTCTTCATCACTGGAGAGAGATATGCTGGTCATTATGTGCCCCAACTTGCTTACGCCATTTTGGTCCAAAATAGAATCCAGGGACGAACCATTATTAACCTCAAAGCCATTGCCGTATGTTCATCCTTTTAACGACAAACCATCTGTTATGACACACTTAATTACCATCAAGTTTCATCTAACTTGCTATATTTGTGATGAAATCTCAGCTAGGGAATGCTTGGGTTGATGATGAAACAAATGCAAAGGGAAGATTCGATTACTTATGGACTCATGCTGTAATCTCAGATGAAACCCATGCAATTATTGATATGAACTGTGACTTTGCTTCTGGTAATGTTTCAAACGTATGTTTCAATGCAACAAAAAAGGCTTTTAAGGAGAAAGGGAATATAGATTCGTACAACATTTATGCTCCACTCTGCCATGACACTTCACTCAGAAATGGTCCACCTGGTTCTGTAAGTCTTCCTGCATATATTCATTCAACTTGTTATTAGCAATATCTTTTCAATTATTTTATTGACATTTCCAGGTGGACAATTATGATCCGTGCTCTAATTACTCCGTGAATGCCTATATGAATAACCCAGAGGTCCAACTAGCCCTCCATGCACTTCCTACAAACTGGAGTCATTGCAGGTATAATGCTCCCTCAAGTTATTTTATAAGTTAAAAGCAATAAATGTATAAAAACAAATATATTTTTCTCAAATATGCCCTCATTTGGACAGGGTGATGAGAGAGAGGATGGGTAGGAAATTGTTATAAGTAATATAGAGACATATAATTAAGGGATAAAGTCCAATTTTACTCTGAAGGTACTCGTTCGGGAGCTGTAGATATCTGAAAGTTTTTTTTAGAAACAATATTGCTGCAGAAACGTACAAAGTGTAGCAATGTTGCTCCCACCGTTGAAGTATTTATTTTGACCGTTAAGTTTGACTAGCATCTTAGGTGGCACTGCCACCTCACCACTACTATGTTCCACCTAGCCCATTCCTTTCCTCTCTCTCTCTCTTTCTGATGAACCGCCGTCGATTCTCTCTCATATTCTCCTCACACTCACACCATGCTTCCCTTCTCAGGCTTACCCACCAATCTCTCTCACCCTTCTCACTTTTGATTGTTTAGAAGGAATGGCCGACGATGGATACCAGAGGATCTTCCATTTTCAGCCGCGAGTGAAGGCATTAAATTTCCTTGCTTCTATTACTTTGTAAGAAACCCGTTTTTCCTGTATAGATCCGTGGACCATGAAACTCAAAACATCCTGAAACTCCATGTTTTTGCCATTGTTGATACTTTCAAAGGTTCATGACAGAGAAATAAGGGCGGAATTATAAAAAATTCAAAACTTTAACGTCATCAGATAGTAATCTCAGAACGTTTTATGAGACTGGTTTTCAAAGAGCCATGGGCATTAGATTAGCTACTAATGATAACATGCTTGTAGTTCTTCTCCTGCCAAGACTCAAAGGACGAAATATGCGAAATAATCAGCTTGGTGAATAGCTAGATCTGATGAACAAGGAAAAGATGTCAGATTGATTTTATATGCAGGGGATGGCTGATCTATTTCAAATTTATTGTTTAAAAAAAAAAAAAAGCACCCATTACATCTCCCACCTCCCACCACAATTTCTGCCTTCCACTTCCATGCTTTCCATTTCAAATCTATTTTTAGGATTAATAGTTGCGGGGACAATGTGTTATACTCTCAACATAGGCTAGTTGCTGAGCAACCCAAGTGTCAAACACGTCTTAAACAAAACTGCTCATCATCATCCACGTCTTCCCTTTCATGTGGCGTCACCTCGTTGGTTTCAAAGAAGAAGCCGAGCTTGCTGGCGGGGAGGGGGAGCCAGTGGAGGAGGGGCGAGAGAGATTGATAGCTTAGCCTGAGGAGGGAAATACGAAAAGAATCAAGGTTGCGTTTGATAGGAAGCATTGAAAATAAGAGATTGGGATTGAGATTACAACTGAGAAAATTTATTAAGAGAATATTTAGTATAAGAGATTATTTATTATATGGGATTAGTCAAAGCCATGTATGTGGGATTAGAGAATACCATGGGAAAAAGTGGTATTCCCCAATCCCACTTTTATGAGTTTGCCTAATCCCATATAACAAAAAATTACTCATGCTAAGTACTATTTTAATGATTTTTTTTAATTCCAATCCCAATCCCAATCCCTCGTTTTCAATGCTTCGTATCAAATGGGACCCAAGAGTAAGAGACAATCCGTGGTGTTTCATCATAAGAGAGGGAAGAACAGGAGGAATTAGGTGGAACATAATAGTGAGGTGGCATTAAGATCTCAGTAAATTTTAACAGTCAAAATAAACACTTCAAATGGTGGGAGCAGTATTGTTACATTTTCTATACTTTTAGGACGGCATTGTTTTTAAAAAGAAAACTTCTGATTACCCATAGCTCTTGAGTGAATAGTTCTGAGGCAAAATTAGATCTTATCCCTATAATCAATTAGGATAAAAATGGTAAAAAAAAAAAGTATTAAAATTTTAGACATCTGCAAAGTAAAACTTATAGGAAGAACCAGATTTATTTAAAAAGTTGTAACTTAAAAAAGGAGCGGAGGAGCGATATGATTGATTTTTTATTTAGAAGGAAATAGGAAAAGAAAAACTCTGTTTCTTGAGTTAAATGAGCAAGCATGCATGTATTAATATATCATATGCACCTATGTGCAGGGCATATCACTGGAAAGACCAACCTAGTACGATCCTACCCATCATCAAGTATCTCATCACAAGTGGCATCAGAGTTTGGCTCTACAGGTAACTTCCATTTTCATTACAAGTGTTAATCTTGTTCAGATCTCAATAACCAGGAGAAACTGCTGAAGATCCAGCTTCACAAAAATATGTTATGAAAAAGTTTTTGCCAATCCTATATGATTTGTGTTTATTTGAGCAGTGGGGACACAGATTGTGTTGTACCAGTCACATCTACAAGGTACTCAATCAACCGTCTTAACCTTTCGGTTGAGGTTCCATGGCGACCTTGGTACTCGGGAAATGAGGTATTCTGATAAACCATTTTTGTCACCTTAACCCTCTGCTATTCTCTTTTCCAGTCCCTTAGCCCCACTGAATCGAATTTGAGCATTATTTCTAACAGGTTCATGAACCTTTTGTTACGATTGATTTACAGGTAGGAGGATATGTGGAGCAATACAAAGGAGTAACATTTGTGACAGTGAGAGGAGCTGGCCACGCTGTTCCTAGTTGGCAACCAGCAAGGGCCCTCACCCTCTTCACTTCATTCCTCAAACACTCTCTGCCTCCTGCTTCACCATGGCCATAGACATGGCTTTTCAGCTCCATCTGACCCACCCGAGCTGACCGGCTTATTTTGATATCTTTCTAAGTTATAATAGTTGTTTTCTTAAATAAAAAGACTACTGTCTCTTAACTCAGTCGTACTCGAATGTAAGTTTCTCTTTTTTTAAACAATAAATGTAAGTCTCTTAATGTGACTAAAAACATGTTAAATTGTAAAAGTACTTAATTTTCCCCTTATACCCATTTAGTTGGAAAATTCAAGATCTACTATATAGAATTATTATATCATTAATCATAAATAAGCACTCAAACATAACTGGGTTTACAAAACACAGGTCTGCTTAAATGCTAAATGTCAAGCAAGCCAACATCTAATGACAAGCCAAAACTTTGAAAAGTATGCAAGTTTCTGTTATCACAAGACTAGTTAATAACCTGATTACAACAAAGACTCAAATTTAGCTAGTGTTTGGATAGAAACCAAACCATGGTTTTAGAAGTGCTTTTATGGTACAAAGTAAATATGTGGAGGAGTTTGTCTCGTTTTGCGGAAAAGTGCTTCTGAAACCATAATTTGGAGGTTGCCAAACACCCCTTGAGTTAAGAGACAGTAGTCTTTTTATGTTTTTATCAAACTTGCAGCTTGACTCTCCGAGTTTAAACTTACAGCTTGACTCTCCGAGTTTAATGTTTTTATGTTTTCAAGTTGCAAAAACATGTTAACTCATTCTTAAACTCATGCTATCTATAAACTTGATTAAACTTACGAGTATATTTATCAAGTTTATCATTTTTATATTTTTAGTTTATTAAATCATATCAACTTATTCTTAAACTCATGCTAAATTTTTTAAATTGATTATATTTAGTGACTTTATATATAAAATTCATAAAAATTTGTTGAATATGATAAATTAAGAATGCTGATAAATTTAATTTTAATTATTTAAATTTGAAATATATTTAAATAAAGTTGTTGTCATTTTAATTATTTAATTATATATTTTAATGTCAATTTATTATTAGTAAAAATAAATTCTGAAAAGTTTACTATTCGAGTTTGCAATCAGAGTTTAAATTCTTATCATGAGTTTGAAGGGTGGTAAGCTTTTGTTGCGCCAAGTTTTGAGGCAAAACATGTTGCAGTAGTATAGATGAAACAGCTAACAGAAACATGACATCTTCAAAATCTTTCACGGATCCTCTAAATCCTTGTGTTGGGACTTCCAAATGAGAATTGCCTACAGTCGAAATTTACCGCAGCCATACCAGCCCCCTGCGCCCACAGCCCCCAAGTCAAGTGTACACGAGGGAAGGCCCAAAAAATAACAAGAAAAGACAGCTAAAGCAGCAGCAGCTAGCGAAAGAAGATGGCTCCATTATTGGGGTTTGACACGTTACAAGAGATTTAAACCAGGTTCACCCCCAACCCCATAAGGAAAAACGAATACAGGGAAACAATGAAAGGGAGAGGAGCAGATGATACAGTACATATTTTACTTTATTTACAACAGGAACACGATGATTCAGAGCCTCCCTCACTGGCCAACTTATAGCTCCGTTCCCAAGTATCTGTAGGAGCAGCATCAGCATGTGGAACATGACGAGGATTTTTCTCTCTCTTGTCTCCCCTGAGCTGCTTTAAAGCATGCTTAAGTGCCGGCAATAAAGCTTCCATACACTCAGCAACAGCATTTGGATTTCCCGGCATGTTAATGATCTGAGCAACAGATTAAGGACCATAATTTAGCCTGTGTATACCCACTCCTTAAGACAGAACAATCATGCTTGCATCAACATACGTTACTATTTCAGCTTCACTACTATAATACCATTGCCTAACTAGATGCAACATAAAAGAAATGAGGACGAACTTGGGAGAATAAAACATGTATACGCAAGAACTAAATAACTGGAGATTGTAATTCATGACATTATACAAGCTAATATAGCATGTTAATAAAAGCAACGATGTTTGCGCATGGGCAAGAAGGACCAGATGTTTGGCTGACATTTATAAAGTTCAGTATGAAAGTGCCATGAAATATTAGGTCATTCAGTGAAAACATTGTAAAGATGACACGTAAATAGCAACATTCGTGAAGCACTGAAGCAAAACCGTCAAATTGAGAAGGGAACTTTGGTCACAACAGCATGAGTTTCAATATTATTTTCTTCTATACACTTATCCTTGATAAAAAACGTACAATATAATTTTCTTCTTTTTCTTACCAATGTCGAGCCTCTGATTCCAGCTGCAGAGCGTGATAGCATTGCAAATGGGGTCACCTATTTTACAAATAAAGAAACCAATGAAAAAGGATACTTAACAACTTACTGCAACAATTCAAGTGACATAAACCAAATAGCGAATAGGCAAATAACTGGATATTAATCCAAAAGCTTTGACAGCTGAGAAGTGGGCCCAAGAATACAAAGAGTCAATATACAAAAGCATGTCTTAAACTTCTTCTCTGAAATAGAACCGAAATGAAAAAGAGAGACAGCAATTCAGAGTGATAACAGAAAAGAAATGCATTAGAAACCAGGTATATTACTAGGCTCTAATACTTTATTATCATTCAGTAACTAGCTTTTCATTGTATATCAAAATTGACAAGGTTAGAGTAAACCCTGTATAGATTATTAACAGGTTTAAAAGTCAGAATTTAAATTATAGATTCCTCTCATTTCCACAGGTCAAATTAACGAGAGGCCTTCTGTTTCCTGGCATTTGAGCTATGAGACTAGTGGCCAAAGTGAGACGGTTCAATAGATTCGAGATCAAAATAGATCAATCATAAATGACGAATAAAGAATAATCAACTTCTTTTGAAGCGATTTGTGATTTTACTGATGCTTGAGAGCCTTGACTGATGAGCCTAAAGCTGCTATAGCTATAAAATTAAAGTTACAGATTAGTGTAAATGGAACTGAAACTGAGTGCCCCCAGCAACTGTTTATACAGTGCGAATGGTTATTCATCACTTAAGCATATTTGGTGATGGCAACAAATCAGCCCTTCTCATATGAGTTTGGCTCAATGTGGGTCCTGTTCAGCATACTGGATTAATAAAGCAAATCTTTAAAATGTCACTGATTAGACTGGCGGATTTTCTATAATATTTTTGTTTGATGAGAGTTTGAATGTCTCCCTCTCAACTATAGTATGCCAAATGGAAAGCTTTTTTCTCCTTCCATGAAATAAGCACCTAGGAAACCTTAAAGGCTCCAGTTGGTTTTAGTGACATATAGAGCAGCTCTAGTCATGTAAATTTCTGCTGGCAGGTCTATAAGTGTTGACTGGTATTACACCATTTACATACCAAACATAGGCATCTAAGTTGCCAAGGAATCTAGCATACCAATGTTGAAATTCCAGCCCAGATGCTCAAATTCTATAAAACACTTAGGACCGCACTAGTAACAAGGTAAGAAAATCAGATATAACAAGAAACAAATATAATCAAATCTCTAATCAACATATCCATAGTTGTACCTTTAAACTCTCTTGCATCATTACATGCAAAAGACCAGGTGTTTCTTTTTCAATCAACGGTTTTGTAGCTTCTGGTGTTACATCTCGCATGGTAAAACCCGTTCCACCTTGATTGGAAAGAAAATATTAAAGGTAGAAGAAAAATAAGGAAGTCAGCTCAACAAAATTAGGAGTCTTTTACATTCATTAAAGAAACTGATTCATTGATTAATGATGTAGAACAATACCAAGAGTGATTACAAGATCCATTTTTTCAACATCGCTCCATTGCCTCAGAATGTTCTGGATTTTTGCCACTTCATCTGGGACCACAGCTGTTTCTACTACTCTCGCCCCCCCTAACCTTTCTGAAGAGGAATTAATGACAGAAACTGCCCTGGGGCCACTGTATAAATAAATAGGAGTTAGTAGACATTGAAGTTTGCAAACACCACTATGACCTATATGTCTTCTCCAGTCACCTCTGAAAATTGAGTGACATCTTGAAAAGGCCTGTAAAGAATTCATGAATATTATTGAATTGCACTGACATGCATACAGACCAGAGGATCCACGAGAAAGAAAAACATCTAACTAATGACAAAATAACTGCACAACAGACATATAAACGGAATTCCTTGACTTCAGACGTTCTTCCTTTGAGACTGTCGCAAAACACTCAGTGCTTTCAACATCCACTTTGACATTGACTAATATCAAGTTTGCCCGTTACTTTGGCATCGACATTGTGACCTCTTTGAAACAATGATTCAAAAAGGCGTATCCTGATGCCAGAAAGATTTAAACTAGAGGGAGAAATCATCCAAGATTTTCTAGCAGCAAGGCTTAAACCATTGAAGTAATCAATCACTCCTTTATTTTAATATCCACAAAAAAGAAAAAAGAGAAAAATCCTCCATTTGGTTCATGAAGTACAATAGATGCACTCAATGTAAACACCGGCATTGGAAATGCACTCAGTTGGATAATGTACAAAGCCGTTCAGACTGCAGACAATTTATAAACTTCTGATGATTCAGGCTGATACTATGAAAAAGTCTTTGAACTGCTCAGCCTACTTTAGAAAGCAAGTTGAAGAAGGCTATGAAAAAGTCTTTAGTCCTCATCTCCTACTCTGTGTGCCAGACTGTGCACCCACATAAAATATAAACAAGACGACCAATACCTTCTATCAGGTCCAGCCCCTGTAGCAACAGTGTCACTTACTGTAAGAACAGCAACTCTAAATTCAGCATCACTTGGCCTATCCACAATCATTTTATGTGATTTATTTCCCGGTATAGCAAAATTTGAATTTGATGGCATATTATTCCAGCCGAGAGCCACAGGTTTTAGATCAGAAATTACAATAGCTGATACGAGGCTCCCAGCCGAAATTATACTGCCTGTTGCTGGCAACTCCAAAAATGCATTAGCTGACTTCATACTCAGTAATCGACTGCTCATCTGATGACCAGTACTCTCAGCCACAAAGCTGAAATTCAAGAGCAGACCAAGCATTTCATCATTTTATTAATGCATTTTTAATGCAGTCATCATATCAAGGAAATTTCATCAGATGCATCTTTCTTAAATCATAGGTATTAATTGTAAGTCATTGCCCCACCCTATCACAATCCCCTTCCCACAAAACACGCACACAATGGAGAGAAAAGATCCATGCGAAGATTGTAGCAGACTGAGGAAAAGAAAATCACCAGCAACTTACCCAGGATTTCCAGTCCCATCATTGTCAGTCCATGTAACAATAGCTCGATGATATTCTGGTCGAGCCAGGTCTGTCTTTATTGGCTGACGAAGCCGAGCTTTTATACTGTACAAAAATGAAATAGAATAAATCAAAGAGAAAGGAAACAGGCCACTAACTCAATGTCAAATATATAACCAACAGAAGTTTTGCAGGATTATGTGACCTCAGATGATGAGGGTTAGTCCATCCTGCAAGGCTGCGTATCACAGGGACTACAAAGAGATGGAAACACACTAGAGAGCTGACAGGATTTCCAGGCAACCCAAAAGCTAGAATTTTATTTTCGGCTGATCCAAAGACAATCTCGGCAAATGTCAATGGTTTCCCTGGTTTAATACACACCTGAAAGAGTGATAAACACTAAAATTAATATGGCATATTTACAAACCCTTAGCTACAGAGCATTAGAGAGAGAAATCCTTATATTCTTGCCAACTACTGCATAAGGATTGCATCCATGACCCAGTTTACATGATATTACTATTACTAATAACCTCAAATAGAAGCAAGACGCAACCTTACTGAAATGTACTTTTCCCCTCTTCTCAAGCAAGGGCTTAATAAAATCTTTGTCTCCCATGGAAACACCACCTGAAGTTAGAAGAATATTAATTCCAGAAGCAAAAGCATCATCCAAGATCCTTCCCAGACCTTCTTCATCATCCTTTGCAATACCAAGGTCTAGAACTTTGCACTCAAGCTGTATCGCCGCTGCCAGTAGCATGGCACGATTAGAGTCCCTAATCTGCACAACTTCTATATCAGCTTACATTCAGTACTAAAATCACCAAGCAACTTCTTGAAATATGCCACAAGTTCAGACAAAAAGCCCACAAATGGATAGCTAAAGCATGGGGATTTGTCAACGGAAGAAAAAAGGGTACAGAGATGCAATTGATAAAATAGCATTGAGGAAGAAATATACATCCAAAATTTAGTAACCAAACTACTTACAGAACAGGTTTTACCCTTAACATACTCACCCTGGAGTGGTTTTATGAGCTTTGAAATTCCATGCCAATTGTATGCTACAAATTTTACAAGGATAACTAAAACAACATTGTCTAGCATACCAAACGTCTTGTGAGGAGTTCAGTAATATGTCAAATATCCCCAATCCCTCTAAAAGGCCACCAATCCCTTACATACTAAATGTGGAGTAGCTTTCCTTGGGTTCAGAGGTATCATCTACACACAGAGAAGGACATGTTTTGGACAAGGAGTATCTTGTTCTGCGTTCAGTCATTATTTATTAAAAATATTAATTGCAGCAACTGTTATCCAATATCCAGGATGGTGTTGGGCCGAGCACACATAAGCACAAACGAAGGGGAAAAAATGAATTGCAATAAGAAAGAGCATACTAAAGATAAAGTAGTTTGCTTTGAATCCAGCAGTATTCTTCACATATACATATTGATAAAAAAACACACATTAAAAATAATAACGAGAAAGTCATCTTATCTGGTAAATTTGTGCCAAATGTGTTTTTTTCCCCTTAATATAGCACGAGTGTAAAAGCCACAAGGACTTATCTTAGAACCTCATCGTCACCTACACTTGAGAACTACTAGCATCCTCAGTAGTCCATTTATTATAAATTAAGAAAGATATTATAAATCTTTAGCCAATTAATCATATATTATGCAAGTCTTTCTCTTCCACAAAAGTACCTGACCACGGCTCAGATTCCCAGTAGTTGGCTCTACAAGTTCATCTCCTGTAGAAAGCACAGCAACAGTTGGAGTAGGATACACCTGCAAAAAGCCATTGTTACTCATCATTTCATCATCTGATCATAATATTAGAACATGAACATGTGACAGGACAATTCAAAGTATCTCCAGCCAATGACTGAAACCAAACTATATGCATTTATGCAGGAGATGCTTATTTAGTCACAGCATCCAGGAACTGTCCAAAAGAAAATCAAAAGAAAATCAAAAGTTTCTTAATATCAAACTGAAGAGAAGTTTTAAGATACCTTCACAATTGTCACACCAACTGTAGCAAGCAGCCCAATCTCTGAAGCACCTAATCTTTCTCCAGATGCCAAGACTATGGTGTCTTTCTGAATATCAAGACCCTGCCAATATATTATTAGACAGGCTTAAGAATTTAACAAAATATAAAATAAATCATCTACCAGAGCAACATGAGGAACGATTTTTTTTTCCTCCATGAAGAAAGTATTGAGGGGCCCGTACATGGTTTTTTAATACATCTCTTTATAAAAAAAAAAAACAAAAACAAAAACAAAAGAAAGTATTGGGGAAAAAAAACCTTAAAAATTGTAATCAATAGGTGGGTTATATAGCATTAATACTTATGCCTTCAATGCGCTCCATATGATTTTTTTTTTTTTGAGTTGGACTCCCCCGGTGTCCCAGGCCAATGCCATCTTTCAGGCTTTTCAACGGGCCCAGACTAATCCGGAGCGGCACCTGTGAAGGATCCCCTAACGGATGGCTTGCCTACCACCTATGCTACTGCGTTCCCAAACGAGATCGAACCCCTGACCTTGGTTAAGCTAGAACGACCTCACAGCCAGTCGATCTAAGCGTTCGGTGGCGCGCTCCATATGATTTTATATGTTCAGAAATCATAGTTAATTTTTCATGCGCATAGCAATCATGAGTGTACGTCAGCCACTCAATAAAGAATATATATCAGACATATTTATAAAAATCATAAATGAAAAGTTAACAACTGATAATAGAAAATGGGGAAAAAATAGATAGGAGATTGGGTTTCTTTTCTATTAAGATTTTTAATTTCTTGTGTTATTCTTTTTTTTTTTTTAGGTTCTATTAAAGGAAGCCAAATTCTCCACCTCTGTAACTCTCAACTCATAACTAAATCACTATTTTATCATCCAAAAATAATTTAGATGTCTTTTTTACAAGAGATTATGCATTGTGATGTTAACTAATTAAAATAACAACCATTTTAAAGGAAAAACCAAGAAGTTGTTGGTTATGCGTAAAATTATGTTCCTGCAGACATTAGATGGAAAAGTAAAAGAACTTAATGATGTTGGTTAATATGATGTTTAGTACCTTATATTTTCACTTGAAATAATGAAATGTGCGACTCTACAAGTTCAACTGTTGGGACTTGGAGACAGAGCTTTGAATATTATGAGGACCATGAATGGAGCCAAAAGATAGAATCAATAATGTTGAGATGTTCAGCTCAAACTAAGAGGGGAGGGGGGATTCTAATATGACCAGAGAGTAAAACCATAAAGTGATAAGTAGACCATATACAAAAAAGGGATATCAACAAACATACCACTGGCCGTATATCATTGCCTTTGGCGGTTTTTGCCAATATTCTCACCCGCTTTGGCTCATCCAAAGCATTCTCAACTTTTTCAGTATCCTCAACCTGAACAACTGCATCAGCACCATCAGGTATTGGACCTGATTCAAGAGAATAAATGTTAGAAAAGGAATCTCAAACAAAAGGATCTCACCCAGACAGAGAAAGATAAAATCATTCAGTTAACACCAAGCAGTCCAAGCCTGATCCAGATAACTTCTAACCAAGCCCTCGGTAATCTATAAATGACCAGAAAACATAACAATAGGTTCTTTTCCAAGACACCACAAACACAGCCATCAACTTCGAATTACCCAAACGTTTTCCTGTCTTCTCTTTCCAAAATATTCCGTACAAAAAACTTTAAAGAAATTCCACATCCACTTGAACAGTGACAGTAAATTCAAAGAGGAGAAAAAACTTCTTGGTCTAGGAAAAAGAAAAGTAAAATCAAATAATGGCTACTACAGTGTTATAACTCATGAGTGTACCAGGGACTGTTTCATGTATCGTATGCTCCCCATGAATAAAAAATTTCTTTCCTTTCATATTCTTTTAGGAAGAGAGCAGGGCATGCACTGTAACACATTACACATCAGAACCAACAAACCTCCAGTTGTCACATAAGCCACGGTGCCAGGAGTCACAGTAACACCAACACCATCGTTCCCAGCTCTTGATTCAATAATTACCGGATATTCCCCCGGCCCATCAGCAGCAACCACTGCATAACCATCCTGCAGTAGTTTTGATTGTTGACTGTGATGAAACTCTTCAAGTATTTCATATTAAAGGGGGGGGGGGGGGGAAACCTTTCGCACAACCCATATCGATTCTCTCATTAGTGAATTAAGAAAAGGTGAAAAGCAGTCAAATTAAACATTTTACGCGAAACATATCAAGCATCCAAATGCACGTTTGTCAGATTATAAAAGAAATGTTGCCACTTGAGGAGATAACGACAACTAAAGTTCATATATTCATCGAATCAGAAAGCTCTATAGCAATATTTGGAGGCAAAGACTAAAACATATCAAGGACCCAGTTGTTGATTTGACAAATAATAAACGGAAAACCGCAAGTTCAAAATCAGGTAAAAACAAAGTTGACCTTCACCGAAGCTGGGTAAGGAGGCAAAGGGTCTGGAGCCCGAACATCCTCGGCCAAAACCTTGCCCAAAGCATCAACCAGAGGTACAGTGACCGGAGGAAGACGCTTGGAGGCATTAAGGACTATGTGAAGAGCGTCGTTCACCGAGATCATCGTCGTAGGCGCGAGTAAGTGACCGGGACAGCCAAGGGTGATATTGTTCTATTGATGATTAGAAATGAATGATCTGGTTCTAAAGTCACTGTTACGGGACGTTCGTCATCTTTGTTTCTAGTGCTTCAGGCTCTTTCTGCGCGTAATTGCTTACACATTGCCTAATAGTAGTAGTTAATACATATTTGACTTTGCAGTTACGAAGTCAACCCCTTGGGAATAAGTTGGGATAGATCAATCTCTACAATGTAATCATTTTCTTTTTGGAATAAGGGAGATTCAGCACCTCAAATTATTTTCTAGATTGCATTTAGCACTCTAAAGTATTTTGTAGTACGTTTAGCACCGCAAAATATTTTTTAAGAGTCCCCAGTATCCTGAAGTATTTTTTTTGTCCTGGTACTAGATATATCAAAAAATATTTTTAAGTGTTGGATGTAACTAAAAAATATTTTGAAATGTTAAATACACCACAAAATACCCTGCATCTAAGAAAATATTTTAAAATGCTGGATGTACCATAATTACTTTAAAGTGCTGGATGCACCTGAGAAAAATATTTCTCAGACATAAGTGCACCTTTTTTTTTTTTGACTGGGAAACTTTGTAACTATTTTTTTTTATAATAAAAGTTGGGCGTCATTGCCATACCTTTGGTATAAAATTTGATTGATGATGTTTTCAACTTTTCATCGCTTGTTGGGACCTTATAAATTTCTCTCAGAAGATACCACCCCATTATGAGATATAAGCCATTTAAAAAGTTCTTATCGGAAGAAAAATGGGCAAACTTATCAAAAAAGAAAAATGGGCAAAGCCGCAGACTCGAATATCATTCATATTAATCAGTCTTGGGCACTCAACACCCATTACATCCCTATATAGAAACATTTGTAAGTCTTTGGTTGTGTCACACCGAAGCTGCAGGCAGGAGCTTGAAAAAAAACTCCAGTTAGCAATCCAATATATAAAAACATTTCTGGCTGATACAAAAATCAGACGAAAGATGAACAACAGCAATAGAGTCCGACTCAACAATTACATTTGTGAACCCTGTGGTAGCAAGAAAGTAAAAACTACATATAAGAACCCAAAACTCCGCGGATATAGCTGTACATATGCCTATGCACAAAACCACCCCGCCATCCTCCCTTCTCGTTCCTCACCATACCTCCACCCCACTACACGGCCTTGCTGTCCTGTTGCAGTTCCATCAACATTCAACTTTGAAATAATTTGAATAGCTTTTCGTTCGTAATTTATGAGAATTTAATCCTTATTTAAATTCTCATAAATTCAAATTATGAAAAAAAAAAGAACTTTAATAAAAATTAAAATTAAAAAATTTTATGAATTCAAATTGGTTATCTATTTGACTCATGAGCTTTTTCCCCTTGCTACCTGGGCTCCTTTTTTAAAGTTACTTATATTTCATTGTGTTAATTAATTTATTTAGTTTTAAATTTTTTAAATTAATTAATTGAGTTTTATATTATCAAGAGAACGGAGCATAAAGTATGGATGTATAAAAAAAACGTTTTAGTTGGACAGTCAATTTCTTCTCTTTTAACAATAACAAGGAGAAATAATGAAAAAAGAAGTTGTAAACTACTACCTCCGTTCCTAATTATAAGACTCAGTTGACTTATTTGAGGAGATTAAGGAAATAAGTTAAGTTAGTTATTTGTAATAAATAAGTGTTGTCATTCCTAAAATATCCTTACTAATTAAGTTTTTTGGCTAGAACTATCATTATTAGAAGGACTATCTTGGAAAAAAATACATAAATATGATAAACAAAATGGATTGGGGTCTTATAATTAGGACCAAACAAAAAGTCAAACGGGGTCTTATATTAAGGATCGGAGGTAGTATTGAATTCTAAATAAGGTTTGGTAACAACATTTTATTTAGTGTTTGCAGTAATAAATTTACAAATGCCTAAAAAATTTTTGTAAATATTTCTCATGCGTATTTAGTAATTTTTAATTTTTTTTAATTATTTTTCCTAACAACAACAATGTTAGCCATAAAACAGCAATAATAATAATAATAATTTGGGGGGGTTTTTTAAAGACAGCACGGAATCAGTTCCGGGCTCCCATTCTCCTTCAGGCCTCGCTTCTCGCCTCCGTCAGTATTGCCCTCTCCCCGCCGCCGTCGAAGTCCATGGTGAGATCTATTTTCTATGGTCGGCGTCGTTGGGCTGACTTCAAATGTGCTCCGTACTTTAGCTGCATACTGACATTCTCTAATTCGTCTGGAAGGTGTTGTAGTTTTGATCCTGCGGAGCTTCATGGGTTATCTTTCGTATGGCAGACACGCTCTTCAGCATATTATTAAAAATGCTCACCCTAAGAGCTCTTCTCATACTGTGGTTAACCCACTGCTATACGCTTGTCAAGGACTTAGATACAGGAAACTGGAAGTCATCCTCACAACGGTGAAGTTTTTACTCTTTTGTGGTTTAATCCTGCATCTTTACTATCAAGTTCTCTAATTAAGCATGGCAAGTGTTTGTTTCTAGTAATAATATGATAAGTGTATGCTTTTTACACCTTGAACATCATATGTTTGGATAATCTCGTTTTGAATTCAATTAAACACTTCTCTTAATCTGTGTACCCTCCCTATTTCTGTGGATGCGGCCACCGCAATTTTAGGATATAGATAAGCTAGGAGAGGCGGGTGAGACGGTGAAAGTTGCTCCTGGATATTTTCGCAACCACCTAATGCCCAAGCTGCTTGCCGTGCCAAATATTGACAAGTTTGCTTATCTTATCAGGGAACAGCGCAAGGTTTTCTTCTTCTTGAACTGATCTCACCACAAATTGATATTTGTATCCTGAACTTTACGATATAGTCATTCGTCATTGTGAATGTTTAACTTTACTGTTCTTGAAATGATCCAAACAAATATTCATCAATGCAAAGATTTATTGATGTACTTAGTGTATGGATTGCTGATTGCTGATTAAGATTACTCTTGTGGTACCTCGGGTCAAGGAAGTTACTAAATTACTTAATTATAGCATACTCTTTAAAATACTTACATGTATTATTAGATCATATATCAATTTATAAGAATGGCAAATTAGTTTGAAGAAAAACGATAAGTATAAATACTTTAATCTATTAACTTCTTTAATATCCACAAATAAGTCAGCTATATCTTATATTAAGGACTAGAGGCAGTACTTTTTACAATCTTCTTAAATGAGTTGTTATATGTCCCCAGTTTTCTGTCACCTATCTGCTACTGGAAAGTGCATGTTTTCTTTTTCTTTTCTTTTTTTGTTAATTTTTTTTTTAATTTCTTCTTATAAAGCTCAATGACATTGAATGATTTATGTAGCTCACTTCATTTAGCGTGGGATAATGCTTATTGTTATAGTTTAAAAAGTTCGTGTATTTTTGGTGGATTTTTATTTTACCTCATATGTACATGTACCTTTGTGAAGTATAGAGTGATTATGGTTTTTCCTTGTGGTACTGACAGCTGTTTATTGGCGTGGTTTCTCCTTCTTCTTCTTTTTCCCTTTTAGCTTGAAACTGAGTGAAGTAAACTGCATCAATAAAAGTTGAGGAAGTCATTATTCTATATACAATTTGTTTTCTTCTGCAGAGGCTCTTAGATTGGTTTTAAGCAGAAATGAGATTGACTTATAAATAGTACAACTTCTTGTCAATTTTCTATCATATATATAGATTTGGTTACTGTTGTTATATGCATGAGTGCATGTATCTCAACCGTTAAGTGCAGTGTACTTGAGCTAATTTTTGTCATTTTAAGTGAAAACTGTATTCAAGCTGCTATGCTCCTTAGCTTTTCCCCCTGTCTTTCACATCACTGACTAGCAGTTTCTTGTTATTGATTGTTCAGATCTATCAACCTGTTGCTGGAGAAGAAGAAGAAAAAAAAGAAGTAGTTAAAGTATCTGAAGATTCAAAAGAAGTTAAGATGAGAGAATATGAAAAGGCAGCAGTACGCCTCACTAAAGCTAAGCTGGTTTGTAGCTTAACCTTCAGATCTTTTCATCACTGATTGAGGTCATGTCTATTATTATGTTTTTCACATAATTTTTCTTCCCTTGATCACATCGGCTTTGTGTTTGTTATTCACATTTGTGATTATGGGGAAAATGAACTGTTATTTTTATCACAAGGAAATGTATTTCTTTTCATATGGAGTTGGATGTTCTGATATACTAGGTCTTGCGGAGGTTCATTGATGCCCAAAAGGCACAGGCACGTGAAAAGAAAGATGATCCCCTGGAATTGCGTTCAGCTGTGACGAAAGATGATATTGTGGCTGAGGTAATAGTTTGTCTTCATGAAAATAACATTTCAGTCTGCTAAGCATATTTTTCGTTGTACAGTCAATCAGTGCTGTGGTGCTTTCTACCTTTGTAGGTCATAGAAATTAAAACTTGGAAATATAGGAAGGCTGACCCTGGATTCCTACCTATTTTGGATAGACCACTAGTACTGTATCATTGTTACATTTATTCGTTGAAGAAGAAACTAGTGGCATCTCCATATAATCCTTTCAATGGAAAGGCGGATTGCTGGGAGTACAGTGAGGGGAGAACCAAGAAATAAGAAAAGGGAAAATAAATTTAAAGAAAGATTCCACCATGATGTGACAATACAAAATATGAATCGACCTATTTCATATATAGTTCATGCCTGCTATTGCGATCCAAGTTTTGAACTGCTGTGAGCTGACATTTTCAACTCCCTGCTCTCTCCCTCTTGCCGTGTTAACTAAGGCTAATACAATTTTTTAGTCCCTCAAGTTTTAAACCATAGATTTTGGTCCTCAAATTTCTTTTCATTTAAAACATTGGTCTTTATAATTCAATAAAAACTTGGACTATTTTGCTTCTTGAAGGACCAAAACTAAAATGAGGGTAAACTTGAGAGACCAAAAATTATATCAATCCTATTAACTAGTTTATTTTCTGCCTCAAGTCATATTATTTTTGTCAGAACGTTTTTATTGTATTTCTTTGTTGGGACTTTGTTTGTTATGATTGGCCTTGTGTTCTTTAGCTTTATGATTGTAGGTCGTGGGGTTTGGTGCATAAGGAATAGGTTATTAGGCTTTAGTTTTGAGTTTTAATGTTCTTTTGTTGCTTGTTTTGTCTAAGTCCTAAATGTAATCACGGCATTCCTTTGTGAGAGGGTTGATTAATAAAATTTAGAGTTACTGGGGTTTTCTTAAAAAAGAAAGAAGTTGCTGTTTCCTTGTACTGATCTAGAGTTTGTTGCACTTTCAGGTGGCAAGGCAACTTTGTGTGAACATTGCACCTGAGAACCTGCATCTTCCAGCGCCTTTATCAAAGGTGGGTGAATATGAGGTGCCACTGCTCTTACCAAGGTCGATTCCCTTACCAGAGGGGGCGATTAACTGGAGACTCCAGGTTAAAATTCGGAGTAAATAGAACTATTAGTTTCAATCTTTTCAGACATTACTTGTTTTATTTTCATGGTCGTTGGCAGTTTTGTTTTTGTAATCCCCGATCATTCGATTATGACGTTTGTTATATGTAACATTTTAGGTGTTGGAAAATCCATAATCAGATTTACACTTGGTGGCTTGTTCAATACAAAATGAGAATAGGAATAGGAAAACTTTCTCATAAGAACATGGGAATTTCTCTTTTCAATAAAGTCATTATGCCACCTATCATACACAATTCTATTTTATCGCCTCTTGCCTTTACGTGTTCTTAGAACTGAGGCGTACTAACTTCAATTTTGGGTATAAAGTAGAAGCTGGATGCAGTTTTGAAGAGTGAGGAGTTGAGCTTGTGACGAACCTTTTCAATTTTATCTATGCTTGCAGTTGAATCAAAGGATATCTTTGTGGCTAGTTCTCACCGGTTCTTTGTGTTGATTGGGGTCACGTTGTCATTAGCCGTATAGCAAGATTTTTCTTTTTTCCTTTTTTGAGTTAGGCACAGGTATTCTTCAAAATTCGGTTTGAGATACCGTCAAATACTAAATATGAATATCTCAATTAGAATATGAATTTTTATTCACCACAATGTGAAGGGTTAGTCATTTTCTACTATACCGAATTCCATCTAGTGCATAGGAATTGCTAAGTTGTGAGAACATTTGAGAGGGTTTTTTTTTTTTTTTGGTCTTGGGCCTTGCATTTTAATAAATTTTTTCAGGCCGAAAGACATATCTTAGCCTTATTTTTGGTGCAACATGTAGGAAAATAAACTATTAAATGCTTATAAATCTGTGTTTGGCCCCAAAAAAAAATGCTTATAAATCTGTGAGGCCAATTTCTATTCTATTTACCAACGGGGGTTGGTCCAAGTAGTAAGCGGTTTGGTACCGCTTAAGCGAGGTCTCGAGTTCGAACCTCAGCGTATGCAGAAATCCCCGTTGGGAGACTCACCCACCATAGCCAGGTGCGCGACGCGGGTCGGATCCAGATGTAGTCAGAGCAAAGCTCCGGTGAACTGGGTGGGCAACCAAAAAAAAAATTTCTATTCTATTTTATGTCCCGGAAAAAAATCCGGCGATATCCCATCTGGTGATATTCTAGTTATCCCTTATCCAGTTCCTCGTCAAGGCATTAAATGGTCGCCACATATTCCCATTCCCTGTCCCATGAAATGCCGCCCCGATATCAAACTTCGTCTCTTTTTGTCATCCGGATCGTCGTTTGTATTTCGCATATATAAAGTGAAGTATCATTTTGTTCTTTAATATAAAATCTTATTTAATTTTTATTTTAGTCTTAATTATAAAACCTCAATCCATTCTGTTTCTCATATTTATATAATTTTGTTCAAGATAGTCTCTCTAATAATAGTAGTTCTAGCTAATAAACTTGATTAGCAATGATATTTTAGGAAAGACAACACCTATTTATTACAAATAATTAATTTAACTTTTTTTAATTTTCTCAAATTAGTCAACTAACTCTTATAATTAGGATCAGAATTAGTACTAAACATTAGTGATATTTATATTTCTATTACATGAAACTTCACAAAAATGAAGTCGTGTAATTGAAAGATTCAGATTATGTAAGTATCCAATTTACTAATACTGTTGCAAGAGCTTGCCCTGCTTCTATTTCGCTTAAGAAGATTACTTCGGTCGAATATAATTTTTTAAAAATGCTAGATAACGTTTAGTGCTGTTTTTTTTTTTAATACTGCTTAAAATTATGTTTAAATTTCTGCTATTTCAATCTGATTGATTTGAATTAGAACATCTACTAGAAACAGATTTAAACAAACGAATGATATCAAACACTTTTCACAATTTTAAAATTACATTGTCAAAATAAAATTTTGAGAAATATTATGATGGAGCATTGCCGCCACCATCATCTTGAGATTTAAATGAAATTGTCATGTTAGACTAGATTGTTTAGTAGGTATGGGCATGATGAATGAATAATGCAATTCATTAATAATACAATTCATAAACTTCAATTTATATTGGTTAAAGAGCAAATTTATACCAAAAGTTTTTAGCCAAGAATAATAGGTACTAAAGAAATCTTTTTAAATGCAAATTTATTTCGAACATTTAAAATCATAACAATGTTGTCCCTTAATATTGAAAATGTTAACTATTAATATTATTATTTTAATTATCAACAATAGACTTTTAGTAGTAATAGCCAATGTTATTATAGTTTTAAACATTCAGAGTAAATTTACATTAAAAAAAATTTAGATATTTAGTGGGTTAAGTGAAAACTTTTTATCCAAATTTATACTTTGGCATTTTTATATTTTACTATCTCCCATTATAATTATAAGAACTAGTTAACTAATTTGAGGAGATTAAAGAAATAAATTAAGTTAATTATTTATAATAAATAAATGCTATTTTTCTTAAAATATCTTTACTAATTAAGTGTATTAGCTAGAATTACTATTATTAGAAGAATTATTTTAATAAAAAAATATATAAATATGAGAGATAAAATAAATTAAACTCTTATATTTAATATTAAAATAAAAGTCAAATGAATTCTACGTAGCAGATGGAGTATATTGTTTCAGATAATAATATTTTATGCATTTGTATCTGTATCAGCCTTCTGGCAAGATTAGCCGGCTGGAAGGAGCACTTCGTTCGCTCTTCGCTGGCCAAATCAATCCCAAGATAATGACTCGAATCATACAATACAACAAGAAGTGGCTCCAGTGATATTCCCTGAGGCAGCAAGTTCTTGCTCTAATGGAAACTGTTCTTCAATCTCTTTCTCTACCTACTATTCCGAAGTCTCCCTCTTACTCTGCCTCTCCATTAGCAACCCTCTTCCATTCTAATGCATCTTCAGTAGCTTCTAGTTCTGCAACTCGTAATTTTCCAAAAGGCTTTCTCTCATGTCGTCCTATCAAAGCAAAGGACAAGAGCAGCCTGGGAGCGATATATGCTTCACAAGATGAAAACCCTCCTGCCGAAGCTGCAGAAAGATGGCTTCTTGTTCCTGTTGGTCAGTTGTATCTCTTACTCAATTTAGTCATTTGTAGAAGTAAAAACTTTGATAAGTCTTCGTCTTGGGATGTTGATGTTGTTGTTCTTAAATTTTTTCTGTGTGTTCTTGCATATTATGTGATTAGTCCTGATCAATGTCTATTCGGCTTCTGGGGCTGGAAGCTTTTGAAAATTGAAATGCTATGCTGATAGGAAACTGACATCGTTAGCAAGAGAGACTTATTTCCTAGTCTTTCTACCTTTTTCCTTGTTGTTGGGATGAGGAAGGCACCAAAAATTTCTCCTAGTATCTGGTCTTGTATATTTTAAGATATCTCAATCCTTACCCAATGTGGAACGAAGTAGACACCAACATAACCATGCGGAACATCTCCTAATTTCTTCAGGGTGTGTTTAGAAATTAGGAGGGGAAGGAACCCAAACAAAATGGAAGGAAAGCTTTCTTTTAACTTCTCCCATGTTTGGGACTTTATAGACTAGAGAATGGAAGATTCTCAGCTAACCCTTCAAGATCATCCAAAGGCCTCCCTTCTTTAAATCTTTGTTTTCCCCCCAAGTTGGGGGATTTGGATGAAAACGTTCTCCCACGCGAAGGGGTTGGGAATTATCATTTAGCCATGTATTCCCCTCCCTCCTTTCCTGTTTTCTCTGGTTTCCTTCTTTTCCTTTCTCTTCTGAACTCACAAACATACATTGCCACTTACTGGCATTTTCACTTTCTTTCACCTTTCAAAACTTGAAGGAAAGAGATCTCTTTTTTTTAACCAGTGAAGAAAAATGCATGATGAAGCGAGGAAAATATTATGTAATGTTTTGTTTTCTGATAACCATGTGGTATTTAGGAGTTAGTAATTTGATAAATGAGGCAATTTAGAGTTAACCCATCAGAAAATAAGGATTATCAATGACGGTGTTTGAGTTTAGTTATATCTTATCCTATAATAGTAATCTAATTCAATATTTTGTATGAGTTTCATGAGGGACTCCTGTTAGGGTTGACAGCCATTTGTGAAAAAAACACCCCTGTTGCGATATATTGAATTGAGTTTTCTTGGTAGTATTATGCCTTCTTAGCATTGCCTTTGCTTCCCTTTTGAATATAAACTTCAAGTTTGTGGTGGTTAATGGGTAATCATAGCATATAGTAGACGCACAAAATTTACCGTGTTGTATTTTCTAAAATGATTCAATTTTGTGCGCTAACTTGGACGTCAAACCTAAGCATGAGTTGATGATGCACGTTAAATATATTATGTGTCTGTCACTTTTTTCAGTGTTGCACTACACGTTACCAGTTGACAAGTTGTTAAATTCAACTGTAAATTTTGATTTACTCCATTATGTGTTTTTAAACTTGAAAGACGGAGTTGAACAATTAGTACAATTAGAGGGACCAAATGTGCAGCCTAGGATTTACGTTAATGTGATTTCCTTTCAAGTTATGAGATTCACGTGGTTTTGTATCAACATTGGAAATATAATCTGGGACATTTTTGGCATTTGATAGGAGATGGTGATTCGAGGCACATAGGCTTCAAGGTTGAGATGCCAGGTGCATATGAAATTGCTTCTGTAAGTAATATTATAATCAGTAATATTCTTGTCTGGTTCCGTTTGCTGTGGATTAACAGTCTTGTTTTGATATTTCTAGAGTGATGTGACTGTTGGCCGTGTTCCAGAGAAAGCTGATTTGGTGATTCCAGTTGCAACAGGTATTCCGAATCCTGATTATCAATGCTATGGATGCATTTGGAATCAAATTGATCAAGAATTCAATTGAGCCGTCATTAGTTTGTCTATTCAAAATAAATCTTTAATGTTGTATAATTCCATTGAACTTCATTGAATTTTGTAGTTGAATTCAATTTTAATTTTTACATAAGTATTCATTTCGAATGTTGCACAGTGAAATAATAAAAACGTAAACATGTCTTTTTGTCGTATCTCTAAAAATTTCGAATGCTAGTCAAATACTATTGATTTTGGTGGAATTTGAAAACTACAGTGGAACTCACTTTTCTGTTAAACAATGAAAAAAGAAATTGAGCTTCACTTTGAAAATGTTTCAAATAAAGTCTAATTTTTTAGTATGTTGCGTAAGATTACAAACTAGACACGTTTCTTTTGCTGAGAATGTCGACAAAAAAATTCCTGTGGCTGAGAGATAGGAACATAGAAGTGGAGCTCACATGCCTGCAAATGTTTTAGCTGTAATCTAACTTGGTTTATGCCAACGTTCAGAAAGCATGAGGATTTTTCTTTTTGTTCCTTGTGTTAGTCCATGATTAATAAAGTCGGATTGCATTATTGTTTAATATGATCATTAAACTTTCAGTTTCTGGTGTGCATGCACGCATTCAGAAGAAAGGAGGGAATCTTCTGGTCACTGATTTGGATAGCACCAATGGAACGTTCGTTGATGACAAGAAGCTGAGACCCGGAGTGGTTGCCACTGTGTCTTCTGGGAGCTGCCTTATATTTGGTATCCTCTCAAACATATCTACGTCTGGAACCAAAATAATGTTTCCCTCTATCTGCTTAGCTGCCCTTTTCCAAATAATTATCTCTCCATTACAATCAATCAATCACATATGATTAAACACAGCCAGACAAATCATGTAACCAGCACGGTGCTGATGTGTGAACTTATGACTAGTGAATGGCTTTCTACGGAATTTAATATTAGATTAGATTAGATAGATATCAGATTAGTATTTTGCTTTCATGGTAGCTTAAAGTTTTTTTTTCCTGGGTATTAGCATTTGAACCTTGAACATTAAGCTTTGATTATCATTGGCTCACCATGATAGCTTAAAATTTGCAGTGTCTTAGAACAACTCTAAAAGTGTCGTGTAAGATGTTTGAATGCAAACATAGTTTCATTTATGATGTATCATATTTGTGTTTTACCAAAAAGGATTTATGTTTACATGTGTGCATGAGACAAACAAGGTTCTGTTTTCAAAACGCATGTGAATGAACAGAAAAAAGATGTGTACTTGACACATGATTCTGTTTATAAAGTTTCTATGATTCTTGGAAAAGAACATTCACATGTGTTCTGACTCACGTGAATTGATGGGAATTGTTTTCAAGTCCCAAGTTGAAACAAATAACACGCATAATCAAGCATGCAGCTGATTAAGTAGAAAAGGTGGAGTTTCCAACCTATTTTTCCCCTTAGATTTCACGTAACAGGGGAGTATAGAGAGAGTAAAAGAGTGGCTAGGTTTTTCAGAATGTTAACATCTAATTAAAATTTTATGTGGTATTTATGAGGTCCTAATGAAAAACCCTTGGATTAAAGGATTGTAGGTTGGAGTCTCTACCCAATAAACTTATATGCGAACCAACCTATTACAGGGCGCACACATTAAACAAAGATCCAATCCCTTTTGTTTTTGGATATGTTGAAAGAAGACTAATTATCCAATAAAGTTTATATACTACCTCCGGTTCTTAATATAAAATTCATTTTGTAGTGGAATTTGCATTATAAAATGGATATTACATTAAGGACCAGAGGTGTATGTTCTGATAATTAACCAATGCTAATCCACAATAAAATTTATTAATATTATTTCCAACAATATACAGATTTGGAGTTATTCATTTTGGGTTTCGGATATATGTCCATTTTGAGGGACCAAACCATGTTAAACTTCGTGGTTTTTTTTCTCATTCCTTTCTCTTGCATGTGCTTTCAGTCAAGGATCCCAATATTATGTGCGTGCGTGTCTGACACAGCTAAGATGGATGATCCAATGTTGAATTATGCTGAGGAATGAAGATGCATACCATGCATATATACAACATTAATAACATTTGTGTGTGTGTGTGTGTGTGAGAGAGAGAGAGAGAGAGTCACTATATAGTGCCAAAAATGAATGTAATCGCTGAAAAGTTCATAATAAGTTAATAACAAGTTTCAATACAAAAAATAACAACAAAATCCACACTACTCACTTGTTGAGATTCTTTAGTAATCGTATTATTTTCTTGAGACCACATTGTGATTTTCCCGAAAAAAGGAGGCCTTTTGTGGATTTTGTTGATCATTTAATAACTTTATGAAGTTCTAGCATCTTAAGCTAGTTGTCACTGTTTGCCAGGAGATACCCATTTGGCTATGTTTCGCGTATCGAAGGTTGAGAGTGAAGAGACTGAAGGCAAAGCAGAAGATGAAGAAGAAGCTCAAGTGAACTCTGATACCGAACTGGAGACCGAGAATGCTGAGTCAAGCTAAGCTTCCATAGTTTCTTTGGTAATTATTGATGTATAGTTAAATTAATGAACTGTTAATGAAATTATTTTGTTCTGTTTTGAAGTCCTATGAATATTTGCGAATTATATTAAGCTGAGAGAGCTCTCTTTGTTTTCTGCGTTGAAAAAACACTGCAAATTTGATTGATTGTCGTTGCTGTGCTTTATTGAGCTTTCGCTTTCAGTGCTTTTATTTCAAATAATAATAAATAACTGCTCAATTATTAGCACAATAGATTTTGTAAGATATCCAAAGCAATAATATCATGTATAATGCCTTTATTGTAGTTCATGGGGGTTGAAATATTTTAGTTATTGTGCCACCTGCAGTGCTAATTATATGATCTCGTTTATAGTCTACAAATAAAGTGTTATAATTAGGACTGAAGGTAGTATTAGATTATGTGTTTGAATTGGAAATGTTTCAAAATATTTTTGTTTTCAAATATACTATATATTCTATTGGGTGTGTGTAATAATAAGCTTGTTAAAATTAACTATTAAATTAACATACTGTTTGATTTAGTTTTAATTTTAATTTTTATAGTTTCAAATCGTATGAGAACTTGGTTTGAGTTTAAATATAGGAGCCAAAATTAAAATTCATTAAGCATTCAATGAAAATTATTATGTAGAAGACTTTGTTTAATCAATTAAAAAAATTATAATTTGTTAAAAATATTAGATAAAAAATTTACAAGTTTAAACAATAAAAAGTATTTATCAAGAGACATAGAAATAATAAAAACGGTAAGAATAAGGCTGCACATAGGTGGGGTTAGGCAAGGCAAGCCTTGTGCCTGATGCCCACCTCGAAAGATAAACGAGCTGTGTTTTATAGCCTGCAACTCAGTCCTGCCTGATAGAAGCCCTAACCATTTTGGGTTGGGTAAGGATAAGCTGGGCTGACTGGGCTTTCCTGCTCAATCTAATGACACTTTGTCCAAATCATATGTGAAAAACTCAATTATAATTAACAAACTCATAAAAATTATAACTATTTTGAAAGAATAAATGTAAAAATATAAATTTAAAAATACCAAGTGCCCTTAGTTAATCTTTTTCTATTCCCCCTGCCTTCATTTTTCAAAAAATATGTATAACGTTCTTTTCTTTGCTTTTATGTAACCATAAACATCCAAATATATATTAAAAGGATTAGAAGTAAATGTTAATATCATGAGAGAGATAACATGAAAAGATAAATGCATAAATTTGGCACATGGGTAAGCATCATTAGTTTCAACCATATGACTTCATTATCATGCTTTGAGACATAAGAGGAAAAGAATTTATCATGAATCACTTTCACTCATATATGTAAGCCTTATGTAGTCTTGTTCTTCAATCTTCAATTTCTCATGGGAGGTAAAAAAATCATTTAATAATTAAAATATTTAATCAATTCTTTAATTCATTCATATAGTTGGCAGATTTTTATATTCATATAAAAGCACAAGATTTGAAAAGTCGTTTTAGTTTTTTTCTTTTTCTTTTAAAAAATTGGAGGTAAGAGGAAAAGAAGGAAATTAGACCAGGAGCAATTTAGCATATTTAATCTTATATTTTGATATTTGGTTCTTTTATATAATTATAATTTTTATGTTCATTTCATTTTATCTAATTTTACCTAATTTTTTAGCTAAAATAAAAAGAGATAATGGCTGAAAATAATATAATATTATATATTATAATTATATATTTTCTTGGGCAGGGTAGCATACCGTGCCCGTGGCCCGGCTCGGTCCTGCCCGTGAATCAGCTCGGCCTGAAAATGTCCCTTTTTGTTTGGACAACTTTTTGTTGGGCAAGGTTGAGTATTTTTTTTACGGGTTTGAGTGGGCATGTTGGGTATGCGGTTCTTATGTACACCCACAACAAATACTAACATTTAAGGGGTGTTTGGCAATTGTTCAAAAAGTATTTTTGGACTACAAACTTTGATTTAAGCCCAAAAGTATCCAAACACACCCCACTGGCGGGATGTTTGGCGGCTGAATCCCATAACGCACAAGGGTGAAGATTTTGCTCAAACAAATGCACAAGTATTATATTTTGATTATATGATTATCCAGTCGAATTCTATATCCTTTTTGGTTCTTATAGGAAAACTATACATGTCTTTATTAGCAAAAATTAATACTACCTCCGGTCCTTAATATAAGACCCCATTTAACATTTGTATTAGTCCTAAATATAAGATCCTAATCCATTTTGTCTCTTATATTTACTCAGTTTTTTCCAAGATGGTTTTTCTAATAGTTATAGTTTTAGTCAATACACTTGATTAGTAAGAATATTTTAAGAAAGACAACACCTATTTATTACAAATAACTAACTTAACTTCTTTTCTTAATTTTCTCAAATTAGTCAACTGGCTCTTATAATTAGGACCAGATGTAGTAGTATAAAAGTAAATAGAATACTCAAGAGTCAAATTCATTGGATTATTTTATTTTTTTAAGAAAATACATGAACATAGGAGTACAACAAATCAATTTAGATATAATAATTCTGTGAAGGAAAACTTGGAGGGTAGCATCGTGGAAAGCATGGATTGGAAAAAATTAATATGTGGCCATGGCATGCCTCACACGCTTCTTAGAGCCACTCACGTTTTTCAGTTTAAAATTTTTGCCGTTGCCAAGCTGACGTTTCTTTTCTTGTGCTCCAAAATTGTCGGCCCTTAATCTTCTTTATAAGTATTAAATGCAAATAGACATTTTTCTTGTGAAACAGCCCATGATCTTCTTTGTCATCAAATCTTAAACGCTCCTGGGATCTGAAATAATATAAAAACTGAGGGATGAATATAATCATAAAAGGCTTCTGGGTAAATTTGCCCGAAAATTTTTTATTAATTCAGGAGCGTTGGGCACTGAAAATTTAAAATTCTAACAGTACTGTCATCTGTCATTAAAAACTGACATTTGATTATTATGAGCATTGATCGTTAGCATTTTTAATGGTAATTGCCATAATTTTAAATTTTTGAGAAAAATTTGTATTGAAAAAAATTAGGTGCCGAGTTCTTTTGAATGAAAACTTCTCAAATAAATTTCAGTTTAACCTACTAACAAGTTGTTGGTTGAGGTGATAACAGTTTCACTTCCATTAGAAAGGAAAACACAAATTCAAATCTCGAAAGGTATACTTATTATGAGAGTTATTCCTTAACTGTTTCAGACCCGAAAGGAATTGGTCTTAAATAGGTGTGACTTAAGGATATCCTTGTTTCACCTAAAAAAACCAAATTAATATTAACCCTAATCATAAATATAAGATTTTTAATTAATTTTATTTCTTATACTTATTATTTTTTAAAAACTAATTTATCTAACTTATGAATTAAAATTAACCGCATTATAATCAATTTTAATCATGATCTAATGTTATACCAATATTATAATGTACATTTGTTATAAACTTATAATTAACCCAGTCCAAAACTAAAATTGGCTAAACAATCAACAAAACAATTTCCCTCGCAATAAGCGGGAGTAAAACACACCTATCAGTCTCTATCACGATGTTTCATGAAACTATTGATTTTTGAGGGAAAAAATAAAAGGCCTAAGTCAAGACCCTACGAATAGATGTTGAGTTTTTTTATTACTCAGTTCAACTGTTAATGGTTGCAAATTGCTCAATTTATTATGCTCTGTATTTGAAAAAACAACAGTTTTTCCAGAAAAAGTCATAATTTAAATTGGTGCTAGTATGTAGTTATTGGTCACCTTTTTCTTTAAACTTTTGGGGGGAATTTTATATTTAAATTTTGACAACCTTGCAGTGCATGTGGCTTCATCTGGTTTCATTCATGTTATATATTGGTGCTCGCCTTAAATAATACTAAAAATTAAAATGACTTTAGAAGACAGTTCACCCAAAAAAGAAAAAAGACTTTAGAAGGGCAACATTTTGGTCACATGATTTTTATTTTCTAGCGACTTCTTTTCTGAAAATAAAACTTCACTTATTGGCTTGTAGGCACGTGATAGGGATAACATGCGGCGCATACTCTATTAACAGAGCTACCCAGTTTTCTCTCTTTTTACCCAGTTTCTCTCTTTTTTGAATTAAGCATGAGATATTTAATTATCTAATTTGGCTGAAAATAATTTTTTATCTTCTACTAGATAAACACTGAATTGTCCACATAAAAGGTAATGAAAATTGGGCATTTTTAAAATAGATGTATGTAGTCTTTTTAAAATAGGAGTATTTAAAACAATATGACTTGGAACCAATGAATAAAAAAATGATCGAACCGGCTAGTTCAACTAGAAAATTGATGAACCAGTCAGCACCCTGATTTGGTTTAAGTGTTGAACTAGATAAAAATTGAACTGGTATCAAACCGCGGGCGAATATATATAAATTGATGTGAACCAGTAATGAGCCAATTCAAACAATTATATTGCTATTAATCCTTTTTTCCCCCTCATCTAGCTCTTAATATTTCAGTCACTACAAATTTGAATGAATTTTAATGATGATTTTGGTATTAATGATTCTTAATTTTAGTTATTAAGAAATCAGTACTTTGTTATGGTTACAATCAAACTATTATTATATTTATTTGTATTTTGTTATTGATGCTTTTTAATATTATTATATTTTGTTATTTTTAATTAAATTATATTATTTTTATCTGCTTGGTTCGATTCCGAATCAATCCTAGTCTGATCCACTAACCTTTGAACTGCTACCTTAATTGGTTCAGTTTTCGGTCCATTTTTTGTTCCTTCCTTGCAAGCTTATCAGATGCTATATAAATATAAAAATATGGTAAAAAAATTAATAAGAAAGAAAAAGTAAAGTCCGATTTAAAAAGTGAAATTAAACTCGAAATATCTTGATGATTTACTTTTCGTGTCAAAAAATGTTCTTATATGTTATTAGATAGGCACTAAGTTGTACATATAAAAGCTAATGGGAATTATGTTTATCTTTTTAATTGAAATTTAGAAGATCACATTCATTTAATTACATTTTACTCATATAAAGAGAGAATATATTAACTAATTAATATGGTGAGCCAGTTAAAAGGTTTTTTTAACTAAGGAACAAAATATAAAGAGTGCATCTTATGTCATCCAAAAGATTCAGAACAAATGAGAGACCCTGCGAGGTTAGTTTATTATAAAACTACAATTTTTAACTTTAATTCGGAGATATCACAATCATTTGCTTTTCACGTCAAATAAGATTCTTATCTTCTACCGGATAAACACTAGGTTATGCACATAGAAGGTAATGGGAAGGATGTTTATCTTTCTAATCAAAATTTCGAAGATCACATTGATTTAATTCCATTTTACACATCTAAAAGAGAGAACATATAATTAATATGGTGAGCTAGAACCATTTAAAAGGTTTTTTTCAATTAAAAAAAAATAAAAACGTATATCTTGTGCTATTCAAAAACTTAGAACAAATGAAGGGTTGTGTGTTTCACTTGGTATAAAAAAATTCATTTAGTAGAGGGGGAAATTCTTTACAATCATTTTATACACATTCTAAACTAATAAGTAAGAAAAGCCAAAGTCCAATTTAAAGAAGTGAAATTAAACAAGAGATATCTCGATCATTTTCTTTTTACGTCAAAAGATGATCATATCTTCTACTAGATAAGCTCTAAATTGTATATGAAAAAGGTAATAGGAAGGATGTTTATCTTTCTAGTTAAAAATTAGCAGATCACATTCACTTAATAATGTTTTACTCATTAATACATAACTAATATGGTGAGACAGCATCATTTAAAAGGATTTTTTTTTTTTAATCAAAGATTCATCTTGTGCCATGCCAAAACTTAGAATGAGGAATCTTGTGCATTTCACTTATCATATTCATTGATCTTTAACATTAGCCTGCATCTCATAGAAAAGTTCATTCAATATAAGGAGGAAAACTCCACAATCATTTCATGCACCTTTTAAACTAATTAATTAAACCCGTCCACTATATTCTTCAAAGTCATAATAGTGCACTACCGTTTTACCCTTGTGTCACATATTTCTTTAATTTTGATCAAATCATCTATCAATAGCTTGTCAGCATAACTTCATATATATAAATATATATATATATATATATATATATATATTCCAAACAACTTCACATAATTTCATATATGATTTATAACAATATGAGTCGTTGGATATAGATATATAAAAATATGATTAAAAAACAAAAGAAAAGGCAGAGTTCGAGTTAAAAAGTGGATTTAAGTCGGAGATATCCCACTCATTTGCTTTTTATGTTAAAAAAATGTTTTTTTTTATCTTCTATCAGATAAAAACTAAGTTTTAAATGGAAAGATGTCTATCTTTCTAATTAAAATTTAAAAGACCAAATCCATTTAATTACATTTTACTTAGTCAAGAGAATATGTACATGACTAAAATGGTGAGCTAATTTGTCAATAAAAAAAGTACATCTCATGTCACGCAGGAAAGAAAAAACAAACTTAGAACCAATGAGAGATCTTGTGTGTTTCGCATGTTATACATTCATCAACCTTTATTTATTTATTTTTATTTTTTGCCAGAATTCATCAACAACCTTTAAAATTGACTTCCATCTTATAGAAAAATTCATTCAGTGTAGAGAGAAATTTTCTCCAACATTTTTATGGACGACGTTTTAAAGTAACTAAGTAACACGTCCATTGTATTCTTTTTTTTTGACCAGGCATTGTATTCTTTAAAATCTCAGGATAAAGTTTACCCTCGTGTCATATGTACTTCTTGGGCTCTGGTCCTATTTATAGAGTAAGAAGATAAGATTTTTTTAGTCTTATTTATAATTCACTTCATTAAATTTTTACTGTAAATGTATTATTTTGTTTTTCATTTATTATGATATAAGTAGTTACCCTTTTTGAAATGTATATATATTAAATATGACTAAAGTTAAAAAATTATTACATTTTAATATAGAGTCAATATATTTTAAAATCTTTTTTTATTAATATAAAATATGCTGAAAATGTATGATAAACAGAGTCAAAAGAGTATATTTCTAGTTTTGCGCACATCATTTGTCAAGCAGTCATTTCGAGAACACGCCCCATTAATAAGAGCCAAATGATTCAACTAATCCGCCAAAAAACTACTTCATTTATGATCGAGCCATCCGCGTCAAAGACAGAGACCCAGTGCGTCTCTGGCGGCACATAACAGTGAAATCCTTTGACCTAACTTTGGCCAAGCCACGCTGTTCAAAACCCGCCAGACGAAAACAAGAGAGCCTGCCCTGTGGGCAGGTCAGGCACGGAACCTGGAAGCCAGGAATGCGTTGTCAAAGGGATGACCGCAAGTCCGCAAGACCAAAGGGCGCGTAATGGCAATATGGCATGGGAGAAATTCTAGCATACACGGAACTAGTTTCTTGTCCCCCAACGTGACACCTCCCCTTTCTATTATTTAAATATTTTTTTTTAGTAATGTGCGTGTATTTTAATTGTCTCCCTCTTCTACCCTTTCTCTTATATGCACAAACGGAATTAGTTTCGATATTTATAATTTTGATGAGTATTTTAAACTCATCATATCTAAAATGTTTATATCGATTTGAATAGTTTAGATTTAAAATTTTTAATTAATTATTTTTAAATAAAAAATTATCATTTTTAAAAAAAATTAATAGTTAAGAGATCATTACTATTTTAGATTCTATACCTATTAAAATAATTATTTTAAATAAATAGAAATAAAAAAAAATCAAATTTGAACTATGAATGATTTAGATTTATTTATGATGTTTATTAAAAAAATGAAAACCAAAACTGGTTCTATCTGAAAACTTGTTTTTTAAAAGAAAAACTTTCACTCTCCGTTCCTTATTTTCCGCGGGTCTCATGACATCCAGTTGCTCGAGAGTCGAGAGAGGGAGATGGGAGGAGTGGCGGTACTCGAGAGAGCGAAGAGGGACGGGAGGAGTCGGGAACTGAAACGGAGAGAGCCAGAGAGGCAAATGAAAGTAAAAAAATAGGCAAATTACACATAGGTCTCATATAAGACAATTAATTCATAAAAAGTCTCTAAAATTTCAAAATGATTCCTAAGTACTCAGGGACCTGCGTGTAATAAATTGAAATTATGAAATTACCTATTTACCCCTATTAATTTTATTACAGTAATTTATTTACAACCCTAACAGTGGCTGTTGACAATCCGAGGACGAGTGGTTAACAACCTCGGTGGTGCCCCTGACAACTTACTCTGTGGGATACCTAGGGAATTGTTGAGGTTGTTAACCACTTCTTCTCGACTTGTCAACAGCCACTGTTGAGGTTGTAAATAAATGGGATAAATAGGTAATTTCACAATTACAATTTATTACACACAGGTCCCAGGGAACTTGGGAGTTATTTTGAGATTTTGAGGGACTTTTTGTGAATTAATTATCTTATATGGGACCTGAGTGTAATTTTTCCTAAAAAAATTTTGCAGACAGGAGGGAGAGTGGGAGAAAAAGACGATAAAGAAACTCGAATTTCAAAAAAATAATTAAAATAATAGATGGAGAGGACTGCCAAGTAGGATAAAGGTTCACCAAGCTGTCAAAATATGACTGACAAGCGCAAAAATGAGGAGGTCCGCTGGGTGCATGCAAGAATTTCTCGCGGAATGGCCCATACGTGTTACGCACGCGGCCCACGTTCTCACACGTGTCGATCTTCCCCTACAAAAATAACTTCAGCCTTTCCCCTCTTCAAGTTGTTAGCTGTCCTTCGGTCCTTCCAGCGTCTTTCCATTTTTCCATATTCACCCCCACTTCTGTGTTAACTCTTTTTCATCTTCGACGGAGTCCGCCATGGATCCTCATCCCCGCCGCCATCACCACAACCACCCCCCTCGCGCCACGTCTCACGAAGGCGCCGCCGCTTCTTCCCCGACTCTACTCAAGAAGCCTTCCTCCGCCATCGCCAACGGCCGTCATCGAGCCTCGTCTCCTACTCCTAAAGCTTCTGATGCCCTACCTCTGCCGCTGTACCTCACCAATGCTGTCTTCTTTACGCTCTTCTTCTCCGTTGCCTACTATCTCCTCCACCGTTGGCGTGACAAGATCCGGAACTCTACCCCTCTTCACGTTGTTACCTTGTCTGAGATTGCCGCCATTGTGTCCCTCATCGCGTCTTTTATTTACCTTCTTGGGTTCTTCGGCATTGACTTCGTACAGTCCTTCATCGCGCGTGCTTCTCACGATGTTTGGGACCTCGAGGACGACGCCGGCGAGGGCGATGGTGCTGCTGTTGCTGAGTCTCGTTCTCTCAACCACCATCCACGCCGTGATTTCGTCATCGAGCAACCGGTTCCTAGATTGGTGGTGGATCCCGATCCCTTGGTTTCGTCTCTTTCCTCTGAGGAAGATGAGAAGATCGTACAGTGTGTGCTAGATGGTACGATTCCATCGTACTCGCTCGAGTCCAAGCTCGGGGACTGTAAGCGGGCGGCGGACGTTCGTCGTGAGGCCTTGCAGAGGATGACTGGGAGATCTCTCCAGGGATTACCGTTGGATGGGTTCGATTACGAATCAATTTTGGGGCAGTGCTGTGAAATGCCGGTAGGTTACGTGCAAATTCCGGTGGGAGTAGCTGGGCCGTTGTTGCTTGATGGGTTTGAGTATACGATACCAATGGCAACCACAGAGGGGTGCTTGGTGGCGAGCGCGAATAGAGGTTGTAAAGCCATTTATGTTTCTGGCGGAGCTACCAGCGTAGTGCTGAGGGATGGGATGACCAGAGCGCCTGTTGTAAGGTTCGCTACAGCCAAAAGGGCTGCGGAGTTGAAGTTCTATCTGGAAGATCCTCTCAATTTTGATCAACTGTCCTTCATCTTTAATAAGTTCGTTTCGAAACTTTCGTATTTAGCATTACTTGCTTCTTTTGGAGATTATTACTGGTTTGGACATTTTTTGGCTCAAATCCCTTTCCTGGATCAAAAGGGCACTCCAAACAATCCCATTGCATCTAGGAGTTTACTCCGACGTGCTTACTTAGCTGTATACAAAGTTTTGCGATGCGTATGCATTTAATTTCTTTCTTAGGAAGTTTGACTTTTGACAGATTTAATTGTGTAGTCGTGTAGAGGCGATTTTTTCTCTCTGTTTTTTTTTTTTGGGGGGGGGGTAATGTTTGGTGAGTTTTATTACTGTTTGTTTCGTGATTTTCTAAATGTCTGGACATCAGGAAAAGTGATGAACGTGGGGTATAGAAAGACAAGAGTCTGGGTTCCGTTGGGACAAACAATCAAGAACATTCTTAAGAATTTAATGGACGAAAGTTTTAGATCTTTTTTTTTTTTTTCCAAATTACATTATATTAAATTAGGATATTTCATTTGTTGTTGCAGGTCAAGTAGATTTGCTAGGCTCCAAAGCATCCATTGTTCAATCGCTGGAAAGAACCTTTACATGAGATTCAGCTGTAGCACAGGTGATGCCATGGGGATGAACATGGTTTCCAAAGGCGTGCAGAATGTTCTTGATTACCTTCAAAATGATTTCCCGGACATGGATGTTATTGGCATCTCTGGTAAACAACTTTCCCCTTCTCACTTCTGTTGCTACTTGCTAGGAACATCCAGATTGATCTTTTGCAAACATGCATAATGTCATTGTTGCAACTTTATTCATATATAAAATTTATATGGACCACCTCTCTTGAATAATGTCCTTGCATCAGTCGTGGCAGTGGTCCAGTTCCTTCCATGAGATTGTCCTATTTTTTTTCTCATCATGCTGTAGTAGTTAGCTGAAATCAGGCAATTATTTGTGCTAGGCTATACTGTGGTGTTATTTGGGAGGGGTCTTATGTTATCGATGACTAAACATTTATTATTCTCTTTTTGATCGTCAAGTAGTTGGAACTTGATATGAGCTTGATTTTTTTTATTTCAATATTCAGTCTGACCTTACCTCCATTACCGTCTGATAAATTTAATTCATAAAGAAGGTTTCGGTTGATTTAGTGCAATGTATGAAATCTATTTCTTTTTCTTCTCTCGCCAGAAACTATATTTTATTCATTTGCTGCTTGACTGCAAATATGAATGCAGCAACTCAATACTGCCATATCATTATGGTCATAATTTTCTTCTCTGTATATATGGTAGTGCTCCTTTTTGTGCATACGGTATTTATGTTTGGCAGTTAGTTTTTCTTCATCATGTCTTATTTTATTTTGAAATGGTATATCCTCGACTTTCAGCTATTTTATTAAGGCAGTTAAGGACTTTATCACGTAGTCTAATAGAAACATGAGGGTTATGTATTTCCTATGTTCTTTAGGGAATTATTGTTCGGACAAGAAACCTGCTGCCGTAAATTGGATTGAGGGGCGTGGAAAGTCAGTTGTTTGTGAAGCAGTTATTAAAGAAGAGGTGGTTAAGAAGGTATTGAAGACCAACGTGGCTGCCTTGGTGGAACTGAACATGCTTAAAAACCTTGCTGGTTCTGCTGTTGCCGGCGCCCTTGGTGGATATAATGCTCATGCCGGCAATATCGTGTCTGCCATTTTCATAGCCACTGGTCAAGATCCAGCGCAAAATGTTGAGAGTTCTCATTGCATAACCATGATGGAAGCTGTCAATGATGGGAGAGACCTTCATATCTCAGTGTCTATGCCTTCCATTGAGGTGATTGAGCATCCTGTAAATTTAGCTTTTAATCTTTCTAGGTGATTGTATTGATCGACGTGTAATTGCTAAGAGTTCTACACTATTTGTTGTCCATTCAGGTGGGTACGGTTGGAGGCGGTACTCAGCTAGCATCTCAGTCTGCTTGCTTGAATTTACTGGGTGTGAAGGGCGCGAGCAAGGAGTCACCGGGATCGAACTCTAGACTCCTGGCGACCATTGTTGCTGGTTCTGTTTTGGCGGGAGAGCTATCTCTGATGTCTGCCATTGCTGCTGGTCAGCTTGTAAGGAGTCACATGAAATACAATAGATCAAGCAAGGATGTCTGTAAAATGGCAAGTTGAGGAGAGAAACGATGGGGTCCCAGCCATGGGTTGTGAAGCCTAAAATAAAAACCAGAAGGGTATTTGAGCAAAGTACACGTGAATTTGGAGAGGAAAGAAGAAAATGTCTAGTTTGTACCTGTGGGTGGTCATGTGGGATTGCCTGACTCTTTGGTGTCTGTGAATGTGAAGTCAAATGATTGTATGGAGGGGATGGGAGTTGTTTCTGTTTGGGTGGCCCCACTCTGGTTCATTCGCTGCACAACTTTTGATAGCTTTTCCCTGGCTGGCAATCAGAGGCACGTTAGCTTTTCTCACAGCTAAGAAGTCGTTTGTTGTGTTGTATTATACCTTCTTTTTTTTTTCGCTCTTCTTTTTCTGTTGTGTTTAGCATCCTTTAGTGGGGGGACCAGACCGTGAAGTGGGGCTTGCTGATTTTTTCATGTGTCGCTTTGTTCATTCGAGCCAAACGAATTGAATTGGACAATGCTTCTTTCGTTGATGACTTTGCATGTTACTATTACTCCTCTGAGCGCCAGTATTTAGGACTTAATTGATGGATGGGATTTTTCCTCAATATAGAATCTATCTTTTGTTTAATATATTTTTCATACATTGCCTTCATCAATTTCACAATTTTTTTCATTATTACGTAGTACTTCGAGGGAGAAAAACATAATTTTTACGCTATTTTTAACTTTTGTAAATTAATTAATTAGATTTTATATTTGTTGTTGTTATAATATTATTGTCGGGGAAAAGACACATTCTCGACCAACTATGTGGCTGATAATGCGATGGAACATGCTCTGACGGACAAACGGAATCTTACTCACATGAATTAGGGGCCTCTTCTGAAGACGCTCCTGCATGTTACCAGACTATTGGCAAAGAGCTTTTTATTAGAATAAAAAAAATTTTTTTACAAAAAGCTCTTTTGGGTTAAGGAGGCACATGAATCAAAATTTTTAAACTTGGGTGTTTGGGAATAAAAAGAAGTACTTCTATTAATAAAAATTGGATCTAACAGAAAGAAGTAATTTCTCGTAACATGATAAATCAATGTTTGAATTTTTATTAGGAGAGGCACTCGCATTTAGTGTTCGATAGTGTTTCAAATATGATTGTCTCTAATAAAAAGATACCTATACTTTAGCCCAAAAAAAATACTTCTAAAATAAAAAAGATAAAATGAGAAAATTATCATCAATGAACGTAAATTCTACAGCAAAATGAACTATTCGTAAAGCATGAAAGAGTCCGAACTTTATGTACAATGCATTGGATCTACATCCAATGAACTCTTTATACATATTCATACTTTTTTTGTGTCAATATCTTTTTAATTTTGGATACATATTTAAAAATACATTAAGAGTTGCTTCACGTTGGAGGAATCGTCTCCTTCTTTTATATACATATATATTATCGAACTAAGCAACACATTCAGCGAATTGCAACATTGTACTTAGAGGTAAATTGTTTATAGAATATGGTAATGCTTAATGATTTTTTGTAGGGGGCGGAAAATTTGGAAAATAGAAAATGAGATATGTACAATGGCTTGAGAAATGGAATAGATTTGAAGGCGGATCTAAAGTATAGTATTTAACTACTCCTCCGGTCCTAATTATAAGACCCAATTGACTTATTTGAGGAGATTAAGGAAGTAAGTTAAGTTGGTTATTTATAATAAATAAGTGTTGTCATTCCTAAAATATCCTTACTAATTAAGTATATTGGCTAAAACTATCATTATTAGAAGAATTATCTTGGAAAAAAATGCATAAATATAAGAGACAAAATGGATTGGGTCTTATAATTAGGACCAAATAAAAAGTCAAATTGGGTCTTATAATAAGGACCGGAGGAGTATTTATTAGCACAGGCTTTGTATGGGAATTCCGGGCGAGGATCAGTTTGGTGCATTGCTCCTTTGCTTTTGGAAGTATTAGGCCCAAGTCACGTTCACTCTTGCTCCCCGTCTACTCCATCCGAGTCAAAATGCAAGTTACTCTCCTAATCAACTCATCAAAATTAACTAACGATCTTGATTTAGCAAAATGAGTTAGTGCCTCACATGACAAATTAAAGTCCGAATATCGGCTGAAAGAGTCACCTACATTTAGTGTCCAATAATACCTTGAACTGACTTGCTTCCGATGAGAAAATATCATAAGACAAAAAAAAAAAAACCCATCACTCTTCTTTCTCGATATTATGTACCATCAATAAATAAGAATGTAATGACTTTTAATTTATATTATTGATCAAGAATTTCTTTTAAAAGACGATGTACTCCTCCAAGGAATATTGAAAATGGACTCATCAGCGTGTTCTTCTGGTCCTATTTATAAGATAGAGAGAGAAGATATTTTTTGATCATATTTATAGGGCACTAAGAGAAATTTTTTGTATAAATGTATAATTTTACCCCTTATTTATTATTAGTGTATCGATTTTGTTTACATAAGATATAATGTATATTAAATAAGAATAAAATTGTAAAGTTATTGAATTTTAAATGAGAGTTAATAAAATTTAAAGTTTTTTTTTATCTGTATAAAATATACTGAAAATGACTTATAGATAAGATTAGAAGAGTATTGGATTTCAAGGCATTTATTTGTCATGAATGCTTGCCGTTGGGTCACCTAACTAGCTCAAGTACTTATGACGAGAAGGATGATGGTTAGTGTATGGTCTTATTCATAGCTTTGTGAGTGTTTATTTGGCACCGTATCCCTACCATCCCCGCAATGCATAGCTAGTTAATAATGAACGTTGATTTTAATGGAAGTGACCAAAATTTAAACAATGACCAAATCAGGTCAAAATGGGAACTGCCGGAAAATGTCGCAGATATCAATAAATGCCGCCGTGCACCGTTGGGTAGGAGGTTGCCGCGTATCTATTTTATGCATTCCTTTGACTTTTAACGCACCAAATGTTCCTTGTCCTCTTTTCCTTCTTGTGTTTTTGGTCATAAATCACTCATTTTATTTTCCATACGAGCCCCAACCTCTTTATCACCCTCTTCTAACAATTTAAACAATTAGGTACAGTCATGTCCATGTTAGGTCTAAAGTACTTAAAATACATAAATATTATATATAAATCTCACCCTTCATGTAAAATATTATATTTCAAAACCAATGTCCATCTGAATGTTGCATCAAACGCGGAAAACGAGTTTGACTATTCATGATTTAAAAATAATTTGGTTTATTTTAATATGTGTGGTCATGCTGATCATTTGTTGATTGCATTTCTCCTACGCAACACTCGATTTATAAAATATCATACTTTTTTTATTATTTTTCAATGATTTTTTTATGTATCTTGTAACTGTTTTTTCTTAAATGATCCTGGTGAAATTTATTTTGATTTGTAAAATATAATTTAGTTTTTTTAATTAATTTGAATGGCCGCGAATTATTAAAAATAATTTTTTTATATTTGATAAATAGTTAAATTATTTAAATTAATTTAACCGTAAAAATCATTCAAAATAAATCAATACCATCTATTTTTAAGTAAATTATCATCTTACTTTGTAATTCACATGAGCTGTCTGTCTTTAATATATTAATTAATACCAATTTAATTAATAGTATACCTTTTATTTTTATCGGCAATTAATAGTACTATACCGGAATCATCAATATGAATTTAATCATATGACGGTGTTTGTAACAAAATCGATGCTTTTAGTGTTTTTTTTTTTTTTTTAATTTTACCTCCACATCATGCCCCTTATGCCCTGGACGACACACATGCTACAATGGCCGGAACAAAGGATTACGATCCCGCGAGGGTGAGCTAACTCCAAAAACCCGTTCTCAGTTCAGATTATATTCTCTTTTCTCTTTAATTCATTTATTGCATCTTTTACTTATTCTCTTCATTAATAATAATATATTTGGGGGAAAAAATACATGTCTCACATATTTATTATTTTAAACTGATTTTAACTAATTTCTTTATAAACGTAAATTGATGAAGTTTGTCTTATATTTTGAATCAGAAGAGTAGTTAACTCATTAAATCTGTCTTAAATTTAATTTTTTTTAATTTTACCCATATTAAATGAGATTCAAAAGAAGAGAGCAAAATACGGGAAAAAATTGCATTGAATCATTAATTACAAAGATAAGATTGACAAATAAATATTAATTACTTTCTTATTCACCAAAAAAAAAATATTAATTACTTTCCACATAACTTATATTTTAAATCAAGTTTTTTTTTTAAAGAAATAAGGTATATGGCGGAAGGGAATATTATATATAAACACAACCCTTCAAAATCTTACCCTTAATATACATGGTACCTACTATATTCCTCAAATTAAATACGATTTAAATACATTGCTTTCTCCAACTGCAAAACCTTAATTTATATACTATGAACTTTAAAATGTCTGTACACCATTGTCATTGCTTCGTTTAGACAAGTTTGGTACGCAAGCTTACAGAAGCAAAGATATTAATACTATAAATATTAAATGTTAGTAGTTGGTACACTATTTACATGAGGCTGCAATCCCCCCAATTAGTTGGAGATAGAGAAGTTCATATCCTATCCCTCATCCTACACCAACTGTATCATTTAATTGCCCTTTGATTTGCTTTTCCTCTCCTCTTGCTCCTGTAAAGGATACTGAGAACGTAACTCACCAAGAAGCTCATATAGTCATGGTGGAAGCAACTGTGGCTATTTAACATGAGGTCTTGATTTTTATTTCGTGTAATTGTAAATAGCAAAACCATTTTTAAGAGAGTTTTTTTTTTTTTGAATTAGGATGTAATTCACCCATAGGTAACCGACTAATTTGGAGAGTGAGGGCTCGAAACCGAGACCGGGTAGATAGGTGCGCACCTTGACAACCCTTTACTTAACCATCCGGCTAAGCGAGTTTCCTCTTAAAAGAGTTATCTTTGATTGGACAGGACAATACTAAAATCTATTACTCCAGTCCTTAGTATTAGGTCTAAACTACTTATATATAAATCTCACCCTTAATATAAATTACTCCTCCGGTCCTTAATATAGAACCCAATTATTGAGTTGGGTTTGGTCCTAAATATAAGACTCATTTATCATATTTATTAGTTTTCTTTTAATTACTCTTATAGATACTCTTTCAACCATAATCAAGTAGAAGAGAAAAATAAAGTATTAAGAAAGATGATTATGGTATTTTAGAAAAAACATGTCACATTTCTTATAATTAACTAACTTACCTAACTTCCTTAATCTAATCAAATTAGTTAAATGGGTCTTATATTAAGATTGGAGGAGTATTATATTTCAAAACGAATGTACTCTAGATCCGAATGTTGCATCAAACGTGGAAAACGAGTTTGACTATCCATGATTTAAAAATAATGTGGTTTATTTTAATATATGTGGTCATGCTGATCATTTATTGATTGCATTTCTGCTACGCATCACTCGATTTATAAAATATCATACATTTTTTATTTTTCAATATTTTTTCTTAAATGATCCTGGTATGAATTTATTTTGATTTGTAAAATAAAATTTATTTTTTTAATTAATTTGAATGGCCACGAATTATTAAAAATAATTTTTTTATATTTGACAAATAGTTAAATTATTTAAATTAATTTAAACGTAAAAATCATTCAAAATAAATCAACATCATCTATTTCAGCAATTAATAATACTATACCGGAATAATCAATGTGAATTTAATTCAGATGATGGTGTTTGTAACGAAATCGATGCTTTTAGTATATGGTGCTACCCATCTCACTCATTGGTCACAGACTATACACGTATCAGTGTTTTAATTAGTCAATTTTACCTACTATGCACACGCTTCCTCCTATTTTATATATAAGTTTTAAATAATCAAATCAAATTTGATGAGTTAGCAGTTAAAATTAGTTAAAAATAATAAATAGGTCAGAAATATTTTTTTAAAATTTATCCTTATCTAGTAAGAGAGTAAGTGAGAGGCAATAAATGAAGAAAAATATCAAAGAGAATATGTGGGGATAATATTAATGAGAGAAAGAGAGTATTAAATACAGTCAATTAAAAAAAAAGTAATAAATACTCAGATAAACTAAAAAATGAAACTTATATTTTAGACTAGAATTATCTCCAAAGGTGTAGTTTATATATAGGATCGGAGGAAGTATATTAGTATATATCAGGTGTTCCAGAAAGAATATACTGCCTTTGGTTCGCAATATAAATTACTTTAATTAATTTATCAAAATCAATAAATGATAGCTAACTCATTAAATCTGTATTAAATTTATTTTTTCCTTCCATTTTACCCATATTAAATGAGACTCAAAAGAAGAGAGAGAGAGGAAAAAATTGCATTGAAGCATGCATTGCAAAGATAAAATTGACAAATCAATATTAGTTACTTTCTACATAACTTATATTTTAAACTAAGTTATTTTTTTAAGAAATAATGTATATTGTGGAGGGGAGTAATTAAATGGAGTTCAAAATCTTACCCTTAATATGCATGGTGCCTACTATATTATTCCTCAAGTTAAATAAGATTCAAATACATTACTTTGTCCAACTGCAAAACCTTAATTTATATACTATGAGCTTTAAAATGTTTGTACACTATTGGCATCTCTTCATTCAGACAAGTTTGGCATGCACGCTCACAGAAGCAAAGATATTAATACTATAAATATTAAATGTTTGTAGTTGGTACGCTATTTACATGAGGCTGCAATCCCCACAATTAGTTTGAGATAGAGAAGTTCATATCCTATCCCCCATCCCTCACCAACTGTATCATTTAATTGCCCTTTAATTTGCTTTTCCTCTCCTTTTGCTCGTGTTAAGAATATTGAGAACGTAACTCACCAAGAAGCTTATGGGATTGCATCCTCTCATAATCCTTTTTTTGTTTCCCCTTTTTTTCTCAGTATTTGATGTTCACCATTGGATCAACTAGTGAATAGTTCAGATTTCATACTCCTCCAGTTCTTAATATAGAACCAAATTATTGAGTTCGTTTGGTTTTAAATATAAGACTCATTTATCATGTATATTAATTTTCTCTAAATTACCCCTATGGATACTCTATCAATCATAATCAAGTAGAAAAGAAAGAGGGGAGATTAAGAAAGATGATTATGGTATTTTAGAAAAAATGTGCCACATTGCTTATAATTAACTAACTCACCTAACTTCCTTAATTCAATCAAATTAGTTAAATGAGTCTTATATTAAGGACTAGAGGAGTACTTTATAAGACTATTATTATAACACTACATAAATAGGAGAGAGAAGGTGGACATCTGTTTTTTAAAATATTAAATCTGAACCATCTCTTATTTGATCCAATGATGGAGATGACATTTTGAGAAGAAAATGAAAAAAAAGGATTCTAAGAGGATCCAGAGCCAGAAGCTCATATAGTCATGGTGGAAGCAACTATGGCTATTTAACATGAGGTCTTGATTTTTATTTCGTGTAATTGTATAAGATTTTATTTGATATTTATTTTGGTCTTAAATATAAGATCTAAATTCACTTTGTCTTTCATATTTATTCATTTTTTCTAAGATAGTGTTTCTAATAATGATAGTTCTAGCCAATACACTTGATTAGTCAAGATATTTTAGGAAATACAATACCTATTTATTATAAATAATTAACTTAACTTGTTTTCTTAATCTGCTCAAATTAGTCAACTAGTTTTTATATTTAGGACCAAAGCTAGTAATACATAAAAATTGTAGATGTTAGATAACTATTTCTTCAGATTCTATATATAAGTTACAAATAACCAAACCAGGTTTATTAAAAATTAAAAAGGTTAAAATTCATTTAAAATAATAAATATATAAAAATATTTTTTTCATCAAATATAAGGAGAGTGGGGGAAAAGGAATGATAATTATTAACACGAGATCTTGATTTTGTGTATAATTTAAAATTAAAAAAAATATTTTTAGGAGAGTTATCTCTAAACAGATTTAATCCGTTTTGTCTCTCAAATTTATATTTATAATCTTTTCTAATAAATATCCTTACTAACAATAAGGTGTTCTTGCCTAGAAGTAATTCTAATGCACATGATTAATGAGGATGGTGTAGAGGAGTTAACATGTAATTATTATGAATGACCAACTTAATTAATTTTTTTAATTTCTTCAAATTAATTGTCTAACTCCCACCTAGATGTGTATCAACAACTTTGTCTAATCCTAACCCTTTCTTGCTGAGGCAAGTAGCCAAGTCTTTAGTTTCAAATAAATCCAAATTCGTCTAGTGTATCTTGATGGGATTGTACCATTCAGATAAGAAAATGTCAATAAATTTGGTTGGGGGGCAAACTTTTCATTTCAACAATTAATGGCGTACAAACAAGCTTTTATACTACCGTTAGCATTTGATTTTGACACGCTTTCTTCCATCACTCTGCAACCTCCATAAATTTACTTGGGTAGAAAAATTCAGATTACTATTTATTGGTGGTTAAAAATGTTGACACATTGGTACGGCCTTATCGCTTGTTACTTGAATGGTTAATCACGTCTTTCATAAGTTTCAGTTTCACCCAACACTCTCATCTTCTTCATCCTCAAACAACACTTCTTGACGTGCGAGCCTCCAATTTTATATGATAAAAGGCAAAGTTGTGACCAAATTGTCGGAGTAGTTCTAATTGTTTATGTCATGTACTAGCCTTAAATAATCATTAGCTCGATTGCTTATTTAATTAAGTGGTAAGTTTAGGTTTAAGTACTAAGCCAATATCAAATTGAGTCTTTGATTTCTCTTCTTTGTCAAAAACTTGTGATCTATGATAAGCTAAATTATACTACCTCCAATCCTAATTATAAGACCTCGATTATAAACTACAAACGTTGTCTTATAATTAGGACCGGAAGTAGTATATCAATATGCCAATAATTTTATAATCTAATAGTATAAAAGTTTTCTTTTTTTCTTTTTAAGTGAGGAGTTATGAATTCAATTTCGCTTGTAATCTTCTTCTTTTTTTTTTGGGAAAAAAAAATATGCGTCAATCTATGGGATAGATTGTCAAGAAGTAGAGATCATAATTCATAAGTGGGCTGGTCCACCATGGGGCTAGAGTAAACCAACTCCCTTCTGGAGGCTTGACAACCTTTTTTTTTTAATGGTAATTGATTAATGGGCCAAGCGGGTCAACTCACTTTCTCTTCATAATTTTCCGTCTTTACTTTTCAAATTGATCAAAGTTTCTTAAAATAAATTCCTATATCTAAACTCGACTTTTCAAAACATAACATGATTCAATTTGAAAAAAAAAAGAAAAAGAAAACACACATATATGAGAAAAATCCTCTGTCACATGTTTAAATAAATTGTCAAATTGATACAATTAAGTCCACAACGCTGACAAGGCATCAACTTTTCAAGTTGGTCTCTGATATTATTTCCATCATTTTCAACAGATAATAAAATAAAAACACCCAGATTATATTAGTATTTGATATTTATTAATTGTATAAAGAATAACTTAAAGGAGAAGGGGGTGGGGAAGAAGGAAGATTGTTTTAATTACAAAACTTTGAGCTGTCCAAAAACATTTCAGAACTTTGAAGATCCGTTTTTTTTAAAAAAAGCAGGTTGGCCCAATCTGGGGGGCCAAGCCCAAAACCTAATTCTCCACCGGTGTCTGCCAACTTCTTCTTCTTCTTTTTAAATTTCAAGTGGAGTTTTGTAGATCAGCTCATCAGCTTAGCCTGTTTTTGTCCTTTTGAACAGCCATTCCAAATAATCCCTAAACAAGTTAAACCTATCCCCCAAGTTTAAAATTATTCCCCAAAGCTTTTTTTTTTTAGCTAATTTTAAGCATCTTTGGTAAGTGCAAATTTCTTAATTGATTGAATCTCATAATCTCCCCAGTGTTTTGAATAATATTATAATCTCCAAATTTAATATAGGGTTAGGATGTAAATCTATCCTAAAAATTTTTATTCAGAAGCACTAGCTATTTGAAATTTTTTGGGAGCCAATTTACCCTAGAAGTTTAAAATTATAACAATATTGGCATATCCTGTTAAAAATATTAATAATTAACAAAACTATTTTAATAGTCAATATTATGTTTTTTACGGTAAATGACAATGTTGCTACAATTTTAAAATTTCAAAATAATTTTGCTTCTAAAAAAACTTTCGAAAATCCAAAGATCTTGAGTAAAAACTTTCTAGGCAAATTTACATCTTAACCCTTTGATATATATAACATTCTATTAAATGTACATTGAAAATTGCAAGTAAACAAACAAAAAGAATTTTTTAGAAAATGATTATCTATATTCATATATTAGTTAGAGAGCACAATTTTTTTCTTTCCTGTTTTTTATTTTAAATTAAAGAGACATCTCACTTACGTGCAAGTAATATATAACGAGTAATGAGAATTGAGGTGTCTTTTTCACTCTAGAGGATAGGGATGTTCAATTTGTCCCGTCCCGGTCATTCCGTCCCTGTCCCGGTGAGTTTGGAACGGGACAAAAAAAATTTTGGGACGGGACAGTAACCGGGACGAGACGGGGTCGTCCCGTCCCGGAATTTTTTTTTCTTTTAAAAATTATTTATTAATAATTATTATTAGATTATTTAATTTACTTATTAATAATAACTCTTATTTTTATGGTGATTTGTAGCTCTTAAGTTGTAGTATTATCTCAACAAAATCTCCTTTCTCAATAAAATAATTCATAAAGTCATTATATAGTGTTTTTTTTATGGTATTTTTTTTACACTATTATTTTTACACCTTTTTTATGCTATATAATTAAGCTTTCTACATAATATTTTTTTATAATGTTTTTATCTTTAAAAGCCCAATAAAAAATAAGTATTATAACATAAAAAAATTCATATAAAAATTATGGTATCTTTTTTTTTTTAAAAAAAAAGGGGGAAGCGGGACGTCCCGGTCCCGTCCCGGTTTCGTCCCGGTACCGACAGGACCGGGACAGGACCGGAACGGGACGAGACACGGGACAAAATCCCTGTTCCCTCCCTGTTCACCGGGACGGACCTATCCCGGTCCCGTCCCGTCCTATGAACAGCCCTACTAGAGGAGATGACAAGGGAGATAGAAAGATGACGATAGAGAGGAAGCAACACAAGTGAGGATGAAGATGATGTGGGAACTTATAATCTTGTAGCCTTGTTATTATTTGATGGATTTTTTAAATGAAAATTTATACTCGATCAACTATCACTTTAATATTGTTGGCAAAAAAAAAACTATTCTTCCGATCCTAAATATAAGACCCTTATATCAATGTGTATAAAGATATTATATTTAGGATCGGAGGAGTATTACATTGATATCTGTACCAATATTCTGGATTATTGATTATTTTTGCCCCTTTTAAGATGCCCCTTTTTCCTTTCAGTTTTATATTTCAAAGGCAAAGTCGTGACCAAATTGTCGGATTAATTCTAATTGTTTATGTCATGTACCAGCCTTGAATAATTATTCGCTCAACTGCTTATTTAATCAAGTGATACGTTTTGTTTTAAGTACTAAGCCAATATTAACTTGAGTCTTGATTTTTCTTTTTTACCAAAGACGTGTGATCTATAATAAGCTAAATTACACATCAATTTGCCAACGATTTTATAATCTAGTGACTAGTAGTATGCATGAAAGTTTTCTTCTTGTTTTTTTTTCCTTTCAAATGAGGAGTCATGAATTCAATTTGGCTTGTAATTTTAAGTTGCCAATGCCTATGCTTCTTTTGAAAAAAAAAAATAAATTATGCGTCAATCTGTGGGATGGATTGTCAAGAAGCAGAGATCATAAGTGGGCTGGTCCACCGCGGGGCTTAGAGTAAACCAACTAGCTTTTGGAGGCTTGACATTCTTTTTTTGTATGGTCATTGATTGATGGGCCAAGTTGGTCAACTCACTTTCTTTTCACAATTTTCCGTCTTTACTTTTCAAATTGACCAAAGTTTCTTAAAATAAATTCCTGTATCTAAACGCAACTTTTCAAATTGACCCAAAAAAAAAATCAACTTTTCAAATTGACCCCCAAAAAAAATCAACTTTTCAAGACATAACATGATTAAATTTGAATGAAAAAAAGAAAAAGAAAACACACATTCATGAGAAAAATCCTTTGTCACATGTTTAAATAAATTGTCAAATAGATACAAGTAAGTCCACAACTTTGACCTCAGGCCAAAAAAAAAAAAGTCCACAACTTTGACAAGAAACCAACTTTTCAAGTTGGTCTCTGATATTATTTCCATCATTTTCAATAAATAATAAAATAAAAACACTAAAATAGCTTAAAGGAGAAGAGTTTTTTTTTTTGACCAGTAAAGGAGAAGAGTTGAGGGTGGGGAAGAAGTAAGACTTTTTTTTTGTTTTTTGGGTTGCCCACTTAGTTCACCGAAGCTTTGCTCTGACTATATCTGGATCCGACTCGTGTCGTGCACCTGGATGTGGTGGGTGAGTCTCCCAACAGGGATTTTTGCATACGCTGGAGCTCGAACCCGAGACCTTGGTTAAGCAATATTAAGCTGTTTACCACTTGGACCAACCCCTGTTGGTTTTTTTTTTGTTGCCCACCCAGTTCACCGGAGCTTTGCTCCGACTACATATGAATCCGACCCGCGTCGTGTACCTGGCTGTGGTGGGTGAGTTTTCCGACTGGGATTTCTTCATACGTTGAGGCTCGTATACAGAAACCCCTATTGGTTGAAGAAGCAAGACTTTGATATAAAACTTTGAAGTCAATAAAAAAATAAAAGCCGGTTGGCCCAATCTAGTGGGTCAAGCCCAATAAGCCTACCTCTCGAGCCGTGCCAACCTTCTTTTTTTTTTTTTTGTCCCACGTCGAGTTTGTGGATCTCCTCAACGGCTTCACTTGTTTTTACTTTTTCCAGCTCTATTAGTGCGGTACCATCACGAGGCCGGCGGGTGAAGAAAAGGGAATTCATTATGGGTTTTTTTTGTTTTTGTTAATAATTACTACCTCGAGTTTTTAATATAAGATCTTATTTGATTTTTATTTTAATCCTAAATATAAGATCTTAATACACTTTTTCTCTCATATTTATGTTTTTTTTGTTAAAACAGTCTTTCTAATAATGATAGTTCTAGCCAATACACTTAATTAATAAGGATATTTTAGGAAAGACAATATCTATTTATTACAAATAACTAACTTAACTTTTTTCTTTAATTTATCAAATTAATCAACTAGTTCTTACATTTAGTACAGGAAGTAGTACCGATTAATGATTAATTAAAAGAGCCTAAGATGGTTATTAGAGTTTCAAAGCATGGTACTATTATTTTGAGATAGCTGCCGCGGTAACTTTGACATAGCTCTAATAGTTCTCTCCTTCCTATTTTTTGTTTTGAAAGGCTAAGCTAGTAAGGGCAAATTTGAATATGTTTTTTAAGTACTTATAAACACTTTAACATAAGTCAAAACAAAATTTTTCTTAAATACTTATTTCGTTTTCTATCAATCCCCAGTTGAAAAATTATTTCTAAAGACTCATATAGCTTATTTCAAATAAGCCCTTAGCAAGTTGAATCACCCCCTTCTTGTATTAATTTTAAGCATCCATATAAGTACAAATTTCTTAATTGATTAAATCTTATAACCTTCCAAGTGTTCTGAACAATATTAGCATAAGCTCCACATCTGATATGTAACATTCTATTAAATTTACATTGAAAATTGCAAAGAAACCTTCTTTGTTTTTTTTTTTTTTAAATTAAAAACCCCGGAGGAGATGACAAGGGAGAAAAAGATAAAGAGGAAGCAACACGAGTGAGGATGAAGCTGATGTGGGAACTTATGCTCTTGTTACCCTTTGATGGGGTTTTTAAATGAAAATTTTTACTTGATGCCCCATCACTTTAATATCCCTACCAATATTTTGGCTTATTGATATTTTAGCCCCTTTTGAGATGTCCCTTTTTTCAATGATCAGAGAATCTATGAGCGGGCTTTTTTACGGAGCGTTTTATTTAATTTTAATTTTAGTTCCTTTAAAGAGTTTCATGTGAATATTATAGAATCTGGGTCCTGTCCTGTAATTCTCCCCATGATATCGGGCATCAGCATCTGAACCTGCTACCAGAACCAGAAGCTAGTGACATCGTCTTCCCTTCACCCAGACGCACACTCCGCGTTGCTGCGGACGCCGAACTAGAAGGCCTCACTATGTGAATGAAAGCTTTTCAAAATCCAAACACTGTTTGTTCTTCGATCAGGCATGGATTTACAGACAAATCTGCAGTCCAGGTCTTCTGCTTCTTCTTCTAGTGCCTACATTCCGCCGCACCGAACCCAACTTCACCCTCGAATGATCTCACTCTATTCTTCTCCCCCGCATCCAAACCTTCAACCAAATTCTAACAGGCAATCAACCAAATGGCTCATCCTTGTCGCCTCTCTCTGCACTGTCCCCTTCTTGTTCTACCTCTTCACCACCGCTCAAAAAATCCACAACTCTTCCAAATTCGCTGAGCCCAAGTCTACATTCTTCGGCCTTGTTATCAATGCGCGTTCCTCGTATTCCAAAATCAACGTCTTCGAGTTTCTCGGGGAGGGCCGGATCCCCTTCCTTGACGATGCTGGGTCGAGCTCCATGAAGATTGGGGTTGGATTGATGGGTTTTGCAGGGGACCCCGATGGCGCCGGAGCATCCATTGTGCAGTTAGTCGAGTTTGCTAAGCAGCAAGTACCAAAGAAGGAGTGGGGAAGGACAAAGGTTCAGTTGATAGCCACGCATGAGTTGGAGAATTTGAGTGTAGAGGTGAGGGAGAAGATATTGGAATCTTGTAGACAGTTTCTGAGGTCGTCTGGGTTTTTGTTCAAGGATGAATGGGCACGTGTAATTCAAGGTATGTCGTTGTTGGTTCTTCTTTGATTTGAATCTCATGCCCAATGTTGGTGTGATTCGGTAATAATTTGAAAGGAACCGAAGTAGTATTTGAGATCATGATACTAGGCATGTAGAAAGTTAGCTATAAATTGATGATTTCGGTGCATTTTAAAAATGACTAACTAACAGGTGCTAACAGTCTGTAGTTTCATCGATAGACGGGGAAAAGAATACTAAAAAGTGGCGGTTATTCTGCTTACAATAATGGACCAACTGATAAAACAGGCGCACTCTGATTAGCTATTGGCTTCTAATCCCAAGAGATGATGGCAACACACTTGATCAGAGACTGTTGCATTACCCAATAGCTCGTGTTCTGTGATGTATGGTGTTTTCTCTCAACTGTGTGCATTGGGTAATGCAATTGTCTTACTGTCTTGCGTGTAGTGTTTGTCTTTAGTGAACATCAAGAAGATATATGTTAAGGATTTACAGTATACTTTTTAGAGTTCACTTTTGAAGTGTTTGTTTCATTCCGCTCTACTTTACTTTCTTTTTCGTTTTTGGACTTTTTGGATTCTTACCTTATTTAATATGATATCATTTTTTTATACCTACTTGATTAAATCTCATGCACCTTACTTCTATGAAAGAAAAATGAAATAGAATAGATTGATCAGGTTGAATTGATTCATTGGTCTTTATTCATGTTCATTTGTATAACTTAGTCCATTGTCCTACTAGGAAAAGATTGTTCTAGATCAATCAATTTAAAAGTTCAAAGCTGCCTCCAAGGTAGTTGTTTGTTTGGGTGTACTAGAGAAAAGCACAACTGGAATTTTTCTATATTCAAGTATCTCGCACTGTTTTATTTTTAATCAAATAAACTAAAACAGAAGTTTTTAGCTTTATTATTTATATCACTCATACAACAATAAAATTGGGAAAGAACTTTAATTTTACAATCAAGGATTTTCTCGTCTTTCGTTCTGCCTATTATTTTCATGCGCTTCCCCCTGCTTTGGGGTCATTTGTGCTCAAGCCATGTTTTGCCCCATTCTGAGCTATGTTGTTGTGTGTCCAAACCTTAATTTTGTCCCCTATCCTTACTTGATTTTATGGTTACTAAATGTGTCTGAAAGCGTTATGGCAGTGTTGGTATTGGATGCTTAGCTTACCTGTTGGTTGGTACTTTTGTAAACTAAAATGACCATTTCTCTTGATATTTGCATCATGCCTATGGATAGCTTTGAATTAGATACTTATCTTTGTGTACACTGGTTTGCAATGATGTTATAGTGAAATGAACATTTTGGTGTTATTGGAGAACGTTGAATGTGTTTGGTCTCTGGAGATTTTTCTTATGGTTAGGTTCTAAGTTTTGAAAGTAAAAGGGAGGCTAAAACAAACGGTGGGAAGTTTTTGAGGTTTTATGACATCTTTGGTTGGAGAGGAAGCGTGGAACTCTCCAGGCTTGGAGGATCTATCTTCGCATTCTGAGGAGTTGTGGTAAAGGATAGTGTATATGTCCTTAGTTTTGTATTTTTCTCTTGATCTTTTTAAGGGGCTAGCCTGCTTGATTGAAAAGATATTGGGCTGTTTTTCTTGCTTTGTTTTGGTTAACTGGTTTAAGTCATTCTGTTATTATTGCGCTTTTTTGATTTTGATTTCTTTTCAGAGGTTCTTTACTCCTGTTTTGCAACTCTATTCTTACTTACTGACATTTTCTTTTCTTTTTGTCACTTTTCTATTAGAATAGCCTGAAGTTTCTTTGAATACTGGTTTCAGAAACATTTATTTATTATTCTTATTGTTTCTTACACTTAACTATTAAAAATAGAAAAGAGTAGGCTATGCTAAGTCCTCATCTACATGAATCTGTGTCTAAAAATTCCACGATGGTCAGCAATGTGCAACTTCAAACTTAATATTATTAAGTCGTAATAGGAAGGTATACTTTTGGAGCCAACATCCTTGGTCAAATTATTTACACCAGATTCCACGCCTTTTCTCACATGCCTGTATTAATCTGTTTAACTTTCATAGAAGAGCTGAAATGGAAAATAGAAAAATGGGTTATTGAGGGGTTTATGTCCTCGCACCATGGTGGAGGTCATGGGGGAGGGAAGAGAATAGAGGCCCGTTATCTATACCTGGCCATGTTGATGTTGCGCATATATAAAAATGTATTATTTTTTTGAGATTTTGTGTTGATTACTGTTGCCTTTTGTAGTGGGCTTGAATTCTTTTCTTTTCTTTTTTTTTTTTTTTTTTTTAATGTTAATGAGAAACTATATATTCAACACAGGTGAAGAGCAAGGTATCTCTTCTTGGGTTGCTGCAAATTATGCCCTTGGAAACCTGGGACGTGAACCTCAAGAAACTGCTGGAATAGTTCAACTTGGTGGGGATTCTTTGCAGGTTTTCTCATTCACTAATTTACAGTTCAATTCATGTATACATGGATCTAAATTTATGCATTATTACTGATTTCTCCTCAAATACTTCTATGACTAGATTGTGGGCTTGTGCTTTACGTGGAGTTTGAGATAAGTCGCATTGTTCATGACCTATGAATGGTGTTGTTTCCTAGTGATTTTATAATATAGATAGATTTATCCATACATGCTTTACATCCATGTGTAACATGTGATAGAGTATCAACTTGTCGGATAAGATTCTGTTTCTTAGGAATGCTAGGATCAAAGTTATGGGCCGTAAAGAAAAGTCTTTCTGGCTTAGGAAGGTTCATGGTCAGATGGTTAAATGTCAAGCTAATCATTTGTCTGAAGTTTCTTCCTACTTGAGATTATTTGGTGAAGGGTGTTTCATGTTTCACTGTTTGTTGATGCGTAGATTTCATAATTGAAGCCATGGATCTTGTGAATTTTTGTCTTTAATTTTATATTTTTCTCGTTATTCAAACTGTCAAAATTTTTTCCATTTATTTTTTAAATTCTTGACGTAGGAAAGCCTCCAATAAAAATAATTCAATCATGAACTTACGAACTAGGCTTATTTAGCAACTGGCATTTTCTCTGACAATAATGTTAGCAGACAAGCAGCTTCTACGAGAAATCTTCAACCTGCATCTCATGAGCAGCCCTTTCAGTATTCTCTAATTGTCTATCAATGGCTGTATCATATAACACAATGACAGATCTCCACAAGTCTTCAATCTACTTCCCACAAGTTGCCCAATTGCCCCCGTGACGTTTTTGGTTTTCTTCCTTGTTTTAACTTTAATTTTTAACTAATGCATGGCAAATTTGTTGTGATGAAGTGTGAAGCATCGTTGGTTGACATGTTTGGTCAAAGTATTTTCAATTTATGTAAGAATTTTGTTCTTCTAAAGATGCTGAATACATATATGAATTACACTGATATTTGTAGGTTACCTTGGCGTTGTTAAATTCAAAGTCAGTACAGCCTTCCCAGGCTATTAAATTATCTGGAGTTACCTACAATCTCTATACTCAGAGTTGGCCGGAACTTGGCCAGGTATCTCCCTGCTCTTTCCAAGTTCATAAGATTATATGCTTGTTTCTATGTGCTGGATGATGTGTTCTATCTATATACTTGCTGTCAACTGATGTCCTGGAGAAATTGAAGTTCTGTATTTCCTTTATGCTCCCACATTAAGTTTCCAAGAAACCAAGGTTACCAGAATGGCCAGAAGCCTACACTTGGAAGATTGAGAGAACTCTCTCATAATGATTTGTTGTACTGCCCGAGGTCACCACGAGAACTCCCGTGGGCCTTACCCCACATGCCCATCCACTAATGGGAAGCTAAGAAGCACCAATATGGGTATGAGTATGCAATACGGTGTGGCCATGTTAAGAAAACTAGATTGGCCATTGAACCGGTTGAGACACTGGTTCATGGTTCATGACTTGTCTGGTCTGGTTCTCAGAACAGTGGTTTTTGGAACAGTGAATAGATGTAGCTAGAAAACCGCCATCATCATTACCACCTCCACATTCATATGTGTGTTTACTTTTGCATGCATTGTCTTCATTGATTGGTATAAAATATTTATTCCCATTGAATCTTAAGTTTAATGTTATGTTTTAATCAACATTCTTGGACAGGATGCAGCATTGAAATCCTTGGAGGAGCTGCTGAATCATAGGGAATCAAAATTTTGTAAGTAATGAACTGGAAAACTACAATCCTAAATTTGTGTAGTAATAAAATAAAGTTTAGCTGTTAAATGTTTTTTTGTAGTTGCTATTACTATAATTGTATTAGAGCCTCGCAACATCAACTTGGATGTTGATGGCCTTCAATATGATGGGTATTGGAGTAACTTTGAGAGAGTTTATAGGATGGTGATGGAAGCCTGATCTCATTATTGCTGAACATGCTTGATTAAGTAGTTTAAAGAACTTGAATGAAAAGATTTTATAGTGATGAATACTGATAGGGAAATTTTTATATGGTCATTGGTAAAAGTATGACCTTAAAGTTGTGGTATAGCAGTAGCAGTTCTACATATGTTTTATTAAAGTATAACAAGCTAGGATTCTTTCTGTTTATAGGGAAATGTTTTGTGATTTAAAGTTCACTCAAGACTTTTTACAGGACCTAGTGAAAAATTCCATTTATGAACTTTACTGACTCAAATAATATAATCTGATGATTTTCATTTATTTATTTTTATTTGTGTGCAGCTTCAAGATCTATCAGAAACAATATCGGTAACCCTTGCATTCCAAAAGGGTATTCTTGGAACTTTATGTCAAGTAATGTACATCGCCCAATCGTCCAAGCTGCTGGAAACTATTCTGCATGCAAATCTGAAACTGGGACATTTTTGAAGAGAAGAGAAGGTTTCTTCATATTTCGATGTTTTATTATGATTAGTATCTAAGCTATACTTTTGGACAAATTATAATCATTTGTACTGCCTCACAACTTCTGTTTTTATTATGATATGTTTCTTTAGGAAGCTTTGTCTATGGTGCTATTTTTTATTGAATCTTTTTCTTATTTATTCATCCTTCAAGACTAAATGGCTCAATGATATAATCTTTTATTCAATAAATAGCCCTGTATAATTCCATATGCATGCTTTCATATTCTCTTAAAAAAAAAAAAGGAAGAAGTTGTGCACTTGTTGCCACTGATTGATATACTTACTACTTAATGGCAAAAAATGAGATTTACAAATTACGTATGGCAAGGCTACTATTCCCAGTAAGTCTGACTATTCATTAATCATTGCTATATTGCTTTTGCTTTTTTGCCAACTGTAATCAACTTAGAAGCGACATGTACATCATGTTGGTTGCCAGCTAATGCTTCAATCTTCATTTTCTGATTGTTCTGAACGCTAGAAAATATGAAAATCATTTTTTACTAAAACAAATACAGCCATGATGCCCATGTTTTGTGGAAATTGCTCGAACCTGTGAAGTATTATTGTTTTGCATTCAGTTCAGCTTACTTTAGGGCTGCTGATCTGTGTTTTCTTCTCAGGGTAGCTTCCATGACTAATGGTAAATGGGTTTATGAGCTCTTCTGTTTGGGCTATTTTTTTCCCTTCCTTTTGAGTTCAGAGAAGATCTCCTAGTCTGCTTGTCTGTGGCACCATTTTCAGAAAAGATATTCACTTTTGATATTTTCCCTTAATGCAGATAGATGCCAACGCCCACCATGTAAAGTTACCTCATCCTTTCTTGAGTTATCAGGCGTGCAAATTTCTTCAGGAGACTTTTTCTACACCTCTGAGGTTTGTATTTGGCGACCTTTGCTTTGTTTTTTCCCCTCTTTTTTCATCAGTTGTTTCATTTGCATGGATTTTATAAGCTCAGTTGGCCATTATTGACTAGTTAGTATGAAAGGTCATGCCTGACCTATCATCACTATTTCTGGATTGGTTGACTGCTTGAAATTGCTCTATTCGACAGTTTAATTATGATGGAATCACAGCTCTGAAATACTATTATTCAATAGGAAATACTCCTCCACAGTGTGGGTGTAATGGAGGTAAACCTAAAGAGAGGAAACGCACACTACCCTGTGCATTCAAGACCCGTTATATAGCCCCTTAAAGAGAAAATTAACTTTCTTTTATTTTTTATCGAGAATACTAAATATAAAGAAGCTATACGTCAATGCACACCCATGATGCAGTCATATGGTATAACAGTCTCTTGGTCATTGATAATTTACCGTATAGATTAACCTTATCGTGTACCTGGATTGATTTGGTATCTTAAGGGCGTATTTTAGCTTAAATTTCTCATATATAACATAAGGATTAACTCCATTACTCTGCTCTCCTCCTCTAGAGACTTTTGACGGGACCTTATTTCTAAGCATGTGTGAACATCATGTGAGGTACTAGGAAATTGAGCGTTATGTTTTCAGTTTGCCCCACACTCAGCCGTGCATATATCTCTGTAATTGCTCTGGCTCAAAATTTAATACAATGTCTGAGTGGAAATAAGCTATGGCTGGAATCTGCTTTAAAGGTATAAGAAATGTAGAAATATGAAACAGAATATAAGAAATACTTGAATCACCTATGGTGAACTTATCTTCAACGGCAATCTACATTGGAAGTACATCTATTTTAATCCCTTTACAGCCTCTTTTTAACTGTGCTAAAACGATGCATCTGTTAAAATAGTGACATTATTTCCACGCAATTCAACGCCCTTCAGTTTTTTGGGATGGTTCCTAGGGCTTCTTTGTCTGAACTGGAAGCAGCAGGCCAACATTACTGTCAAGATCATTGGGATGCTCTTAAAATTCAACACAATGAAATTGATGATCTGGATCTATCAAAATATTGCTTCTCTTCTGCATATATGGTGGCACTCATGCATGATGTTTTTGGGGTATCTATGGAAGAGAAAAGGTATGGCAACCATGTTCCCAGATAAGTCAGCAAAGCAAAAATTCGTGCTATATTTGTACGTGACATGCGATTAAAACCACACCAATTCAATGCATATCTTTTAATTATAGTTACCAAAGAGATGAAGTAATTAAGCTTTGAAAATATGTATTTGCACTTTTTTATTTGTAGAAAATGCAAGTTTCATATATTACCGTGGATGTAGGGTTTGAATTTTGAAAATTAATTGGTGGCGATTTTTCAAGAAATGAGTTTTAGCATACGGCTGAAAATATTTGCAGGATTGGATTTGGAAATCGGAAGGGGACTTTTCACATTGACTGGACCCTTGGATCCTTCCTTGTTGAAACAATGGCAGAACCCGTTGAACTGGAGCCCGTGGACCCAGGGCTGATTGTTGGGAATGAATCAGTCACATACTTCTCAATCTTTGCATTTCTTTTTCTAATTGTACTGGCTGCATTCTTTGTACTGCAATGGAGAAAGCCACAATTAAAGACTGTATATGACCTCGAGAAGGGACGCTACATTGTTACTCGTGTACCTAGGTAATACTGCGCGTTGAATTTATTCTATTCATTTTAACATGAATTTTTTGAGCCGATGATGTGTATTTCTTGATCAAGCAATATTTGAAAGAGAAATTCTGAACTTCAAAGCAGGGGAACTGTTTCTGGGCAAAATGCAGCTCCACTGACATCGAAATTATTTTAGAAACTGAAGTAGCAATTATATATGGCCTATTTGGAACAGCTTATAAGTAGTTTTTTAATAGTGATTTATAGAATACGAGGCAAGTATGTGAGAAAAAGTTTTGTCTCGACTTACGTGAAATGTGCTTATGGGGGATTTCTATCATTTTGCCAATGAGGCCATAGAATACTCAATACTGTAGAATGTAAGCTGCTCATTTTTTCTTTTCTTTTTTTTTTAGTTAAAACTCGCGACACGCCTTTTTTTTTTAGTGGAAAAGAGGATGTATTGCTAAAATACGTTCAGGAGTCAATATTAAACATACAAACAATTAATTAAAGCTAACAATAGCATCTAAGAGCCTCCTTGCATTGGAGGTGTGGATAACAAAAGATTGGACAAAAATAATAATGTTTTTTGGGAAAAGGAAATCATCAACAAATATGTGCTTGTTCTGATTGTCTCAAAGTTTCCAACATAACGTGTCAAAAGTAAGCCTCCAATAAGTGTCCATACATTGAGGATTGAGATTCCAAAGTAGCCAGTCTTCAAAAAGTTTGGAGAAGAATTCCTGGGTTTTGTCGTGGGGTAGTATTTGCGCCAAGCATGCCTGTGCTATGGGACAAATGTGGTCATGGTCCTTGACTACTATATGGTACAATTCACAGGTTCCTTCCGTGGTTATGCCTCTTCTCAATCACTTTGCATTAGAAAGGAGTCTCTTCTTCTTGGCTAGCCAAAGGAAAGTGTGAATCCTTTGAACATCAAGCCACTTCTAGGTCCAATTCCAGCATTTGCCAGGGGTTTCACAATCAAACTGTTGATTGGCTTGATATGCCGAATTAGTTATGAAAGCTCCATTGGTAGTAAGATCCCAGTAGCACAAAGTCATCTGAAAGAAATTCTTGAGGGGGACTAGTTGCAGTGATTTGTAAGTTCAAGCTCGTTGGAAGTAGGTGTTGAATTTAATCCAGTCTCATTCTTCCTGGTTAGTAAAGTAATCACTAATTGTCTTGTCAAGTTCAGAGTCTAACACATCTGAGAAAATAAGGTACTTGAGATGACCCATTTTGCCTACCTAGTGATCAAGCCAAAATCTAGTCGTCTTGCCATTCCTAATGTGCCAAGCAATATTTAGTTCAGTGTCAGCCAAACAGCAGCTACACTCTGCCAAACGTGGGAGGCAATCCTTGTCTTGAAATCATAGTTCTGCTTGGGTTCCCAATTATATTTTCCTCTAAGAGCTTGGACCCACAATTTTTTTGGTTCATTGACCAGGTGAAAAGCTAATTTAGACAGAAAGGCACGCTTTTGCTCCTTAAGGTTTTTCAGTCCACAACCTCCATATCTTGCTGGATGATGCATATCATTCCAATTGACCAGACTTAGTTTTTGATGGTCTTCACCTAATCCCCATATAAAGCCTCAAATGATTTTCTCAACAGATTTGCAAGAGGTGGTGGGAAGGAGGGTAGTTTGCATGGTGTAAAAGGGTATGGCACTTAGAACAAATTTAGCTAGAGTAATTCACCCAACTAAGGATAGGGTTCTTACCTTCCAAGATGAGAGTTTTAGCTAGACCTTATCTATAATGTATTGGTAAGTATCTTTCAAAACTTTGTCATGTAACAAGTGAACTCCCAGTATTTGCCCAGTGGTCTTTTAAATTGGAGGAAATTGCATATTGTATTAGCATTTCTCCTAGAGACATTCTTGGAGAAGTGAATTCTCATTTTGCTTATGCTGATAACCTATTGAGAGGCAATGCAAAAATCAGCTAGTGTGCCTTGAATCAGCTGTAATTGGCTTAAGGAGGTACCACTAAAGAGAATGAGATTGTTAGCGAAGAAGAGGGGAGAGAATGGTGGACCTCTTCTTCCTAATTTAATGATTTCCCATTTTTTAAGGCGAACTTCCTTGTTAATCGCTTGGGACAGCCATTCCATGCAAAGCACAAAAAGGTAGGGGGAGAGAGGGTCTCCTTGCCTAATGCCTAGTGTTGGTTGGAAAAAGGGGGAGGGCTTTTCATTGAGAAGGATTTGCATGATGCTTGTAGAGACACATTGCATTATCAGAGTGTTGAGTCTCAAAGGGAAGCCTACATCTTCCAAGGTGTCTTGAATGAAATCCTAGCCAAGCTTGTCAAAAACTTTTTCCAAATTCACCTTGATTGCAAGCCATCCTTGTTTCCCTTGTTTCCTTTTCATCAAAAGAATCACTTCTTGGGCTATTATTATATTGTTAGGAATGTTTCTGCCCTTAATGAAGCTAGATTGATAATACTACCTCCGGTCCTAATTATAAGAACTAGTTGACTAAATTGAAGAGATTAAAGAAGTAAGTTGAGTTATTTATTTGCCCTAAATAGGTGTTGTCTTTTTTAAAATATCCTCGCTAATTAAGTGTATTGGCTAAAACTATTATTGTTAGCAGGACTACTTTAGAAAAAAGTGTATAAATATGAGAGACAAAGTGGATTGAGATATTATATTTAGGACTAAAATAAAAGTTAAACAAAGTCTTATAGTAAGGATCGGAGGTAGTACCTTCTCTTTTTTTTTTGACCTGATGTGATGTACCTTCTCAAGTTTTCTTTTTCCCCCTTTCTTTTTGTCATTTTTATGTACTTGAAGTTGTAGTTGGGAAAAAGGGGCTTGAGGTGGCGGAGGGGGGCGCACATTCATTTTATTCAAATGAATTGATCCGTATATTTGATCTTATCTTTGCATAACGCCTTGATCCACATCTATGATAATTGGTGATAATATGTTACTAGAAAGTAAGAAACATAAAGAAACTAGATGAGCGCCTTCAAATTGTGCTTTGCTTGTTTTGGGCGTCCATTTTCCCAAGATTGGGCCAGGCTTCAACCTAACCCAATGCCCAACAAGCTTGTTTGGTGGTGCATAGAATATACGTTCCTAGAAAAAAAATTAAAAAAATACTTAAATACATGAAAACATCTACAAATATTATTTACAACTAACCATCATTTTTACATATTATAATGTGAAAAATTGAAACCATAGAAATTTCCATAATAATCATAAAAGTAATATATAAATGAAACAACCACAGCACATTTTATAATGTTAAATGGTATCTTTGGCAGAAAAAAAAAACTATTAAATGGTATCTGCCATAAAACCTTCCACAATAATATTTACAATGTTAGATTATTTTTGTTTTATACGCTATATTCATCTTGACGCCAACCTTGGTTAAATTGAGATGAATCTTTTGTATACTTACCTTGTATTTTATAAATTATGATTAAAAAACTATTTATAAATCATTTTAAATAAAAACTCAAATTTATGTTTTATATGATTAAACCCAAACTTTACAAGAGTAAACAGTGCAAGTATTTGCAGGACAATGCCAGAAAATAAAAATACAAATGCACTTCATTAAAAAAAAAAAAAAGCACACCAAGGCCGTGCTTTGAGAATCCAATATTGAATTTGTAATTTATAAATGATAAATACCTAGAAAATATCATACGTATGAATACCAAACCCCCAGTCAATCTGTGTATTTCAAAACCCTCTCTCCGTGCGAAACCCTTTTCTGTTTTATTTTAAGTTTTTTTTTTTGGCCAAGTTTTATTTTAAGTTGAAAACACACTTTACGCACATTACTACGTTCAGCCTTAAGCCCTAGTTGGGTCTCTCGCTTCACCCTCGCCCTCACTCCTGAAGTTTCTAGCTCTTCAACCTGCTCGTCTCTAAACATGGCAGCTATGCTGGTTTGCTTTCTCTACCTCTATGCTTCTGTGTCTGTCTGCACTTGATAGATTTTGTATCTAAACCCTCTTGTGTTGTTTGGAATGTGGAAACGAGCAGCAACCCCAGATCATATTGCTGAAAGAAGGGACCGATACATCGCAAGGAAAGTCGCAGTTGGTGAGCAACATCAATGCCTGTACTGCGGTGGCAGATGTGGTGCGAACGACGCTCGGCCCGCGGGGGATGGACAAACTGATCCACGATGACAAGGGAAATGTCACCATTTCCAACGATGGTGCCACTATCATGAAGCTTTTGGACATCGTTCATCCCGCTGCTAAGATCCTTGTCGACATCGCCAAGTCTCAAGACTCCGAGGTAATTCAGGGAAATAGTGATTTTACTCGCGTATTCTCTATATTCTTCGGGGTGTATTGCGCTTGGTGTGACGAAGTTATCAGGTTTGGATTCCTTGGTCCCTAGGTAGTGTAGTGTTTATGCAGGGCTTTCCGTTCATTTTCTGACGGAATCAAGGTTTAAGTGAGTAATTACTCTTGGTATTGTTTGGTGAAAATAACATTTCTCTCGTTGATTTTTGATGTAAAGAAAACTACCATGCCGTAGGAGTTTGTAGTTTGCCCTTCTAGTCAGCTGCAGGAAGTGTCATAATTTACAATTTTTACACTTTTTACGAATTTTTGGATCTAAGCATAGTCATCGAGAGAGGAAGAGATGTGTGCTTTTTGCCATTGCTATTAGAGAGACTTCCCTTCGCGGGAAATAAATTTGCAATTCTAATGCTGCTTCAAAGGTCAAATATTTTACTGGTAACAAAAATCGTGTTCTAAGTAATTAACATGAATGCCATCAGGCTGATTCAACGATGACTCAACTTTGTCTTCTTATATTTGTATTATGAGCGCGAATAATGCTGAACTGGAGGTTATTTATTTTTGCATTGTTGATTGGCGACCATTTTGTGGAATGTAATGTTTGGGTTCTCTTTGTTTTGAACTGGAAAGCTTTACCTTTTAGGTTCCTTTATTTTATTAATAAATCGATTTTGGTCCTTTATGTTGAGATCATTCCCTAACCTTTTCACTTGTACCTGTTCTTCCTTGGATAATTTTCTTCTACGAAGTAAATACTCCCTCTGGTCCTTATTTTAGGAGTCCTTCGGGAATAATTTTTTGGTCCTTTGATAGTTTCGATGAGTATTAAATATTTTTCTCCATATATGCCAATATTTAAAGAGGGTTGTGAGATAATAGAAATTAATAGGATGTTAGTGTAGTTAATGAGGGTAATAATGGAAATTACTTGAAATTTTATGAAAAAGATTAATTTTTTAATTGTTTTTATTGGTACGTGTAAATTAGTTAGTGGGTTCTTATAGTAAGGACTGGAGGCAGTGTTACTCTTTTGTTTTTGGATGCCAATATGTGCAATAGATGTCGTTATGATTTTCTTGCATGGAATGGGTGTTTGAATTTGTGAAACTCTATTTAATGATAACTTTTTTTATTCATATTTGGAAGGTTGGTGACGGAACAACCACTGTGGTATTGCTCGCGGCTGAGTTCTTAAGGGAGGCTAAGCCTTTTATTGAAGATGGTGTGCACTCTCAAAATTTGATACGGAGCTATAGGATTGCTTCCTCCTTGGTACACAATTGAATCTACACTTTTCTCTTCCACTGTGACAACTGGGTATTGTCCTTACGTGTTGTCTCATTATGTATCATCCATGGTTCTTTTAGGCAATTGAGAAGATCAAAGAACTAGCTGTCAGTATAGAGGGAAAAAGTCTGGAAGAGAAGAAAAGCTTGCTTGCAAAATGTGCTTCTACAACACTTTCTTCTAAGCTCATTGGTGGGGAAAAAGAATTCTTTGCATCAATTGTTGTTGATGCTGTGGTTGCAATTGGAAATGAAGACAGGATGAACATGATCGGAATAAAGAAGGTAAGCAATTATTTTACAAGCTTGTTGTGAACATCGGGCTTTATATCATTTTCTATAGTTGTATGATGGAGGTTGTTCTACAGGTTCCAGGTGGTAATATGAGGGACTCCTTTCTAGTGAATGGAGTCGCCTTCAAAAAGACATTCTCATATGCTGGCTTTGAACAACAACCAAAGAAGTTTCTCAATCCCAAGATACTCTTACTGAATGTTGAGTTAGAGCTGAAATCTGAGAAAGAGAATGCTGAAATAAGGTATAAGTATTAAAAAAATTCTTCCTTTCTGATTTTTGTTTATTGATGCAGCCATCACCTTATTGAATGATCACCAAGCTTACAATACCTATTCATCTTTCTATTGCATTCTACAGATTATCAGATCCAGCGCAGTATCAGTCAATTGTTGATGCAGAATGGAATATCATATATGACAAGTTGGATAAATGTGTGAAGAGTGGAGCAAAAGTTGTTCTTTCACGATTGGCTATTGGTGATCTAGCTACACAGGTTTATCTTTGAATATTTTTTCATCACAGCTTATTTCTATCTTACTGTGGGTGCATTTAGTTGTTTTCAGTTAAACATTTTTGAATCACATGCAGTATTATTGGTGTATGAAGTTTTTACCTTTGATGCTTATCTATTGCTTGGATGTGGGCTTCTGTCTTTGTTGTCTTATTGATGCCCTCGAACTTTTGTTTCAGTATTTTACTGTAGATTGATAGTTCTGTGTAAACTGTCCTTTTTTGGACCATGACTTTTTTGGTCATTCTACTGAGAGGAAGCTCAGGGAACATACCAATTTTTTGAATAACATTTCCTTGAAACAGTACTTTGCAGATAGAGATATCTTCTGTGCTGGTCGTGTGGCTGAAGAAGATCTTCAACGGGTTGCTGCTGCAACTGGTGGAACTGTGCAGACATCTGTCAATAATATTATTGATGAGGTCTCATCACATTTTGACTTGTAGAAATATTACTTTTTAGTTATGTTATTCTCACTTGAACAAGAATAAATGCTATCATTGTATATTTGCTTTGCTGTGGTGTTTTGTGTCACTACTAAAATTGTTTTGATTTATTTGCTTGAAGGTCCTTGGGACTTGTGAGGTTTTTGAGGAAAAGCAAGTAGGAAATGAGAGGTTCAATATATTTAATGGTTGTCCATCTGGCCTGACAGCTACCATAGTCCTTCGCGGTGGAGCTGATCAGGTTTGTTAGAGGATGCGTAATGGCTGTAGACATCAATTTAAACCAATCTGTCTAATGATCTGTTCTTGGGCTTAGATTTTTTTTTTTAATTGTCTCTTACAGTTCATAGAGGAAGCAGAGCGAAGTCTTCATGATGCAATCATGATTGTTAGGAGGGCTTTGAAGAATTCTAACGTAGTTGCTGGTGGTGGTGCTATAGATGTATGTCTCAAATGTGTATATCTGGTTATTTTAGCAAGTGCTCAAAAGATTGACATATGATTCTTCGTGGCAGATGGAAATCAGCAGGTATTTGAGGCAGCATGCACGCACAATAGCTGGGAAGTCTCAGCTTTTTATCAATTCTTATGCTAAAGCTCTTGAGGTAGTGTCCTTGTCTTTCATTTTTGTATCCATGATTTTGGTTTGTGTCTCAATATTTCCTTTTCAATAGAACAAGGATGGGGTAGAAAATGGGTGAAGTAGAGGATTTGATATCCTCCAAACAGTATGTTTGATGGACAAACATAGGAAGGAAAAGTATTGTTGGACAAATAGTTACCCACATTATTGGGGATTTTTTCCCCCTTTTTTCAGGATTGTCAATCTCTGTCTTGACCTTCCTCCGCAGTAGTTCTAATGTCCTGCTCCTCTTGTCATAGTCAGGCCTTGCTAGAACCTGCAATGTCTGAGAAAAACCATTGACCTCCATTTTAGAATTAGAGAACTGCTTATTGTCTTATTGGCTTGGAAACTGTAAGACTTGAGACATGAAGGAATTCACGTCCTAGTCATACCAGCACATGTTCTTTTTGAGGAGTATGTTTCCTTGATTGGATGTTGATGCAAAAGCTCATGTTGCAATTGCAGGTCATTCCTAGGCAATTATGTGACAATGCTGGATTTGATGCAACTGATGTGCTGAACAAATTAAGACAGAAACATGCGCTTCCTTCTGGTTGGTTGGCTGTTTTATATATGTATGCATGTCATGCCAGCATATATGCAATGCAAAATTACTTGTATGCAGACCCATTGAGTAGCTAGATTGCTAGCAAGCCTAGCCTAGCTGAATACCAGCGTTTTCAAACTTTTTTAATAGAATTGATTGATAGCAACCTGAAAAATTCCCGAGTCAAATCTTAGCCCGGCTTATTTGAGTGTTGAGTTTCCTGCATGCATCTGTGTTGCCTTGCTTGACCAAAGAACATGTGTTTTTTCATGTCATGCATATCTTCTAGAGTTATCGTGATAGGTAAAGCATTGAACACCTGTATCCTGCATGCCCTTAATAGGTGAGGGGGCACCATATGGCGTGGACATTACCACTGGTGGAATTGCTGACTCATTTGCTAACTTTGTGTGGGAGCCTGCAGTTGTGAAGGTATCTGCATATTATCTGAAGAATTGTAAAGTCTGGTTGTCATATTCTCTTTTGATAGTGATTAAAGCTATATAATGAATTTGCAGATCAACGCTATAAATGCTGCTACAGAAGCAGCTTGCCTCATCTTAAGTGTGGATGAAACAATTAGAAATCCTAAGGTAAGATCTTTTAGTAAGTTCTGCCCTCTCCCCGATATTTCCCCTTTTTACTTGCAACCTATTTCTTCATGGCTTCCTTAATTAGAATTATCTATTATGTTAGATATAGCCAAGCATAAATAAAATATTTTGTTTGAAATTGTTTTTTCAATTTGTGTCTGGGGGTGGACTGGTACAATCTGCCATTTTTACTTTGCCATCGCTATTCTTAGTTTGGCTTCTTTTTTTTTTGGTTGGACTTGAGTATTGAAATGAAAATCTTGTTTAGTAATGAACTGGTATCAAACCTAAGGATGTCTTATTTAAGAAAGCGTTATTTACTATCTTTAAGTTACATTTGAGCTTGTCACTTTAGTTTGTTCTGGATAATTTTGAAGTTAATGAAGAATTGTTCTGTTTCCATATGTAGTCTGAGAGTGCGCAAGGAGAGGCTGCTGCTAGTGCCATGGGGGGCAGAGGCCGCGGAGGTTTCCCTGGTCGTGGGGGGAGAGGCATGAGAAGGCGATGAGATGGAACTTCAAAGCTGTATATCTGACAGTAAAAAATGAACTTGATGTTGGTTTCTGGCTTCATAGAATGCTCCCGCGGGTTCATGTATTTCTGCGGATTGATGTTGGTAAAGGAATCGTCCTGTATTTTGATCTTAGAGTCTAGTGACCACTTCGTGATGACATCGAACAAAGATGCTGCTAGCAATTCCCAAGTGTGTCCGTCTGGTCAATTTTTTATTTTTATTTTTGCGTTTTTTTGGCTTTAAAGCCTCGGTCGGGTCACTTTTGTCTATTCATCATCGGAGGTTGAAACTATTGTACGATTGTTGATGGAACTTGTGGTGTTGCATGGCAAATTTTGCAGTAGCTTTTTCTTTTAATTCAAAAAAATTATGTATTTTTATCGCAAAAAATTTATGTATTTTAGTTGATTCGGATCTAATTCTCGCAGTAAAAACTATATTGAAGGCATTGCGCAGTATTTATACCACTTGACCGAGAGTACTTGCTTCGTTAATTCGCAGTTAAGAAATGAGACTTCTCTGGTTTAGATAGGCTGTCGGATATCTGATCTGATGTACAAGAACTAGGAAAATTCTTGAGCATCCTGTTTCGGCAGCAGTAGATGCTCTAATTGAGTGAAAATGGCAGCCATTCACTCGTCTCATGGCTGCAGTTATTTCAACTTCCCATTCTTTGGTCGGAGCATGCATGCAAATTTCAATTGTTTTGTTCCAAGTTTGGAAAGCCTGTGCAATTTCAAAATGAGAATAATGAAAAACGCGTGCTTATTATTTAAGCTACTCGCATAAAGACAGCCATTAATTTGGGATAATCCTGAATTCGTTACTACAACATAAACTTTCTAATCTGCCTCGTTACATCAGCAGTAATTTATTGTCACATCTCGAGGTATGAGGATGGAAAAAGCTCCTCTTTATAAATGTGTTGCACATTGGAAAAAGGTGTAAATTTATCATAAGTATTATGCTATGGACGTTTAACACTATAAACTTTTCCCAAATACAGAAGCATACAACATACATAAAGTTTCTAAAGCTGTGCAAATTTGCCATGACCGTTTAGCCAACATACATGTCAGGAAAATGATGCAAAAATACAGTTTTTTTTATAAATTGTGTTTTTTTTCACATTGTAAAAAATGTGTATTTTTTCACCATTTTCTTAGTCATCACATTTGTTAAACGATCAATGGCAACGGCTGTGGTATTGTTGCACCATTTTAAAAGCTTTATGTGTAGTTTTGCATTCAAGAAAAGTTTATGGTGTCTAGTACTCTTGACAAAATAATTTATGGGTAAATTTGCACCTTAACCCCTTGTATATTTGTTAAAAGTAAAAGCGAAAAACGGTCTATGCAGGAACTAGAATTGAAATTGCATCTGGGAACTGTATCCAAGTGCTTCAAGATGAGTAGCCATGGCCTTATTCATTGGAGGTGGTCCACACCTTAACATCTGCAAGTTTCATAATTTGGTGTTGTTATTTTAGAGATAGAGCGAGAATGAAATTAATTAGTGTAAAATTGACCTTGATATCAGCAGCTGGTGCAGGGCAATGTGCTTGGATAATTTCCTTGGACACAAATCCGACACCGCCATCCCATTCTTCTGGTGGCTGCAATGTGTAAAAAGCATTCACAACAGAAACGAGAACATCCAAAAGCCAACTTTCTAAACTAATACATAAAGGGGAACATTATAGTTTTTCCCTCATTCTCTCACCCAATTTTTAATTTGATATTTATAGTTTAAGAAACTTATAACTCGGCATCTAAAATTTAAGACTTCTAATTTATTCAGTGTTGTTATATTTTCCCCGAAATTCTATCATTATGTGAGTTAATTTTAATTTGTTATCCACACTTTTATCATTTTTATTACCATCAATCACACAAATTCAGAATATAAAGATAGTATGCGATCAAATCGAAGGGTTAGATGCCCAAGGAACCCAAAGGTGCCCAGGTTTAACTTTTTCTCATGCTACTAAGAACAATTCTCCTTCGCACAAGGCATTAGCAGTTTGTTCAACTGCATAACCTTGACTGGTTTTCCCCCCTAAAACGTATCAATTAGCGAGACCGAGAAATCATATTCCACTTGAGCCAAAAAGCCATGCTCATGAAGCTTCGTGTTAAGAGAGAATTTAAATACCTGATTTAGAACATAATAAACTGTGAATTGACTTGGGAACTTGAGTGCAAATTCGTCCAGCTCTTCCTGAACAAGAAACAAGTCAAATGCATCAAAGGTTTTGGAAAATATGCAAAAGCTTAGTATGATGAGTCACTTAACGGATACCTTCTTAGACCCTTAAGATTAAATTACGAAGAAAAGAACCCACAGAAAGCTACAACTGAACTTGATCCATACAAACAGAGTCCTTTATCTTCTAAAGGAACAGAGAGTTATATGCCACACGAGGGGATATGACTGATGAATTGACGCGTCATATACATATAAGCCTACATGCCAGTGATGCCACGAATGAACCTACATCAAAAGAGATGAAGATATATTTACCTTTAAGAGAATGTCATCATAGGTAACATTGGCGTAAATCAGATGTATGTTAGTACTGTCTTGTGGGTTTTCCAGTATGGCTCTCGTAACCTCAAGAAATGGGGAAAAGATTTAATTAATTCCCAAAACATAAATTATAAAACATCGAAATGAAAGAAATGGATGCCACAAAGCTAAAAAATCCTGCACCTGAAACATTGGCGTGATGCCAGTGCCGCCAGCAATCATGCCCAAAGCTCTAGCTTCATTGGGTTGGTACTTGAAGCGTCCCTGGATGCATCACAATAAGTACATCTTAAAAAGTGATGTATCAGGAGCAAAATTGCTCATACACAAAACTCACATAAAAGCCCCTCTTATGCAATTTATAACAATTCAAATTCAAATATTATCTACAAGAGAAACTCTGAAGATAATGAAAAATAATAATTAAGACTCCTGGACAATACTAAACTCTGATTCCAAAGATAATAATAAACTCTTACTATTTTGAGTCCTCCTTTAAAAGGGCTTCTTAACAGTATGGATGCCATTATATAATAAACATTATATGAGAAAACAATGATAGCAGTAAGCATGATTATTGTACATATGAAATTATTAACATAAGTTCAAAATTTTCTTTAGATGTGTTCTGCAGGAAATATCCACTATAAGTAAAAGTTTACTAACAAAATAAAATCATAACTTGTCCGCATGGATAACTTTCTTCTAGCACATGCTTAGTCAACAAAGATCAATTAAATAAATTTTCCCTTCTTCTATAATGGTCAAAGTGCAATAAGCATTTCATCTAACAAAACCCAGCGATAAATCAATGGATAACAAAATGAGCTTGCTTTAAATACCTTAGGTCCCTTCACAGCCAAGTAATCACCTACACACATCTCTCGAAAATGGTGGGACATCCTTCCTTGTGGATACATCTATATATTGACCAAAAGCAATATGAAACAAAAGTAAGCAATATTCCCATCATGAAAAGACCCATTTTAGTTGTGCTTAAATACTGAGGAAAGAAAGCTAAAGGCGTGTAACCTTTATGACTAAATCAAAGTATCCAACATCAGTATCCAATGTTGTTGGAGTGTATGGTTTGACAACTTCTTCACCAAGACTGTCTTTCCCTCTGTATAAAGAAAAAATTATCTCCGAGCTCATTGTATTATAATGGAACATAGTCAGCTTGTATCAAGCAGTAGGACGGTAGGAAAAGCTGAGTAAACTTAGAAATGGTTCCAGGCTACTTAAGATGAACTGCTTAAGGTGAAATGAAATTAGGAACCGGCTTCATCCATGAATTGAGAAAGAAAAACAGAATTCAAACCTGCAGCTTATATGTTGTCCAATGGGAAGTCCTAACACTGAGGTAGGTGTTGGAAGACTAAATCTAAACTTGGCCACATTATGGCTGAGTTGTGTGCGTTGAACTAGTTTAAATTCCTTGAAGTTCTCCGGGTCCAAACAACCTATCAAGACAAGTTGTAACAAAGTTTAAGAAACAAAAGAGAGGCAGAATAAGCAAACGCAAACTTAAAATCTTTAATTTTAGAAAAATACTCCCTATGGTCCATTTTATAAGAGCCTGATAACTAAATCACGCGGTTTAAGAAAATAGTTAAAATTAGTTAAAAGTAATAAATATGCAAGAAATGAACTTTTTTTTCCCCCAAGCATGCCCTTATTTATAAGGGTCAAGTAAGAGAGTGAAAGTATGAAAGAGAATGTAGTAAGCCTTTTAATTAATGCAATATAAAATATTAATTAGGGGCAAAATAGTAAAATACATTAAATGTTTAGACAACCACGAGTGGGATCTTATAAAAAAGGACCAAAGCAATTCAAATTTTTTCAGGCTTCTATAAAAAGGACCAGACGGAGTAATAACAATATTTCATTAGTGAGCTAAAATTAAAACGTAACATTTAAATTTTATAAAGAGTATACGAAGATTTGATGAAATAGGCTCCTATGTCCTTTTTCATTTTCTTTGCCTTATTTACTTACAATTACGAGGGAATGTTCAGTACTGAAACTTTAAACTGTATAGTGCATGCAACCATGACAAGAGCCCAAGCCCATTGTTTTGCTGTTCCAGTTTCCATGTAATTTGTTACCATATCAAGCTACAATTGGGGTAGCCATGGCAGCATTTCAGTCATTTTGTTGCAATCACTGACATTATGATGCATATGTTCATCTAAGAAATAAAGAGTTGGTTATCATCATAACTTGTACATCTTATGTTAATCGTGGACTTATCCGTTACCCAATAGTGTGGAGCAAAAGCCACCATAAATTGATCTACCTCATTTGACTTTATGGTTGAATTCAGCGTCACAACACAACAATGCTGTAAAATACATTATAGATATACACTAGCATGAGACGGCTTCGCTGGCGTCAATTTTTCGTTTTCTACAGAACTAGGAACCTTTAAAACTGATAAACTCACATATCTTCTCAGCACACTGCGGAGGAGACAACTATTAGTTCCTCTGTGTTCCTTGAATCTTTCCTATTCCGCCACGATATTGTGTCATAATCGCAAACATCTTATTCCTATTATTTTTTGTCAATATCAGGACCAATTCGAAACCAAGTCAAATAAAAATACAAAACCATTCATCCATTCAATGAGCGCATTATTAACTCAGACTTTGCTCAATATCGGCGGAATTCACATTCAAATGCAAGCCCCGTAAAAAAAAAAAAAAAAAATTCGCGTCTGGGGGTCAACAGGAAAGCCGCAGGAATTACAACAGGGAAGGACAAATGAAAACACAAACAAGAGAAATCGAAATACCTTTAGGCTTTTTGGTGACATAGTAATAGTAAGCGGTACCGCCGATAATGGCCACAAGAGCAACTGCCATGCTTATCGTCTCAGCCCTGTGAGTATGAAGAAACTCCATTTTCCGCAAATCGAGCTTCAAAAGAGCTTCGAGAGAGAGTGAAGGTGCTTTTAGGTCAAAATATATCGCAAGTCGAGATGGAGGAGGAGGAGAAGAAACTATTGGATAGAAGACCTTTTAATATTTTCTCGGATCAGAGAGCTAATGGCCAATGGCAATGGGGGTGACTGGGTGCAGCTGCAGACCGGGCCTCAGCCAACGTGGCACACTTGATTGTCCAAATAAAGAGATCATGTAATTGCACGCTCGAAGGTTATAACTGACAATTAACATAATCAAATCACATAAATCACTTAGAATAAATTAAAATTTCATGCACAAAGAAAGTATAGCTTACATACAGCACCAGTCCTTATTATTTCAGAGTATAAATATCGTAATTTCCCATATAGCTTAATACAGCACCAGTAAATTACGATTTATTTATACTTTCTTATAAAGTATTAATATCCTAACTTTTCTTCAAGGCACAAAAGCAAATATTTAGTAAAAATTAATTACTATGCCCTACCAAAAAGGAATATAGTAAAAAGTAGTCTCGTTTATACCCTATCACTCCTCATTAATGCTTGTTCCATAGTAGAAGAATTTTTTTGGCACACAAGCATTTTGGAAGATACTTGTTGGATGCCATTTTTTGCGATGCAATGTCGGATGCAACTAAGAGTATAGATGAAAGTAATTTTTGTTTTATTAAAAAACACTGCAACCTTCAAAATAACAGAGCAGGTGATACACTTAACTTGAGATTTGAACTGTTCATAATTATAATGAAAAAATTTACTTAAAAATTGTGAGATATTAATGTGGATCCGTTTGAAGGTGGAGAAGAGATAAAAGCTTTTCCGGGGGAGAGGAATATTGTGGAAAAGGGATTGGATGGTTGGTTTGAAATTATAAATAGTTTTTTAATCATGATTTACAAAATACGAGATAAAATGTAAAGTATTCTATTTTATAACATATTTTTATACTTATTTAAGAGATTTTACATTGTTTAAAAGGATTAAAATGTAGTAGATACTCATAATCTGAATCAAAAAAATTATACAAATTAATCGCTTAAAAGTGTATTTTTATTATACTTTTATAATTTTTCTTTTAAAAGTTATATTGCTTTGATTTTAGGGAATATTTCATTGAACAGAGAATGGATCCAAATTTTCAAATTGAATAATCAAGAGCTACAAGCATAATTTGGAAGCTCGGATTGAAGCATTAGAATAATATTCTATGTTCATTGAAGCAGTGAAGGGCAAATGAGCCAAGGGCAAAATGGTCATTTCACATGACCAAGCCTAAGAAAAATGTAGACCTCATGGAAACTACATTTATGGTAGCTATTTGGAATTAAGAGAGAATTTTCCAATCATCTAATTGAAATTATCCAAAATATCCAACTAAAATATATCCCACTTCCGTCCTAAATTGAAGAGTTTGAATAATTAATTTCTTTTATAGATAATTCCTTTATCTTATTTTGAATTTAAATAAATGTTTTATTCATATTTTTCTTTAAATTTCATGTCATATCCACCACATATCCACTATCTATTTAATTTTTTAAGCATCCATATTATCATCTTCATCATCTTAAATGTAACTTAGTTCATCCTACCATCATATCTTTATTCAAATTTGAAATATTATCCTTTTATCTATTATCATTTAAATTCAAAAGCTCTTCCCTTTGTTTGTCATGAAGATCATACTAAATTAAGATAATTCAAATTCAAATTTTATCTTTTGAATTCAAGATATATTAAATAAAATCATTTTCTTCAAAGATTAAGTTAGAAGTCTCAAGGGTTTCTCATCCAAATAAGAAGGATTTAAGAGCTGTAAAAGGAAATCAAGGAAGCTTTGGAGAAGAACGAAGCCATCTACACTTAATGATCACAAGCATACAGTTGGCTTCTTTTTTGTGTCTGGTTGTATAGCTATTTTCTTCTTCTATTTTTTTTTATCATTATGGTATCATTTAGCTAGATGTGTGACTAGTTCTCTTTGTTTCTGAAGAAAAAATGACATGACTTGATTTCTTGTATGAATTAGGGAGTTTATGGGTTTTAATATTTCAGATTATGAATTCATTATCTTTATAAATTTTATAGGTTAAGATTTTTATTTTCTTTTTATGGTTGTTATTGAATTTGTGTTTCAGTTGAACAATTATGTTTTGAAGTTTTTAATAAATATATTTTAAATTTTCTCATGATACTATGAATATTCATCTTTATAGTTTTCTATTTTGATTTGCACAAATAGTTTATATTTTAAGATTTTTGATAGATTACTCTTTTTAAAGGACAAAATATAGCTGTTTAATTGAATTTACAAGCAAAGTGGTTTTAGTTGATTAATTAAAAGATGATTATATGTTAGCTTGTTATAGGGGTGTTGAACTTGTCTCGTTCCAACCTAGTCAATTCAGGACAGGGTGGGATGGGAGAAAAAAAATTTCAAGATGGGAATATGGAATAATTGCAGCATGGGACAAAACAGTAACTAGGATGGGACGTGGGACGGGGTCATCCCCGCCTCTAGGGATTTTTTTAAAAAAATTTATTTATTAATAGTTATTATTAGATTATTCAATTCACTTATTAATAATAATTACTTTTATAGTGATTTTCAGCTCTTAAGTTGCAATGTTATCTCAAAAAAATTTTCTTCTTCAATAAAATAATTCATAAAACCATTATATAGTGTTTCTTTTGCGGTATTTTTTACAATATTATTTTTACACCTTTTCTTACATTATATAATTGAGTTTTCTATATAATATTTTTTATAATTTTTTTAATTTTTAGAAGCCCAATAAAAAACAAACATTATAACATAAAAAAAATATACCCAAAATTACAGTCTTTTTTTTAAAAAAGGAAACGTCCTGGTCATGACGGGATCGGGACGGCCTTGGGATGAGACAGGACATGGGATGGAAATCTAATTCCATCCTTGTTGACTAGGAACAAGGATGGGAAGTGATTGGTCATGACTTAGCTTTCTAGGTATAATTGTTAATTAATTGGTCATGACTTGGATATTATTTGGGATATCTCATTTGATTTAGTAATTATTTTTATACAAATTTCTTATCTTTTGAACCGTGATAGTCATGTATTAACTTCTTTGGGAAGTGTATCATTCTGATAAGATTTTCTTCTCTTTGTTTTCCCAATTTATTTTCCAAAATAAAATTAATTAATTATTTTATTATTCTTCTATTTCTTTTAATCACTTGTTTTAAAATTAAAAAAGGATTTCAAAATTTTGACGGAGCTCGGGAGATAACCTAAGTTGACCTCTATACTATATGGGATTAATTTATATAATTAATTTGAGAGCTTAATCTCAATTTATATAAAATATATTTATAAACAAGAGTAAAATATATTGATTATCCCTTTATTTTATTTAAATTACAAAAACTTCCTCTCTATTTTGAATATATATATAAATCTCCTTGCAAATTAAAATGTACGTTACATAAACCTCTCTTATATATTTAAGATTTCATTTCCATCCATCCAATCGCTAATTGACCTTTAAGTTTGATTTTTAAATTTTTATTTTGACCAAAATATCTCTATTTAAAAAAATGTTATTTAAAAATTTATATCTATAAAAAAATAATTTTTGACACAACAAAAAATAATTATAATACATGTCTTTTCAAAATTTTTAATATGTTGTAAAATTTTTAATTTTGATTATATTATAGAATTATATAATTTTAATTCTTCATGAAATATTGAATTTAAGGTTTCTTTTAAATGGCTAGAAAATATTTTGAATGGTTATTTTTTCGTCACATAATATAAATTATGTGAGTTTGAAAAACTATATAAATAATTTAAATTCATAATTTAAATTTTTTTTAAAAAAATTGTTGCAAGCATTTATAACTTTTTTAATTTGATTGATTATGTATTTGTTTAAAAAATTAATCAAATTTATATTCAGTATTTTTTTATGTTCACATTAACTAAACTACTTCATCTTCTGGCCCAATACGATAAAAACATCAAACAAACAAAAATTTGCAAAAATAAAATACAGGTAAATGAGAAAATCTTAAATTCTTCAGCCTAGTTTTAGCCAAAACTTAGGGATTTAGTATTATGAAGGGTAAACTAGTAAATAGAAAGTATTTCAATATAAAATTTAATTAAAAATCATTTTTTTGAAATATCCTTAATGGAATTAACTGTTTGGACTTAAATATATGTTTTCAAAATAGAGACTAGATTTGTGTAATTAAAGACAAAATATAAAAGAGATTAGAATATTTTACTCTATAAATAATTTTAAACATGATTCCAAACCTGATGAAATCGTCAATTGATGAAACTAACGAGACCGCAGCCATGGGAAAGGTTAATGGCGCCCAACAAATGGAAGCCGCCCAGTCCCACCGTCAATAAGCAGCCTTCCACCATATCTGTGTGCGGGGGTCATCCATGTGAAGAAAGCTGCTCTTCTTTATCATCGTTTTTTAACCCTCAGAAGCACTCTCTTGTGCTGCCTACAAAACTTGCAACTAGAGTTGGTAATAGAACTGGTAATACGGGCTGGGTCCGCGGGGCCAGCCCGCCAAAAATGGAGGGCTCTTGCCAACCCGTCAAGGTGCGGGCTACTCTAGCCCGCACCGTTTTCAGCCCGCTTTTTTTTTAATTTTTATTTTTTTATAATTTCTAATATATTATACAATATAATTGGAGGATTTTAACCCCAAATTTCATATTCACGTTTTCTCATTCATGTAATTGCATATGTAATACATACATAAAAGATCTACTTAATTAATTTGGATAAGAAAAATAGTCAAATTAATTATTTAGAAAAAAATATGTGTTAGTTTTTTTAAAATATCTTTTCAAATTATAAATTAATCCTCATATTATTTTATTATAACTTATTACTCAAGTTTAAAACTCCCAGTCCAATTTTAACATTACAAACTAAGCTCAAACCTATACAAATAATAATTTTTTTTTAAAAAAAAAGTTAGGCGGGCCGGCGGGCTAGCCTGCCAGCTCGCCAAAGTGCGGGCTACTTCAGCCCGACTGGTCCGTATCTGCACCGCCAGCCCGCATTCCCAGTTCTAGTTGGTAACGTGCTCTAACCTGTTCCGAGGTGGAACTCATTCGAGCCGGCCCTAGAAGAATCATTTTTTGGTGGACCTACATTTATCCAACTCTAACTTGCAAGGAAATGGGTTTACCGTTTACAGGTTGGATTGCCAATTTACATGTTTTTGTCTTAATTTTTTTTTACTTATATATATTTTAACTTTTTAAAATAAATTATAAATTTTTATAGACTAAATTTTCTTTATTTTTATATTTTAATGTGATTGTATAACTAAATTGATCTCAAAACTTAAAATATAAACATACAGTTCATTTTTAATTTGTATTTTATTAATATAAAAATGATTCAACTATAAGAAAAAAATAAAAAATGAATTTAGAATCAAAGTCCTTGACAAAATACTAAGTTATATTTAAATTGAGTGAAAATGATAAAAAATTTTTTATTAAAATTAAACTAGAAATTGTTAAAAAAAAAAACTAAAAGGAGGTGAGTGGGCTAGCTTGTTACTGTTATGGGGTCGTGAATTGGCAGTTTGCGGCTGAAAAAAAAAAAAAAGACAATTACAATCAAATTCTACAAAAGAGAAATAATTACTAAAAAGTCTTAATAACAACCTGAGCAGCCTGTAATAACAAATCTTACAGTAGGGAATGACAACTTTTAAGACTTGTTTTATAATTTTTTTTTAATGAGATTTAATTGTAATTCTCCCTTAAAAAAAATGACATCGAAAGAAGGTTAGGTCAAAAACCAAACCCGCTACTTTTGGAAGGTTGGGTCCGCATGCATGTTACCGCCTTTCCCTGCAATTATCTAAAGCATTTATAGAGCTATTGTGTACCTGCCAAAGAAAAAGGGAACCATGAATTAAATTTAAGCACGCGCTAGGATGTGCCACGAGGGAGTTAAATAAATGTAAATTTTTTTTAAAAAAGTGCAACCTTCAGAATAGCAGAGCGAGTGATAAGGTGATTTTCACGTGATTGTTTAATTTATCCCTATAAAATGGACACATCAGGCTTCTGTGGGCATCCCACAGAGTTGGAAGCATCATTATTCACTCCGAAAGAAAATGAGTTTGAAGCAAATGGAGAAGCCGAAGCGTCATGCAGTATGTGTGCCGTTTCCCACACAGGGACACATCAACCCCCTCATGCATCTCGCCAGAGCTCTTCATTCTCAGGGCTTCTACATCACCTTCGTCAACACTGAGTTCAACCACACTCGCTTAATTGCCTCTCAGGTATAATGCCTCTTCCTGTAATTCTCTGATGTCTCTTCTAACGTCCCAAGTTCTCATCAACAACAACAATAACAAGCCTTGTCTCACTAGGTGGGATCGGCTACATGAATCACACGACGTCATCGTGTTCTGTCAATAACTCAATCCTTAGATATGTTGTTGACTAGAAAGTCTCGTTCAATGACTTCATTAAACGTTTTTCTTGGTCTTCCTCTGCCTCTTTTTATAGGGTCCCAAGTTCTCATCAAAATAAATTTTTTGTTTTTAATTTTTTTGTTGTTTATTGGATTTTACATAACATTAGTAGCATTTTAATATGTTACGGGCATGAAATGATGCAGTTTTGAAATTTTTTACGATTTTTTTTTAGAAAACTCTAAAATTAAGAAGTTTGATTTATTCATGGTAAACAATTTAAAATTGCATCATTTCATATAAAGTTTGAATGACTTGGAGTTGAGTTTTGTTGGTGTAAAATTTGTGATGCAGGGAGCAGAGTTGGTGAAGGGGTTGGCAGATTTCAAGTTGGAGACGATAGCAGATGGGTTGGGTGAAGCGAAGCACGAGGACATTCCGGCACTGTGTGAGTCGCTGAGGAACAAGTGTTTGGAGCCACTGAAGGAGCTTCTGAGGAGGCTGAAGCAGGAAGAAGAAGAAGGACAAGTGCCACCTGTGAGCTGCGTGATAGCAGATGCAATCACCAGTTTTGCAGGAGATGCTGCCAAGGAGATGGGCATACCAGAGGTTCAGTTTTGGACTGGATCTTCTTGCGGCTTCTGGGGTTTTGTCCATTTTCATGAACTGGCCATTAGAGGCATCCTACCATTCAAAGGTACTCCCTCACGTTGCCTTTTCTAAGATACAAATACATAGATTAAAGACTACGTAGAAGAGGGAGAGAGAATATTAAGGAAGATGATTATGATATTTCAGAAAAGACATGTCATTTTCCTTATAACTAACTAACTTACCTAACTTTCTTAATCTAATCAAATTAGTTAGATAGGTTTTATATTAAAACAGGAAGAGTATATTGTTTTACTATTTTTTTTTTCACGGATAGATTGTCTTTAGCTTGAAAGTTCTTCTAATTGAGATGAATATTACCAAACTGACTTTTGCCTACCAACATTTATTTGGATTCCCACCGACATTTTTTTTTAGTTTTTACGGGAGAAGAGTTTAAATAATTGATCTTTTTTTTCTTTTTTGAGTGATGAAATAATCGATCGTTACTGACATTCTACCCCACGCTTATACTGGAGTCACTGACCTGCGGCACCCACACTTTTTGTTTGTGGGTGCCTCTAATTTTATTAAGTTTTTAGTATAATCATGAAATAAATGGAAAATACTAGAGTCAGATACAAAGGACGGCCTCTGAAATTTGGTACCCATTCAAATAAGACACACATTTTGTACTCCGGCCATTATACTTTCCTGTAACTTTTTGGCCCCTTAGAAGAGAGGTCCTACGTCTATTGGTCACGATGAGAAATTGACAATTTGAATAGAAGAGAGGTCCTCGGTGCGATCGCATCTGCATTATTTGAATACAATTTCAATAGTCAAATTTAAAATTTTTAATTTACTGATATTTTGAGATAAATTTTTTTTTGTTGAAAAAATGATAATTGACAAATTATCTTTGTTTTAAATTTGTATATGATAAAGTAGTATTTAACATCCTAATGCACATCCAGCATCCTAATTTTATTTATCATGCATCCAAAAGTTTTTTTTTTTTTAAAAAAAAAGCTTGCTACTTGACTCTTTTGTATGTGTCAAAATATTTTTTTTAAAAAAATAAAAGTAAAAAAATTAAATCTAAACGGTGCTTATGAAACCGCTTCCGATGATAATAAAAGCAAGGACATGTATACTTGACACCAAGTTACGTAACTGCAAGTTTAAATCTAAAAAACCTCGCACGTGTAACGTCCTATACATGAAGAGCTCCCATGATTAACCTATTTGCATTATATTGGTTGATGTTTTTAGATGAAAAATTTATCGCTGATGGAACCTTAGATATGACAATGGATTGGATTGATGGGATGAAAGACATGAGGATCAGAGACCTCCCAAGCTTCCTCAGAGTCACCAACTTAGAAGACATCATGTTTGAATTCCTGAGATATGAAGCACAAAACTGCCTGAAATCATCTTCGATCATCATCAACACATTCCAGGAACTAGAAAGGGATGTCCTCAATGCCATCATGGCCAAAAACCCTAATGTCTAGGCCATCGGCCCACTTCACTTGCTAGAAAAACACTTCACGAACAAGGAAAACTCGACGAAGCTATCATCATCGGCACCACCAAGCCTCTGGAAAAATGACTCCCAATGCATCCAATGGCTACATAAATGGCCACCAAACTCAGTGGTTTACGTGAACTATGGCAGCCTAACTATGATATCTGAACAACACTTGGAAGAGTTTGCCTGGGGGCTAGCAAACAGCAACCAACCATTTTTGTGGATTTTGAGGGCAAATCTGATAATGGGTGAATCAGCAATCTTGCCACAAGAGTTCCTAAATGAGGTAAAAGATAGAGGATACATAGCAAGCTGGTGCCCACAAAATGAAGTGCTAAGGCATGCTTCAGTTGGGGCATTTTTGACACATTGTGGGTGGAATTCTACAATAGAAAGCATAACTGAGGGTGTGCCATTGATATGTTGGCCTTTCTTCTCAGACCAACCCACAAATTGTAAGTATGCTTGCAAGGATTGGGGGATAGGGATGGAGATGAAGCAAGGTGTGAAGAGGGAGGAAGTTGCAGAGCTTGTTAAAGAGGTCATTGTGGGAGAGAAGGGGAAGAGAATGAGAGAAAGAAGCTTGAAGTGGAAGGAGAAAGCTATCAGGGCGGCTGATGTTGGAGGATCATCTTATAAGGATTTCACCAGATTCATGAAAGAGGTTCTTCATCATGATGAGTACTGATCAGACACTATATGTATGATAAACTAAGGACATGGAAAAATCTTGCAGCACTATTTTCCAATTATAATTAATAATAAGCGAGGGTCAAGATCTAATTAGGCTATGTGATGTACGTAATGTGCGGATCAAATCTCAACTTTTCACTTGTCCATGTGTTTGAGATTATTTCCCCAGCCCTGAGATAAGCGTGCAAGCATTATTCATATATTTGCGTGTGTCTGGTTACATATATTTTAAATTTTCCACTGTCAACCACCTTATTGTAATTGTGTCACATTGATTACACACACAATCACCCCAGCAACTAGTTTCTAACTATTTTTAACTGCTTTTATTGATATGTGAATTAGTTCCACGAATTTAATAATTGAAATCCCAATTTTTTAACTTCAACCATTTAAACCCCTGCTCCCCATAGGGGATTGGAGGTTGTAGGTATAGAACCCACAACTTCTTTCTTGAAGAGGAGGCGTGAAATGCCATTGAATCAAGGACTTATTGGCAATCCACTGACCTAATTATCATTATTGCATGGTGAATGGTGCTAGCTAATTGCTCTTTCATGCACTTGATTTGGATATACGTCGCAAGCTGCATCGCTTCATAAAAATAAGAGAGATGTTTTTATAATTTTAAATAGAATTAAATATGAATTGAAATACTTAATTGGGAATGTGCTAATAATTCAGTAACAACAACAATCGAAAGTGTGCATCAAACTAAAAGCCCGAGTGAAGGCAGGTGACTGGCATATGATGAATAACAATAATAATGAAGTTAATGTAAGAAAATGTCTGAAAGTGAGGAAGATCGATGGCAATTAATTGATGAGAAACGTTGTGAGAACTCAGAGGAAAATGGGTAGGAAAAGAGTTGCCATTCCGAAAATGAAGGGCAGGCCAGAGCTGGGATTACTAAGGCTTATGGCTCCATTTCCTGGAGGGCTTGTCAGTGATCCTCCTGTTAAACATCATTCACACAAAATAATTAACGTGAGAGAGCTAAAAAATCATCTTTTAAAAAATACTAATTAAGAATTACTCCTCTAGTCCTATTTACAGGGCATTAAGAGAAATTTTTGGTGTAAATGTACAATTTTATCCATAACTTATTATTGTGTTGAATTTTAAATGAGAGTTATTAAAGTTTAAGGTGATCTGTGTGAAACATGTTGGAAGTAACTTATAAATAGGATCAGAAGAACAAAGATGACGCGGAAAATAATAATTTTTTTGGTGAAAAATGCGAGTGTAACAAGATATACACACCGGGAGATAGCGCAGGAGAAGCAAGATTTGAAGGACTGGTGGGGGCTAGCGTACCACCTAATTCATTTTTAACGCAACAACAATATCAAGATGGCAAATCATTAAAGCATTTACATGAACAAATTACTGCAGATAGTATATCTATCTTTTATATGATTGATCAGCAAAAGAGGTATAGGACTTAAATAAGTACCTGGTGTTGGCGATGGAGTGCTAGATGGAGCCAAAGACACTGGGACTCCCACAGCTGTTACGTACAATAATGTCAAATGTCAAATATCCTTTTTAGTGCCATTTAATTTACATCACTAAACTGCTAAGGAGAGGAACTATAAAATTATATGTACGATATAATATTTTGAGAACAAGCAGTTGAAAAAGATCAGATGGCTGGGGATGGAACATTAGCTCCATAGGAAAGGTGGACGTGGTTTTGGTGGATGATGAACAGTAAATATAGCAATGGTAACTGTGTGGGCTATATATTTTACTTTTGTTTGGTAGTTTGGAATATAAAAGCGTCTCAACAACAACATTGAATGTGGCATGTGTCAGGTGGGTGGGAGAGTTAAATCTGAAACCAATTGATACAAAACAGGAGGGAGAAAGCCGTAATTGAGTTACCTGAGCAGGTGGAAACAGGAGGAGTAGAAACTCCACAAAGAGAGGGAAGGCGGAGAGCCTTGTTGAGATTAAGCTTGATGCCGGCGAAGTCAGGCTTCGCCAGCAATTGGCACAGACAAATAGGGTTGCTATCCACAAGCCCTGCCAGCTCTCCGCAGCACGCTTTCTGTGGCTTCTTCTGTTTGCTTCCTTCTTCCACAAATGTTAGGCAATCCGACATGTTCATCAGCGCCGTCATGCATCCCCCGCCTCCCGCCGCTGGTCCGGGCCCCGCCACCGCCCCCACTGTCATAATTTATTAACCATGTTGGAATATTGGTTATTAGCTCTAATCCTCGCATAAAGAGTCGTTCAATTCATGTATAGGTGTGCAGCGAGGTTGGCTCCTCATCAAGAGGGAGGTTAACACAGTTCCCGCCTCATATATACTGCCTCTTGTTCTTAGTATAATACTGTATAATATAAGAGCTAGTCTGACATTCAATTTGATTTTAAATATAAAATCCCAATCTATTTTATTTTTTATATTTATTTATTTTTTTTATAATAGTTTTTGTATTAGTTGCACAGGTTTTATTTAATGGTAGTTCTAACTAATATATATTATTAGCAAAAAAATATTTTAAAAAAGATAATACTTATTTATTATAAATAATTAACTTAAATAATTTTTTTAATCTATCTTCACCTATAGGCGGAGGTAGTATACATGAGGAGTTTAGGGTAAATTTAAACACTCAGTCATCAATAATCAACTTTTCAATGAAATTAAAGGGAAGAAACTTGCCTTGAACAGAAATGTCAAAGGAGGTGTATAGGACTTACTTGGGGATAATGAAGGATTTGCATTGCTGCTAGAAGGAGGCAAAGCAGACACCGGTACTCCCACAGCTGAAATGTCAAATATTCTTAATTACTGCCATTTCATTGATTAATTATATCACGCAACTTTTACATGAAAATTCAAGAACAAATTATATCATTCATAACTGGTATATATACGTCGTCGTTTGTTAATTGGGAGAATTACAATCAAGTTTCATAGAAAAAAATAATTACTAAAAAAATTCTAATAACAATCTCAACAGCCTATAATAATAATTCTTATAATGAGAATGACAATCTTTAAAAATTATTTTTTAATTATTTTTTTTACTTAGAACCTTGTTATAATTCTTCCCCTTAATTTTGGGTTGTTATATCTCATCTCAATATGAGGGAAATGCCGTGAATAAAGAAAGACCAAGTGTACGTGCTTTCTAGATACCGCCACACTGACAAGAGACTTTATTGGATCTCTCCACCTCTCTCACCTTTAGATCATTCAAGACGTACGGGGATGATGTTACATTTGTAGCTTATGTATACAGACAGGCTGTTGGTTGCTAATTAATGGTCCAGTGTGACATCATCCACCCCTTAAAAGAGTTACAGGCAAATATGAGAAGAGGTGAGTCCCATCCCCATGACATCACTATTTCATTTCTACTTCTCCCTAACTTTATATATATATATATCCTTAAAGAGTATGATATGGTCAAATGTAAAGCACCTCCAATGTGTTAAAATTTAATATTTTTTAATTTCACTCCTATTCAATATAAATTAAGAAAATAACAGTCTACATGACAACAAATGAGAAAACAAATTAATAAGTTGATATATGACAAATTTAATAAGATAACTTATATTAAAAATAAAAGAAATACTTTTCTGCCCCGTAAATGGGGGCTGGAGAATGTATTATAAATTAAAATCGAGTGAAGGGGCAAAGGCGGTGGACGGTGGTAGTTCTTCGTCCTTATACCACTAACAACACAACATTTAATGCTTTCAAGTGCAGGTAGGTGTGTCTACCTCTCTTACACAACTGTATATGTAGCATCTATTAATCACCAACGTAACATTGTTCATATTTTTAATTTAATTTTTACCCTTCAATGCTCAATTTACACATAGTATATCATTTCCATGTTTTCTTCCAAACTAAGTGCTTTAGATCTTATCAGAAGCAACAAAACCGGAATCCTTTGATATATCCCAGTGATTATAGAAGTGAATTTTCAATTAACTTGTATAATTCTTTTTCTTAATCTGATGATGATGATGAGATGAAAGGGCGAAAATGATCAAACATATATGAAGGGGAAAGTGAAGTAGTGGAAGATATGAATTATTAAAAGCAGAAAAATGAAAGGGATATATATGAAGTTACCGGAGCAGGTAGAAACCGGCGGAGTAGAGACGCCGCAAACGGAAGGAAGTCGGAGAGCCTTGTTGAGATCGAGCTTGACACCGGCGAAGTCAGGCTTTGCCAGCAACTGACACAGACAAATAGGGTTGCTGTCCACAAGCCCTGCCAGCTCTCCACAACATGCTTTCTCTGGTTTCTTCTGCTTGCTTCCTTCTTCCACATATGTTAGGCAGTCCGACATGTTCGTCAGCGCCGTGAAGCAATCATTTCCTCCCGCCGGCCCCGGAGCTGCCACCGGCGACTGCGCCCCCACGCCACATGCAAGTATGCATAGCACTAAAACGGTGGCTGCGCTGGCTGCCATCCTCCGTCCGGTGGTGGCCATTTCTGAGTGTGTGTGAGATTTAATTTGTGACTCTGCAAAGCCGCAAAGCTTGCTATTTATATCGCCTTCTCGAGGCAGATATGTAGCCTTTCAATAAAGGAATGGGAGTATACAGTAACAGTAGTGCCTATTAATTATTTTATGGTATTTTGTTTTATGACATCTAAATTATTGCGTGCTGTTTTTTTTTTTCCCCATTTGAGTAAATAAATTGTATTGTATAATGCCAGAATGCCTCTTTAATTTGGCCCAACAAAAAAAGTATAATACCTCTTTATTTATTTTTTTTTTTGGTTGGGTGAGAGTGATGGAGTAGTTTCCGTGACGAGAAGAGACAGATGATTCTCAAGATAGGGAGAGCTAAACGCTATCACACACTGATGTCATTTTATTGTATTTTTGTAGTAAAATGAGAGGAGTCGTATCGGTTTGGGGATGGGATGAGTTTTGTGAATATCAAAACCACCGCAAAACACAAAGGTTGTTATTTATTTTGGCCTCCTCAACGCATAAATGATGCAGCTAAATATAAACTCATTTGGTTTTATTATAAGTCACTTCTAACATGTTTCATACAAACTAAGAAAAACCATTAATTTTATTAACTCTTTTTTAAAATTCAACAACTTAAAAATTTTTATCTATATTTAATATGTATTATACCTCATATAAATAAAGTCAACACAATAGTAAATGAAGGGTAAAATTATATATCTATATAAAAAATTTCTCTCAATGTCTTATAAACAGGACCAGAAGAATAAATTGGAGGAGAAGTAAATGCTTTATTGTATATTCGGTTTTATATACATATATAGCTGATCGCCTGTGGTTGGATATGGTTTGTTCTTATATTATTGGAATATATCGTTTGATAATATATGGAGTAATATATAATTATTCGTATTTTTTTAAATTTAATTACATAAATTATATAATGTCACTTAATTTTCTTTTCTGAAGTTGTACTGAATTACAGATTTTTTTTAATGTTTTCAAGATGTGAATAAACACCAGCTAAAATAAAAATGTTATTATGCATAGGAGTACATATATGCTATGTAATCTTATAAGTGCAGTAATTATTATTATAATAATACATACGGTGCTCTGCATATTTTCAAAGGACAGGGGTGCTTCTAAATTTCGGTATAGATTACATGAATTTAATAAATGCAACCGCAACCGAACTCCTTTTAGCTAGGCCGCCAAAAGTTCCGTAGCTAACTATTCCTCTCTATTTTTCTCATTTTCAGTTTGTGGTTTCACATGTTTATTTTCTCATATTCACACTTCTATTTTTTTCCCCCATGCATTAAATAGAATTTAATCAATACTAGCACCTTTCTCGGCCTTTTAGCTAAAATCAGTGCAAAATTAAGAAGGAAGCAACATTAATTTAAACCCTCCCCCCTCCCCTCCCCTCCCGGGGGGGAAGCTGAAAGGTTAAAAAGAAGTCATTGGTAATTTGGAAGTAACATTAACTTCAAAACCCCACAAAAAATTAATTAAGTGATTGTTCTGCTTAGCAACACTCCATCTTTTCTTTCTTTTCTTTTTTTTTCCTGAACGGCACTGGGAGAGACCTCATTTTTTTTTAACCTCAAGGCCTTTTAATTCTTCAAAGGCTTTGGTTTTCATATTCCGCTTCTCTAAATATGACGTAGACTTTATAGCCCAACTTGACCTGCTTACCCTATCTATTGCGCTTTGGTGGGAGGGTCTGTTAATTTTGAGCTAATAACTGCGCTTTCTCATGAGAATTTATCATGATCATCTCTCAACTTAACTCATTTGGTAAATTAATTAGAAGTGTTGTTGAGCTAGAGAAGGAGAGAAAATCACTTGAAAGCAATACTTTAATCTTATATATAAGTCATTTATATTTCATTCTCGTATATCAAAAAATACATTAAATTGATGAAATTTTTTACATTTGATCTAATTAAAGAAAGCGTATTAAAAAACATGTTGTTTTCACCTAGCTATTTCCTTTATTGTATTCAATAAGAGTAAAATTTAAAAAATGTGGTTAATTATCCCACAAATGACTTATATTTAGGATTATATTTTTTTCTTAAAGTAATTTACATATAGGATGATAGTGGTGCGCACTATGAATGATGAATTTTTTAGCATATTTCTAGAATTGAGTGATGCTAAACAATGGAGGTATTCCGGATTTCTTATGTTACATTTTTGTATGTAATGATTAATATAATGGCGAGTGAAGTGGAGGCATCAGAATTTAAGTTCTGTTGTTTGATGGCTAAGTTACCTGTCTTGACTTCCATCATGTTGATCAAGTTGATGGATCGCTTAAGAAGAGCAAGGAAAACAACTTAGGATGAAGACGACGATGATGATGAATGCCACAATGTCATAAATGAAGCCAGCGATATGCTAACATGATCTCCACAAGTTTTGGCAAATGAGTTTGGTGGGAATGAGTGCAAAAATGTGTGAATAAAATTATTTAGATAGCACATTGGTGAAAATGTGCATTGAATCCAAACGAATTTGAGCGTTGGAGGTTGATGCCCGAAGAAGAGAAAGCATTTAATGGAGAAACTAATTGATTGATGCGTAGGTTCAACTGTACTTTGTGCTCATGTTATTCACGTATTCACTTTTTGTTCGAATAATTATTCTTCTCTCAAGTCAAAATTCTACAAACTCATATTCGTCTTATCCTATTTATAAAGTACTTTCAATATATTTCATATAGATAAAAAAACCTTAAACTGTATTAGTTCTTTATTAAAACATAACAACTTTTCAACTTTACCCCTATTTAATATGTACACCTTTAAAAAAAATAACTATCTATACTATAATAAATAAAGGACAATATGATATATTCATGGTAAAAATTTAATGATGTGACTTATAGATAGGACAAAAAAAATAATGAATTGATTTATAAATAGGATAAAAAAATTTTCTCTCTCTGCCTTATAAATAGGATTAGAAGAGTATTTAGAGTTGAATTATTGACCAAAATCATGTAAGGTACAAGATCCCACTTCTGGACATGTAAGTCCACAAAATAAGGTAAATGTATGCCTTGCATCCTCTTTCTCACTAATTTCACCATAACATGCTTTAGAAGACGCAGCTATAGCTTCCCTGCAAGCAAAATTATAGTGATACCTCAGACTCACTTAACAAGAGCATCTTGAACTGTTAGACATCTGCAACCGAATTTTCTGAATCTAAATGACAAGGAAGATGAGCAGCCCACTAATATGATCATTCTGTCTCAAGATTCAACTCTGCTCTTCCTCTTCTCAACCAAAGCACCTCCCCTTCACGTCCACCGTCAGTCTTCTTCCTTTTTTGTCGGAACTCAAATGGTCAGGACTTTCATCAGCCACCGTCGAGGGCGAGGGCTCATAGCCAAAGAACCCCAGGTGGCAGTCCCACCCACCTTTCCAGCTGATCCAATGCGATACTGAATTGGAAGGCATTAGGATATTTCATACTTTTAATTATGTTAACAATGACTTTTTTTGTCATGTCGGTTGACTCAGTATGAATTGTGAAGGATAAAAAGATCCAAGACTGAGTCAAAGGAAAATCTAAAATATACTCATATTTAGAAGATTGAGTTATAAATAAATTTAAATTATAAGGACTAAAAAATTAATTTTTCAAAAAAAAAAATGATAACATATCTCCCATCTTCTATCTGAAGATATATTATTTTTGACCGGCAATATATTATGGGATGGAAAAAATTTATCAGTAGTTGCGGCATCTCATTAAATGTTAAGTGTGATTGTGAAAGAGTAATATAAATATTTGACATAATAATTATAAATAACTAATTGAAGTAACTTTTGTAAAATGATGAATTAGTTGTTTAAAATAGCAGAGAGTAGCATCAATCCATATGATTTTATTAGAGTCAGATAATGGTATCAGTCGGAATCTTGGAAACAAAACAATCCACTGCCAGCATTTAAAAATGCGAAGAATTATGGGACAAATGGTGGGCAGTTCTTTCTCAATGAAACAAACTATGCAAATCTATAATATCAGCAAGGACGCCTGCTGCAGTAGTGTCATTGCCTGCTCCAGCACCCTGAATAACCAGTGGTTGCTCCTTGTAGCATCGAGTGCTTATTTCCAACTGCAATTTGCATTTAGAAAAAAGCAGCCAAAAAAAAAAAGGCTCAATGAACCGACCACGGCAGCATAAAAAACGGGAAATTACATGAAAGTTTGACAGAGCAAAACTTTTTTGGAAAATACTCCTCCAGTTTAAAACCTATTTAACTAATTTGATTATATTAAGAAAGTCAGGTAAGTTAGTTAATTATAAGAAATATGACATGTTTTTCCTAAAATACCATAATCATTTTTCTTAATATCCTTCTTTTTTTACTTATTTGATTATGGTTGATGGAGTATCCATAAGAGTAATTTAGAAAAAATTGATAAATATGAGAAATAAGTCTTATATTTAGAATCAAAATTAACTTAACAATTAGGTCCCATATTAAGAACCGGAGGAGTATACGAAGGTTGGTATCTTTGAATTACTTGTTTGCACGCAGCTCATTTCCAACGGTTGAGTTTGAATGACGCATATGAAAGTGTGAGCATATTTAATTTGGAATTCCAAATTTGAGATATAACCCTTCTTTCTCATTCCTGCTAGCACTTTAAGGTGAGCATAATCTGCTAGCAGCAAGAAAGCGACAACAGGTAACTAAAACAATAAAAGAGGCTTACTATATTGTCACTTCCTCTCAGTCTTCCGAGAGCAGAATTCTTCGGAATCTCAAGTATGCCAACTTCACACCTATACAGAAAAAGTCCGCACTAACTAAAATTAGAGAAAACAAAGATATTTTCGAGGATATTCTCAATTTACCACTGCTTGGTCCAATACACAAGTACGGAGGAAAAAAAGGAGAGGGTAAAAATAACAAAGGAAAATAACCTGGGTCCCTCAATCACACACACATAGCGCAATACTTTCTCATTAGCAGCTGCCTTCATTACTCTCTCTTGCATATATCCATCCACACGAGATATGCCATGGTCCATGAAATCTTCAATACTCATCACATCGGGTCCCAATTCTTTAGGATACAAGCTCTCAATCTGCATAAAAAGTTAAATAAAGAGCCTCTTTTGGCATATCAGAAGGGATTGAACCTAGACTTTTACCTATACCTCATACCACCCTTACCACTTGACTTATAGCCTCAGGTGGTTAATAGAAATTAAGTTATTATACAAGAATAAAGGGACAAACAACTTGTAAACAAATGTGAACATAAATAGACTGATAAAGATGATGATAATGAAAGGGGAGGAGAAAGTAAAATACGACCATTATCATACCAACCTTAATGTCATCAAGATTAATCTGCTTGCCAAGAATTCTAGCAAGAATTAAAGCCTGTTTCGATATTTACCCCAGAAAGACAAAAGAATCAGTATGACCTAAAAGTGTATATAATTCACTAATATTAATACACGATCTCATAAATTTAACATATTACAAACAAGAGGTTCAAAACTTTTATTTTTCCTGCAAAAGAAATCAGAAATAAAGAGGAAAAAGCTTACATGCAATTTCTTATATCATTGCAGTTAGGTTTCCCAAACTAAACATAGCAATTCTGTTATTTCCCAATAACAATATGAAAATGCATGTATTTTTTAGAACAAGTATATGACTCTCTAATTAAACTATACATTTGTCTTGTTTTGATTGAAACATTCATTTATGTGTTTATTCAGAAACCTGATAACAAAGATATAAGAAACTGCATCTAAGTCTGACCCATAGATAAAACAAAAGGCGAGCATCAAGCATGTTTCTGCTTCAATGCAATAGCCACAATCAAAACCCATTAGATGAATAAACAGTTTCACGTTGACTGTGAGACATTCTAGGCTATTACAGAGAAGAAGAAAAAAGAATACAACGAAAAAAAACCAATGACGTTGAAGATTGAACCTTTCTAGCAACATCCATTCCAGATAGATCATCACGAGGATCTGCAACAAATTGTTATATGTGATTAACAATCATACTATGAGACACTTATAAGTAAATCGTCAAGTGTACTCCAAGTGAAGGTATGAGAATGAGAGCAAGTGAATCTAAATGAAAGAATCAATTTACTAATGCTGATATGCTCATTCAATTTGAATATATTAGACACTTCTATTATTAAAAAAAAAAAAAAGCATGAAGCAAAACAACCATGTCAAACATATTATATAATATGATTATTTAAAATTATTTCTATAGTCTCATTGAATGACATTTCCATAATAGCCATAGGTGAATTGATAGTTACCATATCATCATTGAAACAAAATACTGAGTATAGTATGATAATTAACAAATCTATATGTGTACATGTACTATAAAATCAATAAGAAGCCAAATTATTTATAACTCATGAGCAGTGAGGCTCACCTTAGACTTCATGCAAAGCATAAACCTATAATATAATCACAAAATAAGATGATTAAAGTGTGGTAAAGGTTTGGATTGAGTAGTATGAAATAAGGTATTTATTTGTCCGCAAAACTAGTTTTAGCAAGAGGATATTTCCTTTGAGAAAAGGTACATTGAACTTCCGAGAATAAATTTTATTATTGATCATAGCACCAAAAACCAATATGTGCTAAAGTAGTAATGTTCCTGGAGCAGCTTAAAACAACAGCTCAAAGTTGAACGTAACTTTCTCTCTACCTGGTTCAGTGTAACCTAGAGCTTTAGCATCTCTAACAACTTTGCTCAATGGCTTCCCATCTTCAACCTCACTCATCACATACCCCAATGTGCCTAAACAGAACATAATAATTACAAACAATTACATAAACAACAAAAATATTTAGGTCATGTAACAGAAATTCAACAGCAACATAATTAATTACAGCACATAATGAAATGCATCGTACAATGAAATTAATAAGGGTCATGGAAAGGGTATAATACCACTTAAACTCCCAACAATGCGATATATAGTATCTCCAGAAGAGATAATGCGATTAAGGGACACTATTACAGGGAGTCCAGCACCAACCTTTAAATGAAATGGAGCTAGATTAGTATAATCCAGCTGTATAATGAATTCTTTTGACTATTTAGAGAATAAAGTTGAGAAATCAGCAAGTAATTGAAATATAATGAAGCATCATTCTGGTAGAGAGTTGCGGACAAAAGTCGATAAAGACATTGAATTAAATTTAAGAATAATAACTAAAACAAAGTACTAACATCTAATCTCATTCTGATTAATATACATCTAGACGTAGTGATTAACATCTTCCTTTCTGACCAAAAATAAATAAATAAATAAAGTTAAAAATCCATTCTTACATTACAAAAATGATTTTAAAGCACAAAAGTTCTCTTCCTTCAGTCTTGGTATTTTACATTTTATCCATATATTCATTGGGGTGTCCTCTTTCTCCTTTATTATTCAGAAAGGAAGACAGGAGGAGAACAAGTTCAACTTAATGGCAGCAGGTTATTATTTATTTCTCAGATGAGTTAGAACCAGATTGTATATCCTGATGTCCCCCACCCTACTCCCAACAAAATAGAAGAAGAAGATAAAGAAACCAACCTTTTTTTTTCTTTTTTTTTAAAGGGGCCTTCAACTTTAGATATTTTAGTACAGTAGTAATTTAGCGTTAATCTTACCCTTTCAGAAGACCATTTTATTGCAGGTTTGGGAGTCATACAAGAAACCACAACTTATCAAACTACTTCAGAGAATACGTGATCAAAGTTAGGAAGCAAAAGAATAAACATATAAAAAACTTCTAGCAACAAATTTGCAGATTATATCTCCTCGTTAAACTCTCAAATATCACTTCTTCAAAACACCGATAGTCTCAAGTTAACCATGGCAGTGTAAAGCATTTTACAATGCTACTGCACATATTGTCAATGAAATGGAGGTAAAATATATATATATATATATATTACTTACAGTTGATTCATGCCGAATTCGATGTGGGTACGCAAAAAGCTTTTCAAAATCCTCCTATTCCACATAGGAATCATTGTTAGACAGGAAATACACAAGTTCTGAAACACCCCCCCCCCGGGCGGGCCGGGGGGGGGGCTAAGCTTATGAGAACTTAAGTTATAAGCTTTCACTTGACCAAATAAAAATGACCAAATCCTTTATATAATTTTGTATACTGGTGTGATAGATTTTGCAAAGATGGCAACAAAAAATTAGCAGGATACATAGGTTTTATTGACTTCTTGCATGTAAAGAAAGATTGTATATCTCCATATTAACTTATAATTAAGAGCTTTTAAAAGTATATTACCATTGTAGACGTAAGAGGTTTTTTGTTTGCCAGAACTGCACAACAACCCATATGAACGACTTCTTTTAGCACAACAACAGTGTCAGAACTGGCAGAGCAATCTACACAGATCAGACCTACATCAAAAGATTCAAAAGCATCCTAATTAGTGACTAAGAGCGTGCGTATACTCTTATTTTGATATATCTTTACATTAAATCATTGCAAGATATGACATATTTAACACCTGTTGATTTACCAAGTTGAGAGGCAATCTCCAAAATTTTTCCTCGTGATTCTAAATGCCCATACACCTGGCATTTATCTTTAAATATGAATCAGTAAATAAACATAAAAAAAAAATATAAATCTAATTACAAATCACCATGATGCCTACCAAAATCACCAAGTATTGATAGAGAGGAACCATCTTGCTTGACTTGACAAGCTTTCGATAAGAAGCTGTCATCCAAATCCTTATTCAACAAATCCGGGGTGACAACCAAACACTGACTATCACAAATTCCCACAACTCTCAAGTAGAGTCCCTGCTACAACAGGTAATATGTCAAATAAAATATAAAAACAGGATATTCTTAACTTAAGCAACCCACATGACTGTCTACCAATTATACCACTGAGAACAAGCACATATGAAACAAAAGCAAATACCTTACGAGAGTGAAGAGAACGGGTGGTGATAATGTGTTGGAGCAGGTGACGTCCAACACCTCCACAACCCATCAGTATCAGAGGAATATTCTTCATTTGTGATTGCTTTTTGTGCATTCAGCTATCCCAAAGTTTGCCAACGTTGGTAGAGATAGGTACAGTAAGGATACTGAAGATGAATAAAGAAATTCAGAAGTGTCCAGAGGAACAGAAATATCCGCCCTTCGATCTTATGAACACAAGAGATCTACCAACACCATTCCAGCCACTTAAGATGTGGCTAAATCGGGACGGTTGGCGGCTGAACAGCACAAATGAAAGCTGAAAACCATAATTTGAAAGTTTCATTTCAGTGCGTTAACTCCCTGGCAATGGAAGTAGATAGAAAGAATGGAGGGGAAGAAGCCATCATCGCGAGAAGGATTAAGTTAAATCTGGCTAGTTTGAAACAAAATTTCAGTCTCTCTCTCAACTTTCTTCTTAGTTTACATTAACATGGAGTACGAGAATATGGTTATTTATTAATTGACAGGAAAATATAGTGAAAAGATCCACTGTAAAAAGGTCCAAAGGTTCTGAACTCTCTGCTGTTTAGAAGCCATAATAGAAGTAAAAACTGAAGACAACCGTGCCCGAAAAGATCGCCTTTGTTGAACTGAAAAACCCAAAGCGACTGCTCAAGCACAAGCATCTCATCACTTTCACCAGGTTGGCCTCCAAATAACCAACAACTGTATCGCTTCATTATTGCTACTAAACAATAAGAAATAACTAAAAAAAAAAAACTTAATAAATGCCTTTTATTCAGCATACCATGCATTAGTGCAGTAGGAAAAGGATCAACTGATCAAGTTATGTGTTTTCAGAACAACTCTGAAATTTATTATTTAAACAATTTACAGTACTTCAATAAGGAAAAACAATGGAGAAAGTCAGATGCAAAGAGCAATATCACTAACAGAGAAGGGGGAAATTGGAAGCACATTAGAAGGAACAGGGAAGAGACTTCACCTCTGTCAAATGACGGAACGACGGAGGCAGCTGACGACAACACAGCCGGTGGAGGCACGAAAAGAATTACAATCCCTGCGAAAATTGGAGGGTAATAAGATCTTCACCGTTCAGCTTCCAACTGTCCAGATTAAGCCACGTGCTAGCTTAATTGTTAAATTAAAAAGGATTAATAAATAAGTTTCAAATGAGAACTTAATTATTTATATATGTAAATATCAGAAGATGACATGTAAATTAGAAATAGTTAAATTCATTATTCGAATCTTGTTTGCGATTCTCCTTGAAACCATTATATTCTATTAAATAAATTTCACAGAAAAATATTTAAACCAAACATCTCTTTTTTTTTTGGGTAAAAGCAGCAAATGTACTGAACAATAAAGAAAAAACAACCTGTTGGCTGTTTGCAGTGTTTGACATGACCATGGCGCGATGCTATATTTATTGTTTAGTTAGAAAACGACTAAAAATAATATAAAATTTATTTTATGGTGTAAATTACCCAACAAAATAAGTCACAATCCTAAAGTAATGAGAAGAAATAAAAAAGCAGTGTTTGTAGAAGTGCAAAAAGTTATTATAGACTTGTTTGAAATGGTGATTGAAATTTTTAAAGGCTGTGTTTCAATCATAATTTACAATATATGAAATAAACATGTAAGAATAATTTTATCTCAAGTTATATGAATATGTGGTCACATTTGGTCTACTCGGAAGCAAGTGTATATACCTAATTTCATTGGCATTGATCATTACATGGTGTGGATATTGTGTAATATGTGAACACAAGCACCTGCCTGTGGCCGAGTTTAAAATTAACAATCCGACCACCAAGTATTTGAATCAACTGGCAAGAAAGTTGTTCCCATGTAACTTGAAGTTTCAAATTTAAGCCTTGAAAATGCAGCAGTGTTAAACCTCAGTAGTAGAAATGCCACCCGAAAGGGTCTCACATTTCTCAATCCGGATTAGTTTAGGCCATGTTAAGGTGCTCTTAGCTGGAAATAGGCAGGTGCTAGGATACCAGGGCTTGCCCGAAAAAATCAAGCATAAAAATGTGAATACAAAGAAAGTAGTTGATGAGTAGAGATTTGAAATTCATGGCTTCTTGCAGCTTGCAACGTTGTACTTGAAGAGCAAAATTCTGTTTTTGTCGGTGCAGATTAAGGTAATTCACTTCTCTAGCCGTTGCATTACAAATCTAAGGCTAAAAATTTTTGCCCCTGTAAAATATATGTGGTGTATAAAAAACCACAAAGTGCTCTTGAGAGAAAAGGTAAAATCATGATAAGATCAAAGGATAATTCGTTTGTCTCATGAGTGGAAATCCAACAGGAAACCCAACCACAAATATGCCGTGATTAGCATTAAAGTCAAATTTGAGACCAATCCGAGAATCAGACCAAACAGTTTGGGAAACAAGCAAAAGAAGAGAGGAAAAGATGTTATAGAGATTCATCTTCAAAATCACAAAAGGGGAGAGCTGTGTTTGTTGTAAGTATAATATCTCAATTTTTTTTGTGCTCATACTTTTTTTTTTTTTACCAATTTATCTTTGTTGCTTGCACATGTTAGGAGAGTTTTTGTATCAAATGATAGTTTCAATACAAATAATTTAAAAGGACATTTTAGATTAACAAATACATATTTTTGATAAATAATTAATTTAATTAATTTTTTAATCTATCTAAATTCATTAAGTAGATTTTATATTAAAGATAGGAATAGTATGTTTTTAGCCGCCATCTTTATTCCATGCTCCCTACTCAAAGTGTCCATCAAGTTAATGTCCAAATGAAAATTATGCAAAATTTGTCATTAATAATTTTGGAAACATCACAAAATATATTAACTTCATCAATAAAAGAATGAAGTAATCATCTCGATTTATTGAGTGAGTCTTAACTTTAAATGCTCTCAACTCAACAGAAATTAATTTCAAGTTCAAAATGACTTGAAAATATCCTAAATCACAAAAAAAAGAAAAAGAAGTGAAGTAGTCACAAAACATGAAACAAATTATTTGCATAAATCAAGAAAAAAATAAATTTGAAGTTTTTAAAAACTTAAAATTTTTGTTCTTGCAATTTTTTTTACTTGATGTTCCTTTTTTAATTAGAGGGACATGCTTTAATAGTTTGAGATTGAGACTAGAATTGAACCCGCAACCTACATTTGTAGTAAAATTTTCTTGCCACTTTTAGTCTTACATTCCGTACTAATGAACTAAATAACTAATTATTAATATATTAAAATTCCAAAAGTTGAAAATTCAAAAATTAAAAAGAAACTGGAGTTTTACAATGAAGCGTGAAAAGAAGACATGACGCACTTTGTGTTAAGGAGCCCACAGCCTTAGGTTATGCACTTGAGAGATCCCACCACAAAACCCACAAGATAAGCCAAGATCCGATTTTGATATATGTGTGAGCGGTTCGGCATAACTCTACTCTAACCGTCCGATTCCGATCGAACGGTGTATACCTCGCGTGCGCACTTATGTCATATCGAATCTACATGACGCGCACTCACACACACACACTCTCTCTTTCTCTCTCTCCGGCCTCCTCTCTCTCCTCTGCCTCGACTCGGCAATCGCCCGGAGTGACCGAAACCCTAACCACCTCCCTGAGCACCGTCGTTTTGCACCGAGTTTCACAGTTAGCGTTCGTTCCATTAGGTTCTGCTAGGCTTCCCGTGGATTGAACTTTCTCGGGGTTTCTCTACTCTGGAATTGCAAGACATTAAAAATTGATCTTCGTCGTTGGCTTGATGTGGATGTGGATTTTGAGTCACACTTAGCATTTATTGTGGTAAGTTGGCGTTTCCAATTTTACTTATTGTTCCTTTTATGCAGTATTTTTTGGTGAATGAGTTTCTGTAACATTTACTCTATCCCGGGTTGACTTTATGGCATAATTATTTTTTTTATGTTTACGGGTATTTAGTATGTATGCAGAGCCTTTTTTTTCTCATTTTTATTTTATTTTTCCTATTTACTGAATGTTGTTCCATTAGTCGTCCAGATATCTAAGTAAACGGAATCGTGATGGATATTTGTCATAGCTTATTCAAAATTATGATCATTAAGACCGTTAGTTGCAGCTATGATGTTTATATTATACTTTTCCACTGAAGCCTAGGTCAATTCCCATAGTTTATATGCATATCAGATGCACGCTTCCCTGCGTGCCTCTTTCTTCCTATGTGAGTTAGTTTTAAATTGGTAATGTCTAATTAGAAATAACAATTTGGTATTACTATGTGGAGGCTTGATTTGGTCATTTTTTAGCTGGACAGGTACTGTTTAGGTACTTTTCATTTTTCTCGTTTAGTTACATTTCATCACTGAAAACATGCATGGTGAACATAATTGCACGCATGCTGGGAAAGATAATGTTCTTTCTGTGTAAAACATCTGTGCAGTACTTTAGGGTATTTTTTCCCCCCTTTAAACTGACTGTTTAATCATGACTTCATTGGGAACACAGGCAACATAGTCAGCACAGACTTATAATTTGTGGGGGATAAAGCATGCAGTTCATTGCTGAGTACATTTACGCATGAACTAGGCGCTACATAACTTATTAGTAGAAACCGTTTCAAATGGATGTTCAAGTAATAAATGTAGAAGAAGGGACTGGTCACCGAGCTATGACTGATGATGGGGATGCTGAACCTAGTGAAGGCGAAGTTAATAATGCTGAAAACTCAGGATCTCATGTTGAGGATGGAATTTCTGAGCCATTTGTTGGTATGGAGTTTGATTCTGAAGACGCTGTGAGGACTTTCTACAATGAGTATGCCAAAAGGGTGGGTTTCACCACTAAAGTTGGTCAGCATGGCCGTTCTAAAGTTGATGGGACAATCATGTATCGGGAGTATGTCTGTGGCAAGGAAGGCTTAAAAAGAAGGTTAGGTGACAGTTGTGATGCAATGATTAAAGTAGAGTTAAAAGGTCAAAATAAATGGGTCATAACAAAATTTGTGAAGGAGCATAGCCATTCCATGGGGAATCCCAGTAAGGTGCATCACCTTCGGCCACGTAAGCATTTTTCTAGTGTTGGAAAGACCATGCCTGAAACTTACCAAGGAGTGGGACTTGTTCCAAGTGGTGTCATGTATGTGTCCATGGATGGCAATCGTGTTTCTAGTGAGAATATTCGTGAAGCTAAGAACACTCCTCTTGAACCAAGTCATGCAGCAAGGAATTCTGCAATGATGAATAATACTGGTAGGCCTCCTATTCGGAGGAGGACATTAGGGAGAGATGCTCAGAACCTGCTGGAGTATTTTAAGAAAATGCAGGCTGAGAATCCTGGTTTCTTCTATGCTATACAACTTGATGAAGAAAATCATATGTCGAATGTATTTTGGGCGGATGCAAGATCAAGGATGGCGTACAGTTATTTTGGTGATGCAGTGACGCTGGACACAACATACAAAGTGAATCAATACAGAGTTCCTTTTGTCCCATTTACTGGGGTGAACCATCATGGTCAAACAATTTTGTTTGGTTGCGCACTTCTTTTGGATGATTCTGAGGCTTCTTTCTTATGGCTCTTTAAGACATTTTTGACAGCAATGAATGATCGCCAACCTGTCTCTATAATTACAGATCAAAACAAAGCCACCCAGACAGCAGTTTCTCAAGTTTTTCCTCAAGCACGCCACTGTATAAGTAAGTGGCATGTCCTCAGAGAAGGCCAGGAAAAGTTGGCGCATGTTTGTCTTGCTCACCGGAACTTTCAGGTTGAACTTTATAATTGTATTAACCTAACAGAGACCATTGAGGAATTTGAGTCGTCTTGGAGTTCTATCCTTGATAAATATGAGCTCAGAAGAAATGATTGGCTTCATTCATTATATGATGCTCGTGCTCAGTGGGTTCCGGCATATTTTCATGATTCATTTTTCGCTGCAATATCTCCTAGTAGAGGATTTGACAGTTCTTTTTTTGACGGTTATGTCAACCAGCAGACAACATTACCAATGTTCTTTAGGGAGTATGAAAGGGCTTTAGAGAACTGGCTTGAGAAGGAAATAGAAGCAGATTTTGAAACTATATGCACCACACCAGTTTTGAGGACACCTTCACCCATGGAAAAACAGGCTGCGAGTCTTTATACAAGAAAAATATTTTCTCTGTTTCAGGAAGAGCTTGTTGAAACATTTGTGTATACTGCCAATAGAATTGAAGGTGATGAGGTAAATAGCACATTCAGGGTTGCAAAATTTGAAGATGATCAAAAGGCATATGTTGTCACATTAAACCATTCGGAGCTGAGAGCTAACTGTAGTTGTCAAATGTTTGAGTATTCAGGCATCCTTTGCAGGCATGTCTTAACCGTTTTCACAGTGACCAATGTACTTACATTACCACCCCATTACATCTTAAGACGGTGGACAAGGAATGCAAAATCTGGTGTTGGATCAGATGAACGTGCTGGTGAATTACATGGACAGGAGTCTCTAACATCACGGTATAGCAATCTATGTAGGGAAGCAATCAGATATGCTGAGGAAGGGGCAGTAGCTGTGGAAACATATAATGCTGCTTTGAGTGCCCTTAAAGAAGCTGGCAAGAAGATCGCTGCTGTGAAGAAAAGTGTTTCCAAAGTTGCTCCTCCTAGCAATCAGACTGGCGGGACTGCCTATGATGACAAAAAAACTTCTACGTCAACTTCAGATGCAACCCCTCTTCTGTGGCCACAGCATGATGAAATAATGAGGAGGTTTAATCTTAATGATGCTGGTGCTCCTGTTCAATCAGTTGCTGATCTAAATTTGCCACGAATGGCTCCTGTGTCACTTCAGCGAGATGATGGTCCATCTGACAGCATGGTATGTAGAAAGGTATCATTTCTTTGTTTATATTGTTTATGTTTAATATTTTATTTGGTTTCTAATAGGACTGCTTGAAATTGATTCTGATCCTTATTGGTTCAATTAGGTGGTTCTCCCCTGTCTGAAATCAATGACCTGGGTGATGGAGAACAAAAATTCATCTCCTGGTAATAGAGTAGCTGTTATCAATTTGAAGGTATGTTTATTATACAACTCAAACTATAAAATGCTTGTATAAGTATTATGCACTTTATTGCTCAAGATTTAGTTGAGGTACTAATGCTTTATATGCATGGGAAGTAACTTATGTTGCCACTTGAAGGCATAGCCATTTTGGGTTTAAATTTGTCTTTATCCCTTAATAAAATACTTGAACCAGTTAAGCGTTCAAGGTCTTTAACGTGTCCCAAATTTTACTATGGCAGTTACAAGATTACAGCAGGACTCCATCAGCAGAATCTGAGGTGAAGTTTCAGCTCTCTAGAGTTTCTTTGGAACCGATGTTGAGGTCTATGGCCTACATCAGTGAGCAGCTCTCAACACCAGTTAATAAGGTTGCTGTAATAAATCTCAAGGTATGCAATTCTTATAAGTCTTTTCATTTAAATCTGATCATCCCTAAGATATGTTGCTTTCTAGTTCTACCACTACAAAAGCGGAGATTTGTGCCTGTTGCACATTTCTAATTGGTAAATTTTTAGAGCAATTATCTTCATAACAACTAGCATTGAGGGGTTTATGTGTTCATTGCTTTTTTTTTTTTTGGGGGGGGGGGGGTTTATGCGCATGTTGATTTTCTCTTCATGAAGCTAGAATATGTCATTAAGGGCCTTGTGCTTGATAAGGCCTCGTCTGCTGAGGAGGATGCTAATATTAGTTATCATTTTTCAGAGCTTCCTGGTGCAATGGAGAATTTTGCCTTATAGGGTGACTTGAGGGTTTTTAAGTCAGATAAGTTACAGGAACAAGACTAACATTTAGTATTAGACTTGATGCTCCACATAATATATTTGCGCCTATCTCAGTTCAAAATATAAAAATATTAGGGAACGGGCAGAGACTGGAAGCCCCTGGTATCTTCCAGCCAAATGGGAAGTACCATTCTGACTTAGAAGTCATATTAACCATTCTGACGTAGAAGTCATATTAGGAGGCAAATAGCTCCTACCTAGAGAAGGAATCATGTTCATTGTGCTTATCAGCCAGCCTTAGCTGGACTGGAACTATTGTTATCCAGTTCATGGTATTTCTATAGTTATATATTAGATGTGGGATTGTTAGGCCTTTATTCGTTTTGGGAACATGACCTTGTGGAAATTGTGTCTGTTACATGCTCCATCAAAGGGAAAAAAAGAAATGAAGATAGAGCAAACCACCCGAGTGAGGATGGGCTAGGGTATGGGTAGAGGTCAAAAGTTCAAACTCTAGTGATGTAATTAGAAAAAGGAAAAAAATAAAATCGGAAGAGCATGATTGGAATGGTTGAAATCTTGCCTCCTATTATATTTTTTGTTTCAACTGTAATAGTAGTGCAAAAAAGTCTCTCTCGATCCTCTGTCTATGTGCTTTGTCCAGTACATAAATATTGAACGTGATAATTTAAATCGTTTCAGCTTCAAGATACTGAGACAACTTCTGGGGAGTCTGAAGTCAAGTTTCAGGTCTCCAGGGACACATTGGGTGCCATGTTACGATCAATGGCTTATATTCGTGAGCAACTCTCTCATGCTGTAAGCTTTCGTTCCTGTTATTTATATGCAAAGGGATGGATAGATTCTTTCTTTAAAAAGATAACTTAGGTTCTTATAGTAGTAAACTCACTTATAAAATGGTAAATACGGTTTCCTTTCGAGGTGCCAAATCTTTATGTGATATTATGCCCTTTCAATTCAATCATAGCCCTATCTTTATGTGATATTTTGCCTTTTTGATTCAATCATAACCCATCACTTCCCCACCTTATTGGAAACACCACTTCTTTTGAATCAGCATATGCGTGTAATTTTAGGCACTCAAAACTGTCTGTTCCCATATGCAATGCTTCTCCACCTCATGGAACTTTTGTTTGCAACTAGCCGGCTGTTATTCCCATGACTTTTAAAGAACGGTAGTGGGTTTGCCACACCTAAAGACTTTCTTAAATAAGCAACCAATCAACACTACTGGGGGCAAAATTAGTCTTTTGCTAATCCTGTTAAGATTTTCGTTTATTATTATATGCTCTGGATTTTCAAGCTTCCCTTTTCTGGTTCCTTTCCTGAAATAAAAATTAATGATGTAAAAATTGGCAGGGAGATACGCAGTCAGAGCCTGTATGGAAAAGGCATCGAAAATAAGCCTGAAAAGTTTCTTTTCCACGCTCAGGTGGGTTTGTGACTACTTTGACGGCAATGTGTAGTGCCCAGTGAATACGTGAATGGCTTAGAAAAATGTAGTGTTTTATTTTAATTTGGATAGCCTTTATTTTAGGGAGGAAAAAAAAAAAGAGAAAATTCTCTGCAGAGAGTTGTTGCCTAACATTTGTACAGGTATTGTCCCATAGGCAACAAGCATGTATTACATGGAATCAGTTGATATATCCCCTACCCCCCCCCCCCCTTTTTTTCCTGCCAAAGCGACCTGACCCGCTCTAATGGAGTAGGAATTTGGGTTTCAATTCATTCTTCTTAATCTTAAGCCACAAGGCATCTTGCAGTGAGCGGGGGCTGTCTGGTTCCTCTCCATGGAAAGGATATTCCGTTCTACCTTGAGGTAAAAAAAGAAATTTGGATAGGTTTGATTTTAATGATTTCTTTAAAGGGAAAATTGCCGCACAAAAAAAAGATTGGGGAAATTGCAAAATTGCAAATTTAAGATTTTCTGAAAACTATGTTGTCATTTGCAAATCAATTGTTGGCAAAACCTATATAAATATTGTAACGGGTTCTAATTTTTTATTTTTTTCCATTTTTTATTTTTTATTTTCCCTTTAAAATATGTTTAATCTAATTTTCTCAAAGTTTGCATGTGAAAAATTGTTTTGTTTCTGGGTATGAAGAAAATAATTCGCAAGAGATCATTTAGATTTTAGATTCTAGTTTTTGGATTTGTCACAGTACTTTCACAGACACAGTGTACGTGATCCTTTGATCAATTTTGCCTTCCGAACAATTATTTAGTAGTGCTGTGAACCTTTTCATCTATTTCCAAATCTTTCCCCCCCCCCCCTCGTTCCCTTGACGTGGGTTGATGAGGATTAAGGATAACAAAATGTCTATTTTTGGGCATTTAAAACCATCGTCTTAATGCCCTGCAGAGCCATGTGATGCTATTGGTTTTCATGTTTTGAATTATGCTTGTGTTCCCAAAAATGAAGGGTCTATATTTATAGTCAAGTGAATTCACAATTTATACTCCATGAGCTGCTAACTTGGGTGGTGTGGGCAGGTGTCTGGACGCAACAGGTTAAAAACTCAATATGGTATCAACTATCAAGTATTACCTCCGATCCTTAATATAAGACTATTTGATTTTTATTTTGATCTTAAATATAAGACTCTAATCTACTTTGTCTCTCATATTTATGCATTTTTTTCAAGGTAGTCCTTCTAATAATTGTAGTTCTAACCAATATAGTTTATTAGTAAGAATATTTTAGGAAAGACAACACCTATTTATTACAAATAACTAACTTAATTTCTTTCCTTAATTTCCTCAAATTAGTCAACTGGGTCTTATAATTAGGATTGGAGGTAGTAGTATTTAGATAACTAATTTTTGAATATTAAAAAATTAGTTAGATTAGTTATTTATAATAAATAGATTGTATCGTTCTTAAAATATTTTTATTAATCATATGTATTAAAATTAACATTTGATGAAAACTTTTTAAGCATGCAATCACGGTAAAATGAATAAATACAAAAGATATTTTGCAAATGGTTGAAAATGAAATATCTTGAAAGGTTTTAAGCAAAAAAAGAAAAACGTATTATTTTTATATTTTGTCATAATTTATGACTCAATTTATTTTTGTTATTTAGTGATTTTTTTTATTTATAAAGATCACTTGTTCCATTTTTTTTCCCTTCCATTTTGTAAATTCAACGGCCTTTCAAGTCTTGAATAAAGCTTGAGAATTCCGTTGATTGTTTTAAAAAAAAAACAATATGATGAATTTCGGCAAAAGAAGTTTCCAAGTTATCCTTTGACTTTTGTGAATAATTGAGAATTAGTAACACGGCACAATTACAGGAAATGTCGAATATGGCTGTCACCTATTTGCGTCTTTTGTGTTTCTACCTGAGCTACTCTTTAAAAATAACAATTTCGTTAGAGAAACTGAGTCTGAAAGAACCAACTTATCAAGATTTTATTAGTTTCAGCCACTAATTTCCTGGACCAAAGCCATATCGACGTACACAATCCAAGGATCAAATTACACACAATTACTATCCTGATTAAATCGTGCTACCGATTCAAATTGATATGCTATTTGGAATTCCCTTTCCAGTAACTCCAGGACCAGAGAATGGCTTCATTAGCTCGTAAGGCACAATCCCAGCTCCAGTCCTATTCTTCAACTTTGCATCACCATTCCTTGCGTCTATAATCTCCTCAATCTCCTTCAGCCTCCCATTGAACCTCCCGAATGCTGCCTTTATGGTTGGATCCTCAGCCCATGAAGGATCTATCTTCTGCCCGATATACTCTTCATCTGGGGAATGATTAGATAGCAGATACAGGACTGCCATCACTATAGTGGCCTGAATCTGTGAAGGGAAATTCTCCAAAAGGGTTTGCTCAGGCTTGATCAGAAATCTCTCCCATTCTTCCTTAGATGCGTCCTCTGTAGGCATTTTGTTTCTGGCAATGGAGGGTCTGTTGGGGAAGTAGCCTGCATAAGCATATTGGGAAAAGTTCACAGAAGCATGATGAGCTGAGGCTAACCAGGCTATGGTGGTGAGGATGTGAATTAGGTCTTGTGGGGTTTGGAGATTTGGCCACCACGGCTCATTCTTCTTGTCTGCATGGCCCACTGTTTTGATCTCAGTCCACCATGCTTGGAGCTCTTGGTCTGACTCTATGAGGCTTGGGTTTGGATAGTAGTGATTCACATAGTCTGTGAACCACTGCTTGATGGCATCCCATATAAGGAGGCCATCATTGGCAAAAGGATAGTCTTCTATTGTAAGCTTCAGGCCGTGTGGTGCATTAGGATCTTCCTCTGCCATTCCTCTGCAGCAGCAGCAACAAAAATTATGTCTATTCTAAAATAATCTTTTTCTCTTATCGATGTGCATCAGTTGTGTTACAACTATACATTTTATATATACGAATATTGTAAATACATGTCAGTATGAAGTCGTAAAAATATCATTCAACTTGTGTATCAGGCCTCAAAACAAGTGTGCTTGTGCTTTATGCATTAGGATCTTCCTCTGCCATTAGATTGTATCTAAGTGGCACATGTCCCAGCTCAAACATAATTAGACAGTATCACTAGATGGACAGTGGTGAGCATATATGTACCTGTCAATAAGATCACTCGGAAGTGCCTGTAAATCAAATCTCCAAAGTTGGTTATACACTTCAGAGCTGAACTCCATAGAATATTTTCCGGTTGAGAAAGAGATCTCAATGATGCCGTTAGCACTGATGAGTGCTTGACGAGCAAGAGCATTGATTGCCATCGTATATCTCAGATGAGGATGTAGCAATCTGTAAATTGGATGCATCGCACTCAGCTGTCTATTTGTTGCTATCACAAATGGTTCTACAGCACAGTGACTTCTTAGCCTGCAAATATTGGCATACACACTTAGTCTTACTTCAAAGGCAATCCTGAACTTCTATTGAGCCCTATCAAATGGAATGTTTTAATTAGAAATCACAGACATACTTGGACCATACTACCATGACATTATTAGCTGACCAAAAGATTACATAGTAATATAGTATCATTACCAGAAAATTAAATAGATTATAAAGTATTACTCTATTCTGCAATAAAATTTAAACAAAATAAAAATTTTCAAAGTGGTAAAAAATCTTGGAATAAACTGATTGATATTAAGTGGTCTCAGAGATGACTATGAGGTTATGCTCATACATAATAAACTAATTACTTGGTAAACGTATAAGTTAGTCCTCAGGAAGAACAACGAACTCCATATAAGTAAATGCACTTAGCATCCCTCTGTTACTTCACAAAACGACTAATTATATATCTGATATTTCATGTTTGATGACTTAAACGTGAGCATATCAGTGCCTATGTTTATTATTATTATTATTTTAATAGAACAAGGAGCTTTCATGAAGAAAACAAAAGTAACTCGATGCATGAAAGATGGGTAGAAGATAAAGGCACGACAATACGAACCAATGGGTGATAAGTTCATGAACACCAGAATCATGGGCAAGGACATGAGCTTTGGCAAGTCTCCAAAGCCAAATATTAGTGGAACCACCAGAAGGCGTGAAAACTTGCTTCCACTGTGGCTTCCCATCCATCGCTGGTCTAGTTAGCTCAATGGCCAGTGGCTTCAATGTGCCTTGTGTGGTCAAGAAGAACACTGTCCTTGATCCGTACAACGTTCTTCCCTCAAGTTGCCTCACTTTGCTCACATATGGCATTAGTAAATCATGGTAATCTATAATGAATAACTTCTTCTCTTCAATGGCCTGCATTGCGCGCGCGCACATATATATTCATCAAACAATCCTATGAGTTATGACCAATGTTTTACTGAAATGACCGGTTATTATTAGATCAGTGAAAACAATGGTGCACATTACAGTCCATCGTTTCGACTGTGATCAGACCATGGTTGGATAATGTGTTTAGTTAAAACTATAACATGCAGGACTAAACAAATAATCCGTAACATTGCGTAACAACTATGGTCAATTAACTTGATAGAGTACCTTTTCAACAGCGGTGTAGCCACTTATCTGTTGCTCAATTACATCTCTGGTGATTGCTGATTCTGGCGGACCATAGATACTGGGGTTTAATTTACTGACCAGTGGCCATTCCTGCACGATTAATATAAAATAGACCGATAAGAAAACATATAAAATTATTGAAAAATATACAGATAATATAATAATGAAGAAGTGTAATATATTCACATCAAATCGTACCTTGACCAGTTTTATGGTGCAGGGGTTAACACCTGCCAGAGTCTCCCTGGCAAACTCCTCATCAGAAAACCAAAAGAATTCATCCCCTGTAATTCCAAATTTCACAAACATATCAAGTAAAGAGAGTTACAGACAGTGAATTAATTGGTAATTATAAGATCATTTGTCAGCTATTTTCTGTTGGCTTAAATTTTGAATTAGATTACTACTTACTGCGCAAGACCTCAAAGCAGCTTTAATGAGGCTGGGGATGAGCGTCTGGAGGAGACCATTGCCACTGTTCTTGAGAGGCGGTACATTATACCCCTCTTTGAAAAGCATATCTATCTCTGAGAATGTGGGAAATCCAAGGTTTTGATCTAACACCGCCGCATCTAAGGATTGTATCAGTGCACTCACCCCTGCAGATACCGTGGTTGTCGTGAACTGAGTCTGCTTTGTCTCTGAGAATGCTTCGTCCCGGGGAACGTACACACTTGAGCTTCTCTTCTCCGAATGTGGGTCTGCGTATACAAATCACAACACAGTTCCGCAATTAAGCGTCTATATAATGCAGCCCACGTAAATAACAGCTTGGACCAGTGTAGACAGTTCAATTGCGGATATATCTGAAATGTAAAAGTTCTAATACACAAAATTGAACAGGGAATGAAGCAGGTTGAAAGAAGGGTACCTGCAGAAGAAGGTTTGCGACCGGTACGACAGCGTCTAGGGTAGGGACGAAGAGAGCCGCCAAGCACGGGTCTTGCGAGATCGATGTCGGAATCAGGGTCACCCAGGTCGTTATAGAGGTCGTAGTCGTAAATTCTGTCGGTACTCTTTCTCTCTCCGTCGCCATTGCCTCTCACGGCCGCCAGCTCCTCCTCTCTCAGCCTTTTCAGGCCACTTGGTGTTTGTGATGGCAAATACGACTGCATTCATTCCCATGCACAACCCATGATCCCACTTTTAATTTCTCTTTAAAAAAATTAATTAAGTTTAATGCTATGAACAATTTAGCTCTCTTCTCTCTAGTGTTTTCTTAAGATTTGCATTTTTACAAACTAATTAAAGCAGTGTTTTCACTGTGTATCATGGCCGTGTCTAGCTAGAAAGTAAAATTATTGGAGGGATTTTATATATATATATATATATATAATTTGAGTTGAGAGATTATTTACTGAAATTAATTATATAATTGAGTGATTCTCATGTCTTATTCTCAATAGGTAAAAATGCTTGTTGCAATATTAAATCCATCTTGTAATAATATAGTTATAATTTCACATAAGATTTAAGTCGTTTTAATTTTGAAACTGATTTTCAGCAATACAGCACCATTATAGAGATATTATGAACTATACATTATAAGTGAATTATATATTTCAAGCAGATTCAAAAAAGATCAATGGTCATGCCTACGTACGTATGCTCCTCTATAGAAAAGAACATATTAATGAAATCCAACGCCAAACAATAATGTATTCCACCAAATATTTTTTTTAGCTAAAATATAAGTATTTTTTTTATTAGAAGTAATCCTATTCAAAATACTATCAGTCACTAAATTATTTCACCAAATATTTGTCCTTAATAAAAATTTAAAGTTCTCAATCTGGCCCATAGAAATTTAAAATCATCGAAGCTAGCCTTTGCAGTGAAAAAGCATGCACAGCTCTTTTTTTTTTTTTTTTTACTGTATTTAATAAAATAAAACACACACAGACACACACACATAAACAAACATATTAATGTTAGGGATGAGAAATGGCGCTGCCACAGTTGGACATGCAACTTGTGATTGAGAAAGTACACGTGAAACGAGTTTTATGTTATAAACCCTAAAAGTATGATAGTTTCAAGTGAAGACAAAGGCGGAGTTAATGAAAATAGTAGTTGTAGTCAATACATTTAATTAGTAATAATATTTTAAAAAAAATAACATCATTTATTATAAATAATTAATTTAAATTATTTTCTTAATCTACTCAAATTAATTAAGTAGTTCTTGTATTAAAGACCGGTAGTTTCAAATGAAAAGAAAGGCGCAGCTAATGAAAAGTAATCATAATTATTGTATGTGCGCAACAAGGGATGAGATTAGATGGAAAGGGTAATTAGAAAGGAACCTTGTTGGAGAAGAAGAGTCTGGGGAGATCAGGCTGAAGCCAGGAGTCGCAGGTGAAGAGGAGAGGGCCATGAGGGAGGCCGTGGAGAAGAATGTCGTGGAGGAACATCTCCTTGTGGTGGCGTTGCGCAGCAGAACAGCACCCACCTCCCCGAAATCTGAGGGCACCTCGAACGTCCCCTCGTACACCAAAACATCGTCCTCCGTCTTCCCGGTCTTGCCTGCTTCCCCCTTTATGGTCTTCTTCTCCCCGTTTGCCCCTTCATTACATTATTCAGTCATGAGCAGTGTGTACGTGTATGTGTTGCATCAGAAACTAACAAGATACTCCTCCGGTTCTGAATATAAAATCTATTTTGTAGTGTAAATTACCTTACAAAATGAGTCTTATATTTAGAATTGGAGTAATATATATATATATATATATATATATAGTACAAACAAAATATAATGAAGTACTTGGATCAAGCAGGCTACTGAGGAGCTCAATGGCAAGAGGTTTTCCGAACAGGTCGCTGACATTGGACACTCTGGCTCTCCCTTTAACCTTCCAAGAAGTCGCCATTGTTATTGATTCTCACTTCTTCTTCTTCTTTGATGATGATATACGGATGATCTCTCTCTCTCTCTCTCTCTCTCTCTCTTATCTTCTATCTCTCCTTACCAATATAATACTTCACGTACAACAACAATCTCTTGTGTATATATAGCTAGAGGAGAGCCTCGTTAGCTGAGGTGGCTGGGTTTTAATTTTCAAAGTTGCTGACTTTCCTAGGCTGTGCTCTTTCTGAGAAGGGAAAGAGCTGAGATGGTGTGATTCCTCTAGAAACATATATATACGGACTCATGCATGGTCGTTTCTATTATTGTTATTATTATAAGCCACCTGCCCTTGCTCATTTTTCTTCCCACTTGCAACCCCCACTTAATTATTTTCAATTGCTTTCATTAATCACGCTATTCAATTTTGTTTAACGTCATTTGCTACACTTGAGGGGCTACAAGCTAAGTAGCTAGCTATACATACACGCTCTACGACTTTATATATACTGTAAGTCACTCATAAAGAAAAAATTTATTTATAAATATAAGCCATTTGTATTGTAATTATTAACTTTTTTTTTTAATCTTACGTATTGAATATAGTAAAAAAAATACGTGAGAGAAAATATGCAACATATTTTTAATATCTTTTTTAAATAGAGGCAAGTGTGAAAAATTTTATCAATTTAATGTATTTCTTAATATGTGAGAATGTGTAAGAAATGACTTAAATATAGAAACAAAGTGTGGTATCTGTTTTCATTTATTTCCACCTTCCAGTAATAATTAACTTCAACCTGCGCACGCAGTTGCGCTTATTGCTTTAGTTTGGCCTTCATAATTTCCCAAATCTAACTCTATTCATGACACAAACTTGCATATATTAGACGGAAACAATCATGCTAATGAAATTAACAACTAATTATATTGTTGTGCTAATCGGTGCAGAAATTGTTTTTAAAAAAATTAAATACTTTAAATAATTATTCACATCCATTGTTATTTTGAATTCTACGTAAGATCAACTGATATAGACAGTCAACAATCTTACATTTTAGTTATAAATATGTCATTGATCACACTTTCTACTTGTCTGCAATAATCAGTGTAAAAGCCCTGTAGGTTGTAAAACAAATTCTTTTTCTTAATTACTAGCGTACAATACATATGATGACACATCAAGTATTTAATTATCTTTAATAATGTCAATTTCATATAGGCCAAAAAAGGTAGTGATAAAGAGAGGGTTTCAAGGAGCACCTTTTATGGCATAATTAGTTAAGGGAATTGCCTAACCTTTTTGCATCAAAAGCACATTTTGCAATCAAACACTCGATGTTTTTTTTTTTTTAAAAAAAAAAGAGGTCATAGAATACATGTTGACTTTTAAAATGGTAAATAGGTGATCCTGAATTTTCTTGTAAAGGTATTGACTATTCTTGTGCGGATTTTTATATGTAAAAATCACATTTTTCTTATTTTAAAATTCAGCAGTTATTTTTTTAATTATTTCTTTTGTTTTTTAGCAATATCATGCTATAACGAGCTTAATTATAAAAGTCATATATACATACATACATATATATATATTCTAATACATTAACAAACAATTTTAAGAAGACAACAACAAAGTAACTTATATTAGGCTGATTTCTAGATATATTTACTCATATCCCATCTTATTACTCTTATTCTATTTGAGTTAGCCTTGATTAACCCTACTAATCAAAATTGAAATAATTTTAATTCTATATGTACAATACAATTGGGAAGAGATATACGTGCTGAACACAATAATCCAGAATGACAGGTCTGACTGAAAGGATAAAACTGGCCATTATATTGCTTTGGATAGTAATAAGAAAAAGCAGAAGCGCATTAATTAAGTTAACCTTAATTTGTTGGAGAATACAAGACTACCAGCTCTGAGCCGAGAAGGTTAATATTCGATCATAATTTTCCAAATCTAAGCATGCACATGGTAGATTATTATATTGACGTACTTGCATATTAGAGGGGAAAAAATAAAAAAAAATTACTCGTCTGGTCCTAAATATAAGATCATTATACTCACTAGTATAATGGTCTTGTATTTAGGACCGGAGGAGTACTATTTATGACATTGCTTGACAAATAACATAATATCCGTAATTAAAATGGGTAGTTTGGTAGGATACTGCTTGAGAAATAACATAATGTCGGTAATTAAAATAGGTAGTTTGATAGGATGATTTGACCTGATTCTAATTTGATACTACACGTCCGATCGAGTTTGAAATTTGTGATCATTCTATGAAGCAAGGTTCAAACATTATGTAGAATATTGAGGCATCCATGACTTTGCTACCTCTTAATTAAACAGCAAGGCAAAGAAAAAAAAACCTCGAATATAAAATCTTAATTTTTATGTAATAAGCAATAATAATATTTTTCAAAAAAGGAGAAGAAAGAAAGAAAGCAACAAAATGGAGGCTCATGGTCGTCGTGTCATGGTATATATATTATGACAAATGAGGATTCAAACTTGGATTAATGAATGAATAGTCTTCCACATTTGATCGCGTACGTCTTCACTATTAAACAAAGTTGACTAGTCGTCGATAGCTTTAGAAATATCAGTTGTATCTTATATATAAGTCGAGTCGAGATATCGTTGGCGCGTATCCAAGGGGGCTGCTTCCCCATAGGAAAAAAATCATGAATGAAAGTGGATGCTCATGTAAAATATTACCTTCAATCCTTAATATAAAACCTCGTCTTATTTTTATTTTGATCATAAATATGAGATCTCAATCTACTTTTTCTTTCATATTTATGCATTCTTTTCAAATTAAAGTAGTCTTTCTAATAATAATAGTTTTAGTTAATACACTTGATTATCAAAGATATGTTAGGAATGACGACACGTATCTCTGTTACAAATAACTAACTTAATTTACTCAAATTAATTAACTAACTCTTATAGTTAAGACCAGATATAGTATTATATCTTTTTATATGCATCGTAATAAAATATTATATCAATGCAACAATCCTATTAAAAGGGGTTTTGATCACATAAGCACGATATCTGAAAAAAAGAGTTTTGGGTGAGCTGCCCAATTTCAATTGGACCTGACAATACTGGAATCGAACTCTATTATGTGATCATATTTAGAAAGAAAAGAAAAAAGAAAAAGTTCGTCTCCCATGAAGGGTCAAACAAGTTTTATTACACGAACATGTTTGTGTCCCCTAAATTGTGTGGTTGTTTTTTTTTCCCTCCATAGGTACACAATTTGTATTGACGAGTAGTGTGTTTTGGCCTATCATTGGCTTTCTTTCTATCATGATTAAATCGTCAAACGTTGGATTGTCAAAGCATATATGACGTGTTTAGTTGAAGTTTCGAAGCCTCCCAATAAATACTTTTCGTCCGGCGCGTGCCAAAAGTTTGCGTTTTGTTTTGTTGTTCATTAGTCAATATCATAAGTTGCTGTCATGAAAAGGAGTTTTAAACGAATGAAGCTGCCGCCATCGTTAACGGGATAAGACTCTCAATGAATAGTACTCCTCCGGTCCTTATTATAAGATTCAATTTGACTTTTTATTTGGTCCTAATTATAAGACCCAATCCATTTTGTCTCTATATTTATGCATTTTTTTCCAAGATAATCCTTCTAATAATGATAGTTTTAGCCAATATACTTAATTAGCAAGGATATTTTAGGAATGACAACACTTATTTATTATAAATAACCAACTTAACTTACTTCCTTAATCTCCTCAAATAAGTCAATTGGGTCTTATAATTAGGACCGGAGGAGTACTTCGTTATCCAATTGTTTATTTTCTTTTGGCTTTTCCGCTGACTAGATCTTATTAGAATATGAGATTCCATGAATGTCATGCATGGATAAACTAAAACATTTTGGTCTTGCTAAATATTTAATTAATACATATTGCTATACATATATATATATATATATATATTGGATACGTTAAGGATTATCCATAATTGTAATGAAATGATTGGCTGGGAATTGAAGAATATTTGGGTTGAGAAAGAATTAAGAAGGAAAAATATAATGGACAAAGTCGGAGATTGGGAAGTGGTCTAATTATAGAAGAGTCTCAAACTTGCATGGAGGGAAACACACACACACACACACACATGTAGATGTAGAGATAATAAATTACTATAAATTGAAAGTTGAAGAGAAAAATACGAAAGGATGCGGTGGCTTAATTAAGAAGTTGACTTCAGATTTGTTCAATTCCCTGAGGAGCCAAAAATTGGAAGAAAACGAACGTGTGTAAAACGTGGCATTATTATTATTATTATTATGGTAATATGGAAAACGACGGGCGTAATGGCGGAATGCGTAGGGAAGATGAATGAGCAAAGCTGTGAGCAAATTGAATTAACCTTCAACTTCAACCCTACGCGGCAGCTCCTATCCATCCACGCCTCTCTCTCTCTCTCTCTCTCTCGTGTGAAAGGACAATAACCACAGAGAGAGAGAGAGAGAGAGAGATCCACCATTGATCTATCCCTTGCTCCTTTCTACATGCACAAGTTATACTCTCTGTTTAGTTTTTAATAAAAATCCTAAATTTTATTAATTCTGTTATAAAATTTAATAATTTTTTAACTTTATTTTATTTAATATGAAGAAATGAGTGAAAACTGAAAAGTTCAAGAACAATAATGAGCGACTTATGTTAATGACAAAAAAAAATGTATAATAAGTCATACTTATGTTAAAGAAGTACTGCTTCAAGCCCTATTTACAAAATCCTATTTATAGATTATAAATGAGGTTTTATAATTCAGAGGTAGCACAACTTAAGTCTTCAAACATATCCCTACGAGCTGAAGTCTCACGGACAGCTATGCATCCCAATGAACATTGAAAAAAAAAAGGTGGAAACACCCCAAAACAGAAAGAGCCACAACAAAACGGTCATCATGATTTAGGAAAAAGGTGAGCAAATCAACCATACGCAAATGTGCGGGCCAAACAAACCTATTAACAAAACACAAGCAGCAGAAAATAAACAAAAACCAAAAGGCAAAAATTATCCACTCTTCTAGTCATATAAATTTCTTTTTTTTTGCCGAAAATCTAGTCCTATAAAGTACAGAGAATTTTATCCATGATTCATTATTTTATATAGGCTGTCATTTTTTTTTTTAAAAAAAAGTGTACATATTAAACTGGGATAAAATAAAAAACTATGAAATTTAAAGACAACACATTGACAAGGTTTAAAATGTTTCTTCGTTCTGATGAAATATATAAATGAAAGTACCTTATAAATAAGATAAGGTGTGTGCGCGCGCTAGATATTGATTAATCGCGGTCAATTAGATTAATTGGGTATGGGTAAAGCTTGAAATGAAATATGTGGTGAGGAGTTGGACAAGTTATGAACAATATCTTTCATCATTTTCGTTACTCATCAAATAATGTAAGAAACAAAGCAAGTCAACAATGTTAATTAATTCAACTCGCACACCTAATAATTATAGAAATTGAGTCCACGAACGCATAGTCACTCCTACACCAAACCTAATTTTACCGCAGAACGTAAGATCCCACTTCGTCCCAATATCATTGTCACATCATTTATATGTCTCCACACTCTAAATAATAATTAAAAAAATTATCACAAGTTATGTACTTATATATATATATATATATATTTGTGTAAAAGGAATAGAACGATTCATTTTATATTTTAAACCCATCATGAACTCACGGTCTCTTTAAAATATCTAAACAATAGCCCTTACCATAAAAGAGAAATGTTTGAATATCTGAAAAATATCACTTCACTAAATAATTCAGGTCAATACTATAGTAACGAATAAATATAATAGCGAATTTGGATATGGACGCAATCTAAGCTGTTGGGGATTTACTAATTTGGGTCGTCAAAATTGACATTGGGCTCACGTCCTCTTGGCCCAACCATTAAGCAACACAGCAGACTTTAGTTTTTGGGCCGGGGAATAGACACTATCATTGTTATCGGATTGAAGCTTGTAAAATGCTAACCCAATCCCAAATGAAGAAGCAGCTTCACAACTAGTTTCATGTTAGGTCTACCAACAAGTATTAATCCAAGTGGAAAGAATTTGGACAGCTTACATATCACATCCTAGGTCCGATTCTTAGGACGATGTGTATGGAAAAAAATACTGTTGGGAAGGGTCTCCGCTATGGTGTCTGACATTAATCCGAGAGATTAATCTTTTACAATTTGGGTAGAAGGATACCCTGGGTAATAAAAAAAAAAGTTTCATGTTGGGTCTTGTCTTTATAAGAATAAAAGGAGTCAAATTTGCTGGTGAAAAAAGAGAGTCAAATTTAAAAAAATAATAATAAAAGAGATTTTCGATAGTTTAATTCACGTGATCTTATGGTTAGTGTGTTGAGGAAAATGAACAAAACAATAACTAAAATAAAAATAATCACTGTGGGAATAAATGGACACGGATTACTAAGCTACCCTTCAACCAAACAAATAATGAATGAATGAGTGAAAACAATTATTAAAAAGGGGTTGTAAAGAATATTAAATAATGGGAAGGGGGGGGGGAGAGGGTGGTTTCTAGTTACGCGTTCTTATAAAGTCATTTGAGTGACATATTTATACACAGAGGTTCATTTTACCATTAAAATATTGTGAACCCCACTTCTATCTATTTTTTAATGCACAGGAAATGGCGTCATCTCTTCATTGTTCATTCCGCCCCGTTACACGGATGGCGAGAAAATATTTTTAGACATCCACAGCTACGTGCTCCTCTAGTTCTATTCAGGACAGGAAGAAAAAAGAAAATTTTTTGTCTTATTTCTAAAATAAAAAAAGAAATTTTTTATATGAATATATAATTTTATTTTTTTATTTTTTATTGTGTTGATTTTATTTTTATAGGATATAATATATATTAATTGGAGATAAAATTGAAAAGTTATTAAATTTTAAATGAAAGTTAATGAAATTTAAGTTTTCTTGATCTATATAAAACATACTGTAAGTAACTTATATGTAGGATAGGAGTATATTTGTATAATACTTTTCCACTTACATAATTAAAATTTATATGTAACTAATGCATCATAATTAATGTGTTGACTTTTTGATAAGGATATATTTTGAAGGTTTTATAAATTTTTTACATGTATATAATGATTTTTTCTTTTTGGGCCTACAAAAGGTAGTTAGATCAGAATTTGAACGGGAACCAAAAGAGTGTGAGCACATACGATAAATGAAGATAAATGATGCTTAAGATTCCACTGAGCTCCTAAATACATAGTAAAAATAATGAATTCATGCTTCTTAAAAGAAAAGTAGTTCATATCAATGATAATGTCATGAAAGGATAGGTGGGAGTGTGTATCAAAAAAAGGATAGGTGGGAGTGGGGAAAAAAAAATCTTTCAAATACTAAATATAAGGTCCTTTTAATTAATTTGTATAATTTTAAAAAATTATTAAGCTGGTTATTTGCATTTAATATGTAGAGAATTCATGACAATTTTTTTTAAAAAAAAAATCCTGAATCCTTATTAATTATACTTATTAAAAAGGTTCCCCATAGTTTTACTGTACATAATTATGATTGTTTATGAAAATGAACACATATTTGTTTTTTTTTTTTAAACCAATGAATACACATTTATTACAAATAATCAATTTAACTAATTTTCTTAATATACACAACTTAAATATCTAACTCTTATATAAAGAGTAGTATTATAGAGGGAAAAAACATTAATACACGGAATAAGAGGGAATTGGACCTTACAAAAGGATCAAATCAATGTTTTTCAGGTCAAAAAAATCAATATTTTTCAAATGGAGCTTATATCTAACGCATGAGAAAATATAAGGAGTTGCCTTGCATTTAGCTCTGCCAAATGGAGTATCTCCACTTCCCACAAATTTGGGTTGGACCAAGTTAAACTAACTGTAACAGATGTTGGGTGATTTGTGATCAAATTCAAAGCATCCTTACACTACTACTATGAAGATTGAGCTACTGTAAGTTCTAAAAGAAATCAATATTAATAATTAATACTCCTCCGGTCCTTAATATAAGACCCAATTTTTGAGTTGATTTTGGTCCTAAATATAAGACCCATTTCTCATATTTATCAATTTTCTTTAAATTACCCCTATAGATATTCCCTCAACCATAATCAAATAAAAGAGAGAGAGGGTATTAAAAAAGATGATTATGGTGTTTTAGGAAAAATGTGTCACTTTTCTTATAATTAACTAACTTACCTAACTTCTTTAATCTAATCAAATTAGTTAAATGGGTCTTATATTAAGGACCGGAGGAGTAATATTTTTTAAAGTTGCCCAAATTAATTTTATTCTTTTAAAAGTTTTAAAATTTCTATAAATAGTTACCATTCGTAGAATTGATCTATTAGAAATTTTAACTAACGCTTGAGAGGAGAAAATAGTGACATAGTTGATCACATGGATCAAGAAGTGGAAAAAACCCCAATTGGAACTTGGAATTGACATTGGCCAAAGCAGGTAGCGTGAAGGGCTGGAGGGAAACGTACCTTGAAGTATGGTAAATTGGTATGGTCTTGTTCATCAGTCCGGCCAGTTAGCTCTCCTACCCCAACGGTACGCATTTAATAGGAACCCCGAAACCACCACCTCGCACTACCATATATCCAATTCATACCTCCCGTCCATTCTTCATTTCTTCTTCTGTATCTCTTTCTCTCCTCTCCTTCCAATTCAGGTAATCCAACGTTTCCCTTTAATCCTTTCCTCTTTGACTCATTTCTTCAATGGTTGGGTTTTAATCCCAAGTTTCTTCAATAATTCATATCTTCTTCACAATCAAATCTGGTCTGTTATCCTCAAAATCTATTTTTTCTGTTTGTTTCTTGTTCCCTGCGCATTTGGGGTTTCTGGATTCAATATTGCTTCCGGTTTTAGTTTTTTGGAACTTCCCGTGCTTCCAAGTGTTGCCTATTTCGTTAAGATTTATTCACGGCGTAGCTTGTATTCCCGCTGGTTCGTTCATTGGGCTTGTGAATCTTCATTTTTATAATCTTTATTTCCAGCTGCTGCTTTTCGGGGATCTTGCATCGAACGGTTCGCAGATTGACTGAGTTTGTTGCTGAAGGCGCTTCGGGAAGGGGGCTGTTTCTTTGAGGATGAAGGTCTCAGTGGTTTCGCGGAGTGGAAGAGAAATCCTTAAAGGAGGCGTTGATCTCAGTGATTCGGTACGCCGCCTTGCTCTCAAATTTACCGCTCTTGCATGTTATGGTGTTGCAGTTTCTTAGTTAAATTCATTTCTGCAATCCTTAGTACTTCCTTTTCTGTCGAACTTTAAATGTGGACAACTTTCCATAGTAGCCATTCACGATTTTTCTCATTTTTGCTTTATGTTAGGCGACTGTAGCGGATCTCCAGGAAGCAATTCATAAGCGAAGTAAGTGGAGCATGCACTTTTTCTTTGATCATACTGCACATAAATTGGATTTAACTGTTCATTTCATATTTTGTTGTTATCTGAAAAGTTTAAGCCTTTAAGGCTTGAGGCGTTACCTAAATTGTTCTTAGCTTTTTCTGTGAATAGTTTCAGCTTCCTGATGGCCATATAGCTTAAATATCTCTGATAGACCGTTTAATTTATAAGTTATTCAGTGCATACTGTGTGATGATCAGCTTCTTCACTTCATGTGCTGCACGCCTGATAATTCTACTGCTATTTCACTGTTCTTTCTAAAATTACCTTTGAAATTTAAGTTGAAATATTTCTTCTCCTGAAATATAAATCTGAATGATGGTAAAAGCATGTTGAGTTTAAATTATTGCTCAAGCAGATACAATTTTTGAAGTTGCCTTGGTCGTGTGGGAGAAAGTTTATTAAAGTCCTCTTTCCTTATATACACGATCAAGAGGTTTTGATATCATGTACGAGATCTACAAGGCTATTTCTAGATCTTGAATTAGTCCGTCTTTAATTATGGACGATCATAGTGTCAACTTCAGAACTTGAAGCTTATTCATTGTGTTTCACTGCTGCTGCTATCAATATATTTTGTGGCCTTTGCTATTCCATTTTTGACATCTCTTTTGGGAGGAAAAGGGATGTTTATCTTTGAAGTATCAGTGTCTAGGTCTAAGAGCATTGGATCATTAACATGATTTGTATGTTTCATATTTACAGCCAAGAAGTACTACCCATCAAGGCAGCGCCTCACCCTCCCAGTCCAACCAGGATCTAAGGGAAGGCCTGTTGTCCTTAGTTACAAGAAAAGTCTTAAAGACTATACAGATGGAAATTCAAACAACTTAACTGTAGTTTTCAAGGACTTAGGCCCTCAAGTTTCCTATCGCACACTTTTCTTCTGGGAGTATTTAGGTCCTTTGGTCCTCTACCCAATCTTCTACTACTTCCCTGTTTATGAGTATTTTGGCTATAAAGGGGAAAGAGTCATCCAACCTGCGCAGACATACGCCATGTACTATTGGTGTTTCCATTACTTTAAACGTATTATGGAAACATTTTTTGTCCATCGCTTCAGCCATGCAACATCGCCCCTTTCAAATGTGTTTCGTAACTGTGCTTATTATTGGACATTTGGCTGTTATATTGCTTATTATGTGAACCATCCACTCTACACCCCTGTAAGTGATCTCCAAATGAAGATAGGGTTTGGTTTTGGGATCCTCTGTCAAATTGCAAATTTCTATTGCCATATTTTGCTGAGGAATCTCCGTAGGCCTGAAGGGGATGGTGGATATCAAATCCCACACGGCTTTCTCTTCAATATTGTTACATGCGCAAATTATACAACAGAGATCTACCAGTGGCTGGGCTTCAACATCGCAACACAGACTGTTGCAGGTTATGTTTTTCTTGTGGTTGCTGCCGGCATCATGACCAACTGGGCTCTTGCGAAGCACAGGCGTTTGAAGAAGGTCAGTCTCCCTTGCTCATTGTTGTGATAAACTGTGAGACCAAAATATACTTGTTTCACCTGAATACACTTGCTTGCTATGAAACATGGACACTTGGTGTTCAGGGCATGATAAATATGAAGGAAGTAATAACTGGTCTCCTCATGCTTTTGCGTGTTCATGTATCTGTCTCCATGTTCTGCAGTCTGCACATGTATGTCTATAGCTCAACATAATTGAGTATCATATTCTAAAGCAGTTTTAGAGATGAAAAATAATTTAATATCTGTATTTTAAAAGAAAAAGTTTTAGAAAATGATTATGGTTGATGAATGATTAGGAAGGCATAACAGATATTGCCCCGGGGGGGGGGGGGGAAGAAAACACTTTTCATTTTACTAAGGGGGCAAGGATCACATGTTTACTTGTTGAGCATGCTAAGGGAATTTAATTTATTTATTTTTTCTTTTGGGCATTTTCGACAGTGCTTATAGATCAAAGCAACGAATGGGATACAGCTTTGTCATATCCCATCGGATGAACAAAAAAGACATTCCCCCCCCCCCCCAATTAACTGTTTAGTCTTTGCGTATTTTACATGTCAATTTGGTGTTACCTGCAGCTATTTGATGGAAAGGAAGGAAGACCCAGGTATCCTCGTCGGTGGGTAATATTACCTCCATTCCTGTAGAAGCCATAGCCATTTAAGAGGCCATTGCTACTTGTTGTTCATCTAGATGTGGCAGTCTAGATTTATTGCAATGCTGAAGTTGCTAGTCATCCAGTGTTGTCAGACACGGATTTTTCTCAGTTTCTCGTGAACTTTGATATAGGGAGCGGGCTCAATTTGTTGGAGTTCTTATTTGGTGTTATTCGTCAGAAAAAATTGTAATAATTTTCAGATAGAAGTACTGGCTACTTTTAATTGCTGTGAGGTTTAGGATTGTTTTAAATAGTAAGTTGTGCTGATCATAGTTGAGGCTGTTTAACTATCCGATGGGCTGTTTTGTGACTAACTCTAGTATTTCTTTTATTTTCCTGGGAAAATGATCCTCTTTGGCTCATGCATCCTTGGCTTATGGATGATCCTTTTTTCTCATACTGTCAGTTTTCTTTTCTCCATCCATTGTTGTAGTTCTGGACTCATCTTTCTCTCTCACACACGCACGCACAGCACAGCACATTCCCTCTACCACCACTTATATTTCATATGCACCGAAAGTCATTTTGTCCACTTATAGTTTGGGATATGTCGATCAATATTGCTGTGGTTTTTGGGCATCACCATTCAATAATATTGGGATATTTTGCGTGGATCGCTTGTAATGCTTGCATTTTGGGTAATGGGTCAAGTTCTATTGCCAAACAACGTTTCTTTAGAGTTCGTTTGGAGTAATTTATAAATAGTTTTTCAACATGAGGTATATATTTTGGAAAGAATTTTGTTTTGACTTATGTGAAATATGCTTATAAGTGCTTTAAATTGTGATCCCAAATAAAGCTTTCCCCCAAGCATCACTTTAATTCAGTAATATAAGTAATCTATTTGCTAAGATATAGATGCACTCTGTCATGTAAATTTATTATTATATTCTTAGGAATAGAAGTCAAAGTTGAAATGAATTGCCTGCCATGCAGGAAATTATTACTCTTCTGGTTCTAAATATAAGATCCTTATATTAGTGTGTCTAAGAATTTTATATTTAGGACCGGATATTTTTTTTGGGGTAAGAAATTCATGTCCTAGTAACTTTTTTTTTTTTTTGGACAGCTACAAGTTACATAAACCTATATGCAAAGATGTTTTCGACTGAACACTCATAACCTCACTATTGAATTATATGAGTTGGAGCGAATTGAGTTGCAAGAGTAAGCTGGCAATTATAATAATTGAAAGACGAAAGCCCTACATGATCTGAAATCTTGATATGGGTCTCGGCTCCCTCCAATGAGATTTATTTCAAAAATGATGACAAACTCCCATCATATAGAAAAGGGACCCACCCTATCCTTTATTACCACGTGTTCGGACGAATGAAATCTACTTTTCATTTTCCTAAAATTAAAAAAATATATTTATAAGATGACTTCCCTTGGGCCAATACATGAAGCGAAACCCTAGTCAGTAGGATCAGAATGCAAATGTTGAAAAGAGCCCACAGGCTTATCGCTCAACCACCAAGATATCATTCAAATAGTTATGGAAGTATCTGGAGTGGCCTTTGCCCGCAACCGTAAAATATAGCGTTTGATTTTTATGGTAAGAGTTACTTTAGAAATAAATACCTAAATTAGTTTTTATATCTAGGAATAGATAATTAATAAATAAATAAATAATAGCCAGAGATTATAGATTACTATTCTTTTGATCGTATTTATAAGTCATTCTTGATATGTTTCAAGAAAAATCTTAAACTTTATTAATTTTTATTTAAAATTCAACAAGTTTTCAACTTTATCTTTATTCATATATTATACTTCATGTAAACAAAGTCAATACAATAATAAATAAAGGGTAAAATGTACATCCATATAAAAAATTTCTCTCAACACCCTATAAATAATATAAAAAAATGTCTTCCTTTTCCGCGCTATAAATAGGATCAAAAGAGTACTATTATTATTATTATTTTCCTGGACGAATATATATTTATTCTAATTTTTGTTGATGATGTTAAGTAGATCTATGATTGAAGAATCATGTGGGGTTGCTTGGGAGTCTTCAAAAGTCAAAGCATGGGACATCTAAATTCGGCAGATCCCCGCTCTCTGTCACGGATTTATTATCGCAAAATTGTGCAAAAGCACCTGATTAATCGCTAAATTATATTGGGGGGAAGGCCCAGATCCATAATTTGTAATTCTTCTTTCTACGATCTACAATTTCTATTTCATGAATCTGCATCTTTTCTTCCACCGTATTCTGCCAGGTGGGTCCTTGTTCCTAAATAATTTGCTTATTTGGTCATTTTTCACAATTTTCTTTTCAGCTATTTATTAGAATTTTTTCGAACATTCATTTTATTTCACCTACAACGCCCGTTCACAATGAAGCAATTTCAACAATTTAATTGTTATTTAAATTTAATATTTCGTTTTAAAATTTTATTTGCGAAATGAAGAACATGAAAAAAATAATTTTTTAGATTTTAGCAAGAAATTAAATAAAATATCAAATTTAAACATCTTAAATCAAAAAGGTTAAATTATTCTAAGAGAGCACAGTGGAAAATTTCGATCTTTGCCAAAATGACTTCAGGCAATTTGGTTAGTGCAAATACGCATTTAACCAAATTGCCAGAGGTTACACTTGGCATGGAAGAAGCGAATTTCGATCTTTTGTTTGCAATATTTTTATTTTATAATTTAGACCAATATTATTGTCTCCTTTTCGAATCATTTTGGTCCACTTCATATACACATGGATGAAAACTAGAATGTGGCTTTACAAACAGTACAAATATAATGTCACTTTCAACATATAAATAGTAATATTGTCAAAAATTAAAAAATAAAGTAAACTGCAAAGCATGAATCAGTCCTCACACAGTCATACCCCTGTTAATTAATATTATGGGAAAATCCCAAAAAAATTACACTTGAATTTTAAAATTTCAAATCAGTATTAGTTACTATACTCATAAAGAAAATGACTACATTCAAAAAGCAAATGACAACACATTTTTGTAGTAATTCTTGATTTGGAATTTTAAAATTCAACAATCATTTTTTTTGGGATTTTCCCTAATATTATAGATATATAATTTTTATTATCAATTATCCAAAGTCATGAGTAATACTACCTCCGTTCTTTAATATAAGATATTATTTGACTTTTATTTTGGTCCTAAATATGAGACCCAAATCCACTTTATCTCTCATATTTGTATTTTTTTTTCTAAAGTAGTCCTTCTAACAATAATACTCCTCCGGTTCTAAATATAAGACTCTTATACTAGTGTGTATAAGGGTCTTACATTTAGGACCGGAGGAGTAGTTCTAACCAATACACTTGATTAGCAAGGATATTTTAGAAAAGACAACACTTATTTAGGACAAATAACTAACTTAAATTACTTTCTTAATCTTCTCAAATTAGTTAACTGGCTTTTGTAATTAGGATTGGAGGTAGTAATTCATTTATCAAGTAAATTACATTACAAAATAAATCTTATATTTATGACCAAAATAGTACTACCTCCGGTCCTAATTATAAGAGCTAGTTGACTAATTTGAGAAGATTAAAGAAGTAAGTTGAGTTAGTTATTTGTCCTAAATAGGTGTTATCTTTCCTAAAATCTCCTTGCTAATCAAGTGTATTGACTGGAACTATCATTATTAGAAGGGCTACTTTGGAAAAAAAATGTATAAATATGAGAGACAAAGTGGATTTGGGTCTTATATTTAGAACTAAAATAAAAGTCAAATAGGATCTTATAACCAGATAGTATTTAGGAGGTGTTTGTTCAAAAACATGTTTTTTTGATAAAAGCATATTTTCACAAGTCAAAACAAATCTTTTTTCATATTTACCTCACTTGGTCTACTAAACACTCCCTCGTCTTATTTTTGCTTCTAGAAAAACGACGCTCTCATCGCAGCAGAGATCGGTAAAATATCCTATATAGTGGCATGCCACCGTCTAATTTGAGAAGCCAGGTCGTCGTCTTCCTCAGTGCATAGTTCTTGCTCTCATTTCTCCTCACGTTTGCACCGTTCAATTTTAGAAGGAAGCTCTATTCAATATTCATGGCCTGTTCCTTTTCTGCTACCCAAAATCCTCCTCCGCTTCGTCTTCACCATTCCAGTTCAAATATTCCTTTCCTGCGTTCCTCCTTTGCATCCCCATATCAAAAACCCATTCCTTTTCTCAGTTCTTCTGTTTCTGCTTCGCGCTTTACCCACTACAGACCCTTTGTTTCCCTTTCACGCCCTCGACTCGCTTTTTCCCTTAATGCTCTTCATTCTGATGTCCCTCATCCCCATCAGGTACTAATTTATTCTTAGCAATTTTTTTCTGTCCCCGTTTGAGAACCTCCATTGTATTGGGATGTATTAATTTGGAGTCTTTCATATTCTGGGTTTTATTTAACGTGGCTAAGAAATTATTGATGATTTGTCTGAATCTTTATCCCTTTTCTTGGACCGCTTTCTTGGTATACAAGTATGAGCAATTTGTCTTATTTTTCCGGAGAAAACTTTACAACATTGATTGAGCTGGCTACTTTCTTACGAGCTTGTTGTGACTCATTGTATCTTGAATCCTGCATTGGATGTATTCCATTCTATTGTGAGGCTATTATGAACCTCAGCTTTTCAGGTAGTTTTTGGGTACAGCACTCCCCAGGGATCAAATCATTGCTTAAGATAAAAATTGTTCGAAGGTTCATGAAATCAGTGTTACTTTGCTACTTTCGAACAAGTACATAAAGAATTGAACGTTGCTTTCAGGGTCTGGTGGACTCATCTTCTTATGCGAGTTTATTTGGTTTGTCCAAGAAAACTTGGTTTCCATTTGTTGTTTTTACTTTTGACGTTGCGATTTACTTGGGAAATACTTGAAGGGATCAGTGTACACTGAGAGGAATAAAAGGTACGAGGAGTGGAATTCACTGACATCCAAGCTCGCTGGAGCAGCCAATATTCCATTTTTATTACTGCAGCTACCCCAGATTATCCTTAATGCTCAGAATCTTCTGGCAGGAAATAAAACTCCTCTCTTTGCTGTCTCATGGCTGGTAAGGCAGAGTGCCAAATTTTAAATCAAAAGCTTTCTATTCTCCCTCCCCACCCTGCAAACCCTTTTAAAAGTTTAAACAAGAGTAGTTTATTCTATAATCTTGCACTGGGATGAACAATGATTTGTAACATGTTTCCAAGACTATGCTTCAGAAGAAGTTTGTTAAAAGTAGTAATAAAACCAATTTTATGTCTTTATGGCTTAAGCTTTAGAGTTTAAATGGTTCTTCAGAATGTTCAATTTCAAAATTTTATATATCAGTAATTCTTTATCCCTGTGCTTTATGTTATCAAAACTTAACGGGGCATGCCTTTTAGAACCTAAGGCTAAAATTGGCATGGACATCAATGCAGGGAATGCTTACTTCTTTGCTTGGAAATTTGTCACTACTATCATACTTTGCCAAGAAGAAAGAAAAGGAAGCAATGGTGGTGCAGACGCTGGGTGTGGTTTCAACATTTGTAGTCCTTGTTCAGCTGGCGTTAGCAGGAGCCATGCCCCTACCTCACTTTGTGGCCACCTCAGTTGTTGTGGGATCTGGCCTTTTTCTGAATTTTCTGAATTACCTTGGTCTACTGAATGCTGCAATCTGGAGCTTCTGGGAAGACTTCATCACTGTTGGTGGTTTATCAGTGCTTCCTCAGGTAATTCTCCAATTCCCCCCGCCCCATTAATAATTAAAATTAAAAATTCTTACCATTTGTGTCCTCACACGAAGGACAAAGCCCCCTGCACTCATTTACAGTCACTCAGTTGCATGTGCATACCTTCTATGTTTTTCCATCTCTGGAATATAGACCGACAAATATCTTGATTCCATGATATCTCTTACTATTTATCTTATGTCGGCAAACATTTAAATTTGGATGCAGATAATGTGGTCTACATTTGTCCCGTATGTGCCAAACAGTATCTTACCGGGGACTACAGCCTTTGTGATAGCTGTTGTGGCTGTTATCATGGTAATCTCCTTGTCCCCTTGATTTTTTAGTCAGGCTATAAGAAGGTGATATCTTGAAGTTAAAATCCAGTGAATTAGTTTGAAGTGGTGCAAGACTGCACTGTCCTCAGTTTAAAATGACCAATTCTCCAGGGACTTGAAGCGGTAAATTTGATCCGGTGCATTGAAGTTAATGAGGGAAGGGATGCTACCATGCTAAAAGGATTTGATTATAGCTTCCATAATTTAGCTCAACTCATATTTGATATATTACTGTGAAATATTGTCTCAAACTACTTAGGAGCAGTTATTTCAACAACTTGTTTGACATTTTAGTAGCAACACAGTTTTATATAATTTCCTTGTATATTTATCACTCATCCGTCTGTAACATAGAAATATGAAGGAAGAATTCTTGTTTGTACATTGGGTCTTGTGTGGAACTGAATTTAACAGGCTTCCTATTTCAGCATCCTTTTAAACGCATCACTGCTATGATTTGCAGGCGAGAAGTGGAAAGCTCCCTGAACAAGGCGTCAGATTTGTTGGGTCATTATCTGGATGGACGGCTACGCTTCTCTTCATGTGGATGCCAATTTCGCAGATGGTAATTTGAATGTGTATACCAATTTTTTCCTTGAAGGACAATTAATATTTACCTTCAATGTCTAACTATGACCTTATCTTCTATGTTCCTTTTTCTAGTGGACAAATTTTCTGAATCCTGAGAACATCAAAGGCTTATCAGCCTATACAATCTTGCTTGCTATGATTGGAAATGGACTTCTGATCCCACGTGCTCTCTTTATTCGTGATTTCATGTGGTAATTCCTTTCTTTCCGCATGCTCTCGTTGTTCTTGCCACTATTACTTCTACATGTAAAAGTTCACTATTCTCTGGTTCAACTTTGATGATAGGTTCATTGGTTCTTCTTGGGCTACTTTTCTTTATGGATATGGGAATATTGTATGCCTGTACTTGTAAGTTGATCCCTCTTCATTTTTCTTGTCTGCATTCATTCTGGATCTTTTGTAGAATAAAATTAGTGGGGATATTGCCTTTTACTCCCCTTGAACTCTGAGGCCTAATTACAAATTTGCTACATCAACTTTAAAACAAGAGACTGTAAGTTTAGTCTGTTTTTAAAGTTGACGATATGATTTACTGATGGTGTATCAGATCTTAGCTTTTGTTCCATGAATTATATTTGCATATTTCCCTAAAACCAAAGGTTAGGTGAAAACTAAGGGTGTTTGGTGATTGCAGGTTCAATACTATCAGGAAAGAATACTTCTTGGCAGCAACAGTCGGTCTGGTTTTATGGATAGGTTATTCTCTATGTCCTTGCAGTTCCCCAATCTTTGCATACGTTTATGATTCCGAGTTCATTCCTTTTTTTCTTCTGTTAACACTATTCTAATGGGTTTCATTTCCGGTAAATGACTTGCATTGTTAAAATTCCTTGCTGACGTTTCTTCCTTCAAAGTATAACAGTTATGTTCATTCAATAGAGCCCGTCCACTTGTCAGTTACTTAATTGTCGAACTTAATATATGTGCTCATTGAAGTTTAGGTTATGTATCACATATTAAGTAGCAATTTTTTATCAAAGGCAATGGAACACTATCGCTGATTATCTCTGGTTGTGACAGTGACAACTTTCTGGAGGGACTCTTCAGCGTATGGCTACCGTTCACCATTGAATTCTGTACAGGCCTTAGTGTTTAAATCGTCAAAATGAAGCGGTGAACGCTGCATCTACTGAGAGTTGAAATTGTCTAGTGTGTTTGCGATCATCGGTGATGCGTATCATTGTGTTGTACAATAAGCAAAATCAAGGGGAAAATCAGATTGAATTTTACGAAGGAGATAAGTTGCTGGTAAATGATGATAGAAGCTTCTCTTAGAAAACAATCCTCGCCCTTCTGCTGATCATGAAAGGCAGATTAGCATTTTGCTCCTCTTTGTTCTGTTTTTAGCTGATGTTTTATTCTAATTATTTTAATTTGTCTCGTTAAACTTTTCTTTTTGTTAGATAACTCCCTCAAAATGAGTTACTATATACATAAATTGCTTTTTAATATTAAAATCATATGCAAATAAATCTCATTATATTATGTCAGTAAAAGGAGTCAGATAACGAATAAATTAATAGCATGACAATAATCTGTATAAATGCAGAAGTTTAAAAGGAACATTACATAGTTCAGAAATCATGAGAACTGTACACCGTTTTCTTTTTCCGTTTATTACATTTGAGGTTTTGGAATCCTATGCCTTCCTTTGCTCACAGAACACTGTAATCTTGCGATATGAGCTAGACTCATGAAATCCTTTATGGTTTCTGTTGTTATTGTTACCCATGGTGAAGGCGGATAAGCATGTGTTCAACTAGCAAATTGGGTCTGGCCTGTCATTGAAGCAACTATTGTTGCACCAAGTTTAAGCACAGGGGTCAAGCATAAACTAATCCCAAATCCCAATCCTAAAGTGAACCAAATTGCAACCCTTTGCACAAAGTTACCTCTCCCCTAATCCTGCTTGCTTGCTTCAACAAATTGGAAAAATATGAGTTATATCAAACCTATACTTCGACAAGAGAACTATCCACTTCTCCTAATCATTCATTAACACAAACAATAAAGTAGTATTTCGATTAATTTGATAATTCGCGCAATTTAAAGGTAATTATTCGTATACAATATTCGTAAACCACGTTGCGTAAGTGCAGGACATCCATAAAGCTTAATTGGTGGAATTGATGTACTACAATTAAGAAACCATAATTAGCCGACGAATTTCATCAGGTGATATTATAAATGCTGATTCATAGTTCAAATGAGCATTCACGGTCTATAATATAGGCCAACCATCCAGGTAACGAATCAACACTATCAGTGAAAACAAGGTTAAGCCGACTCACAGTAATCAAGATCTTTAATATGCTAGATGAACAAATTAATCAGTGAAACTGAAAAATATCGTATTGTACTGCTCAACAAAATGTAAAGAGAAGCAAAATTTTAACTGAACTCGGGAAAACTAAAATCAATACAAACATTCTGAAGACTCATTTCTTCTTTGCAGCCTCAGAAGCCTTGGTCTGTACAACAAAAGACAGAAGTTAAAACACATCAAAGTACAGATATATTCAAAGTGACCATAAGCCCTTAAGTAAATTTACCTTCTTTACTCCACGGATCTTCTTAGCACGGTTCTTCCGCTCTTTCAGTTGCTTCCTGGACTTCTCCACCTTAGTAGCGAGTCCATTCTGCCACACACAAACAAAAAAAGAGGTTTCGATTGTGCATTGAAATTGAACAAAGCACGTAGAACACAGAAAATCATAAAAATAACAATAGAATCGGTAACAAAAAAGAACAGTTAACAAATTCAGCAACTAACTCCAAAAGAATTCCAAGTACTCCTCTCGTCTTTAATATAAAACCTACTTTAATATAAAACCTACTTGTAGTGCACTGTCTTGTATTAAGGACGGTGGAGTATTAACACTAAATAGAAAGAACTATTAACAATTCTAGCTAGGTAAAACCATTTAAATGATAAACGTACACGACTAGAAAATACTACATTACTTGGCTGTACACCGCTAATGCTACAAACGACATTCCTAGCAACTCCAGAATGATGGAGAAATACAGACCCACACAAGTTAGCATCCCTTGACCATAGAGAAATAGAAGATTTTCTGAGCTCAGAAAATAAAGAATTCAAAGTCGGTAGTTTGGAAATAAGTAAATCTTCCAATGAATTATAATTCCATTCAGATTAGAAGAAACAGCAAACTCTCACTACCCAACCCAACCCAACCCAACTAACCCACTAAGTGGCTGAAATAATAATCCCAACAGCGAGGGTCAAAAGAACGAAGGCAGTAGAGAACTATGGATCAAGAAAATGATCAAAAGCGTGATGATGCCAACAAATCAATCTTTTCCATTAAACCAAGTCAACTTACCCTGATAAGCCTGTACTTGGGCTCATACTTCTTTGCATTTTCAACGGAATCATAAATTAAACCAAATCCGGTTGATTTTCCGCCTCCAAAGTGAGTTCTAAACTTGAAGACAAAAATCGCATTAGGGTCTTTGACATCGTACATCCTTGATAGCTTTTCCTTAAGCTCCGCCTTCATACCGCAGCCCACAAAAAAAAAAAAAACATGAGGGGTCATGTAATTACCAAAACTGTAAATGCTTGAAAGGTAGACTTCCGATTGCCTGTGCTACAAACAAGTTTTGTAGATTCTACCCATAACAATTCATAATAATGACATTAGAAACTAAAGTACCTTGGATACGTTTGGCCTCCCAGGATGAAGTACATCAATGACCTGCACCACAAAATAACATGGAAAAAAATTAGGTGCAAAACCCAACAGATTCAATGTGCTTCCATGAATGACAAACTCACAAACTGCTTGCGAGATAGAAGCCTATTTGTCATAAATTTCCTGGTTCGGACTGTCACAGCCTTATCCGCCATGTTGTGCTTGGTGCTTCAAAATGCAGGAAACTCGCAGGAAGAGCAAGGGAGAGCACAGCTTGGGCGACAACCAACAAATGGCCGCCAAATCCGAGACCTTATAAAAGCTAGATTAGGGTTTCAGACTCGTGGGCTGAAAATGAGTAACGGGAAAAACCGGATGGCCCAAAAATGATACTCCTCCGGTTCTAATTATAAGACCCAATTGATTATTTGAGGAGATTAAGAAAGTAAGTTAAGTTGGTTATTTATAATAAATAAGTGTTGTCATTCCTAAAATATCTTGCTAATTAAGTATATTGGCTAAAACTATCATTATTAGAAGGATTATCTTGGAAAAAAATGCATAAATATAAGAGACAAAATGGATTGGGGTCTTATAATTAGGACCAAATAAAAAGTTAAATGGGGTCTTATAATAAGGACCAGAGGAGTAGCACAGTTCTTGTGAGTATCGCGCTTAATATGTCCCCACATACGATATGGCCCAAAAAATGGGGCTTGGCTTGAATTTATTTATGAGATTCTGGGTTTAGTATATCATACTTTACTTATTATAAGTTTTAAATAACTAATTTTTTAATAATAAATTATTAGTTAAAATTAATTAAAAGTAATAAATAAGTTAAAAATATATATTTTTCTAAATATATTCTTATAATAAATAAGAAAAAAGGATGAAAGACAATGTGGGAAAAAATGTGTTAAGAGACATAATAGTAAACAAGAGAAAATAAATAATTAAGAACAAAATTAAAAAATATATTAAATATTAAAAAAAACTCAAATTAAAACTTATAAAATGAACTATGTCTCTTTCCAAATTTAAAGTTTATAAATAGTCTCATAAGAGTATTTTTTTATGAGTTGGGATATCATATTTTCTAATTGATTTTAAATTGATTTGAACATCATATAGTTAGTTTGAAAGAATAAATCCAAAGCTTCAATTGTATAATATTTTTAACAAAAAAATCCATTTACTTTTTTGAAGAAATCTCTCTAGTGAAATTTTATAATATTTTTCTAAATTTTTAAAATAAAGAAAAATCTAAAAAATATATTTTTTATTTTATTGAGAAGTGTATAACTAAATAATAAATAAATCATTTATATGAACAAAGATCTCTACTGATATTATAAAATACTAAAATTTAAAAAAAAATTTGGTTGCTCACCCAGTTTATCGAAACTTTGCTCCAACTACATTTGAATCCGACCCGCATTGCGCACCTGGCTGTGGTGCGTGAGTCTCTCAACGGGGATTTCTGCATACGCTAAGGCTCGAACTCGAGACCTCGCTTAAGCGGTACCAAGCCGCTTACCACTTGGACCAACTCCCGTTGGTTAAAATTAAAAATTTACTAAATAGTAATTATCCTATTATTACAACAAAAGTGTAAAATAGTTTTTACTTTGCATAAAGGGAAAATGATACAAAAGTAATACTTAAACTTGAAAATCCCAAAATGGCCACTTAAATAAGCAAAATCTCAATTTAGACATAAGTGACCAATTTGGGATTTACAAATTTGTTCAAATGACTATATTGACCTTTATTTTTTTATTATTTTTGAAAAACCAAATACCCTCATTGGCCAGCTGGTCATTGAAGCTCCAGTGAAGGCGACGGTCACTAGAGTTCAGGTGGTTGCAGTCACCGGAGCTCTGGTGGTTGGCCAACAATCAAGAGCTAGAGCTCCAACAGCTGGCAACTATTTTTTTGAAAATTTTTATAATTTCAATAACACAGTTAATAAGTTTTGGAATGCTATTAGCAAGTAGTTCAATATAATAATTAACAATAGATTTTTCAATAAATTCAAAAAGTAACATTTTTATAAATTTAGTAATGTCATTAATAAGTTATGTAACTCTTAACAAGTTAGGTATAGCATTTAATAACAGGTTTTCCAGAAAATTCGAAAAGTGGCATTTTTACAGCTTTAGTAATACGATTAACAAGTCATGTAATCATATTAACAACTCTCATATTCATAATGGCTGCCTAATAAGTGGGAAAATTTTATTGTACAACCTTTATAGGTATCTAATATTAAAAAAAATAATTTTTATGGGAATTGTTGTTAATTGCTATACTAAATTTTTAATAGTATTACAAAAATTATTAACCGTGTTACTGAAGTTATAAAAATTTTCAAAACAATAGTTGTCAGCTAGAGCCGGGAAAACGGGCCGAGCCCGTCGGGCCGGCCCGTTTAAGCCCGTTTAAGTCGAGGGCCGGCTTATATTTTGAAGCCTTGAAAGGGAAGTCGGGCTTAAAAGGGCCAGCCCTGTAGGGCCGAAAAATAAACGGGCCGGCCCGTTTAGGCCCGCCAAATTATTTTTTTTTAATTTCTATCTTTTTTTCTTAACTTAAAAAAGAAAACCCTAACATTTTAAACATATCATACTCTTAGTTTTACTTATCTTGGCAGCTTACATAGATAGCATTCACAAAAAGAAAAAAAAGAATCACTATAGCTGTGGGAAAAATAACCAAAAAAACATGAAAATTGCAAAATTTAAAACTAGGTATATTCATAAAAATATATTGTTATTTATAAGTTGTCAAAACCTATTAAAATACTGTATCTATAATTTTTACAGTCTTTATTTATCATTCTCCCATATTTTTTATACTTGAAATATAATTGATCAAAAAATCTTTTAAACTAAAATAAAGATCTATATCATTTTTATAGTAGAAACAAATTTAGAACTAAGAATGATGGACTCTTTTCTTTTTTGTCGGTATGATAAATGATTATTCTTTATGTATACTATGTTTGTTAGTTAAACTTTTTTGTTAATTATTTATAATCAAACTAGATCATCCGCATTGTAATTATCTACTGAACTTAATGCTTATTTAGTTGTTTATGTCTGTCCTCTATTTAGTTTGTTTATTCAATAGACTTTATTATACTGTAATATAAGTTTAGACATGATAATGTTTATATTTGTGACTCAATTTTATTTATATTTATACTTTTTATTAGTAATTTTTATTGTTTCATTTTTATTATTTTGATAAAATATACAAAAAAAATAAAAATAATTATTTTAATTAAAAAGACCAGAAGCCCGCGGGCTAGCCCGAGCCCGTCATCTCACGGGCCGGGCCGGCCCGTTTTCCCAGTACTATTGTCAGCTGCCAAAACTCCTGCGATTGATTGTCGGCTAGCCGCCACTGGTATCGGAGCTTCAACGACTAGCCAACTAGTGAAGGTATTTGTTTTTTAAAAACAATAAAAAAAAAGGTAATATGGTCATTTCAACAAATTTGCAAGTCCCAAATTGGTCGCCTGTACCTAAATTGGGATTTTGCTTATTCAAGTGATCATTTTGGGATTTTCAAATTTAAGTGTCTTTTTTGTGTTATTTTCCCTCATGTAAAATCTTCACAAAATAAATGAACTTACATAAATTCTATAATTATTTTAGAAAATGATAAAAATAGATTAATTAAGTAACTGTCAAATCTTGGGATATTTTTATGATGCAAAATTTATAACGTGATCTCAACAATCTTTAGTTTCCTTGGCGTAATTTTGTGTTTTCCTTAGTACTCGATTGCGTTCATCCCGACGGCCTCCGCGGTGAGGCCTCCGCTTCCTTTGCAACAACATCGGCGACTCTGTTTTCATATTTCTACCATCCAAGCATGCTATTTATCATTCAGTAGGGGAAGAAGAGATATTTGGCAACAGACCAACCATTTTTCATTCATGCTGTGCTGTGTGAATTTATGTTTTTATTGACGTTGTAATGTAAGGTTACTTTAAACTTTGTATCAAACGTAAGGTTATGTTAGATAACATGCCAATGTAAATATTTATATAATCCATGTTGTAATTGTAATTTAAAGTTTAAACTTTGTAGTCTTGTATATTTACAACTTTCAGTCCCACAAATTAAGTGTTGGTTGTGCGTTTAAGATTGCACATGTTTGCAACTTTCAATACTCAACACTCACACTTCTCATATTTACGAGTACATTGAGCAATAAAATACTTTGTTTGTACGGTAAGAGCTTGTCCTCCATCCAAAAAGGTCATTATCACATGCATTGTTTTAGCATGTTTTGATTGAAATTGTTAAGAGTTGAGTGAAGTTGGAATTGCAATTGATAAGTCTAGTTCATCGATACAACCGACCATCAAAGTTTAGAGGAATCCCATATTCATTCCTCAACTGGTTCAGCTTATAATTGATAAGCTTGTTTTGCTCTCTAATATCTAGATTGCAATAAAGATGCAATCAACTTCATCCAAGACGAAGAAGGGATGATGAATTCCATCAGCCACCAAAGCCTTAAAATCTTGCAGTCATCTGCAATTCATAGAGACAATGTAACCAAAGCCAAAGCCATATATCTTTTCCAGACTCGCTTGTTGCTGTTTGTAATATAATTGATTTTGATTGCTTGTTTGTAAGAAAATTACTAGACCCAAACAAGAAGCATAAAGAAGCATTTTTCTCTCGACTTCCCGGTAATGTAGCTATCCATTTGAGTTTTGTGAGGAAATGGCAGCTGCAAAATTCCGTTCACAGATCTCAGGAGCAATTTCTCGCTTCTTTTTACCTTCTTTTGTCATAATTTTTGGTGAGTAATGGATGGTTACGCCGCCGATTCTGTCAACTGTCGCCAGCGTGTCAATTCTGCATTCGTTCATTCCAGCCCACTGGCTTCCTTTCTCCATTGTGGGTCGTGCGCGGAAATGGACCCTCTCCAGAACGCTGCTTGTCAGCTTGTCATTTCCCCTGTTTTCACTGTTCGCATACAATTTGCTTTTCAGATCTTAGTTCCTTGGGATATGAATAACTTTCAGTGAAGATTTAGGAACTATGCTTTTCTATTTCTAGCTTGAGTAAAGACAATATCTTTTTTTATCCCCAGTCTCAGAAACTGATGAGCATTAATTGAGGGAAGAAGTGGAAAGATGGAAGAAATTTTAAGATACAAATTAATTAAAACTGTTTTATTGGTGTGCGTGAGAATTAGGTAATGTTGCCCTATAAGAAAGAACGGGGGGAGTATAACAATCCTGTTTTCTGCAGTGTGTTTCAAGTTTTGAAATTTAGACTGCATACTGAAAATGCATAAATCCCGTAAAACTTGTGCAATGGGGTTGTCCTTATTTGGTTTTGATGTCAATTTAGTTTGATTTGGACATTACAACTACTTCCAAGCTTCACACTGTGTAACATTTGGATTTACAGCACTGTATCAGTAATGGCTTCCCTTCACTGGTAGCTTTGTCATTCTATGGGGCCAGTGGCTAAAGTTTCATTGGATGGAGCGGTAGGACAAGCTTCTTGTCTTTGTTTGGTGGGAGTACTGACCTTATAGCTTTTCATCGTCATGGCAGAGAAGTGGGTTCTTTTGGAGAGCACTCACACACATAGGAAAACCATTCAAAACTCTGTGAGAACTAATATAATGTGATTGTGAGCTCCTCTGCACTATCAAATGTGGTATGGTTATTCTGAGGACTGAGAATCCTGATCCTGTCACTGAAAATTCAAATTGCCTTTTTCCGCATTATTTCAGTTACTATCATAACTATGAAGTAGACTGAACCAATTATCATGGGTTAAGACTTCATAAGTGACGTTAAAGGGCTGTTTGTTTAAGCTTATAAGAAATGGTTTGGATAAGTTAAATATGAAACAATCTTGCAGGTTAAAAAAAATGCATATTTTCAGCTTATTTTCATAAGTTACTTACATCAGCTCTTTAAAATCATCACTTTATTAAAAAGCTAACCCAAGTAGCTTATAAAAAAGAAGCTGAAAACAAACTTTTTTAAGCTAATCTAAATAATGGTTTTTATATTTAGTTGAATTAAAATAAGGAAAAATTAACTTTTGGGTCTTTTTTACTCAATTATAACTTAATTCCTCAATTATAATTCAGTATAGCTGAATCTTTAAATTTTTAACTCGTTTATAACTCAGTTTCTAATCTTTTTATATATAATAATTTAGTCCTTATCATATATAATTTATTTTTAATCAACAAATATTACTTCAATACCATTAAAAATGCAAACATTTCATACAGCTTAGCTTATGAGTATTTGATTTTTTTTTTTTTTTAAAAATCTAACCGAGTCAGTCCATCCGCTCCATCGTCCCCTTCCTCCTCTTCCTTCACTTATATTCTCTCTTAAAATAATGAGGAAGTAAAGCAGAATGTTGGGTACTCAACAATTTTGTTCTTTTTGAAATTGGGTCGTGGACAGCATTACGTTTTAGAAAATAAGAATAGTATCATTGTGCAAAGCTCAAAAACAAATGTGAAAATTGACGCCAAGAACACTTTAATTCGATGTCGGGAAACCAAACACAGAGGAGGAACGATATCGGGCTGACAATAAGTTACGGATCTTATCATCCTATTTCATAAAAAAAAAAAAAATTTACTGAAACATAGGTATCCTGATATAATCCTATTTGAGACACTGTCATGTACTAAATATGGACACCTCTCCCATAGAATTCAAATTTTGATTCACTACGTTTGGGATACTAACTCCTTCCGCTTAACTCAATTCTGTTGGTTATTTCATGAAAATTTGAAGGCAATTCAAATTAAACTATGGTTTTTTTAAAACTTTTCACCACTTGCTATCGGGCATGCTTTGCAGCTTCGGAAAACAAATATGCACAAATCATATTCATAGTATTTTCAAAACAAAAATCACAAATTTCATAATATTTTTTTCAAAAATTGGTGATTTTTCATTGGACAAAGCTTAAACAATTGGTCATTTCATTAATTAGCCTATCAAAATAAACTAGAAACAAACTATTTCTCTCTCTCAACTCCTCCTAAGATCATTTTTATTTTAAATTTTAAACAAACTAGCCCTGAATCATGGTATATATAATAAGCTTTCCCTACTCCTTACTTTTGGAAGGAGGCGGGAGCGAGGGTTAGGAGGAGTGGAATTTAAAAAAAAAAAAAAAAAAACCTAACCCTGTTATGAATATAATAATATTTTTATATATCTATATATCTCTTATTATTTCTGATTTTTTATTATCTCTATATTTTATAATTATCTTTTATTATTATGTAATATGTAGATTGTATCAAGTTTCTATTCTCCCTTATTCTCTTCTCTTATTATCTATTCTTTTTTAGTTTTATAACACATCTTATTTTCTCAATAAGAGGTTATCACCCTAGTTATATAATCTTTTTCATTTTACATAATTGATCTTTTTATCCCAAAAAAAAGGAAAATTCCTCCAATAGAATAAAAGATAAGCAAAATAATTACTTTTAAAGACTTTTAACGAGCTATCAGTCACTTTACTTTATTATTTACTGTTATTTTTTTAATTTTTTTATTTGAAAAACATTTTTGCAGGGAAAACTAGGAAGTGAATAGTACTCAGGACAATGTGGGGTGTTGCCTTTTTCTTTCCTTTTTTTTTGGGTGGTTGCTTTTACCTTTACTCTAAAAACAAGTGCAGAAAGATTTATAATAATCTTCAAGAGAAATATTATTTTTAATAAAATATATACACCTATTATCACATGGTCAAAGCAATGATTAGCATTGATCCATTAAAAAAGAAAAAAAAAGAAATGACTAGCATCAGAAGTGATGATGTTAGGAAAAATTTCAAAAACAGATGTGTTATACGATATAATACTAGCTCTGGTCCTTAATATAAAATTCGTTTGACTTTTATGTTGGTCCTAAATATAAAATCCTAATATATTTTGTCTCTCATATTTACTCAATTTTTTTAAATAATCCTTTAATAATTATAGTTTTAATCAACATACTTAATTAAGAAGGATATTTTAAAAAGACAACATCTATTTATTACAAGTAACTAACTTAACTTCTTTTTTAATTTCTTAAATTAATCAACTACTCTTATAATTAAGATCGGAAATAGTATTACGAATCAAGAAAAAAAAAGTTTTCACAAAAAATGTATCAAGTATGAGGCACTCTTGCCCACTTAATTAAACCACAGCATAGGGGAAGAAAACTACGAATCAATTACCCAAAAAGATATATAGCACACAAATCACTTGCCATAACAACTATGAAATACATGACCATATACAAGTTAATTATAATCCATTCATCATCACCGATTCTTTAAAAAAAAGCCTAATTTATGGTAATATAACATGCAATTCGGCATTGTCAGGAGAGAGGGAACCTCCCAATGCAAACACTAAAATTTGCGTTTAGTTAATCAGATGCTTGATTATTCCATCGCCACAAGACAGGAGACACTTTGTTACTCTCGTTGATCAACACTAGCTAGGTCGACGCCTATTCTTTCTCTAAAAATTATACAAAACAATACAGACAATAGAAAGTGATGAAAAGTATATAACTTCGCTTCCCCTTTGGACCGTGATAATGTAAACTTCAGTCTTCAAATTAAAGCCGCTTCGCAATTTTGTATAGTGAAGTAAAATAGTTAACTTCAATATCCCATCAATAAATTACATGGATAGGGTGGGAATAACACGAATATATACCTAAAATCTTGTATCATAGAAATTCAACGTTTCATCATTATTCAGATAGGAATAAATTTTATCCTTGATTTCCATTTTCTTCCAGTTATTGAAAATAAAACCATTGGTATTTGGTACCCCCTCAGATTTTCATACATAAGATCATTGCTAGACACTGTTTCTGCATCTCCTTTCCTAGCTACAAGCAATCCCAACCATGGAAAACCTTAAACATAACCATGCCAACTAGACAAGGTATTTCTTGGGCGATGTCACTCGAGTTATGTCCATTATTTGGCAGCACAGAGACCCGAATCAAAAGTAACTAGCACCATTCATCGCCAAAAGAGATGTTCCCGCAATATTAAAACATGCCACAGTGCAACGAGCATCAAGAAAAGCAGGTTATATATAATAACATACATTAAGAAGTCTATGAAAATTAGCAAACAAGTAAGAACTTTTAACGTGCAAGCAAGCATACCACGTTACGTAAATACATTCCTAAAAATATCATCCCACTTTAGACCACAGTCTTCGACAAAATATAAATTTAATTTAGGAAACATTCACAGGATAACATACATACATACATACATAACATAAAGTTCGTTAGTTCAAAACAAAATAAGACCTGCCCCTTTCCATGATATATATCCACATCTTCATCAGAATCTTCCCAAATGCGAAAGCGTCGTGATAGCTGCTACCTAGTTCGGCTCTGCAATTCATTCAAAAGCCAAACACATTCTTACAAATATTTATGACAAAGATAACATAAATAAAACAATTATATATCCCTCACTCTCAAAGGAGGAGGGGTGGTATACTTCACTTATTTCAGTTTCGTATTATTTGATCTCAAATATAAAGAAATAACAAGAATAATTAGCAATCAGTTTCATATTAGGGATTTGTCATGATCATCGGAAGCTAGAGTGAAAAGCCAAGAATATTACTCTACCAACAAGAAATAACTAGAATAATAACAATAGGAAGTGATTAGAAGCATTATAATGCGACAAAATCTCACCCTTGCATTACCAGACACAACCCAAGACGGCGGAGGCCAGAAAACTCCAGAATAGCCCGTCACACCTGGAAGCATACAGGCAGAACAATCCTCCATGTCAAACAATGCAGCATCATGGCCTGGCTCTTTATCTCTACCACAGAAGCAATCTTCAGAATAGTAAATGCAATTCTTCTTAAACCCACGAAAGTCTTGAGCTGAAATAGAGAAGGCACACATATCACAAACAATCACAGCCCTATTTCCCAAGCTTTTCACCCTAACCCATTGACGTTTTTCCTCGTTCAGTTTATAGACATGAAAATATGTGGGAAAAGCACCCATGCTGTCATCAGGGTCACAACGAGCAAGAAAAACATCCAGAGGATAACGGTCCTTATCTAGGAGGAACAAATCTCCAAGAGAATTCACCAAGCGCTTTTCCCGATCATCATCTTTATTATAACCACAAGGAGGCAGCACTGGGGCAACACTTGTAATCTTCAACGAAAAATCCACTGAAATAGTGAAGCCAGAGTTATCCACAGCATAAAACTTCCCATCGTGATAAACAACATCGTTATAGGAAGCAACGTCTCGGCCATCATTTATACGAGTCCATTTCTTATCACCCTTTCTCCAAATACTTAAATGGCCACCCGTGTGAATGGTCATAACTGCAAAATGAGCACTCTCAGAACACACAGCAACTCTCTTAACGATGAGAGATTTAAGGTCTGGAGACTGTATCTCAGAATACAGTTGAGGTAGTGATTGTTTCCCAGTAGACGCATATCGAAGCTCATAAAATTTAGCAATCTCAGAGACCCTGTAATCAAGGAGATTCAAGCGCTCAGGAAGATGTGGGGACAAGTCTCGACAGTAATAATCAAAGCGATAGAGAGGGTCTTTGAAGCGAACTACAGGTGTGCCGAGCTCTTCAGCCTCCTCGATCTTGATGAGCCAGCACTTGGGAGTCCTCCAACCGCCTGAGATTTTCCTGAGGGGTTGAAAGCAGTAGACGGTGGACTCAGCAAAGTCGAAGTAACCACGAAGCCTAGGGTTCAGATCAGGGTTGGGACCCACTGGAAAGGGAAGGTTGAGTGGCGGAGAGGACCTCCGGGGCGGCGGAGGGACCTTGGAGCGCCATGAGGGGCAAACAGCTCGGACGGAAAGACGATCAATACGGGAATCAAGGCGGTTAACAATATCGAGGAGCAGATCTCTGGAAAGGCCGGACCACGAGGGAGTAGAAGAGTGAGAATCCATTGGAGGTAGAAGTGGAGAGAAGGATGATGAAGAATATCTAATGGGAATGGAAGCGTGATGAGCAAGTTTGGAGTTAATGGATGGACATGTGCGGTTTTTGAGGACGATGATGATGATGATGATGATGGGACGGGCATTACTAGCTTCCAGCGGGAACGCGGGAAATGAGAAAATCAGAAAATATTATGCTCTTGTGAATATATATATATATATATATATGGGAAAATTCCATTTAAGGTCTGTAAGTGAGAATTTATTTCAATCAACCCCAAAACATTCTGAAATATTATTGCAGGATCAAGAGATCAAACTAAAATTAAAATTAAGAGTAAAATTATAATAATACCTCTCACTTTTTAAAAAATAAATATTAATGGTTGTCAGAGTCCGACCACCGACGCTCAGGTGGCCGCCGTCGGAGGTTGGACCTCCGGTGGCCGCTACTGTGGCTCCGGTGGTTGGAATTTTTTTTTTGAAAAACAAGATAGCTAAAGAAAGGTTTGACCCCATAACCCATTGGCATACTAAAAGTGATGTAACCACTAAATCAAGCAAGCCATTCAATCATATGATACAAATAAAAATATATATAACAAAACAAACGCAAGTGTCCAAGTATAAATAAACAAATGGAATTCGACAGTTTACAAGTAAAATTCAGTAATTTACAATAAAAATTTGGCAATTTACAAATAACATAATGCAATTCACAACTCCAAATACAAGTATTTAAATATAAATGAGCAAGTGAAATTTGAAGATTTATAACAAAAATTTATGGATTTACAATACAAATTTAACTATTTATAAGAAACAGAAGAGAATTCACAACTTAAAATATATATTTGAGTATAAGTGAACAAGTGAAATTCACGGCTCGTTATTATTCAGACCAAGGGATCCATTCGCTTCTCATATATGAGTTAATTAGAAGATAATCTCACGAGACACTGTTTCTGCATCGCCTTTTGTAGCTACATGCGATCCCAACCATGCAGTACCTTAAACATAACCGTGCCAACCACGCTTAGTACTTCTTATTAAATGTGGATCCAGTTCTTTCAATCATTCAAAAATTAAGAAAAGTAGTTAAAATAATTATTTATCAAAAATATGTATTAGTTTTTTTAAAATACGTTTTTAAATTATTTGGATTGAAACTATCATTTAATGTAAACTTTTTTTAATATATGTAATTATTAGAGTTAATAAAATAAATATAAGTAGAACAAAATGGTGAAAGTCTTATATTTAATAATATTTAATACCAGAAAAGTATAAATATGCGAAACAGTCATGACAGCTACTAGCTAGTTCAGCTCTGCAATTCTTTCGAAAGGCAAACACATTTTTGCAAATATTTATGAAAAACATAACATAAATATTTGATGATACGTATGTCTCTACACACGCTATCACATAACACATGGTTTCACTGTTATGAAGTTTTGTTTGTCTGTTTTTTTCCAATATGATGGAACCCAAACGCAAGCTGTCACGGACTTGGTCGTAATTCCAACGAACCGTGCGGCCTAGCAAACCTCTTGCTCTAAGTTGCTAGTCAGCCTACTCACGAAGAAACAAGAGACTCAAAGAAAGAACTTTGTATTGATCTCTTGAAGTACTTACAACACTCTCACTTTCTTGAGTGTGAGAAATGAATGAGGGGGAGGGGTATTTATAGTTCTCCACCTCCTCAATGGACGGCTAAGATCTACTTGATCCAACGGTTACAATGTTGTATCTAGAATACTCTACAAAAATATCTAGATATTTACAAAGGGGTTAGGTGTCTCTACAATTATCTATAATATTCTAGAACCCTCCAAGCTTCTCAAACAAGTTCCACACATTTCTAGAGAGTTCCGGACTTACCCAAGACTTTTGTGGACACCTTTGGACAGTTCTGGGTAGCGAGCCTTTTTGAAATTTTGGGCAAAACATGAGCGGTGCGTTACATTCTCCCCCACTTAATGTGGCGACGTCCTCAGCGCATCCCTCTTGTATGCCTCAATCTTCTCCTTATAGTCCCATAAAGCCAACTCGTGTTCCCAGCTTGCTTCACTATCGGGAGATCCTTTCCATTTAACAAAGTATTCAATGTAGCTCGGATGACTCCCACGTCTCGGTATTACTCGGTGCGCGAGGATTTCCTCAACTTCCCGTTCTGGCACCGTAGTAATTGATGTAGGGGCTCTTCTAGACTCACCTCTACTTGGTTCATCCTTGTCTTTGTTGTATGGCTTCAATAGACTTACGTGAAAAACAGGATGCATCTCCAAGTGTGAAGGTAGAGTCAAGCGATAGGCTAGCTTACCGATGCGTTTCTCTATAGGAAACGGTCCTTCATAGCGCCTCACTAGCCCTTTATGAACCTTGGCGAACCTTCGGCTTTGATGAGGAAGGAGCTTCACCATGACTAAGTTACCTTCCTCAAACTCTAAGTGCCTCCTCTTAGCGTCGGCCCACTTCTTCATCTTTTTCGCGGCCTTAGCTAAGTACGCCCTTGCCATGTCTGATTTTTCATGCCACCCCTTGGCAAACTTGAAAGCTGAAGGACTCGGGCCTTTATAGCCAACAGCTAAAGTGTGCGGAGTCATCGGTTGTTGCCCCGTGGCTAACTCGAACGGACTTGACCCAGTTGATTCACTTTTCTGCAAGTTGTATGAAAACTGGGCAATGTCCAAGAGCTTAGCCCAGTCCTTCTGGTTGGCACTTACGTAGTGCCTCAAGTATAGTTCCAGTAAAGCGTTCACCCTCTCCGTTTGGCCATCGGTCTGCGGGTGAAAGCTTGTGGAAAAGTTAAGTTCGGACCCCATAATTTTGAAGAGCTCCATCCAAAATCTTCCTGTGAAGCGAGTGTCCCGATCGCTCACAATAGTCTTTGGTATGCCCCAATACTTTACCACAAACTTGAAGAATAACTTCGCAGCATCTTCTGCAGTGAATTTGGTTTGGACTGGTATGAACACTCCATACTTGCTAAACCGGTCCACCACCACCATAATGTTGCTGCATCCTTCTGTCTTCGGCAAACAAGTGATGAAGTCCATGGAAATACTTTCCCATGGTCTCTCGGGAATCGAAAGTGGCTCTAGTAAGCCAGAAACGGGGCGCTGTTCCACCTTGTCTTGCTGACACACATCTCGCATCATCTGGGGCCAAAAGTATGCTCGCTCAATGAGTGCCATCGTGCGTCGAACTCCGGGATGTCCAGCCCACCTCGAGTCATGGCACTCCTTAATGATCTCCTTCCTTAAGCCTTGCCATTTCGGCACGTACACTCGGTTTCCTTTGGTTATGAGCACCCCATCCTCAAGCCAAAACCGGCGTGTCTTCCCTTGACTTGCCAATTCCATCAAACTTTTGGCTTGTGGGTCTTGCTTTAGTCCCTCCTTGACTTGATCAACCAAAGGGAAACTCGGGCTAGTGATGGAGGCAAGTTCGGCCTTTCTACTCAATGCATCGGCCACGACGTTCCCTTTTCCTGGCTTATACTCCATCACAAAGTCAAACTCTGCTAAGAAGGCTTGCCACCTTACTTGCTTTGGTGTAAGCTTCTTCTGCTTAAGGAAGTAACTTGTGGCGACATTATCGGTTTTCACAATGAACTTGGTACCCAGCAAATAATGTCTCCACGTTCTCAGGCAATGCACCACGGCCGTCATCTCTTTCTCTTGGACTGTGTAACGCCGTTCTGCATCATTGAGCTTACGACTCTCGTAAGCCACCGGATGACCTTCTTGCATTAGGACTCCTCCTAAGGCAAAGTCCGAAGCATCCGTTTGTACCTCGTATGGTTTGGTGTGGTCAGGCAAGGCCAACACCGGTTCCTTGATCACGGCTGCTTTCAGCTCCTCAAAAGCGGCTTGACACTTATCATCCCAATCCCATACTCGGTTTTTCTTTAAAAGATCAGTGAGGGGGGCGGCTATCGCAGAGTAGCCTTTGATGAATTTTCGATAATAGTTGGCCAATCCAAGGAAAGAACGAAGTTCGGGTACCTTCCTTGGCGGCTCCCATTCCTGTATAGCACGCACCTTGGACTCATCCATCCGTAGTTTGCCCCCTCCGACAATGTGCCCTAAGAAAGTTACTTCCTGTTGAGCAAAGGCACATTTCTCCTTCTTGACGTACAACTCGTTCTCCCTGAGGACTTGGAAGACTTGCCTAAGATGCTTCACGTGCTCCTCCAACATCTTGCTATAAATGACAATGTCATCCAAGTATACCACCACGAACTTGTCCAAGAACGGTTGTAGGACTCGATTCATGAGGGTGCAAAATGTTGCTGGTGCATTTGTGAGTCCAAAAGGCATCACAAGAAATTCATACGAACCATACCTCGTGACACATGTTGTCTTTGGTTCGTCTCCCTCGGCTATCCGTACTTGATAATATCCCGACCTTAGATCCAACTTGGTAAACCAACGAGCTTGGCCAAGTTGATCAAAGAGATCGGCAATAAGTGGGATTGGGTACTTGTTCTTCACCGTGATCTTGTTAAGCGCCCGGTAGTCGATGCATAACCGAAGTGACCCATCATGCTTCTTCTGGAACAATACTGGGGCTCCATAAGGTGCTTTTGATGGACGGATATATCCCATGTCCACCAACTCCTTCAATTGCCTCCTAAGTTCCTCAAGCTCCGGAGGCGCCATACGGTAAGGCACTATCGCAGGTGGTGTGGCACCAGGCACCAACTCTATCTTGTGGTCCACTTCTCTCTTTGGTGGCAACCTCTTGGGCAACTCGGGCGGCATCATGTCCTTGAATTCTTCTAGGACATGCTCAATACACCTCGGGAGGTTTTTAGTTGGCGAGGCTACTGCTTCTTCTTTCAAAGCGACTAGATATGTGGGCTGCTTCTTCTTTATGCCTTTGGAGAGTTGCATGGCCGAAATCTGCTTCTCTCGGAGTTGGGTTTCCCGTTCTAGAGGTACTAGTCGGGTGTTACCTTCTTCCAAGATGCACATCGTGTTGGCAAAGGGGATTGGCACGGCCTTAACCTTGTCCATGAATTCCATACCCAAGACAATTGGATAGTCATCCATGGTGACAATGGAGAAGTCTACGAGGCCGTTCCAATCGCCCAAGCTTACCTTGACATCGCGGGCAACTCCAAAGGTAGCCCTCGGTCCTGAATTGACTGCCTTAAGCCAACCACGTTCTCCTTGGTAGTGAATGCCCAACTTTTTGGCCTCTTCCACTCTAAGGAAGTTGTTGGAAGCTCCCGTGTCCACAAGTGCTTTGACGGTGTGTCCTCCAATCTCGGTTTCCACAAATAACCGTCCCTTCCTTCCGGACTTGGGCATCTCCACCTTTGCCTTAATTGCATTGAGGAGTTGTAGGGATCCTACTCTCTCCTCTTCTCGTTCCCGTTCCTCCCTTTCCTCGATCAATGCCGAAAGTTTAGCCTTCTTTGGGCAATCCCTTGCTTTATGTGGTCCTTCACAAAAGAAGCATTTAAGTGATGGCCTTTCTCCAGCTTTGTACTCCTTAGGACCCTTCGACTTGTCCGTGGTCTCCTTGCCTCGGTGATGCTCTCCCCCACTCTTTCCCTTGCCGCCCTTGTCTTTCAGCTTTGGCTTCTCGGGTTTCTTGAACTCAATAAGGGACTCAGCAATGGAGATAGCGGTGGTCAAGTCTTGAGCACCACGTCTCTGGATCTCAAGTTTAGCCCACTGTTGCAATCCATCCATAAAGGCAAAGAAAGCTTCTTTATCAGGATAGTCAGGGATCTCAAGCAGTACCTCGGTGAATTCCTTCACATACTCGCGAATGCTTCCCTTGTGTTGAAGACACCTTAACCTATCCCTGGCCTCTTCTTCAACATTGCTAGGATAAAATTGCTTCTTGAGCTCACCCTTGAATTCAGCCCAAGTGTCTATGGTGCAAGTGCCTTTCTCTATGTCCCCTTGTCTCCTCCTCCACCATACCATAGCGGTGTCCTCGAGGTAGAGACATGCCGTGCTAACCTTAAGTGCATCGTCAGTAACGACGTTCGCTCGGAAGTATTGTTCCATACTCCATAGAAAATTATCTAGTTCCTTCGCATTTCTTGTCCCTTTGAAAGCCTTAGGTCGTGGAACATCTACTTTAGAGGATGTAGTCCTTACATCAGACATTGACGGACTTCCTTGTGCAAGAGCCTTCTTGCACAAGATGAGCTCCTCTTCGGCACTCTCCAACTTGCGCGAGACCCTCTCGAGTTCTTCACGGATCGAAGAAACCTCATCCCTGTGAGACTCTTCCATGGCCTTCATGTTGTCGAGACATTGGGCGAGGACTTTGTTCATGGCGGCTTGCATCTCCTCACAGAACTCGTCCATGTTTTGCCCCATCTCCTCGAACTTCTCCTCCCCGTCGGCTATTGCAATCTCCACCTTGGCTAGCCGTGTCTCAAAACCCTCCATGGTTTCCCTTGAACTAGATCTCTGGGCTTTAGATTTCTTCTTGACTCCCTCGGACATATTGATAGTCTCGCTTCCGCCTTCCATCTACCTCTATGTTCCAACAGTCTTCAAACCTTGGCTCTGATACCAACTGTCACGGACTTGGTCGTAATTTCAACGAACCGTGCGGCCTAGCAAACCTCTTGCTCTAAGTTGCTAGTCAGCCTACTCACGAAGGAACAAGAGACTCAAAGAAAGAACTTTGTATTGATCTCTTGAAGTACTTACAACACTCTCACTTTCTTGAGTGTGAGAAATGAGTGAGGAGGAGGGGTATTTATAGTTCTCCACCTCCTCAATGGACGGCTAAGATCTACTTGATCCAACGATTACAATGTTGTATCTAGAATACTCTACAAAAATATCTAGATATTTACAAAGGGGTTAGGTGTCTCTACAATTATCTATAATATTCTGGAACCCTCCAAGCTTCTCAAACAAGTTCCACACATTTCTAGAGAGTTCCGGACTTACCCAAGACTTTTGTGGACACCTTTGGACAGTTCTGGGTAGCGAGCCTTTTTGAAATTTTGGACAAAACATGAGCGGTGCGTTACAAAGCTCACGAGTGATATGTGAAGAGCGCTAATGAGCTCCACAATGTTACTGTTGCTAATCCACCCGCATGCCGCGTGCCCCATGCATGGCTTTCTCAGCAAAATTAATATTACTTCTGGTCTTAATTATAAGATCTCATTTATAGAATACAAGTAAGGTTTTATAATTAAAATCAGAAGTAGTATTTGTTTTCTAATTTGTAATGCAATCAATAAATAATAACGATCAAATGAAGGTGGGAAAATTGGCCAACCCAATCCTATGAGATTAGTCTTAGAAGAGCTCAGGCCTGCATGATAGTCATCGAACTAGATATCAATCTGGTTAAAGCAATGAATCAAGGTTTAGTGAGTTAGATCAGGATAAAGAATTACGCACGCTCTCTCACATAACCCATGGACCGTGGTTACATACACAAAGGTCCTAAAGCCTTTTGTCTAAAGCACATCTTATTTGGAAAAATACTATCCCAAACTTTGTCCTGAAGTCTTTCACCAATCTTTGCATGTCGCTTATTTTTGCCCAACTATCCTAACCCAAGCATGCCCACTACTGAAAAACCTCTGGTGCAGACTCAACCTTTAAAAAAAAAAAACAAATAAACTACTCAATTTAATCTAATTTTAATCTAAAATCTAACCTACTCTGTTAATTAAAAGCACCTTAATTGTACATCTTGCTCTGACCACCCTGCTTCCCTGTGCAAATTTGCCTAGACACAACAGGATTGTTTAGCTATACCATGATCATAGTGTACGTAACTGTTTGCTTTTCGAGGTTTTCATGAAATTCAGGCTCTCTCAGCATCTGCGGATTTCCAAAGGCAACGAGCCAGCCATCATTCTCCAAAGGGTTTTCATATTTCCATTGAATATGGCAAAGCTGTGCCGGAGAAGCCAGGCGATAGTTCAAGCTTTACTGTCACAAGCACTCGTCAAAGAGAACGACTTTCTCTCACTATTCAAGGTCCAAGTCTCTTTCACTGTCTAAATTTTATTTTCAATTTTGATCTGTCTTTTTCTGGTTTGCATGCGTACTCCATTTGTTTCCTCCCTGAAACAAGAGTCTGTGAGAAATTTCTTTTTTAGGAGTTACTTCAATTTCTCTTTTCTATTGTTTCCTTCATGTCTAGTTTGAAATGAATCTGGAGTAAAGGATGTCCCTTTGCCATGTCACCAAGTCTTATTTTCTATTTCTTTCTACCTATCATTGGTTGTCGCTGTTATGAATCAGCCTTGGAATTTCCATTTGCCCTGCCTTGCACCATGAAATGATATGTGGTATAAAGTAATTCTGACTGCATCTGTCTTTAAAAGGTGTTGGGAAGCAAGCCCAAAGTCTACACTTCTTATTTGTCTTGGAAGGAATGAAAACGGGAGAAATAAAAATCTTCCCATTGTATTGGCTATAGTAGTGATATGTGAAGTTGGCTAGGCTATGTTTGCGGGCAGAGTTACAACAAACTGAAGGGTGCACTGTTCAAAACCTTGATGCATCTATATCGTTTCTCATTCACAGTGCAGAATTTTTATGCAATTGATACTACTGCTGACTGGTTTCTAGGGTGGAAAAGTCTGCCCAAATTGCAGCAAACGATGACACGGTTGTCATTGTGGAATCCATGGAACCCTGGTTCAACAAAAAGAAGCATACAACTAATATGGAACACACGCTATGGAGGAGAGCTAAATTAACATAATGTATAGTAAGTGCCGTAGTGGATTTACGGGGAAGAGGCTTAGAACCCAGAGAATCTTTTGATGTGGATATAGTAAGATCGTTCTGATTGCCTAAGTAAATTTATACTCAGTCTCTTTTGTACCAGGAAATTCAGGTATATTTTGCTCCTGACTGTTGCTTTCTTCCACAATTTTCACTAAATGTCAATAGATATATGCATGGCTTTCGCAATGATACCTGTAACTAGTTTCCAGTGGGTATTTCAATCATTATGCATTAGATTGATTAGTAACTTAAAGATGCAGGCCTTATAGGAATCAAGCATTCAGTAATGCTATCGTGTTTGTGCTAGGCATATTATGAATGTAGAAGACTAGAAGTTATATTTACTGGTTTTGTTATGCTGCTTAATTAGGCAGAATCTTTACTGAGTAACCTACGTAGCTTATAATCTTACCAGAGAGAAGTTGGGATTGATGATGAAGCCTGTCATTCTAATTTTGTTTCTCTTTTCTAATGAACTAATTTGCTTTGGTCACAACAAACCATGTTCAGCAGTTTGTTGAGGTGATTTCTTTTACCATCCTTCTAATCATATAGTACCTCGGGTTTCTCCACATTCAATCTGTGTGTTCCAGTTATCTATATTCCTCAAGCATACTGCCTCTATTGAAAGACGTACCTGACCCGCTACATGCTTGTCCATATCAGACCATATCATGAAAAAGGATTACATTCCCATTCCCATATGTCAGTCAATTTTAATCCAAGTAAAGTTACTGTCTCGTAATTTCTGATCATAAAGTTATGATCTATCTGCAAATTCACTGTTTGATTCAGAGCTCAAATGATGGTCATAAAGCTTAACATTAATAAAAAGGCTTATGATCCATTAATATTAAAAAATCAATGTAACATAGGCTTTTAAAAGACAGTATGAGTTACGAACTATTTGATTTTCTAATTATTGATGTTTGATTTATCTTAGGTCAGGTAAGTTGTTTTGAGTATAATTTTAATTTTTATTAAAAAGTTGATAAACAATTCATAAACTAGTTTGATACTTATTTGTTTGGAGTTATCCCATAAAAATACAATCAACAGCTCAGAGATCAAGTTCCCCATGAAGGTCTGGAATTGTAAACAAAGGCTGTCCATCCAAAATCATCCAAGATGAAGAGTTAAATATTTGGGATCAAGGAAAGGTTTGGATGAGGGTCTCTAGGGTTCTTAAACCGTGATGGGACACAGCCCAGACAAGTATTATTCAATAGCAAAATCACCCCATAGTGTAGGTCTAATGGGGGAAAAGTTCTACATGCAGAGGAAAGAAACAGAACCAGCACTGCTCCTGTGTACTTGAGAGACGCATGCTCTCCCAGGAGACTACCCAAATCATGCCTACCTCACATTCTAACTAACTCACCCATTATACCCAATTCTTTACTTCTCTTTCCTTTGACTGTCATGTATAAAATGCCATAATTTCCCTTAGTATGTTTCCTGACTTAAATCAGACGGGGCTCTCACCCATGAACCTGCAGTACCCAAATTGAAAGGCATTAGATTAAATTAGAGCTTGTGAGAATGGCTTCTCTTCAAATGGGAGAGCCCTAGCTACTTCAGAAGGTAATAGTTCTTTCTTCTTTTACTTTATATTTTCGTAATCCCATTTTGTTGGGTTTTTTAACATTAGCACCTCGGTGAAGGAAGAAAAAGAACTGTTTTATGGGTAGTCCTCAAAAAGGAATTGTAGCAAGACTCTCCCATTATCAGTTCTAGGGACCTAAATTGAGGATTGGAAAACTTTTGGTGGAACTGTTGAAAGATCAGGTTTCCCTCAGACTTGTCCTATAAGAGGTAAAGCCAACAAGTGTGGGGGTGATTCAATAAATGTGATGAAGTTTCTTGTATGTGTCAGGTTATCAACGTGATGGTCCCCAAATGTCACTGTATAGTTGTGAGGTTCTCTATCAATTGCACTCTTCACAATGGAATGAATTTGAATTTTAATTCATAGACAGATCTAGGAACAAGTTCTTTATGTTGGGAAAACCCAGGTGACCCGAGCAGATATGACAAAAACATTACATTAGTGGAATTATAGATTGAGTGATAGAAGGAAAAAAAAAAGCTGGGAAAACTTGGGTTACCCTGCCCGCATATCGACACTGCCATCAATCCTTCTTGAAGTCAAATCTAGATATTGGCGATGGGAAGGAAAATAATTTAGCTACACAACTTATGGATTCAACTTACTAACTAAAATGAGATTTTACAGAACCGATGATTATTCCATATTAGGAAGTCATGCTGTACCTTTGTGGATACCATGGATAAGGGTCCATCTATGATGAAAATCTTAACGTCATCCAAACAAGGGGCTTTTGAGTATTGGTTATTTCTAAGTCATGAAGACTTATCACACAAACACTTGGAGGTATTTGGTTTGGGCCTTCGAGCATGATGCCAATCTTGTGTATTCTGATTCCATTAGGAAGTGCAGTCCAAATAGTGCCTTTGCCTTAAAAGGAATCTGGGATTTCCTTAAGGATTTATAGGAAGAACAAGTGTGCATCCTGGCTTTCAATAAAAAAGGTTGAAGACAGAAAACAAGGGGAACAATCCAAAGAATCCAGGCTGCAATCCTTGTGTAAGGCAAAGTAGTAACATGAAAAGGAGCAAGGATTTCCAACGGCAGAGATTTTGGGGACAAAGAAATGTGATGTTGAAATTTAGTCCATGGGAACTCTCATTATTCATGAACACTATTTATGAGTAGCCAATATATAAAAGCAGTTTATTTTTATATTTAGATTTTATTCACTAATTGTGCATGCTTCATTTGATTACTCAGGGAACTGGGCAAAAACAATAGTATGAATTGGAGAAACTTCATCTTATTATGCATACACTGGGGAAAAAAGCTCATTCTCTTGCTACAATGGGGTATGGTGTTATATTTACATCTTAGTATAGAATTTGAATCCTCTGTAATAATGTTGAACACAATAAAAGAGAAAGTAATAATACAAAGCAATGAGACTGGGTATGATTTTCACTTCTGCTTGCTACATTCATTTGTTACACTAGGAAATGATTTATTTGATGCAAAGAATTTAGACTCCTTCATATAATTACAGCAACATTATTAGGTAATTAAGTATAATGTTTGAATACATTATATAGCTGTTACCTTTTCAGATTATGCCTTTTACGACCGCATTTTTTGTGCCGGTTGACAGGTCAACTTTTTTAATCTTACCAAAATTGTATTGTAACAGATACACGGTATTTTGGTAAGAGTCTTGCTTAATTCCTTATGGAGAAGATGCAATACTATAGAGGTACAATTCATGTGTTCAAGGTCTTAATGCATTCTGCCAAAAATAATGATTATTCCCATTGTAAATTACCAGAATTAAATTTTTTTATTAAAAATATATTATGGTTTCCAATGCATGCGTCTTTTCTGTGCATTGGGCATTCACATATTTCTTTTTTACCAGTATAAATAATTCTAAGGTGTTGGCATTCTTCTTCATTGTGAGAAATTTCCTCCTGAGTTTTCATCAATCTTCCAAGAGTCTTTATTTGCACTTGCATAATGAATTTCCTTTTGACATCTGATAGAGGAAAGGCTCAGCAAAACAGAAGTACGCATATCTGCAGATATTGCACGAAGGTGTTTGACAGCTACCAGGCGCTTGGAGGCCATCTAAAGTCGCATCAAAACTTGATGCGGAGTTTTCCACATTATCAAAGCCGCAACAACTCTACTGATGTTAACGTCCCTCATTTTAATCCATTGTTGAAGGGCCTGGGCATAACTTCTTCAGGAGCTCCTATGAACAATTATTGTGCATCCAGAGGTAAAGGACTTGCCAATCCAAATATACAAAGTTTTGATTCCAAGTTGATTAATAATATTTTTTACTTGTTGAATGCAGAAAACCGTTGTGGGAATGAGACTGAATTGATCCAGTCTTCACATCTCTCAAGTGCCCCCAACTGTAATGCATCCTCGAGATCAGTAACTCTATCTGATGCATTGATGCCTACAGCTCTTCCTGTGTCTCGTCCCATTGATAATGTTAACTTTAATAATCCTTCGCGTCTTGCACCCCATGGAGGCTCGACTGGTTCTTGCCAGTTTGATGTCGAGGCTGTACGACGCTTTATAAACCGTTATCCATATCTCTCTCAACATTTCCTTGAGACTGTGAAGGATCACAACCACAGTAACCATCCTCATTCATGTGTCATTTGTTCTCTCTGTCCTTGTTATATGATGAATAATATCTTGAAGTTCTTGGGTTTTATTCCTCGCACAGGACTTGACGTAAATAACTTTCTTGGTATAGAGAACTCTGTTTCTGCAGGCCCCTCGTCTCCACCTCCGCTTCATGGTCAACTTTCTGGCCTAATGTGTCCAGAGGAATACATTAGGGCCCTAACTTCTGGGAGACAGAACAAGCGTTGCTTGTGCCAAGATTTAGCCGATCAAGTCATGATACGTGCAGTGAAAAGGCCAAGGGTGATCTCCAGTTCTCAAGTTTCCTGGGTGGGAAAACCACCTCTAAATGAGTTGCTTCTCTTCAAGGATTTAGATAACTCTTCTTCTGGATCAGAGATTCCAACTGGTGGAGAGGAGAAATGTGAAGCAAATCTGGATCTCTCGCTTCATCTGTAGTCCCTGGGTTGTCTGTCTTTTAGTTGAATAAATCTATGCCTATTTCTGCTATGTCTGATAATGAACATATCTTTTGTGTGTGTTGTTGAGAGTGGAGTTTCATCTCCTCTCTGTTGTCATTTCCTTCACCTTGTCATGGAGTTCCTTTTGATTCTCTATTTAGTTTTGGTCCTATTTTATGCTGGGGCTACTGAATTTAAGTTTCTTTATCTGTGTCTCTCATTGGAGCTCTTTGGGACACCTTTGTTTTATATTTCCTAGCATCTTTTAAGTTTCTATCTGCTTAAGATTGCAGAACAAGAAGTCAGGATCCTTTTTTCTTTGGTCTGATGAGATATTAGGATACTGAGTACTCCAATTTTTGGAATGATAGCACTACAGAATCACACACACATATGCTGTTTTATAGAGATTCGACGAAATTAAAATTTCAAGTAATTGAAAATTTTTCATATTTGCTATCACTTGCCAGCTCAATTTATACGAGGACAATACATATAGATCTTCCTAATTTTATTATGCTCGCAAAGTTGTGCAAATATAGCGATCCCACATCCATAGCCTCACTTTTGAAGCAGTGTGACGGGTAAAACACCTTGTGATAGAAAGACGTACGAGTATTTCATCAAACTTATAAGCGTCAAACACAATTTTTTTTTTAAAAAAAAGGCTTCATAAGTATTACAAGTTTATATGCAAATTCTTGAATGAATAACTTGAATTGAAAATTTTAAAATATAGTATTTAATAGCAAAAAAAAATTCCCAAAAAAAAACAGTTTTCATAAAAAAAAGTTGAGTGCATTGTCTAGATTATTTAAATTGTAACTTAATGGTTCGGATTTTGATTTTTTTTAAAGTGTTGACAAAAAATCATCAATTTTCATTGTATGATTAAAATTATTTTTATCTTGCATCCTCCAAATTCCTATGGCTTATCTACATAAAAAGGAAAACACTAATTCTGCCTGCAGAATGGTGCAGACCACCTCTACGAAACCGACGTATACTTCAGAAATTGCTCAAGGTAACTTATCAAAAAATATGGTGACAACTTATTTCATTTCCCTTTTTTGGGAGAGGTACAGCAAATAAACTACTGTAAACCCAAAGACTTCAAAAAAAAAAATCCATACGAGAGAAAAATGGTTGTATATGGAAAGTTTTTAATTTTTTCATTGTCTGTATATAACTAAAACCCATACATTAGAGGGGAAAATAGCTTTTTATTAGGAAAAATATATATTTAGCTATGATTATAGTTTGTCAAATATTTGACAATATATCAGTAAAGTCATAACTACTAAAAAATTGACATCTTCAAAATAATACAATAAATGCTTAATTCAAACTTCTTTTTATCAATTATTAGATAACTGTTCGCTGGTGAACCAACAAATGAATGACATGGCATTAAGTAATGATTAATTAGGCTAAACTGGTTATAAGTACACATCGAAACACATTCATTTTTGTTTTGCCTATAGTCTAAAATAATAATCACAATTCCAGTGCAGTGGATTCCAATTTTAAATGTAATTAGTCAATTTTTTTTTTTTTTTTGCTTCCTTTTCATGTCGGGTTACTCACATGCCACGCATAAGCATAATGAGACTATTACTTTTTTCTGCCCTAAATTTATATATAAAAATTTAGTTAAATTGATTATTTATAATAAATATATGTTAATCTTTTAAACTATCCTATTTAATGATTACTTTTATGGATAGAACCTCTTTAATATATGGAATTAATAAGAAGTATTTTAAAAAATTATAAATTTAGGAAGTAGAACGAAGTAAAATTTTATATTTAGAATCAAAGCTGCTACTTACTTTATCTCTTATACTACCTCTGGTCTTAATTATAAGATCCAGTTAACTAATTTGATGAGATTAAGGAAAGAAGTTAAGTTAGTTATTTGTAATAAATAGGTATTTTTTCCCCTAAAATATCCTTACTAATCAACTATATTGGCTAGGATTATAATTATTAGAAGGACTATCTTAGAAAAAAATACATAAATATCAGAGACAAAGTGGATTGGGGTCTTATATTTAGGACCAAAATAAAAGTCAAACAGGATCTTATATTAAGGACCGGAGGTAGTATTTAGTATCTCTTATGTTTAGTATCATGAAAGTATAATTACCATAATTATAGTTTCCCAAAACTATTTCTAATTTCTAATAGATACTAATAAGAGTTAGTTAACTAATTTGATTAGATTAAGAAAAGTAGTTGAGTTAGTTATTTGTAATAAATAGGTGTTGTATTTTTCAAAATATTCTTATTAATCAAGTGTATTAGCTAAAACTATTATTATTAGAAGGACTACTTTGAAAAAATATATATAAATATGAGAGACAAAGTAGATTGTGGTTTTATATTTAGAATCAAAATAAAAATCAAATGAGATCTTATATTCAGGACCGAAAGTAGTACATACTATGAATTGACCATCAATCGTAGATATATATATATATAGAGAAAATCGCAAAAAAAAAACCCTAGAATTTGAAAAATGCATATGGGGACCCGTGACAACTTCATTATGAATTTTGACAATTTCATGACATATTACTATTATTAAAAGTTATAGTGAAATTGTCATAGGTCCTTATCTGTATTTCTCAAATTTCAGGGTATTTAATTGCGATGTTCCCTGTATATAATTGCTCAGCAAGTCTCTGCCTATTTTCTTTTATTCCTTCAGCTTAATGTGTTTTATATAATGATTTATAGACAGTGTGAATTAAATTATAAACTTATCCATACATTTTTAAATACTTTCGTGCTTGTGAAATAAGCTACTAGCTAACCAGTGGCTTTATTTCGTAAATGTTTTTCTTTGGAAAATTGAAATATGTCTGTGCTATTCTTTTTCTTGCTCTTTTCTGTTTTGTTTCCCTTCATAAAATAATTCTCCTTTTTCAGGTATATTTTTACAAAGCCATATTTTGAGATATTTTTCAGGAATAAAAATAGAAGTATTGAGAAGATTCGTCTTTTATCTCCGTGCTTGAGGATAAGATGCTACTCTATCGCTTTAATATGTCATCTTCTATAAATTTCATAACGTGAATTTCCCCCTAATGGAAGTTTGTTAATTAATTAAAACTAAATCATAAAGGAAGGCGTACATAGTTTGGTGAAAGTTTGATTAAAAAGCATAAAGAGAAGAACATAAGCATTTAGGCATCAACAAGCTAAGGCTCGACTTTGGAAAGCCAACAACCACATAGAGATGCCATTCTAGAAAATTACATCCCACTCCAATCTACTCCTTCAGTCTTAAATATAAAATCCTTTTTACAGTATAAATTATACTATAAAAGAGATCTTATATTTAATATTTACACTATAAAAAGGGTTTTATATTTACGACAGGGCGAATATTATTTACAAAATTTATATTAAACACTGTTATAAATCATAATTGTTATAAAATTGCTTACTTTTTTTTCATGATGTGTCAATTCAATTACAATATAATCGTATCTAAATATGCAAAAACAGAAATAAATTATTCAATCTATATGATTGTTTGCAAGTTGTTATAGCACAAAGCAAAATTATAAGTAATGATTATAGAACTCATTTTCGAATTTCGTATAATATACGAAAAAATGTATCTAATGTTTTTTTTTGGTAAATAAAATTTATCCAGTGTTTTAGTAACAATAAAAATATCATAATAATGTTTTTGTTTTTTGCTATCTTTCAATTGGCGGAAGGAATTCTATGATGCTCATAAAGGGTCAACACATAACCTCATAATTAAGCAAAACTCTTAAGAAGGTGGCAAGGGTCAGGACTGTTTATTAAGCCCAACCGCTCCAACTGACAACAATAACATCATTCTCACCTAGTAAAAATGCGATTGCTGTAGCTACGTCTTAGTATGAGGAATCCTGCATAAAACTAGTTGTAAAATGATGCTACCTCTAGCACTTAATATAAGATTGGGTTGACTGATTTACGGAGATTAAGAAAGTTAAGTAAATTATTTTAAAATATTATATTTACCATTTTTTCAAAATTAATTTGTCTGGATTATAAAATGATACATAATCTAATAATATACATAAGTATTTCAGAGAAATTATGTAACACATGTTATAATTAAGTAATTTTTTTAGCTTCTTTAATCTTTTCAAATTAATCAATTGGGTCTTATATTAAGAACAGGGATTGTATGTTTTAACAATTTATAAGAAAGTTCTGAAAAAGGAATAAAATTGAAGGATACTAAAAAATAAAAGAGAAAGACTTCACACAAATTTGGAAGGAAGGAGAGGGAGGGGAAATGATTTTAATCATTTTCTTTTGTTTGGTAACACACAAATTTTAGGAGGGGAGAGAAAATTTTAAAATTTTTTCCTCCGCTCCCCTCATTAACCTCCCCTCCAAAATTGGGAGGATTTAGAGGCAAATGGTAATATTTTGTTATGTTGTGACTATTATGCCTATATTTTATCATGCTGTGACCATTATACTCATATCTTAAATAAAATGAGAGTAAAATTATTGATGTTAAAATATTTGTCCCTCCCCTCTACTCATAAACCAAACAAGGTAATATTAAAACTCCTCCCCTCTCCTTTCTTTTTATAAATCCAAACAAGATAATATTAAGATCATTCTATTCTCCTCCCCTCCCCTTCCTCTCATTGAGCCAAATAGAGCCTTAGTTTGTATTAGAGGAGTTGCAAGCAAGATCAAATGCACCGACTATGTGTTGATATGTCACAAAGACATTGACTTGCCATATATTGTCATTATCATTACAAATTTTCCTCACAATAACATTTTTTTGTTAAAACGGGTGGATTGTCTATATAATATAGAGCTTAAATTAAATAAATTGCAATATTCATAATTTTATGATTTATACTACATCCGGTTTTTAATATAAGAATTAGTTGACTAATTTGAATAGATTAAAAAATTAATTAAGTTAGTTATTTGTAATAAATAAGTATTATCTTTTCTAAAATATCCTCATTAATTAAATGTATTGGCTACAACTATCATTATTATACAGATTATCTTAAAAAAATAAATAAATATAAAGAACAAAGTGTATTAAAATTTTATATTAAAGAGTGTAGGTAATATAAAAGAAAAGGGAGGAGGGGGAGGTGCTTGGATGAACTGTCAGATCAAGGAGGCGCGGTGGTTGAAGCCTTGGGAAGCAATACAAGGAAATGTCATCTAATTTATGATTGCCATAATATTAAATGGCCTCTCTTATGATTATGATTCCACGTTCAGCTGAGGAGTCATGGTTCCTAATGAAATGTATGTGTGTATATATATTACATAACAAATTTGTAGAGATTATGAAAATTAATTAAACTAATTTTTTTTTAAAAAAATATATGTATTGATCTTTCTGAAATATTGTTTTTATAATAATTTGCATGCTATTACTTTTTTGATAGAAATCACTTTAATATATATGTGTGTGTTAATAATATAAATTATATAAAATTGGGAGGCAAAATAAAGTAAAATCATACATTAAAAACAAATTTTTTTCTTCTAATTCTTATATTTAACATCAAGGCGGGTAGTTTGAGCAGCGGAGATGCGTTTGCTTCAATCTTCTTCTTTTTTTGTTCCTTTCCTCCTCTTCATTTATTTTCTACTTCTTCTCACGATCATTATACTCTTCTAGTTGTTAACATAAAATTTAATTAAATAATTTAAATAAATTAAAGATGCTAGTTAAATTATTTAATATAATATATATTTTTTAAAATACTCTAATAATCTTTTATAAGTTTCTCCTTCTCTTTTCTATTTGATTATTGTTAAAAAAATATTAATAGGGTTAATTAAAAAAATGATTACAGTCAAAAAAATAATTTTAAAAAATTAATAAATATGTAAAATAAATTTACAGATAAGATTAATATCAACTCTGAAATTAAATTAAAAATTAAGTGGAGGAGTGTTAATTTTGAACCGCCACGTCCTTCCTAACGTGGATCCAGCGCGTGATCGACACGCTCCGTTCGGGACTGTGAGTCTGACCTTACAAAAGGTGGGCTCCACGTTCACGCTCAGATGTCGTTCTGTGAGCCTTTTGCATGGCAGCACCGTGGCTCCCCGAGATTCCTCCTCGGGTCTGAATTCTCTGCCATCTCGCTATATTCATTTCTGTCAATGCTTCCCTTGGGCAGCTCTTCGCTGAAGTCCAAGCTCTCAGCGTGTTGCCTTACTTCACTGCATAATCGGTACGCCAAAATCACTAACTATATCAAATTCCAATGTATTTTATTGCTTTACTGTTTTTCTCCTTGTCTTCGCTATACAAGTTGTATTTGGATATTATTGGCTTTGCTTACTTTATTGCTTCTGCTGCCGATTTTGGGCATCTTTACTTTGATACTTGCCTCTCTTCTCTTTTGAATTTCATTTACATCTAAGAGCCTGGCTCGTATTGGGTTGTACTGATTTTCTTGTCGAATCTACGTTGCTGCTTCTAAGGAAGGTTGGCTTTATTGGGTTGACTACCTTGTGACTTCTCCCTACTTCATAGCACCCGGCTGATATGTTGGGATGATAAGCGCGATTTTGCTTTTGGACGCTTCACTGCACGAGCCTTATGAGGAATTATGTCTGACACTTCATGTCGTTTGGAATCTTTTTCCTGAGCTCGTCTCTGGGATTATTCGTAGAGCACTCCTGCCTCTTCAACCCCAAGCTTTGGTTTCCCTTCGTTTAGTTCGGATTTGATGCTTACCACTTGACTCTGCCATCCATTTCCGTGCGCTCTCTGGATCCTGTTTATTTGAACTTCCTATCTGTTGTTTCCTGCACTTCTTCTCTGTGCTTTTTCCCCCCCGCTGCAGCGGTTGTTGATTCACCAAGTGGACGTCCATTGTCTTCTTTGATTATTTGATTATGTTTTGAAATTTGATTTGGCTTTCTTTTAGCAGTAATCGGTGCTGCTTGTTGCGCTGACGATTTGACTAACATATTTCTTTAATCTGTACTGTTCTTCCATTTTATGTTTATGTCCATTAAAAAAGCTGCGGTATTATTCTCAATAATAACTATAAAACATCACCACATAAATCTTGATGCTAGCGATTCTTTATAACGTTTAAGCATCTGGTTTCTCCGGAGAAGGGATTTTTCTGGGCTCGGATTCTCTCGGGGATGCTGTTACTTGGTCTATTATCCCATTCACTTGCATATATTAGTCTTTTTATTATTTCTCTAATATCCATGATGCTGACATTAATTTGCAGACATAGTCCTACCTTTCTAAGACTGAGCACAAGAGAGCCAGAGCAACGTTTGGGATAATGGGAGCCTCAAGCTCCAAGATGGAGGATGATAAGGCACTTCAACTATGCCGTGAAAGGAAGAAGTTTGTTAGACAAGCACTTGATGGGCGATGCTCAGTAGCAGCTGCTCATGTGTCATATGTCCAGTCACTGAAAAATACAGGAACAGCTTTGAGAAAATTCATAGAAACTGAAGCACCAATTCAGTCTTCCTTGTATGCTTCCACTAATGCAACAACAGATCCCATTGGTTTAACTGAGAAGACTCTTTCACAATTCCCTGCCTCTTTGCAATCTGTGTCTCAGCGTTTTGATGCAGTAGAATCCTCCTCCTCATCTCCCTCTTCTCCTGGCTCTAGTAAGATCCAAGCACAACATATGAAATTTGGCAGTTTCTCTTCTAGAACGGTTGAAGAGAACCCTCCCGCTCATTCTGTAGGAATAGGAACATCATCAGGCACACCACAAAATACCATACCTGGCTCAAATGAAAGGAATGAAATGCCAACATTTGATTACTCTTCTCATCCGGCTGGAAATCAGCCCTGGGATTACTTTGGTGTTTTTGATCCTGTTGACCATCAATTTTCTTTTATGGAAGGGAAGGGAGGGCAACAAGAAATAGGGATACCTGATGATATAGCCAAACTAAAGGCAGAGGAAGGGATTCCTAATTTGCAAGATGCTGAAGAGAAGCATTCTTCTCATGGAAAGGAAGATTCTCTTGATTCTGAAGATGAATTTGACGATGACCCAGCCCCAAATTCCTTGGTCCAAAGATTTGAAAATCTTAACAGAGTTAATTACAATGTTGCAGATAATGAATCACTTGCCCCAACCAAGCCTCTGTCAGGGGATCCTGAATCTGAAGTTGAACTCATGAACGGAGAGAAGGGCAATTCCCCAAATTTATCACCACTGGAAACAATATCGACTGTAGCTTTAATGCCAACTGAAACAAATAAGTCAGTGGAGAAAGAAAATCATAGTGAAAATAAAGTTGCTCCGAAGGACTTATTTTCTAGCATGAAAGATATTGAATTTCTATTTATAAAAGCTTCAGAATCTGGCACAGAGGTTCCAAAAATGCTTGAAGCAAATAAGTTGCATTTCCGTCCAATATTCCCAGGAAAAGAAAGTAATCCTTTTTATCTATCACCTTTTTTTCAATTTATTTTTGGGTGTTTGTTTGTCTGTAAGTTAGCATCTGATGGATGTTAGACATAAACAGCGGTAGTAATAAATAAATAAATACATAGTGACTCGTGTAAAGACATTCAAGACATATCATACACTGACCAAAAACTAAATTAACAGTTGAATAAGTAATTCCATTACCATGAACAATGTTCATTTTTTACACAACTGTCTTGTAATTATCTGGGTTTAAATTGTGGATTTTCCATTCTAGACGATTTTCTTACAGATGGAAATGTTCTAAACAAGAGAATCCTTGATTCTAGCAGATAAATCCGTGGCATCTTTAATCTTGAAGGCATGTTTCTCATGTGGGGAAGACCCCGGTCAAGTTCCAGAAGGTATTTCTCAGCTCATTTGGTTATATTTTCTTAAGATCTCCATTACCACTAGCACTTCTGGGTTTAAATTAGTCTACTTGGTAAAGTTTTTTAAGACTGCTTTTACTTTCCAAGACCGCTAGTGGACATTTCATTAAACCACCTGATATTTTTATTTCAAACTGTCACTTTTTAAGGTTGCAAAATATAATGTCTCTACTGTGTTTTACTTACAGCTCTAGATCAACCTGATCTTGGTTAGCCTTGATGTCAAATTTTAAATTGAACTACATTCAGTAGATGACCATGTTCATACACAAGTTAACTGATCTTCATGCAAGTAGTAATATTCAATTAGTATTAGGCAGTAATGCGACATGTGCGGGACAGAGGCAAACTACATGTACATGACCAAAACTTTCATTTATTGTATAATCAAACAAAAGATGAAGCTAATGTTGAATGGTCAATCCACGTGAGAGTCTTTGGTGGATGGCAAATTGTGGCTGGTGGGCTGTTGATAATGATTTTGAGAATGTAGAGAGACAGCAGAAAAGAAAAAGGGAGAAAAGAGCTAATGCTGGGCACCCAAGGGGGAGTCCCTTGGGATTTTGACTACTACTAAAGTTCTGCGAGGCAATACCCTCGCAATTTCCTTTCTTACCATTTTCACTTCTTTTTTTCACTGACCATAGAATATGAAATGCCGGAGTGGATGAATGCTGGCCTTTATTATCAATGGTGGACTGTTATCTACCCGCACTTAATTTATGAATTTGCCTAATGTGTAATGTCCTATTTTAGACATAACACATTTATATGTTTACTTGGATTGGGATTGATGCAAACAAATATTTAGTTCATTATGATCATAATAACATGTGAAATAATTCTTATTTAGTTTTCTAGTTGTCTCGGAAATCTATTTCTAATTCTTTCCTTTTATCTTCTCAGAACCTCCTCAAAACTCTATTAAGTACTTAACTTGGCATAGGACGGCATCATCTCGATCTTCTTCTTCAAGGAACCCATTAGGAGCAAACTCTAAAGACGATGTGGAGAACATCACAAGTAATATCTTTGATAATTTCTGCATGATCTCTGGCAGCCATGCATCAACGTTGGACAGACTCTATGCATGGGAAAAAAAGCTCTATGACGAAGTCAAGGTACTGTATTTTTCATGAACAGTTCAATATTGGTATATTTTTCAATTTACATTTGGATAATAGTATGATGCTGTGATCTTGATTGGGATATTAGACTAGGATCAGAAGCTCTTTCTCATGCAATTTTCAGTAGCCTCAGATTGAAATTATTTTGAAATGGTTTCTTCATTTTATACAAATCCTTTTCTATGTATATAGATGGGGTCTTGGCTTGTATCCAATATTCTGAGAGAAGATTACAGCAAATACTTGTAGAAAAACAGAAAGCCAAGACTGAGCTTTTATACAATGTGAAATTGATAGAAGTAGTCGGATGCAGCACTTAAAACTAGTAGTAGAAGTATTTAAAACCCATCCTTTAAAAGCCTCTTAAGCCACTGGTCATATTTAAAGGTTAGAAGAGGTTGCAAGATACTGGAACTATCATTTTGTAACCTATTGATGGGCTACTTTAAATTGGTTTAAATTGAAGTAGCTAAAAAGCTAGTATAATTGAAGGTCAAACTGAAATCAAAGATTCAAAATCCCTGAAATACAAGATTCTTGGACACACTATGTTCTACAACTAAAATCACCTTCAGAGAAGGCAAAACAACCTCTTGGGAAATAAGCTGGCTGCTGGCAGTGCTAAAGAAAGTGAGGCCGACTATATTCATTGGTTTCTTTTCCTCATGTCAAGGTACCATTAAGATTTAAAAAGAAAAGAGAGAGGGAGAGAGAGATAGTGTATCAGTCAGTCATCCAATTGTGCCTCATTATTTGGCCATCTAGAATTCTACATGACTAATGATAAATCAGTTACATCAACCATATCATTAAAATGTTTTTCTTTCTGGATTTCCACTAAGGAACCAATTAGTTTGGTTCCGTTCCTTGATTACTCCTGGTTATCATGATGTTTATGATTGATTGATAATCATATCAAGTGTAAATACTGAGTCCGGTCTCATTTACAAGTCATTTCCAACACTTTTCGTTGGAATCAAGGAAAAACTTAATACTCATTAACTCCGTTTAAAAATTAAATAAAGTTCCTCCTTTGCCCATATTAAACACATCTTTAAATATGGGTAAAGAGAGGAAAATTGTATTAATAATGTATGTGGCGCCTTATACAAAGAACCACAAAGCCTCTACGTCAAGTGCCTATTCATAATAGGATCGGAGAGAGTAAAATATTATTAAGCATTGATTTGACAATGGTAGGTTTAATCTTAAATGGTATTCGATTATGTGGATCGCAAATACTAACCATCATTGAACGCCAACTTTTTATTTTTTCCCCAAATGACAGAGATAACATAGAAGTTGTTACGCTCTAACATACTGACTTTCAGTGGGCATGCACTCGCACGTATCCTTTTAATTGGAAATGCAATGTCTAGCATTATAGTATATTTATAGATAGATAGAGTAGCGAATATATCTAAATGGTCAATTTTGGTTGGCATGCCTTATCTGAACTTTATATATGATTTTGACATAAGAATTTCCATGTCTATTCAGTATTCTCCTTTTTTTTTTCTTGGTGGTTTCAGGCTAGTGGGTTCATAAGAAAAAATATGACATGAAGTGTAAAATCTTAAGACGCCTAGAATTGAAGGGAAAAAGAGCTCCAAAATTGATAAAACTCGTGCTGTCATCAAGGATCTGCATTCAAGAATCACAGTTGCAATTCACAGGATAGACTCTATATCAAAAAGGATTGAGGAATTGCGGGACAAAGAGCTTCAGCCACAACTTGAGGAGTTGATTGAAGGGTATGATTCTTTCCTTTTCTTTTCTTTTCTTTGTTAATCTTTCTTACAAAGTGCTGATTTATGGCGGCCTCTTGTGGCTTTTAATTGCATGCTACGAAGAATGTGTTTGTTTTTTTCAATGTTATCAGAATAAGACCAGAATGGTCTGGTGCTAGGACCAGTGAAGAACTCTATTGAACTGATCGAAAAGAGAACCAATCAAGAAGTGGTCAAATCGGTGTCTTTGATTTTCTGTATAATTTCTTAATATGAAATTAAATATTATTAATCTGATTATTACCAATTCAACCATGGATGAATTGGTGTACCTTGAACCAGTGCTATGAATGGTTTCACGGGCAAATTTTGTAGATAAGTGCAATTAATAGTCTCGAGGAGTTTATCTTCAGCAAGAGACGTTTGGATATTTCTTAGGCTCAAAGCATATGCTTTGGGGTTGAGTTTTTTTCTGCTTCTGTCTATATGACTTTTGTATTAAAAAATGAACTGATTTTTGTATTTCCTCTGTTTATTATTGCTTTGATGACAGTTTAAGAATGGGCGAATGTGGGAGTCATGTTTGAATGCCACAAGCTTCAATTTCAGATCATGTCAACTGCCTACAGTAACAGCGCGCGCTAGAATAGCTGGGCAGTCTGAACTACGCAGGCAAATGGCTGCTTATCTTGAAAATGAGCTCCACTCTCTGCAATCAAGTTTTTCCAAGTGGATTGGAGCTCAGAAGTTTTACTTGGAGGCTATAATGGATGGCTTTACAAATGTGTTTCTCCCCGAAAAAATCATCAAGCAAGAGAAGGAGGCTTCAACCTCCTCCTTTGAGAAACTATGGCCCTCCAATATATGCCACTTGTAGCATCTGGCTGGAAAAAGCTTGTCACTTTACCTTCCAAGGATGTCACAGATTCTATAAAGAGTTTAAACTAGTGAGATTGCCCGGTTTTTATACCCCATCAAGAAAGAACCAGGGTAAAGGTGCCAATAATCCACCCATGACATCCTGGAAGGCCGAAAAAGGGAGTGAATCGGTGGAAAACTTCTTTAGAGATGACATTTCAGAGGACTGGGTTTTGGGTTTTGATCGATTTCGAGCAAGTTTACTCAGATTTCTGGGTCAGCTAACTAATTTTGCCAGGTCATCCGTCAACATTTATGCAGAACTTACACAAGCCATTCACGATGCCAAGAGAAACTACCATCGGTGGAATTCTCATTCTCACGATAGTCAGAGGAATTCTCATTCTCAAGATGGTAATTCAAATTCTCAACATCCAGGTGATCAATCCAAGTCGAGATAATGAACAGCACAAAAAGTTTTTCTTAAACACTGGAATCATATCATAGGATTCATTTATAGGGTTGAAAAGCAATCTAAGCAAAGGAATGAACTTAACGTTCAGATACAAGTCCATTGCATATGGCATCTGCACATATGGGAGGAAGGAATAAAGTGATTATAAGATGGGTATACTTTCAGTGTTTGGGAATGAGGAGGAGCTGACAGATATTGGTTAGGAGGAATCCTGAGGGTGATGTGACCTGATAGTTAGGTAAAAGCTGTAATTAGTTGGTGCTGGTGGTGAGGAGGGAGTATGCATGCAGAGATAGAATGTGTATAGTGTCAGTATTGTTTCTTTTAGACTTCCTTCCCACCCTCCTCTCTTACTCATACATGTCATTTAATTTATGTATATTTACATGATTGATTTTCCTTGAAAATTTTGGAAGGAAAAAAAAATTAATTACAGTGATGCTTGGATGGGTGATTTTAATTATTCAACTCCGTTGGTTCCAGTAGTGACGGATCCGGGGTAGCTGGGTAGCACACTTGGTGGCCAAAATTAAAAGTAAAGATGCTGATGTTATATTCTTTTTTTTTTTTGGGTCAGAAGCTAATGTGATATTCGAAATTTTTTTTAGGGAAAGTGACATTTAAGTACCCTCTAAGAATATTAATTATGGGTCCTAAAATTCTAAAATTTTAGAAAAAGATCATGGCCTTAGGGTGAAATTAAATTTTTCGGAGCTATTTTTTGGGCCAGCCAGAGTTTTCTTTTTAATATTTATATTTCATATTTTCAGTTTCACATTTTCACTTCCCATCCTTACATTTTCAATTCAATACTAATGGGGTGTTTGGCAACCCTCAAAAGTATTTTTAAAAAATATTTTTTCGTAAAACAAGGCAAACTCCTTCACATATTTACTTTACTTTGTAAACTATAAAAACACACTTTTAAAATCATGATTTAGTTTCCATCCAAACACCCACTAAATTTTCTTTTTTTAAAAAAAAATCTTTTCAATAGTCATCTTCAATGTTTTCAATACTAATCTCCTATATTTTCACTAAAATAAATCAAAGATAAGTACTAAACACATAAAAAAAATGCGCATTGAAAATATCTAAGATGAATGCAAAAAAATTGAAAAACTGAGTACTGAAAATGTTGAAAATGAGTATGAGAGATAAGTGTTTAAAACTCCAATAAGAAATTTCAATCTCAACCAAAGATCGTTATGCTTTTTCTAAAATTTCAAATTTTCATTATCCTTAATTGCAATTAACATACTTAGAGATCCTCTTTAAATATATTTTCTCAATTGGTTATACACATATATATACTATACTATCTCCGGTCTTTAATATAAGGCCTCGTTTGACTTTTATTATGGTCCTAAATATAAGGCCCATTCACTTTGTCTCTAATATTTAGGCATTTTTTTCTAAGATAATCCTTATAACAATAGTAGTTCTAGCCAATGCACTTGATTAGCAAAGATATTTTAGGAAAGACAACCCTATTTATTACCAATAGCTAACTTAATTTTTTCTTTAATCTCTTCAAATTAGTTAACTACGCTTATAATTAGGATTGGAGGTAGTATTTGTTTTGGAGGCCCAGTGTGAGTGGAGCCGGAAAAAAAATCTCACATGAAATGATAATAAATCAAAAAATGATATACAAGCACGTAATAAGCAATTAGTTATTGAATACCAACTCAGATGATAAGATGATAAGGATAAGCTGTTGGGATGTGGATAAAGAGTATTCATGTAGCTTCTTATTTCTTTCTTGAAATATTATTGTTCATAGAGTAGGCATTGACGACTAAATATTTGTATTACTTTAATAATTTTTTTTGTGTTTTCTAAGTTTCCAACTTGAAAGGCTGACATATGGCATAGTTGAGGCCGAGACGATAGATAGATCATTTTGGAACGTAACTGAAGGAGGACGACAACTTCCTATACATACTACGATAACTTTGTCTCACTGAATTTGTATGATATGAAGTACACACTATTGTTTTTTTTTTTTTTTTAATAATGACAAGTTTAGATGACTTGACTTTCGGTAGCTCACTAGTTAGGACATTCTTTTAGGCTCAGACAATCTTTATAGAGGTATTTACAGATCACTCATCAATAAGATTTTTATATTAGCAGTAGAATTCAAATTTACAACCTTATAGGTTATGAGACAACTTGTTACCAACTAATTTAACTCTTGTCAGTGAACTATGCTATTTTATTTATGATGGATGCTCTATGTACTGCTCTAGTCATATAAATAGGGTTTAGGACAAAAGAGAAATTTTTTATATGAACGTAAAATTTTACTCTTCATTTATTATTGTGTTTAACTTTGTTCTCATAAGGTATATTATACATTAAAAAGAATAAAGTTAAAAATTGGGAAAATTCTAGAAAAGCCCTTGGAATATAGGAAATTCCAGATTGGGTTTTGAAATTTTGTAAATGACAGAAAAGGTCAATGACTCAATCTGTTATTTGTAAAATCAAGAAGAATTGACAATTTTGTCCTTGCTAAGCAAAAGTGAGTAGTTATTCTCTAAACAAATCTAGGTAACGTTTTATACTGTTCTAGTGATTACATAATTAGTTGTAGTTAATAACAAAGTACCTGACTACGAAAAAGTGAGTAGTTATTCTCTACACGAATCTAGGTAACGCTTACACGGTTCTAATGATTACATGATTAGTTGTAGTTAATAACAAGGCACCTGACTACGAAAAAGTGAGTAATTATTCTCTACACGAATCTAGATAATGCTCAAACCCTTATAGTGATTCCTTAAATCATTATAGTGAATGAATACAAATGAAGGCAAAGTTGTCAATTCTCCTTGATTTTACAAATGACAGATTGGGTCATTGACCCTTTCTGTCATTTACAAAATTCCAGGACCCAATCTAGAATTTCTTATATTCCAAGGGCTTTTTTTGGGATCTTTCCTAAAAAATTATCAAATTTTGAATAAGAGTTAATAAAATTTATATTTTTTATTAGCCTATGTAAACATTTTAGAAGTGACTTATAATAGAATAAAAGAAATATTAATTTCCCTACAGAAGCTATTTAATTTAACACACACTATTAATTGTTCATAATTTATGATTAATTATTGAAGTAAACATTATTAATTGGAGGAGACAAGAGCACATGAAACTTAATCTCCCATTAATCAGATTATTACGCGATAAATAATATAATGTCTAAATTATTAAAACTGTCAAGACAAACTCACTCAAAAACAAGAGCACCACCCTAAACCGGCCGGCGGCGGCAAAATGTTAACATCCAATTTTAACAACAACAACACTAATATTATCATTTAACAGGCTAATGAATGGAATCACAGGATATATATTCAAAGCAACTAACTCAAAGAATTAATTAGTAGTGCACAGAACAAATAGACCGACTCACATAAAAATACCCCTTTGGTTCTTAATATAGGACTTAATTGTTGACTTGATTTTAGTCATAAATATAAGACATATTTCTCATAATTATTAATTTTTTCTAAATTACCCCTACGTATACTCCTTTAATTATAATCAAGTAGAAGAAGAAGGGATAATATTAAGGAAGATGATTATGGTGTTTTAGGAAAAACATGTCATATTTCTTATAATTAACTAACTTATCTAACTTTCTTAATCTAATTAAATTAATTAAATATGTCTCATATTAATGACGGGAGGAGTATTAATTAATTAATTAATTTGTAATTAAAGCCCTATCTATCTCCACGTTCATCACCAAATATTCATACTGTAATCACAACTCTGGGAAGCAATCTTTGCCTGTTCCGTCGACTTATCCACCGTTATATCACAATTTTACCCTTCATTTCCCACGTCTTCAATGAACCCACCCACCTTCAGTTTCACAGCCACCCCCACTTTCACTTCAACACAAACGCCAACGAGCTTCCATCGATGCTCTCTCACAACTCCGTTCGACCCCTTTAATGACGTCTCGACCACCGTTACATTCTTCGGCGGCTGATAAAACGCGGTCCACGCTCCGCTACACACCGTCACGTCCTTGTAGAAGACTTCCACGGAGCCGCCCTTCTCGTAGTATATTCCCATCTTGTCGTTAGGGTTATTGGCTCTAATCCTGACGTCAAACCCCGGTGAAATCCGGGCCACTTCAGATGATGGAGACGTGAGGTCCATTCCTTTTATTGCAACGCCCTGGACAGTGTATTCTGGGGGTTTAGGGTGGAAAACGAGGTAGAGGACGCCGGCAGCAATAGCAAGGGGGAAGATGAAGACGAAGATGAAAGCGAGGCGGCAGCAGCACCGGCTACGGTGGCTCTTCCGGCTAGTGTAGCTCTGGAAAAGGCGAGCATTCTCAGGGTGGGGAGCGCGGTAGATTTGGTCCCTTGGGACTTTAACGATATGGGTTCCGGGACGCGGGGTAGGCTTGGAGTGTGGAGGAGAGGCTGTTTTGGCGTCAGCGTGCGGGAGAACTCGTTTGGCCATTGAGAAGAAAGTAAAGGAGGCTGAGTGTGTCTGTGTTTGTGAGTGTGTAGAGAGAGGGGAAGGCCGTGAAGGAGGAAGATTTCATGACAGCTTGAGAAGCGGCTGGCTGGGGACCGGAATGGGTCAAGGCGTGTTTGGCTGAACTGGGATGGTGAAATGGGGACTTGTCTGGGAGTGGCCGGCTCTTTTTCCTAGTTGCCAAACACGTCCTGTTTGGCATCGGCAAATGGCGGATCAGACGTTGAGATGAGATTTTATCATTATATAGTAAAGTTTAGGAATAACATGCTCATTTGACTGATAAGCTGTTACGTTGGTTCAGTAGTAGTGCCAGAAGATGTGCAATTTAATTAATCAGTTCCTAATTACAAGTTGATCGACGTGATGGTCATTAATTGTTGCTTATTAGTTGCACAGTTTGAGAGATCTATCGCGCGTACCTGTAGCTTCTAATTTTCCTCCCCTCACTTGATTATAAGCTCATAATATAAGAGGTAGATAACTAATCTGTGAATATTAAAAAATTAGTTATTTATAATAAATGAATGTTCATGTCTATTGAAATTACCTTTTTCATAAAAATTGTATATTTATATCAAAGACAAACTAGATTGGAGTCTTATATATATTTAAGATCAAATAAAATATCCAACTAGCTGTTATGTTAAGAATTAAATGCAGTATATATATCTCTGAGTTACCAAGAATTTTTCATATACTCCTTCTGGTCTTTGACATGGGAGTTAGTTAAAAGATTATATTTTGTTTTAAAATATAAACTCTCAATCATTCTATCTCTTATACTTATCATTTTTTTTTTCAAATTAATTTACCTAGTTGGTACATAATCTAATATTATATAGTGGTACTTGAGAGAGATCATGCATGACCTTTTTTAGTCTGTCCAAATTGATTAAGTAGCTTTTATATTAAGGAGGAGAGAGAGCAATATAAGACACTATAGTGCTACTTATTTTTGCAATGAATAATAAGATTTTATTCCAAATATATATAATATGACAAATGTCTAATAATTTTCTTAAAAAAATATTTGTGATTTTCTACTTAATTGTATGTTATAGTCATGTTAATTTATATGGGAGGATTACGAACTAATTATTATATCTTCATTAAAAAAAATTTAATAATAAAAATATAAAAATGGATATAAGTCTAATTTAATATATCTAACTTTGAAAAATTGAATACTCAATATGATATATAAATCCTACAGGTCAATTCCAAGCCAAACACACACGTGTAGACAACTGGGATAAGTCTTCTGTAGTTGTGCTAATGTTTGCTACCTACTTTTAATTTTATTGGTGCTGAATTATTAAGCAATTAATTTCTCTGCAAAAGAAATGGAAAGATATCTGCTCCCATATTGTTATACCAAATTGCTCCCTCTTGACCGTTTAGAAAGTTGTCTCCCTCTGATCTTTCTTATTTTAATTATTGTGATTCATATCTATGATTATACTAATGATAGACATATCATGTCATCAAAATTAATCTTTGGCCAAAGGAATTAAATTATCCTTTTAATTAAGTTTTCATATAAGTTGAACCCACACTTATTATTATCATTTCATTGTGCGTGCAGTTATCTCTCTCTCTCTCTCGCACGCATCTAACTAAACGCAATCAAAATTCCTTAAAAAACAGTAAGAATCTAATCTAAACACGTAGCATAGATAATAAAGATCTTATTTATTCATATGATAAACACAAAACGGTCCATAGATTGATGTAGTAGCAGGGCCACACACATCATTATTGCCAACAAACAAACCAAAAAGGAAAAAGAAAAAAGAAAGAAGCCAACAAGAAGGACCTAGGGACGGGATGGGAGAGATAGGAGTTATGCTGATATATAACAGACACAGACACAGACACAGACACAGACACGCAAGAGGATTCATGGACTTCCTATTACTTTGTATTCCACAGTCTCACTCACTCACTCACTGGAACCATGCTGATATGTCTGGCTGCTGCTTATCCATTATTATTCCCGCTCCTTGCATATTCTCCCGGAGATCGAAAGACCCAAAATCACTTGGGGACCCAAACATTACATTGAAATTGCTCTCATTGTTGATCATCACTTCATTGTTGCTATCATCTTCATCATTGTTGCCGTTGTTATTGTTGTTGATCATACTGTTGTTGCTGTTGATGATATTGTTGTTGCTGCTGCTGCCGCAGCCAATACCACTGATGATGTTGCTGCTGCTGCCGCCAATACCACTGATGATGTTGCTGCTGCTTTTGATTATGTTGTTGTTGTTGACGTTGTTGCTGCTGCCGTTGTTGATCATATGGTTGTTACTGATATTGCTGCTGACGATGATGTTGTTGTGGTTGGTCTCAAAAGCAGAATTCAAAGCCTTGAAGGGATCAAACTGACGAGCTTCTTGTGGCACAAGCATCTGATGAAGTTCATTGTTGTTATTAGCCACGCTTGAATCTTGGAAGAAGCTACCCACATTCATCATTGCTTGACCGCCAAAGAAATTATCTTGTTGTCCTTGAGCCACCTGCTGTTGGGGAGGAAGCAATTGATTTTCTGCAGCCACAAGATTAGTATTCAAAATCAAGTTGTTGTTGTCATTGCTGCTGCTGCCGCCGCCGCCGCTGGAATTGCCCTGGAAGGTTGAGCCATAGAATGGCACAATATCAGTCATCCTTCTCTGGCTGTTGTTGGAAACTACGAGCCTGGGCATATTGAACGCCGGCTGCGCGGGTGGTGCTGGTAGAGCCAAAGGAACAGACTGAGGCTGAGGATTTGGTTTGGGCTGACCAAAAGATGAAGACGATAAGATTGTCTTTAACTGAACAATATTTAAACCTGATGGAGCCTTGTAATCTGATGAACAAACGCTTTTGTACGGACAGTTGAGCTGATGGTTGTCCCTGGAAATCCTGTCAGGAAAACCGACACGAGATTCGCTGTAAGGACACACAGGGTGTTGGCATGTGAAAATCTGAGGCTCCTTTATCATTTTGTTATTGTTGACCTCAGCAGGAATCTTCCTCTTCATTGGTTGGTGCAGTGACAAGCCTCCCTTCATTCTGTCCATCTTGGACGTGCTGATAAAATTGTCGCGCTTCCGACGATCTTCCAGCTCTAAAATGGAAGCCTCCAAGATGCCTTCAACGTCGTACTCACTGCCCTCATCAAGTAGAGAGCTGCCGGGGGAAGATGAGGGAGGACGATAATCAGGATAAAGTTGTCGGGCCAATGCCTCTTCTTGATTCACAATGGCGATCCACGCAGCGCTTTCCTTGGCCGTCATTTTATCTTGAAGGCACTTAGATTGCCTCACAAGCTTCCGAATCTTAGGAATGTTGGGCGAAATGTGCTTGATAACTGCGGTGAGAACCCCAATCTTATATGCCTTCTTCAAGTCATGAGGCTTCTTGTACGGTGGAGGGCCTTGGTCTCTGGCTATACCGATCTGGGGCCACCACTCTTCCTTCCCCGTCGGCCACCACGGCGGTGACACACCCCTTTCCAGTGGAAACCGCCTCTGAGGGGGATCACAGTGCTGCATCAGAGTTGACAACAGCGAACCCAATGTGGTGTCCTGAATCTCTTGCAAGGTGCATGGCGTTGGGCCACCAGCATTCAGCCCATTGTTCATGCTGGCTAGGGTGTCTGCTCGATATTTGGCGATCGCAGCGGGGCCGTTCCGGTCAAATCTAACTTTATCCTTCCACCATGCACGGAGGTTGTCGGAAGCTCCGGTGACGGGTTTTCCGTTCTCAGGGATGATACCATAGACGAAGCCTTGAGCCTTGCAAACCTCCATCATCTTGAGCATGTACTTCAAGATTCCGTCCTGAGCTCTGGCCATCTTCTTCCTCCTGGCCTGTTCTTCCGAGTGCTGCTGCCTTTGCCTGGCAAGTTCAAGTCCATGATCTGTCGCTGTTCCTTGCTGATCTCTGAGGCGCTTCAGGCGGAGTTTGCTCTTCCAGATCCTCCTCTCCAGCTCCTCCACGTCAAGTTCCTCATCGTCGCTGGAATCATCCTCCTCCATTGTCATGTCTGGTTCGGTCGGCAGGGAGGAGCTACTGCCTTCCACAAATGGAGCAGCCATCATGTCCAGGTCGTCGTCACAAAAGGCCTTGTCATTGAAAATCGTCATCTTCCTGATTCAATCTCACCTTTAATATTGCCCTTTGTATCTGCCAAAAAGCAATAAACCCAGCAATAATTAAACCAGTACGTGAAATAAGGTCAAACTTAACTTTTTTACTTTGTTTTCAATGGCATATACACGTGCTTTAGAAACGAAAAAAAAAAAAAAAATCATCCCCGGCCCCCTTGTATATTTATATATACACACACTAAAAAGGAATCATCATAACCTATACTTACATGTATATGGATACACGTGTGTATTTATCGGCTAATGACTATTGAATAAAGCATAACTTTAAAATAATCTTTCCGTACTTCCAACATTCCCGGAAAATTAAAAATACTTCTGACATTTCAAACTTCCAGCATCCCGGGATAAGAAAAACACTTCCGGCGTTCGTTTCCAACGAAAAACGTATTTTCAATATCATGGCCTGTTTCATTTTTCACAAATCCAAATAACGGCTAAATATGAGAGAAAGAGAGACAGGGGGGGGGGGGGAGAGTTTCAGTTTAAAAAGGAAATTCCAGAGAACAAGGAATAAACGCAAATTCAAAATTCGCAAGCGAAGTCTGTTAAAAATGATACATAACGCAGCGGAATACAAATACAAAGTGAACCAACAACGCGAATGAGGCCAAAAAAAAAAACTTGAAGGGACACGGAAATCAAAGACGGGTGAAAGCTTCGTGACGAACCAAAAGGGTACGACGTGATACACGGAGTACGCGTACCAACAAGAAGGAACCGATTTGAACACAACCCCATGAATGGGATTCACAAAGCTTCCAGGAAGAAATGATTAACACAAACACTGAAACCGAATGAATCAATCAAAGGAGTGAGCATACCAGAAGATGAAGGAACGAGTCCTCCACCGAAGTAGGGCGAGAAGAAGAAGAAGGGGAGACAGTACTGTGATGTTAGTGTATTTGCGAAAGTGGTGGTGCGGTAAAGCCAGTGTGTGGGGATTGTATTTATAGGCAGGAGAGGGGAAGGTTAATTTCATGGGGACAAGTTGTTTTTGGTAGAAATGGGAATTAATGAGAGGGTCCGTGTCGGAGGGTCGCGACCTTTGCCAATAAATCACATGAAGCAATTGCGATTTATGATTTCAGATTCTGTGAGTTAAGAAGTTACCATAGTGGGATATCACATTGGGATTCTGCTCTTTTTTTGGATTGTTAATGCTTCCGCTCTCCCATTTAATGGATTGGAATGCATTTAATGACCTCTCAATACTTGTGTCTATTTTCTTGGAAATATCTCATTTCTCATCTTCATCCAATCCTTGCTTTCATGTTCTTTGACCATTCTATTTTATGTTTCATATCATTTCTTTATTGCGCACTTTTTTTTTTAATCCATCAAATCAAAAGAATTTGCACACTTATCTCATTAGTTGAAAAATCAAATTCAGTAACTCTTTTTTTCACACTAAGACAGTATAGACTAAAAAAATACTTAGTGTCAGTTGAGTCAAACGACTCTAATATTTATCATGTGTTTTTTCACCCTGTCATTCATCAAATGAAAAGAAAAACTTACACACCCATCATATTAAGAAGAAGCCCAACTCGCAACTTCTTATTTACGTCAAGACATAGATAAGAACTAATTAGAGAAGATGTTTAATCTCAGTTGAGTCAAACGGCTTTGATATTTGTTACGTACTATTTAACAGTTGTAAGTAGTGATATAATATTATACTCATTTAAATTTTATACAATGTACATACTTGCAACAAACAAGTGTGCAAAGAATGACTCATTAAAATATTCTATTTTTTGTTGTTGTAAATCATAACACTATGAGCAACATACAATATCAATATAATCTTACAGGAAGTGCTCGTGTCTTCTCTTCAAACTTGTAATTCGCAGGTTAATTGCTACAATATAATTGCACACGTGCTATGAAATTCTCACAATTTTTAAGTTTTACATTATCAAATTAAATAATTCATTATCGTGAGATTATTCAATATATTTTTGGGAAACATTATTAAATTGAGGTTATTTGTATAAGTATATCAAAAAAATTAAAAGGACCTCAAATATGCATCATTACTTGTCATCTTTTATACTATTTTTATAAATCACTAGTATCAATATAACATGTAAAATTTTTATAAAATCATGCCATTCTAAATTTTCAACAATGAAACTTATATGTAAATCTTGTATAGTGCGGAGTTTATATAGTTATTGTAGATATTTTTTTACATCCGATATTTTCATAGACAAATAGTATGGTAAGTTATAACATTTATAATAATTAGCCTTAGTCCATGCAATGCATGAAGCCAAAGATGAGTTGAATTATTCATAATTTGTAGGGATTCTATGTACATTTTATATTTTTAATATGTTGATAATGATATTGATTTTATACTTTTAAAGGTGAGAAAATTTATTAGACACCACAAATAATACAGTGTAAGATTTCACATAGACGGGTGGCAAGCGAAAAAAAAGAGAAAAAAGTCATTTAATTAAGAAATCATGACAAAATGGAAAGGGGAAAAGAATTTTACTTTCATCATGTTCTACATTCACTCAACTTTTTTGAAGACTTGATATTTTTTTATTGGTAGCTGCTGGCTAATTCTCCAAAAACGTGCTCCTATGGTTTTTCTTTCATAAGTTGCAATTTTAATTTTTTTTTTCCCCAATAAGTTTGATTCTTTTTATTAGTTATCTTTGGAGAAGCTAGCCAACTCATTTTCTCTTATTTTTTTCACACTCGTTTCCCTCCCTCATCCACAGGGATCTCTCTATAATATGGGTGTATTTACAAAAAAATATTTTTCTAACATATTTATTAACTTTAACTGACTTCTTAATTTACATAATTTAGTTATTTATAATTTATAAAAAGGATTGAAGAGAAATCGTAGGATGAGCTGCATTCATAGCGAGGGGGCACAAAACCTAATAAAAAAAGTTTCCTACATACAAAATATCAATTTACTTTATAATTAACTAATTTATCTAATTTTTTACTCTATCTAAATTAATTAAGTAGTACTCTTCCAGTTCTAAATATAAGATCCCTTAATTACACTACGAAAGAGGTCTTATATTTAAAATCGGAGGAGTATTTATATCAATAACAGAACACAGTGGTATTGATTTCCAATGTTAACATGTTTGATCCCCTCACACCTGGCCTCTACATATTGTATAGTAGTTGACTATAATCCCTCTTTTAAACTTGTTGACCAGGGTATTGATAAGTTTGAGGAGCTGAGGACTGTTATGAGTGAATCATGTCAGTTCTGTTGGTTTATGTTGGACAGTTATATTCTGTTATAACTGTATGATTATAAATTAAATGCATCGGATGATGTATGTACATACGACTCACTTGAGATGACATCAATACAATGAAAAATCCTTTCTGACATTTCCTCCTTTCTCTCCTTCGTCCCCCGCCCCTCAAAAAACAGTTTGTTACTCTCCTCTCTCCCAAGTCAGTTTTCTCTCTCGCAATTCCCAAACTTCTATCTTTTAGAAAGTACATTATCTACTTTACTTGTTTTATCCAAACAGCATTATTCTTATATTCTAACTTATTCTTAATATAAAAGTTACGACTTCTAATTTTTAATATAAAATCTAGTTTGATTTTTAATTTGATTTTACATATAACATCTAAATCCGTTTTGTCTATCATATTTATCTATTTTTTTAAAGTAGTTCTTATAATAGTTGTACATGTTAAATTTTTCATCAAATGACACTTGATTAGCAAGAATATTCTAGGAAAGACAACACCAATTTATTACAAATAACTAACTTAACTAAATTTTTTAAACTGCTCAAATTAATCAACTAGCTTTAATATTAAGGACCGAAAGTAGTAATTGATTAATTTGAGTAGATTAAGGATGTTTATTAAGTCAGTTATTTGTAATAAATAAATGTTCTCTTTTTTAAAATACTCTTACTAATCATGTGTACTAGTTAGAACTATCATTTGATGAAATTTTAATATATACAACTATTATATGGACTACTTTGGGAAAATAACCATGAGAGGCAAAGTACATTACCAAATTAAAAGGCAAATTAGCTCTTATATTAAGAATTGAAGGTAGTACTATTCTTCAATAATTAATGTGAGGGGTCTTCCTTAACCAACATAAAAAGTTAGATAATTAATAAATGACAGCTAAACTAGTTTCCAAGCCGGTATAATAACTGAATTATGCATATAGAATCAACTTCCTTGATACCAACAAGAGTTTGTCTAGTTGGTAAGGAGCTGACTCCTAACCTGTAAAGTCATCAGTTCAAATCCCGCTGCCAATGTGAGAACCTTATTGATAGGTGATTTGTAAATACCTCTATAAGCGTTATCTGAGCCTAGAGGCATATCCTGACCCTAATGAGTCCCAGGGCCAACTCACCTAAACTTTAACTTGTCACCAAAAAAAAAAACACCCTTGATCTAAGAGGGGTGCAGCCATACGTATAGGTCAGCAATTTCAACATATAGGAATTATTTAACAAAAAAACTGTTAAATCTTCTTGTCAAGTTTTATGTCAGTAAGTATAAATAATTCATATTAAAGTAGTTCTGATCGACATTATTCAGTGATCGATTTGATATATATATATATATATATATATAATTTGTCTGGCATTATTAAAATAGATGCTTGGCATTTACTACCATCCAAAATAAAATCTACTCATAGGAATTGTTAGTATAATCAAGGAAAAGCCTACCGGCGTGCAGTTTCTTATATTTTTGTTTATCAGATTCTTAAACCAAAACAAGATAAATATATGATCAATTGTGCCTTACCAAAATGTAAAAATTCTTCATCTTCAATATTTTCTTCTTCTTCTTCTTCTCTCTCTCTGTTTTTTTTTTTGCCGAAGGAACTTCAATATCATAACATTACGACTCTTTACACACACACACACACATATTATAAAAAAAATATTTCAGCGGCGTGTCTTGGTAAAAATAATTCAGGTGATAACAGTGAGACGGAATATAACTATAGGTTAAAGATTCAAACCCTTCTAAACACACACACACACACACACAGGCTTGTTAATTACTTACATTATGAGTGTGTATTAAAAGCAAATTTCTACACTCTATGAGAGGAGCGTATAAGACTCATGAATTTATAGCATCCATAAAATAACTCGAATGAGCAAATAAATGGTCACAATTATCAACTTCTTTGGATATACTGTGAGTTATGAAGACAATCCGCATAATGGGGATATCAATACTTTGACTCTTACTATTGAATTGTCAAGTTAAATGTTATTAATGCATGCATCAAATATTAAATAGTCAAATTAGCAGCCCAATACTCTTATTGTTTTGATGAATTTTATAATTAGAGCCCTTTAATTAATTCAATCAAATCAGACCAACAGTTATGGGCATTATTATATTGCCATAAATTTTTGTCTTAAATATATGTATATAATGCAACTTTCTTTCATCAGTCAAAGTATTATAGAATTTATTTTTTTTAATTAGAGGAGAAAGCACTAAGGAACAGAGGTCTCAGATTCGCAAGTTAAAGTAAACTTATGATAAGGATGCAAACTTATATCATAAACTAGAATCATAAGCTCATAAGAGTTCACTTTTATTAATAAATTGATATTAGAAGTATATAATTAAATAATTAATCTATAAAAAATGACATCATTTAAGTATATTTCAAATAATTGAAATTAAATCGATTAATATTCATAATTTACCATAGTCAACAAATAAATTTTTATGAAATTCATATATAAAGTTACTAAACATAACTAAATCATAAAATTTAATACGAGTTTAAAGGTGAGTTGACGTGATTTTATAAGTTAAAAACATAAAAACAGTAAATTCAGCGAGTAAACTTGCAAGTTCAACCGAATTTACAACTAACATAGGTTTAAGAGTAACTTAATATGTTTTTGCAAGTTCAAAACATAAAAATATTAAACTCGAAAAGTCAATTTGTGGGTTTGATAACAACACTCCCAAGTCACAAGTGGAATCAAACCAGTAACCTTCTACTTTACCAAGGAACTTTCATGCCATTAAATCACAAGCTTATTGGCTTAAATTTATTTTTTATATCCTCTTTTCGGCAAATTATTTACATATCACTGCATTAATTTACATCAATGCCTTCTAAATTACTGGCCGTGACCTAGTGTATGCAAGTTTATTTTTGTATTTATTTGTAAACAAGTTACTGAAATGTTTTTATTTTAAAAGATAAAGTAGATAATGATATCTTTGCCACGTAATGAGAATTTATCTGCTCTAATCATACAACGATTAAATAGTTATATAATTTTTAAAGAAAATGAAGTTATGGGATACTGTATTAATGAAACAGCTTTCTAATTTTACAACAAATGGATAGGTCTATGCAATGTTAGAAATAATTTACGCTATTTATGGCTCATATAATTTATTAGAGTTTTATGTCTAACATTAGAAACAATGAGATAAAGACCTCAAAAATTATCTTTTATATAAGATATATGAAATAATTAAAAAAACAAGGGAGAATTACAATAAAATCCCAAGGAAAATATAATTACTAAAAAATCCTAATAACAACCTAAACAGTCTATAATGACAAGTTCCATAATAGAAAATAACAATTTTTAGGGTTTATTTTGTATTTATTTTTCTTTCTTGGGACCTCATTGTAATTTTTCCAGAAAACAAACTATTTATACTTGGTTATTGATATGCATACTGTGAGAATAGGAACTAATTACATCACATAGATTACACTATGATAGTTTGCAAAAATTAAAACTGTTTGAATTTCTTTCAATCAGAGTATCCTCATCATTTAAAATGATTTTTACGAAATTTTGTAATATTACACGGTATAACGTGAAATATTGTAATATTATTATTATAATATAAATAAGAATATGTTACACCTAATTAACCGGGTCCCTGCATTTCAATTAAATTTAAAAATTAAATTACATTAGGACTTGAAAACAATATGACTTATTAGTGTAAATTTTATAATTCATATTAATATATGGTTATAAATATATTGGTCATTAGTTTTGAATATTTATTTAATCCAAAATCTTGTATATACAAGACCCACCGAAATTGATTTATATATAAAATCGTACACACACACACACACACACACACATATTTGGGTACAGTACAAACGTAAATATTCGCCCAAGTAAAGGCAAGTCTAGCTTCGTATTGGGCCTAATGCCCCACATGGGCAACTTTTTTTGGTCCACCTTGCCATATGGACTAGTCGAACTGTGGGAGAATGACAAGGAAAGACCACTTGAATAAAGAAATGACATAAAAGAGCCATGAATTTGTGAATTTAATAAACCACAATGCTCTTACACAATCACGCACTGTTTGGTTCGAAGTTTGTCAAAGAGAGGGAAGAGAAAGAGAAGGGAGAGGATGGGTTAGCAATGGGCTTTTGACAAAACAATGGGAACTACATCCCGTTCCTTCCATTGAATCAAACAAAGCCTTAGCAACAAAGCTGATCAGTTGTAAATTCTAAAGGCGTAGTTGTAAATTTTGTAAGGTTAATTATAAATCTTAGAATATTAGTTGTAAAAGGATTATAGGAGTTTTATACGTGTTTGAAGATCAGTAGTAAATATTGGAAGATAGTTAAAAATAGGTTTAAAATATAGGTTTGTAAGTTTCAAAAGGTTAATCGAAAAATGGGAGCTACATCCACGGTGGTAAATTGTGGTAACTTTATTGAAAATAATTGAGTACCTCATTAACTATTTGATTTTTTTTTTTTGTTTACAACTAAACATCGAGTTTGAGTTTGCAGTTGAGCTTTCAAGATTTATAACTGAATTTTTGAAGTTAACTGAACTTTTATAATTCACAATCTAGTTGTAATTATCTTTTAAGGTTTGTAACTAATTTATAAAATTTACAACTAAGTTCCCACAATTTACAATTGAATTATGTTATTAACCATGGCAGAGTATTTTCATCTCTACTCACTTTTATCTAGGTAGTTCTCTCTCATTTAACCAATTCGCAGTCCTTTAGTTTCATTTTTTTTCTCCAAGGTCTTTCTATATAATTTTCCCTTTAACTATCAATAGGTGAAAGAAACTCAATTTTTTTTATAAAAAAAAAAAGACAAATTCTTATATGACGAGCCTTGCAGATGAAAAATAAAAATTCAGAGTCTGTTACATTCCATTTGTGAGGGCCTAAAATAGCTAAATCTATTTGATACCAGGTGATGCTGTATTTTTGGGGGCTTTGACAAGAGACACACAGCACAAAACAGGCCACAGTGCCGCACGTTAAAAGTAAAAATAATATAAAATAGAGCCTTTTTATTTTGACCCTAAGATAAAAGGTTAAGATCATAGATTATTATTATTCTCTATTTCTGGAAAAACAATATAATCAGAAAGCGATGGTTTTTCAGTTCTTCTGAAACACCCCGAATTACTAATGGTGAATGCATTTCCTCCTTCCCATTGATCCCTCATATGAATCTCATTTCTCTTTTCTTTCATCCACCGACACGGAGCTCTACGTGTTTGATTTTAACTTTTCTCATTTCGCCATAAATCACATTCCACTTCCGTAATGAAGTTTAAATCTGGAATCTTCGTGTTGTCGGACAACTTTTCCCCCCTTTTGTTTTCTAGATTTCCCAAAAGGACCTATTTTATTCTACCTATATTTCCCGCCATGCACATATACCATCTATTTGCATTATTGCTCCTGAGAAATATCTCTGTTATAAAGCACATATTTTACTGTATCTGATATATCATATGCAGTTTGGGTTTGATTGGAACTAATAGATTTTGGTAGGGGCTGCGCAATTTATAACTTCTTTGGCTTCTTAATTATATTGCAGATTCACTTTGTGATTCTCATCAGTAGACAAGGGAAAGTAAGGCTTACGAAATGGTATTCACCTTACTCTCAAAAGGAAAGATCCAAGGTATTCATCAGATTTGAACCGTACCCAATATTCATTATAGCAACACTGATTTTTCCCTTACGTTGTTTTGAATTCCAAGTACGCTACAGTATATCTTATCTTGTCATTTCAAGTATTTAATCAAGTGCCTCTATCATTGTTGATGAAGTTAAAGAGATTGCTTAATTGCTATGTGATATCGGCTTCCCCTATATTATCAAAGCGCCATGTTGCCTGCGGAAACTTATATGATGTTGGTTGCTAAGGATACCTTGATTCATAAATGGCCCAGAAGTTGCATTTTGAAATCTTTTTGTGGCATTGATCCTTATATACCTCTATTGTCCCAACACCCCCCCGATAACATGGCTTGAATATTGTCTACTTTTTTGTGGCGATGGATCGATGTAACTATCTAAATGTGAAAAAGTTAGAATTTGGAAGCTCGCATACTTTCGCTTCCCAACATTTAATATATATATATTTATTTATATATAAAGTGTGTGTGTGTGTGGGGGGGGGGGGGGAAGAGACAGGGAAGTAGTAGTGAGTGAAAAGAGGGGAAGTAGACTTATTCACTGTCTTCTTGTTTTTTGTTTTTGTTTTGTCCTTTTTCGGTGTTATTTTATCTGTCTCCTTTAAATGCATGGTCCATTACAGTGGAAGATCACAATCCAAGATGCATTCCATCTTAATGATGCACTGCTTAATTTATTTCTTGTTATGGTCTTTCATTCATGCTTTTGCACCAATATGCATGCCAAGAGTTATAAAAGGTACAGAAATTTACATGTATTTTGGATTTTATCTGGGGCGTCAATGTGGATTCTCAGCTCCGTACTGAAAGTCCTAGCCCCATGTAATTATCCAATGCGTAGCCTGTTTGTAGTTCGGACCTTTCAGTTTGGACGGTGATCAGTATGTGCATACCAAAAATCATAAATGGTACAGTAAAGGCGATGCGTTTTGCACTTTTCCGTATCATTGATTCTGTACTGAAGGTCCTAAAACCATGTGATAATCCACTGAATTGCTTAGGCTGTTTCTTGTTCTGATCTTTCATTTTGCAAGGTAATTCGAGAGCTAAGTGGCCAAATTCTTCCTCGCCCTCCAAAGCTTTGCAACTTTGTGGAGTGGAGAGGACTCAAAGTTGTTTATAAAAGGTAGGTAAATTTTGTTAAGAAATTGGTCGCCATTCAAGGTAAATCAAGCGTAATTGGTTTTGGTTCATGTTTAGATATGCCAGCCTCTACTTCTGCTTCTGCATTGATCAGGATGATAATGAATTGGAGACCCTCTCCATCATTCACCACTATGTTGAGACACTGGACCGTTATTTTGGTAGTGTGAGTATTTCTTCAATCTCCCAATTTCCAAAAGCTAATGCATTGCCTATGCAAAAGGTTAAAGGAGTGTATTTGTTTCTGTGTTACTTTTATTGGCTTTCTTATCAGGTCTGCGAGCTGGATTTAATCTTTAATTTCCATAAGGTATATATCTGACCTCAATTTCTTTTCCAAATTTTCTAAATAGAATTCCTTTGCCTGTCACAGCGTCTCTCTAGCTAACGATGAGGCTCTAAATGGCTCAAAACTAATATTGTCTGATATGATTATAATGAAATACTGTAAATTGCGTGTCTTGCTTGTGTGGTTTCTGGATTCAATACAATTATTCTTAGTATGGTAAGCTTTGATCATGGCAGGCATATTACATGTTGGACGAAATTTTGCTAGCTGGGCATGTGCAGGAGACCAGCAAAAGAACTACCTTGAGACTAATAGTTGCACAGGTATGAATGAAAATGAGCCTTACCAATTGCTGCTGTTGAATGACGATATCAAGATTGTGTATTGAAAAGGGATTTTTTTTTCTCCCCACAATACTAACACCGGGTCAGAGATTAATCATGATGAATTTAACACTTAATATCCATTGTTCTGTTCTGTTGTCCTCTGTTCTTGAGTTCAAACATGTAGATTTTAGGGTCTAACAAAAATTAGTGCAGGAGGAGCTGGTAGAGGCTGCTAAAGAGCAATCCAGTTCAATAGGCAACATCATTGCACAAGCCACCAAATAAGAGCAATCCATGCGTTTCCCTCTACTTTGCACCCAATACCAATAATATTTGTTCAAGGACGCAACTCTCTCAACATTATTGATTCTACTATTCAGATATATATACATATATATATATGGGTTTTCTTTTGAGTGAAAAGACATCCATACCCTTGCTGATTCAATTATAAGACCATAATACCCAGACCGCTAAGTAAAGCTGATCCCTATCAATCTACCCTCCCGGTCCTTAATATAGGACCCAATTATTGAGTTAGTTTTAGTCCTAAATATAAGACTCATTTATCATATTTATTAATTTTTTTTAAATTACCCCTATGGATACTCTCTTAATTATAATTAAATAGAAGAGAAAGATGGTGTATTAAGAAAGATGATTATGATATTTTAAGAACATGTCACATTTTTTATAATTAACTAACTTATCTAACTTTCTTAATCTAATCAAATTAGTTAAATATGTCTTATATTAAGGAGCGGAGGTGTATTTCTAAAGTACTTAACCATAATGAAGTAAAAACTAAAAAGAAAACGGTGCATCTCGCACTCGCACTTGTGAACTCATACTCATGGATCATATATAAACGAACTTGACAACGACATTGGAACCAACAAGACTAATAAGCCATTGATCGCTCGCTAGTGTTACATACAGAACAATGAGTAACTAGTGGACGGTGGTGTTGGTGGTGACCAGCATCTTCCCTGTGAGGCCACAAGTAATAGCCTCAGGAGGGATATGCCCCACCTGATCCACCCCTTCTGCAAATATCACCCCCATCCCCATATGCAGATGAGGCTCTATGTGACAATGGAAGGCCCACACCCCCGGATTGTCCGCCACGAACCTCAGCGCCGTCCATCCGTACGGGAATATCACCGCCGTGTTCTTCATCGGCGGATTCTTCAGGTTCAACTTCTCCTCGTCCCTCTTCGGGTCGAACTTCCCCTGCCCATATCCCAACACCCAAAAATCATGCCCATGCAAGTGCCACGGGTGGATCTCACTGGAGCTAGCGTTCAGCACATTCGCATTCTGCAGTATCACATCCACCACCTGGTTCATCTCGAACATGTACACCCCGCTGCCGGTCACCGAGGTCGGGTTGGCCGGCGGCTTCATGACGTCGTACTCCGCGGGGAAGTTATCCGGCGGGCTCCGGGTGTCGAAGGCGTTTTGGAGCTTGTACTTGATGGAGCCCAGGTAGGGAGTGGTGGGGAGCGTTAAGGAGACGTTATTGATGGCCCATTTGGTGAAGCCATTGATGAGGTTCTGGGTGTTGAGGAGGACGAGGCGGCGGTGGAAGGTGGCGGGAGGGGAGGGGGAGCCCATGAGGGCATAGAGCTGCTGGGCAAAGGACTGGCTTCGCTGATAGTCATTCCAGAGGGGAGAGACGGGAGGCGGAGAGGAAGGAAGGCGGGAGGCGGAGGTGGGGTGGTAGTTGAGGATGGTGAGGGCCTGGGGGGTGAAGGGCTTTCTGCCTCGGACGCCAATGGCAATCCAGTAATTTTTGGAAGGGTCTTGGTCGGTGGTGAGCAGCACTGAGTAGCTCTCGCCGGAGTATATGTCTATGTCTTCCACGGTGAATGGTGTCACGTAGTTGCCATCGGCCTCCACCACCACCATTTTGTGATTCTGCATCAAAATAATATTCATTAATGACATGTAAAATTCAAAAAGAGAAAATGGATTGGGGAAATTTGGTATAAAAAAAAAATACCTAGTTAGAAATTTAATTGGTAAAAAAACCTGAATTTGATTGAGTATAACTATGATTAATCTATAAGTATAACATATCTTCCCTATAACATGTCACCAATGATATTACACACAACGAAAGATATGTTATACATAATGAAAACTATATTATATTCACGTACCATACTTGCATTCTTTCAAATTCAAATCCTTTTAACTAATTAAATTTTTAAACTGAGATTTTCTTTACCAATTTTTCCAAAAGATTGAGGTAAAAGTTGATTGAGAAAATGTGGTGGTCTAATCTAAAAGCGGGTTCCCACATGTTGAAGCGGGGTCAAAAATCAGTAGAAGCTGCAGGTGTCAAATCAGTAGAAGGGAGCATGAAAGTGAAACGCTTCCATGTTGCATGTAGCAACAACACAGGTGTTGTATCGGGTTGCTTTTGTCAGTATGCAAGCTTTTGTCAGTGGTTGTTACAATCAGAGGGGTTGCTATCAAATCAAAGGATCAGTTCATGTCCTTTAGTCCTTTATTGTCATGCACGCTACTACTACAGCCACAGCGTGCTCCTTTCAACAACGTTTCCAGCTTTTGTGCGTACCATCATTTTGGAAAATGGCACTCACCAAAAAACACGACACGAAAGTGAAATCCACCCCTTCCTTCTTTTTCCCCCCCGGCATACTGCACTACATACAATAGCATCCACCCATGTAACGATTTCTTTCTTTATTTATGCCAAATAATGTGTGGTCCTATAATATAACTTGAAATAATTTTCCCATGCGTCCATCCATCAGCGTGGATCATGGATCTGCTTGCACCCACGAATGGAAATTTATTAACTAATTATAACAACCATGCATTCTAATCTAAATTATTTTCCACAACTTTTTTCCTCAATTATTGTTGAAAACACAGGTCTTAACTAAAATAATGGACCAACCCCACCTCTTATTCTGCGAACCCCTACATTATTTCAGTCTCAACGTGGTTCAAAACCACTTTACAGGCTGTTTTCCTTTTACTCTTAATTAGCTACATATATATATACTACCCTCAGTTCTAATTATAAGACCCAGTTGACTAATTTGAGGAGATTAAGAAAAAAAGTTAAGTTAGTTATTTGTAATAAATAGATGCTGTCTTTCTTAAAATATCCTTACCAACCAACTATATTGGCTAGGACTATAATTATTAGAAAGACTATCTTAGAAAAAAATTGCATAAATATGAGAGACAAAGTGGATTGAGGTCTTATATTTAGGACTAAAATAAAAGTCAAACAGAGTCTTATATTAAGGACCAGAGGTAGTATATATATATATATATATATATAGCTCCTAGGGAAACAAATTCACACTATTATAATTCTTCTATTCATTATATCCATTTCAATATGTTTCCGATAATATAATACTATGCGCTTTGATCTTTACTCCCTCCGTCCCGCTTTCTAAGAAACAACTTCTCTCTTACTTCTTCATATTGATGTTTCTAAATATCAAAAACAAATCATCTTTGTTTAAAATTTTAAACTAGTTTTTTTTCCCCTTTTACCTCTCATTAAATATATGGCACTTGGTTTCGTTTTGCAATGAATTTTCACTCATTATCCCTCATGCACTCTTTTTACAAACGAGATATCTTACATGTTTATTACTTTAAGCTAAATTTAACTAACATTTTAAATCGGATGATTTTAGTAGTTATTTCTTGTAATAAGGGATGGAGGTAGTATCATACAACATTCTCTACTAATTCTCACATGTCAAAGAATAAATTAAAGCATCAAATGCTTTTTAAATTGATAATTTTTTAAAGTTCTCCACAACTTAAATAATATAGATAGAGAAACACAAGGTAATATGATCTGTTTAACACTAAACGTTAAATTAGAATAAGAATAAATTGAAAAGTAACAATTAATGAGTTTGGAGAAAAATTACTGGTAGAGGTAGCACGACCTAATGGACTAATAACAACTTCCTCAAATATCTGTCTCGAGTGATAGCTTTGTTTGTTTTCTTTTTTTCCGAAAAAAAGAAACTTTATGTTTGGCTTGAAAAAGGTCTACAGGCAGCTTAGGTTGGGCTTGAAGTTGGAGGAGTGACCAAAATCAGGACAATAATTACAACTCAAAAAAAAAGAAATGATGTTAACTTTCATAAGGTTTGGTTTTTAATTATGATGAGGATGTTTGCATGATGCATCATAAGATTTATACACAAATAATAATGAAGAGATATAAGTTAAATTCATATACACATATAGCAGCTAGAGATAAATCATGATTGATATAGATTTATTTGAATGACATACACACACATATATATATAAACATACGTATAAAATAGCAAGTAAAGGAAGGGACCTGAATGGCCAAGTTGAGGGAAGCGAGAGCAGTGGAGCTGGCAATGCGGAGGCGGTAGGTCTTGTTGGGAAGAACGTGCTGTATTTGAGGAGCACACTGCTCGTTGCCTCTGAACCTGCACTTTGGAAGCGTGCTGTTGATCATGCCTCCCGCCATGGAGCAGTTGAACTGCCCTCTTCCGTTTATCAGCAAACTCTGTTCTCATAAATATATATATATATATATGCATCATCATCGTGATTATTGATTAATAATCTCCTAATTTGTGTACGTACATGCTTCATCATCATCATATACATATGTACATACATACCTGGGGTTCTCCGATCCAGCGGAAGGGTTTGGAGGAGAGGGCAAGTTCCTGGTGGTGAGAGCTCTGGTGCCACCAGTCACTGAGCACGAGATTGATCTCTCCGTCGTAGTGGAAACGCTCTCTCTTGCCGTCCTCCAACTCCACTATGAGTGATCCGTACAGGCCTGCGGATCTCTGCATGCCGTAGTGGCCGTGGTAGAAGTAAGTGCCGGCCTTGTCCACCTGGAAGCTGTAGTTGAAGGTCTCACCGGGGTTGATGGCGCACTGGGATATGGAAGCGGTGCCGTCGGCCCAGGGCGTGCCCTTCTGACGGATGCCGTGCCAGTGGATGACGACGCCCTCGGTGGAGAGCTTGTTGGTGAGGGCGACCACGACGGTGTCGCCGACTTGAGCTCGGATGGTGGGGCCCGGGAACTGGCCGTTGATTCCCATCACAACGTTCTCGATGCAGTCCGGGGAGGCGTACATGTACTCCACCTCCCACTTGTAGTGCCTCACTTTTGCTGCTGCTGATGCTGCCACTTGCAGCAGCAGCAGCACACACACCCACATGCCATTTCTGAGGCTCATGGTGTTGCTTCCCCACACCAATATGATGAAGAAGATAAGAGAATGCAATCACAGTGTATATTATTATACTTGCTTTGCATGCGTATACCATGGATCCCCTTGCTCCCTATTTATAGCAACACTTCCGGTTACTATTGCCTTCACTCTAGTTTCTAATACATGTGTTAGTTCGTTTTTGGATGTTACCCCAAATATAAAAGATCTCAATCCATATCATTTTTATATATACTTTTATCATTTGTTTACCTGACTTATAAAGTAATATATGATCTAACATTACGAATGTATTTTAAGCGGCGATCATGTGTTACATTTGTTGCAATTAACTAGTTTACTAGATTTATTTTAATCTACCTATGAATTAGTTAGTTAAGTGTGTGTGTGTGTGTTATATTGATGATGGGATGAAATATTGTTATCTATTTATTACAAGTACAAAAGGCATGGAATAAAGAATTAAGCACCTTGATAAGCATTATCAGCCTATCAGGTCTAGACTGTGTATATTTGATTTAAATGGTCCAAATTTAAAATCTTTAATTAATTATTTTTAAGAAAAAATGATAGTTAAGAGATTATCTCTATTTTAGATTATAGACATATTAAAACAATTATTTTGAATACATAAGAATAAAAAAGAAGAAACCAAATTCAGACCATTCAAATGAGATATAGACGATCTAGACTTGATTAATTTAAAGTACTCATCAAAGTGATGAGCACCGAAACTTGTTCCAAAGTGTGCAATGTCCAAACCAAGGCAGCCACACGGAATCAATTTCAGTACTTATTACTTTGATGAACACCCAAAACTCATCATATCTAGATTGTTCATATCCTATTTAGATGGTTTAAATTCAATTTTTTTTATTTTTATTTATTCAAAATAATTATTTTAATATGTATAGAATCTAAAATAGAGATAATCTCTTAACTACTATTCTTTGAAAAAAATAGTTTTTTATTTAAAAATAATTAATTAAAAATTTTAAATCCGAACCATTCAAATCAGACATAAATATTCTAGATTTGATGAGCTTAAAATATTTATTAAAATAATAAGCACTGAAACTAGTTTTGCAGCGACACATAATTTAATTTGCATGTAAAGTCAACAATTATCCGCGGAATCTTCAACTTGCTTCCTCGTTTCACACCGCCGACACACATACCGCATGGCCCTGCATCCATGTATATAACCTTAATTCACAAACACATAAATATTCAAAATATCTCCACCCAAAACAATCAATCATAACCATATATATATATATATATATAGACACTCGATTGATTATGACTTTACGCTTCCATTCATTAATTTCACTTAAATTGTATTAGTCCAATCCTGATTTAAATGCCACGTGCTTCAACCAAAACCTTAAAGTAAGTGTGTGTGTGTGTAATTATATATACATATACATATATATATATATATATATATATAGACACACACACATACAGAGATATAAAACGTTGAGTGCGCGCGCGTAAAGGAGGAGTCAAGATCAAGCTTCAGTGGATTTCACAGTGTTCAACTTGGAACTTTGCATCCAAAAATAATGAATGCAAAGTCATTAATTGTTCATCACCTTGGAAGAAGCATATGTAAAACAGAGAGGAATTATGAGAATGAAGCAATATTGTGAGTATGCAGAGATGAGAGACCTACATATAATCTTCAAACAAGTTTTGGATGGTAAATGATTGTTGGACCTCAGTGAGGCTGATCATGAGGCAACAAGGGCCCTTCAACCAGAGCCTTCAGACCTACGAAGATAAACACAATTTCCTCGCGTGTGCGCGCGCGCGTGTGTGAATCAATTGATCAACGTACAATTTTCTTCTCTCCCAAATATTCGTGGGGATAAGGCAGACGCGTGAATCGTGGAGGGGAAGCAGAAAAAGAAGAAGAAGAAGGCAAGGACAAAAGAATCTTAATAATTTGAACTAGTCAACAACAAGCAAACCCCACACGGCTTTTGCGTCCTTCCATACCCTTCTCTTCCTTCGCTTTCACTCATCCTTTTACTTTACGTACACTACGCTCTTTGTACATATTACTTCTTTACTCCTAAATATAAGATCCTTACACACACTGGATAAGGGTTTTACATTTAGGACCGAAGGAGTACCTCTATATATTCTTCATTATTATCCCTTCACCTTCAAATACCGTCATGTTATTCTAATTCTCAATCCCATATACTTTCGCACGATATTTTTTTTGGCCAAAACTTTGTTTACAATATCAAAGTCTTTTCTTAATAAACAAAACATATCTTCTATTATACACCTATATATATTGAAAATGTTGAACATATACTACCTTCGGTCCTTAATATAAGATCTTGTTTGACTTTTATTTGGTCCTAAATATAATGCCCTAATCTACTTTATGTATTTTTTTATAAAAAAATTCTTCTAATAATAGTAATTCCAGCCAACACACTTGATTAGCGAGGATATTTTAGAGAAGACAATATATATTTATTACAAATAACTAACTTAACTTATTTTCTTAATTCTTCAAATTAGTTAACTCTGCAGGTAGTATATAGATTATGATAAAACTCATTATTATTAGATGGATAATGCATGCATGTATGCATGAAGGCGTAAAGGCATTGGTGTTTCTATAATATCATCCTATTTTGTGGCAAAATGTAATGGAAGAAATATACTTGCCTAGTTAGCTTGAAAATAATTAAAAAAATCATGAATACAAATTTTTTCTTCTTTTTTTGACACTCTTCGGATACGTTCTTTTTTTTTTTTGCCAGCTCTTCTTATATGTATATCTTTTTTAATTTGTCAATATATGCATTGGATCCATACCCATGATGTAACTGCAAAACATATAAACGAATTTCTTATTTTGTCGCCATCGCATTCAAACCACATAAAAGCCCTAAATGGCTGCGTTTCACTTATCCAGTTTTTGGCAGGACTTACATGCACGCCAATCACATGTTGGACACAACGAAATCTTATCTTACCTCCTCCTCAACTTCAATGTATTTCTTCTAATCTTTAATATAAGAACCAGATAATTAATTTATAAATATTAACAAAATTATATAAATTAGTTATTTGTAATAAATATACCTCTTAATATATGCAATGACTAGGTGTACTTTGGCATAACATTATAAATTTATAAAATAAAATAGATTGAGATCTTATATTGAGGATCAAAGTGAATCCCTTGTCTAAAACTCATGTTTAGGACCCAAGTTGGTATAAATATACTACCTTCAATCCTAATTATAAGAGTTAGTTGATTAATTTGAGGAGATTAAGGAAACAAATTAAGTTAGTTATTTGTCATAAATAGATATTATCTTTCCTAAAATATTCTTGCTAATTAAGTGTATTGGCTAAAACTACCATTACTAGAAGAACTACCTTAAAAAAAATACATAAATATGGAAGACAAAGTAGATTGGGGTTTTATATTTAAAACCAAAATAAAAGTCAAACAAGGTGTTATATTAAGGACCGGAGGTAGTATAATGCAATCATGATTTTGAACAATTGCCCATATACTACTCCTATCCTTTATGTAAAACGTAATTATTGAATTGATCTTAGTTTTAAATGTAAAATTTATTTCTCATATTTATCAATTTTTGTCTAAATTACTCCTATTAATATAGAGAGAATTATAATGCAATCCCAAGAAAGAAAAATAATTACAAAACAAACTTTAGAAGTTGTTATTTTTTGCTTTAAAACTTGTTATTACAGACTACTTAAATTGTTATTGAGATTTTTTAATAATTATTTTTTTAAGACCTCATTATAATTATTTCATTAATATATGCTAATATATGCAATGAAGAGAGGTTTGTTGACTTGAAATGAAAGTGCAAAAGCAAGAGAGGGCGCGGAGGTGGACTGAAGGAGTAGCCTGTAGCCGGTAGGACCTGATCTGCTGATCATGAATGAACCATAAAAGATGAAATAATTTTTCGGCAATATTCCTTTTGATCAAGAAAATCTCCATCAAGAATTAGTAATGATACATATGATTAGAAATAATATTTTAAGAAATACAATAATAACTAACTTTATTTTACTATGTGGGTCAGTTATATAAATCACACACAACTTTATTGTACTCTATCAATAATCAAATTTTAAATAATATTTTAAGAAATAATTAATTAATATTTTTAATATATACAAATCAGTTATGTCGATTTTATATATCATAAGAAGCATAGGGAGTGTAATTTTCAAAGCTATCTTCTTCGTCCTCTTCTTTTTAAAAGCAGAATTTGACCTCTTTTCAGAAACAAAAAAGGTTATTTTCTTTATACTTCAACGCCCTATGCCCATTCTCAAAAGAAATAATTGTCAAAAAGAAGTAAATAATTAAAGAAACCGTGTTACGTGTACTATATTTAGGACCGGAGCAGTACCTCTATATATTCTTCATTATTATCCCTTCACCTACAAATACTGTCATGTTATTCTAATTCTCAATCCCATACACTTTCGCACAATATCTTTTTTGGCCAAAACTTTGTTTACAATATCAAAGTCTATATACTACCTCCGGTTCTTAACATAAGACCTTATTTGACTTTTATTTTGATTTTAAATATAAGACCTTAATCCACTTTATCTCTCATATTGATGCATTTTTTATAAGAAAATCCTTTTAGTAATAGTAGTTCTAGTCAATACACTTGATTAGCGAGGATATTTTAGAAAATACAACATATATTTATTGCAAATAGCTAACTTAACTTATTTTCTTAATCTCCTCAAATTAGTCAACTGGCTCTTATAATTAGGATCGAAAGTAGTATATAGATTATGATAAAACTCATTATTATTAGATGGATAATGCATGCATGTATGCATGAAGGCGTAAACGCATTGGTGTTTCTATAATATCATCCTATTTTGTGGCAAAATGTAATGGAAGAAAGGGATAATTAATCTCCAGGTCCTTATAGTTTCATCTGATTTTTAATTAGGTCCTTATAAAAATTTTTCTTTTTATCAGATCTTTTTACTTTTGTGTGTTTTTAATTAGGTCCTTCTATTTTTTTTTCTTTTTATCAGGTCCTTATAGTTTTACTTATTTTTTAATTAGGTGCTTTGTAGTTTTTGAAAAATTATTTATTAACTTTATTCTTTAAAATTAATTTCACTTTTAAATTAATAATTATATAATTGGATAAAATAATTAATATAATCATTTAGTAATTAATAAATAATCAGAATAATAATTATACTTAAATATAAATTATTTATAATCATATTTTAATTTTAGAAAAATTTATTTTATAATTTGAATTTTATAATTATAAAAATTCAAATTGAAAATAAATAATATATTTGTTTAACTAAAAATTTAAAAGAATATTAACATAAGATTGTTACAATAATTTATTATTTTTAAAATGTTATTATTTGTAAAATAAAAAATAAAAACTACAAGGACCTAATTAAAAACAAAGTAAAATAATAAGGACCTAATAAAAAGAAAAAAAATTGTAAGGACTTGATTAAAAATATTTGAAAGTATAAGAACCTGATAAAAAGAAAAAAAATTATAAGGACCTGATTAAAAACCAGTTTAAACTATAAGGACTTATATATTAATTATCCCTGGAAGAAATATACTTGCCTAGTGAGCTTGAAAATAATTAATAAAATCATGAATACAATTTTTTTTTTGGCACTCTTCTGATACGTTCTTTTTTTTATTTTTGCCAGCTCTTCTTATATGTATATCTTTTTTAATTTGTCAATATATGCATTGGATCCATATCCATGATGTCACTGCAAAACATATAAACGAATTTCTTATTTTGTCGTCATTGCATTCAAACCACATAAAAGCCCTAAATGGTTGCGTTTTACTTATCCAGTTTTTGGCAGGACTTACATGCACGCCAATCACATGTTGGACGCAACGAAATCTTATCTTACCTCCTCCTAAGAAAAAAACCAAACCGAACTGGCCGATTCAACTGATGAACCGGTCTACAGTCCGGTCTAGTTTAGCTAGTAAACTGGAGGTCTACTGAACCGGTAAAAAACCGGTATTAAACTGGGTAACCCCGGTTTAGTGGGTTACCCGTTTTTTTTTCGCCTACCAAACATCTCAAAACGGCACCGTTTTGTTTTGAAAAAAACAAAACCGCTTCTTCTCTTTTCCTCCGGTCGAGTTCCCTCATTTCCCTTCCTCCCCGTGATTCCTCTCGACTTGCATAGTGCCGGCTCTTCCCTCCCTCAAACCCAAGCCAAAATCGCTTCCACCAAGATCTCTGCTCCCTGGCGTCGTTGATGGCAGAGCTCCTTGTTCGGCCGTTCCCCAACATCACAGTCGGATTCGCCTTCACCTCGTCCTACTTCACCTTCACCGCTTGTATTCACAAAAGGCAGAACCGAAAGTCAAGTCGCAAGCCTCCACCTCGCAATCGCATCCCATGTTTGACATTCTGAGCTTGCAAGTCTCCCTCGCTCACCACGTCCTGCTTGGCTTTCGCTACTGGCATTCGCAGAAGGCAGAATGAAAACTCAAAAGTTGCAAGTCTCCCTCAAATCCCAATCAGTGTTGTCCCTTCAGTGCATTGAGTTGTAGGTAAGCTCGAAAATTTTTCCTGCTAATTTTGGATTAGAGAGCTGCCTTTGTTCTTTCTTTCTCTCTGGTTGTCAAAAGGTTTGGGAAGGGAGGGGATGAAAATTTTCTATTTGATTTCTGAACACTTGAAGTAGGAGAGGAAAGTAGTTGATGAATTTTTTCTGCTGAAATAATATAGATTTTGTTTCCTTTAGACATTAGATGAAATTGATTCTAGATATGTAAAGTATAAACACTTAGCTTGAAACCGAAGAAAATACAAATCTTTTGGTAATCAATATGATATTTTTAATATTGTGAATTAAATTATATTATTTTAATATGACCGGTCTAATCTCGGTCTAACCACGGTCCGACCAGTAACCCTTGACCTAATGCCTTGACCGGTTTAATGCTCAGTCCGGTTTTTTGTTCCTTGCCTCCTCCTCAACTTTAATGTATTACTTCTAATGTTTAATATAAGAGCCAGATAATTAATTTATGAATATTAACAAAATTATATAAATTAGTTATTTGTAATAAATGTACCTCTTAATATATGCAATGAATAGGTGTACTTTGACATAACATTATAAATTTAGAAAATAAAATAGATTGATATCTTATATTGAGGATCAAAGTGAATCCCTTGTCTAACTCATGTTTAGGACCCGAGTTGGTATAAATATACTATCTCTGGTTCTAACTATAAGAGCTAATTGAATAATTTGAGGAGATTAAGGAAATAAGTTAAGTTAGTTATTTGTCATAAACAATAGATATTGCTATTCCTAAAATATCCTTGCTAATCAAGTGTATTGGCTAGAATTACCGTTACTAGAAGGACTACCTTGAAAAAAATATATAAATATGGAAGACAAAGTAGATTGGGGTTTTATATTTAAAACCAAAATAAAAGTCAAACAAGGTCTTATATTAAGAATGGGAGGTAGTATAATGCAATCAAATGATTTTGAACAATTGCCCATATACTACTCCTGTCTTTTATGTAAAACCTAATTATTGAATTGATCTTAGTTTTCAATGTAAAATTTACTTCTCATATTTATCAATTTTTGTCTAAATTACTCCTATTAATATAAGGAGAATTACAATGCAATCCCAAGAAAGAAAAATAATTACAAAACAAGTTTTAAAAGTTCTCATTTTCTACTCCAAAACTTATTATTACAGATTACTTAGATTGTTATTGAGATTTTTTAATAATTATTTTTTTAGGACCTTATTATAATTATTTCATTAATATATGCTAATATATGCAATGAAGAGGGGTTTGTTGACTTGAAATGAAAGCGCAAAAGCAAGAGAGGGCGCTTAGGTGGACTGAAGGAGTAGCCTGTAGCCGGTAGGACCTGATCATGAATGAGCCATAAAAGATGAAATAATTTTTCGGCAATATTCCTGTTGATCAAGAAAATCTCCATCAAGAATTAGTAATGATACATGTGATTAGAAATAATATTTTAAAAAATACAATAATAACTAACTTTATTTTACTAGGTAGGTTCAGTTGTATAAATCACACACAACTTTATTGTGCTCTATCAATAATCAAATTTCAAATAATATTTTGAGAAATAATTAATTAATATTTTTAATATATACAAATTAGTTATCTAGATTTTATATATTATAAGAAACATAAGGAGTGTAACTTTCAAACCTACCTTCTTCGTCCTCTTCTTTTTAAAAGCAGAATTTGACCTCTTTTCACAAACAAAAAAGGTTATTTTCTTTGTACTTCAACGCCCTCTGCCCATTTTCAAAAGAAAACAAAAAGTAAATAATTAAAGAAACCGTGTTACATGTACTAAGGTCCTATTTGGTACGAAGTATTAAAAATAAGGGATAAGGACTAGGATTGAGAGTAAAAAACTATATTAAAAACGTATTTAGTATGAGTAATTATATGATACTTGGGATTAGATAAACTCATATATGTGGGATTGAAGAATACCATGGGGGAAAGTGGTATTCTCTAATCCCATCTATATGGAATTACTTAATCCCATATAATAAGAAATCATTCATGCTAAACATCATTTTTAACATGTGTTTTCAACCCAAATCCCAATCTTTATCTTTTATTTTTAATGTTTCGTACTAAACAGAACCTAAAATAACCAATAAAACATATTGGTCTAGTACTCCCCCCCTACAAGAGGAAGTGTTAAAATGTTTATATATCTATAAATATTGCCCTAACGAATTGTATTATTCAAAAATCATAAACATTATTGTGGCTTATTTCTCATATTTTATGGTATGTATGGGACGTACAGTATTTGTTTCAAATTTCAATAAAACTAAAAGACTGGGTAATTATGTTGCCAATTTCAAAAGTTAATTATTATATTGAAGAATTTCAATCTATCTGTCTGATATTTGCTTTTATTGAAATCATATATATCAGATATTATTTCCCCACATCATTTGTTAAGTGAGATTTAATTTTATGTCATGTCGTCAATTTAAAAAGTGAAATATAACAATTTATAAATTATGGGTGAAAATTAACTCTGAAAGATTCATAGAATATAAGAATGGCTCGAAGATTTTTAACATTTAGAGATTTATTTTAAAATGATATAAAATGCAAGGATATATGGATTAAATGTTTACTTATGATAATATGTAGTGCACTCCATTTTTGTGGGGGAGGGGAAGGAATACTGTCCTTGCAGAAGGAAAAAGGGGTGTTCGTTGATATTAGCCAGCCCTTTTACGGAACACACGAGAAGGTAGGCTCCATGGAGATAAAGCTATGCAATCAATAGTCCATAGTCAATGGTCATTATGAATAATGATGTTCAGCGAAAAGAAAAGCAAAGAAATAAGAATTATGATGTTTCCGGTCGCCTTTTTTTCCCGTCCAAACACTAAATTGCTCAACCCGAGAAAGCGTGAGGCTAAAATTTTACAATTGATTCTAAGGACAATATAATTTTTGATCTCTCGAATTTTAAAAATCATAATTTTAGTTCTTTAAATTTAGTTCTTTTTTTTAAAATATTAGTTCCTAAAAGTGTAATGATATCAAAACCTGCTAAAATGTTGTAAATGGTATTAAAGTGGTTCTAGATATTGTGTAGATAACATAAAAAAAAAAAAAAAGGTTTTCAAACGCAGTTGTTTAGCCCTCTTTGTTTACCTAGCTGTACTACTCATTTGAGTTGTTCACTGCGCTACAACTCATCCTCTCTGTATAATCATTTTCTGCATTGCGTTTAAAAGACTTGTTCTTTTTTTTTTTATTATTCACACAAGATTCAACTAGGTACTATATGATGAATCCACATTATCACTTTAATGCTATTTATAACCCTTCAACAGATGTTAACACCATTACACTTTCAAAAACTAATATTTTAAAACAAGCTAAATTCTAATGAGTAAAACTATGGATTTGATATTGGATAGACCAAAACCAAAATGAGTCCAAATTTCAATCACAAAAATTATATTAACCCTTGATTCTATTATATATGAAAAATATAGGTAATTTTATGTTTGTAAAAAATAATAAATAATATTTTCCAGAAAAAAAATATAAGATAAGCAATGAATATGCTAAAAAGAATAAGTTGGAGCGGACTTGTGAATCATAAAATTAGTAATTAAAATTTTTAAAAATATTTTAGTATTTATATTATATAAGTTGGAAAAAATATTACTATGTCCTGTCCTTAGAGTTCGTTTGACTTTTATTTTAGTTCAAAATATATGATCTTAATTTACCTTATCTCATAATTATCCTTTTTTTCAAAAATAGTTCTTGTAATAATTATAGTTTTAACTAATGCACTTAATTAGTAAAGATATTTTAGTAAAAACAATACTTATTTATTACAAATAACTAATTTAATTAGTTTTTTTTAATCTGTTCAAATTAATCACCTAACTTTTATATTAAAAATCAGAAGTAGTATATTACATAAATTTTTAAAATATATTATGTTATAAATGTATGGTGCCTTGTTTTGTTTTTTTTTTGGTCAGATAAATGCATGGCACTGACGAGTTGGACATGAATCAATGATTGCCGCAAGTCACCTATTTGATATAAAGGCGCATGATAGAAACAAAAACAAATGGAAATTAAAATGAGAATAAGTGAGAAGGGTTTCGGAAGCCAACAAATGTAAATGCACAAGGTAGCACTATCAACTCCAATTCACCAAAACTCCTCCCTCATCAGCTTCAAAGGCTTACTCATTTACAATTCAAAGGTTTAAATAATTTACAATGACAATGTTTCAGATACCATGTAGTCCTGCGTACAATAGAGCGTAAAACAGTTCAGATCAATTAGTTTTGTGCAGATCAAGTAATACACCCCGTTTTGGATCCGAATGATTTTTTTTCCGCGGCACAATCCGAATAATGATTTAAAACGGAAATGACAACACTACTCATTCCCATCTCTAAAACATGCAAAATTTTGAAGCCCATAAGAGAAAGCCGAAATATAGTTCCAACACTAACAAAAACAAATGTTCAATATCATCATATCACAATACAGTGTGAACGCTTCCAGCAGGCCCTAAAAATATTGGAGATATATTGCCATTGAAGAGTTATAGGTTTGATCAGTGACAAGTACATGAGGATTCATTTTCTAGTGTTGTACCAACACAAATCTGTCTTCGACATCATTAGAAGATCACCGCAATAGTTACAATGCCCATATACTTAAGTTTGTAAAATTTACACACACTACCCATTACATATACCATTGCCCATGCCCATTACTCTATGAGGTAATACTTTCGATTTTTGAATACATAACTACATAATTCGATGCAGATTAAGATCTCCTGACATCATTCTATTCACGAGCAGTTTGTGTCATAACTTGCAAGTCCCAGCAACTCCGGGCCTTCCAACCGAGGGTTATTTGCAAAGCTACAGATTGAAGCAAAATAAGGTCATCTCCCGTATTGGAGGGGGAAAAAGAAAGGCAGGAAAACAACCAGTTGGTAGAGAAATAAACTCTTAAAGAGAACGCAAAAATTTTTATTTTCCAAATCAATGGACTGTATGCTGCCGGTGATTGATATTAAAAAAAATTTAAAGAAAAAAAGGCCTAATAGAAAAAACATTATTGCGCTTTTCCAAATCAATGGACTGGAAGTTGCTGGGATAGCTAAAGGAACAAATCAGAATTTCTGAAGATAGATAATTGATCTCCCAAGGATACAGAGTTTCAGGCACAAATACCAATTAATTCAAGCAGAATTCTTATCCTTGTTCAGGGGGTCAACATAATCTCAGTTTTTCTGTACTTGACAGTATGTGAGACGATCAGAGTGTATGATACACTTCTCATCTCATGCGTTTTATAATGATAATTGGTAATACACAATCAGCTCAAAAACAAGGATAGCAAAACAAGAGCAATGAGGCAGCATGGTGAACAAAAATGACCAGAAGAAAAATGGAATAGCAATGAGGCAGCATAGTCATGGCCGTTTTACACCACATTTTATACTTCCTACATTCAATGGCATTCTCTTCTAGTCATTTGCAAACCCAGAACCAGTGGGTATGAGCACACAGAATGTTTATCTGAATCAAGTTGCGAGAAAAACAATAACTTTGAGCAAAAATTTGAAGACGTGGTATGCAAGATAGACTACAAAAAGTAAAATCACATCTATGGCTGTAGTAGTACACATGGGAAGCATATGAAGATGCAAGCAACATATTACTCAAGAAGCAACACAAGGACACAAATGGCAGTCTAATGGCAGACACAGGCAGATCCTAAATGTTTAAGGAAGAGAGAGAGTGAGGGAGAGCGAAGGAGCAGCAAAATAAAGTGCTAACTTTCCAAGTTAAAAATATTAATTCAAGCTAAAAATAAGATATATTTGAGAACATACTTTGACAATGGAATATGCTCAAATGGTCCGGTTGTAGGAATTGTTCCGCACAGATCATTGTTGGAGACATCCCTGGAGAGAAAAAGAGAATGTTAAGATTGTTTACTTGTTTTAAAGCACAATGGACCATAAAACCACCAAAGAATCGTGACAACATATAAAAACAGTTCAACTTACACTACTTTAAGGCTCGAAACAGTAGCAAGTTCCCTAGGGATTGGGCCAGTCAATCTGTTGTCATTAAGACGTCTGCAAAGAAGATGATGATAAGAGAAATGCAATTTGCTGAATTTTGTATGACATAACCAAGAGTAGCAAGTAGGCACTAGAACATTGTGTCACCACCAAATAATTTAGTATAGTATCAATGGTTATTTGCAATTGCTTAAATCATTATCTACTATATGTTCATGTTGAAACTTCTTGCATTAATAGGATTTTTCAGCTATCAAGTTTGGATCAAATAAACTAATCTTGGGACTCGATGAATCCCAGTTTAAGCACATTGCTGCTGCCCCCAGGGATCAATTTCAGTGAATTGAGGTCAAATAGTCTTTCTTTTAATTGCCCATATGTCCTCCTTTGTTAACTAAGCAAGATACCACCTTTCATTCTTTCCGAGATCAATCCCTCCACTTTGACTTGACCCCTCCCAAACAATGACTTAAAGCTCGTGTGTTGCAGGAGTTTAATGCATCATTTCTTTATGTATTTAATAGTAGCAAACATTATGCCACATAATGCTCAATTATATCCCTACAAGATCAATCCCTAAACAGAGTCTAAGATTTTTTTACTCTCTGCACACCCGCCAAACATTCAAGAAACCATGCAACTAAAGAATCTGAATGCGCACATTAAATTGTAGTTGAAAGTTTCCCAGGGACGAAAGCATACTAGAGCCAAGCACAACCCAACCAACTATGCTCAAGAGGAGTCATGAATGAATTTAAGCGGACTTACAAAAAGACGAGGCTCTTCAACTTCCCCAATGAAGGAGGAATTGTCCCTGATATGTTGTTGTTATAAAGGTCCAAGCTAATGAGACTCTTGAGGCTTCCAAGCTCTGGAGGAATAGTTCCTTGAATGTTATTTTTGTACAGCTCACTGCAGCAACAATAAGCATATAGCTTGGAGTCGATAATCGATATCAATGAAAATTATAAAAATACTGTAATACACAACAATAACAAATATTTGGGCATTTCAAATATTTGGAGTCCATCAATACACAACGATCAACCATCAGAATCATCAGAGAACATACAGATACTGTAGATGCTCTAAGTTCCCAAGTTCAGGTACCAGATGTCCAGATAGGTTCGAGTTACCAAGATCCCTGCAGAAAGCATAAGTATGTTAGCATAAACTCGAAAAGTGAGAAGAGCAGACCGCTTTCAATCAATTCCGTAATTTGCGTCACTCTTTCAACATCAAGTGGGGAACTGATAGCAAAATCAATCTTTCTCAGGGGCACTCTAGCTCAAGTCATAAACAAATCTACATACAGATCAAGTCCACAACTCATGAGATATTGTTGGAAAATGAACATGTATTGAAACCGTATGATATGCAGAACCTGAACGGGGGTATCACAGAGAACTACCAACAGCAAGTCAATAAACATGATAAGATGTAGTTAATCACAAACAGTCAAAAGTAGAGACATTCGCAAATTGACCGCAAACATCTATTTGTAGAAGCGGGCAATGAAATTCAGCCCAACCATAACTTCATTCAACCCCCAGAATAATGAAAGATAAAGAAAATAGAAGCTATCCAGAGCATAAGTATATCAGTAGTATGTATGATGTACTTTCCTCCCTCTTCATGGAGCCTCCTCCTTGAGCCGATCCATGATAACCACGTGATTCTGAAGTCAAATAACACTGACAGAGCGCAACAAGAACAGAACTATGCCAAGACGCTTGAGCATACATGTCTTAGAGACGGCAAAGGAGGCAGTAAAATCACAAAAAAGCAAGCAATTAACAAACATATTGCAAAAGGAAGATCCTCCAATACAAAGAAGGTAGGCTGCAGACTGGCCCCATTAAGCATAACAAGCAAATTTCCAATCCTTTCCCTTGGAAAAGGAGAAGGAAAATAAAAAGGTTGAGTTATCACCACTAAACAACATTAACAACCAACAAACGCAAGAAAACACAGCCAATAAAGAAGGATAAAGGGCATACACTCGAGTGACCCGACCATCCTGGTTGCAGGTGACATGGAACCACGTGCAAGGGTTAACAAGAGTGGGATCCCAGCTCTGAAGCACGTTATCGGGATCCGATAAGCTCCGCCGGAGGGTGTAAAGTGCGTCTCCTTCGGAATTGGCAGAAACGAGCTGAGCTATGGTTAGGGCTAGCGAAAGACAGAAAAAGCCCCAAAAGGAAGTCAAGCTAGGTGCTTCCATGGCTGAAGCTCCTCTGATCCGCGATTACTCCAAGGTGAAGCAGAAGCAGAAGCACCTTCTAGGGTTCGCTTTGCCCCTTCTAATCCGCCAACGAACGCTGCAAAAGCTGTGAGGGTAGGCTTTAGAGGGAAATGGAGAGTCAAAAAGAATCTAATCTAATAACACAGTAGTAAAACTTGGAGGCTTTTTCATGCGAATCACTTTATATATCTTTTCTGCTCTCATAATTTGGGTTTTCAATTTTTCAACTTAACCATGTTGCGCAATTTATTTGTAGTTTGCCGCCTTTTAATTTTTACAAACATCTCAACGTTGATGATTACCGGGCTGTCTAAAATTTTGTTTCATATACTCTGCATTTTTTAATATACAACTTAATTAATTTAAGTAAATTTCTGGTCAAAAAAATTAAGTAAATTAAAAATATTAGTTAACTTAATTAATATGATATGTTTTTTTTAAACATCTTAAGTATTTTTTAACTCCCTCACTCCCTCTTCTATTTATTATTGTTGGAAGAATAAGATTAATTTTAAAAAAATTAACAAATATATGAAACACATTTTATATAGGGAGAATCCTGATTAAATCTTATTGAAATATTCAAATCCAAATTAAGGCCTATATTTTTAACAAATCCCTAATTAGGCCAATAGGCCTTGTTAGGAATTTTTTAAATATTATTTAAAGACTACAATGCCCTTTTATAATGTAAAATAATATTATTTTGAAAAAATTTAAACCATGAAAACTTTTCATTATATATAGTATTTATTTATACAAAATGTTTTACATAACAAATGGGAAAATACTAAGAGCAAAAAATTGACAATGCATAATATAATATTTTATACTAATTCTGATATATTGATAAGAAAATTATGAGAGCAGGGATTTTTTTTTTGGTAATGGGAATAGGACTTTTTAATTACTTGATTCCAACAATATTAAATTAATAACTTTTCAAAGGAAATTTTTTTTCTTATAATTGAAAAATCAGAGTCTTAATGTATTAGTATATTTCAATATCAAATTTGTCATTTTCTTAAATTCTTTGTCATATCTACTATATAAACGCTCTTATATCTTATAATCCTATTGCTAACATTCTTACTAATAATTAATATGAGTTTGTATTAGAAATTTAAATAACTTTTTCAACATTTCATGGGATGGATAGAGTAATATAAACTTCTTAATATAAAATTATACAAAAAAAAAAATCATACATTTTACTCTGTTAACAACATATAAAGTAAAAACACGTGAAGCTAATGGTTCATTTAGCGGCATCTCAAGGAAAAAAGTTTAAATTATAAATTGATTGGCCTAATTACCAATTTGCTACTTTAAATGGGTATTTTAGTCTTTTAAAAACATTCAAAAATCCCCAATAAAGCCTCTTGGCCTAATTAGAAATTTGTTAAAAGTGTAAGCCTGAATTTGGATTTTGATATTTTAACCAGATTTAATTGAAATTCTCCCTTTTATATATATGATTAATATTAATTTTTTAATTAGATTTTATATTAAGGATCGAAAAAATACACATATAATACTACTACTTTTGGTTTTTAATATAAAATACTCCAGTGCATCTAATATATTTTCTCTTTGTTTAGATTTTCTTGTTTGTTGTTTGGTGTGGTTGTTCCCACTTCCCACTAACAGGTTAAATATTTGGTGGATTTGGTAAGATGTTGGGTTGACAACTGATCCTGCATGTTCAAATGAGATGTCCTTTTTGACCCACAAGAAAAGAAGTGAGAATAATAGCAAAGGACAATTTTCAATTAAAAAGATTTTTTTTATTATCGTGAGATAAAAAGCACTAGTTTATTATTGTTGTTGTTATGTTATGATAAATTTCAATCTCAATGGCGATAAAAAGTGGACGCACAGGGAGAGGAATAGAAGTGGAGAAACCCCTCGCCGGCATCGCCCATGAACATGGCTTATGTGAGAGAATAAAACAGTTTGAATTGTTTTAAAATATTACATCCTGTTTTTAGTATAAAAGTTAATTAACTTATTTAAGTATATTAAAAAAATTTGTTAAGTTGGTTAATATTAATAAATAGATATTATCATCCCTAGATTGCTTTTGTTAATTATGTGTATTAGTTAGAACTATCATTTGATAAAATCTTTAACAAATACAATGACTACAGTTACTACTTAAAAAAAAATACGAGAAACAAAGTGGATTAGGATATTATATTTAGGACTAAATTAAAAATTAAATTAACTCTTATATTAAAAATTAAAATTGTATATAATATAAAATTATTAATACTGATTGGAAGGATTAGGGGTTTGGAATGGGGCCGGTAAAGATGAGAAGAGAGGCATTCTCTCTTTGCAAAATGGGTTTGGTATTTTACGCAATACCATTAAATATGTTACTTTTCTCTGGCAGGGTGGCTGGGGAAAATAATATTATCGAATATCTTGCTGATGAATGCTACCCCCCCTTCGAAATATAAACAATACTTGCAACTTGTCTTAAATTTTTATAACAATTTTTTTTATTTCATTAATTATCAATGTATTTATTATCTTTTTTTCTAAATCATCATCTCTCCATTATATATTCTCTCTCTTTTATAATTCTTTTTATTATAGTAATTTTTTTCTTTTATTTTCTCTCCCATAAATAAGGATATCTCAGATAAAGAACTTCTAATTTCTATTGATTTATTATCTTTAACCAATTTTAACTAAATTTTTTATCCATGTGATGAAATTCAAAGTTGCTTATAAAAAAAGATAGATGGAGTATAATAGTATAAATTAGATAGATGGATATGATCAAATGGGTTAATTTATTACCATAGACTGCCTCCGGTCCTTAATATAAGAGTTAGCTGACTAATTTGAGTAGATTAAAAAAGTTTATTAAGTTAGTTATTTGTAATAAACAGGTGTTGTCTTTCGTAATGTACTCTTGCTAATCATGTGTATTAGTCAGAACTATTGTTTGGTAAAACATTTAACATGTGCAACTATTATAAGGATTATTTTAGAAAAAATAGATTAAATATGAGAGACAGAGTGAATTTGGGTTTTATATTTAGAATCAAATTGAATGTCAAACGAGCTCTTATATTAATCAGTAAGTTAGTATTTTGAGAACATCATTTGTTTATACATGCAACATAATTCTTCCGTTATGTTTTTTATAAAACAATTTTTAGAATATGTTGGTATTTCTATATTAAAAACGATTTACACAATATAAGCAATAATATGTTTTTCCCAGAAAGGCATTTGAAAATGGGTGTTTTCAATTAATTAGGAAAAAGAGGAGTCAAACAGGAGTAATAATTTATGGGAAGGTAATATAATTTTAAAGATATCAATAATCTTTTTGTTTGCGTAAACAGGCAATTTTATATTGCAAAAATAATAGAGGGAGAATGTTTTAGGTGCTATAGGTATAATATTGACATTGAATAATAGGAAATGATAAGAAATTGGCACTTGGAACGCAATGGATGCGGAGAGTTTTGGTCCTAATTTGACCATTCGTTCATTCTAAACCATCAAACTTAATCCTTCCTCTCATCATTTTGCTTTCTGAACTTCTTGGATGCTTTCCATGTTGATATTCTAATTTACCTGCGGGTCTTGTTTGGAGTGATTTGTTTTGTTTCCTAAAAAATTCAGAAAAGAAAGAAAAGTGACGCAGGTCAATTACTTGAGTGGAAGCCAGCTGTTTTTCTATTTTTTTTAATGATACCATTTGCATGCTCATTCTCTGATAGAATGTGAAAGATTCTAACTCCAATTGTATTTTTGTTGATGCCATAGAAGACATTAATTGAGCTGGTCATGTCTAAGATGTGATTTGATGACCCGAATTCAACCTACAAATAGTAAAATACCTTTAAATTTACAACCATACTTTAAGCATGTTTCAATGATTGTTTAGATAGAAACAAAATTATAATTTTAAAAATAATTTTATGATATAAAAATAAATATGTAAAAAAATTGTTTTGATTTAAAAAAATATTTTTAAAAAACACTTTTGATTATATCCAATCATGGTATACTGTAGCGTTGCCGTGGTTTTATTTTTCCCCTAAAAAAACCCCATTATCTAATAAATTGTGGAGATTCTGATTCTTAAATGTTTTTCTTATACTATAAAGAGCGTGTTTGGCATTCACTTTTTCACAACATTCTTTTATATATTCACTTCGTATACTATAAAATTATTCTTAAAACTATGGTATGAACTCCATCTAAATATCCTAGGTAAAGTCTCAAGATGTAATAAAATTATCAATCCTTCAAAATGGATTAATTATCAACATGGTCAAAATATTGTTTACTTCACTAATCAAATCAAAATGAACTGATTGTAATATATTTTTAATATTATATGTCTTGAAAAAACCATTCTTGAGGTACCTATCGGTTGGTACCTCTAAGTTTTTTCTCCGTATTGAATAATTTAATTTAATTTTGCTAGTTTTTGCATATGGTCTAATAATAATGTTGATAGAGAAAACTTATATTCTTCCGATCCTTACTATAAGACCTATTTAACTAATTTGATTAGATCAAAGAAATTAAGTAAGTTAGTTAATTATAAGAAATATGACACATTTTTTCTAAAACACTGAAATTATCTTTCTTAGTACCCCAACTCCCTCTTCTACTTGATTATGGTTGAGGGAGTATCTATATGGTAATTTAGAGAAAATTGATAAATATAAGAAATGGGTCTTATATTTAGAACTAAAACCAACTCAACAATTGAGTCCTATATTAAAAACAGAAAGAGTAGCAATTAATAGTGTTAAAAGAATAAGATTACAATATTTAGTGTGAAGAAAAACAAATAGGTCTCAGATTAAAAATTAAAGGAAATTATAGATACTTCGAGAATGATGTTTTTAAAATAATTCATAATGATGTTTCAGTATTGTAAATTTGTAATCTCTCCATTATAATGATAGGAGATGTCCGTTCGGTTCAATTCCACTGCACCATGCACGGCGATGCAACGGGAAAATATTAATTACATCGATAGGGTTTGGTGCGTCATCCAAGAAAAATGCAATGAATTAGTATTTTCTAACACTCGTAATTACTACCTCTTGTCTTTAATATAAAACTCTATTTGATTTTTATTTTGGTTCTAAATATAAAAGTTTTAATTCACTTTGTCTCTTATAATTATACATTTTTTTAAAGTAATTCTTCTAACAATGATAGTTCTAGTCAATACATTTGGTTAGTAAGGATATTTTAAGAAAGAAAACACCTATTTAGGACAAATAACTAATTCAACTTATTTCTTTAATCTCCTCAAATTAGTCAACTGACTCTTATAATTAGGACCGGAGGTAGTATTTACTACTATTGATATACGAGAAAAAGACTATTTCACCCTTAAAAAGTGATTTGAAAAGCAAAGCTTTTTCGTCAAACCCACGGCGCTCCATCTTCACAAATTAAATAAGGATCTGTTTGGCATAATGATAAAAAAAATTTATAAACATATTTCACGTAAGTTAAGACAAATAGAGCTGGGAATGCGGGCTGGTGGTGCGGGCTGAAGTAGCCCGCACTTTGGCGGGCTGGCAAAAGCTAGCCCGCCGACCCGCCTAACTTTTTTTTAAAAAAAAAATTATTATTTGTATAAGTTTGGGCTTAGTTTGTAATGTTAAAATTGGACTTGGAGTTTTAAACTTGAGTAATGAGTTATAATAAAATAATGTGAGGATTAATTTATAATTTGAGAAGATATTTTAGAAAAACTAACACATATTTTTTTCTAAATAATTAATTTGACTATTTTTCTTATCCAAATTAATTAAGTAGATCTTTTATGTATGTATTACATATGCAATTACATGGATGAGAAGATGTAAATATGAAATTTGGGGGTTAAAATCCTCCAATTATGTTGTATAACATATTACAAATTATATAAAAATTAAAATTAAAAAAAAAAAAAGCGGGCTAACCCGCGGCGGAGCGGGCTGAAAACGGTGCGGGCTAGAGTAGCCCGCACCTTGGCGGGCTGGCATTTTCCCAACCCGAGCCCGCCATTTTTGGCGGGCTGGCAGGCTGGGCCCATTACCAGCTCTAAAGACAAAACTCTTTTTACATATTTGTCTCGTATTTTACAAATCACAATTAAAAAGTTATTTATAAATTGTTCTAAACAAGTCTGAATTCACAAAGTCAGATGAATTTAAAAGTATCAGAAGTTAAAGAAATTGGCTGTGATCGTGTTTTGTGAGCAGTAAAAATTGAAGCATCTATACATGACGATGGGGAATAAAAAATCTTTCACACAGGGGTCAGGGGACTATCCAACTTTTAAAATACATCATGATGACATCAAATTTGGTGCAAATTACCAATAGAAGTTGGGTCTAACGAAATGGATTAATCTTCTACAATGTAGTAAATCAAGGTTCGAATCCCCGCTGAGAGAGGTGCTTACATTTAGTACTTGATAGTGCCTCGAATAGAATTGTTTTGAATAAGAGGATGCCTATGCTTTAGAGAAAAAAAAAATTTGGTGCAAATTTGATGCTTTTCGAATCAGGCACTTATACAGTACACAGCGGCCAATACGAAAATCAGGATGAAGTGGGCAGAGAACCAAAATCCAGAACGCACATCATCGGCGCCCGTCTGTTGCTCTCTCCCGGGGTTCACTCTTCCCTCTGCAAACACAGTGTTGGGGATTTTGTCGATTAATCATCTTGTGGCATTTGCTTTTTGTTTGGAGTGTACATGTTGTCGTTTCACCTACGTTATTAAAGAACATTTTATAGAGAATTGCAGGTTGAGTATTCATAGGGGTCTCTCTAATCTTTACAGAAAAAAAAAGGTGCAATAATTCTCGTCGTGTAATCTTTTTTAGCATCATAGTCCAACCTGACATGTCCTTTTTTCGGGGGTAAAAACAGTTAGACGTGTAATAAGGATTAACATTGCACACTGTGGGTGTGTTTGGATGCAATCAAACCGTAGTTTGAAAAAGTGATTCTGAAGAATAGATTCTGTGGAGAATAGATTCTGAGAAGTGAGAGTGTTTGGATAGTTATTACCAGAAGCACTTTTTACATGTGGAAATTACCAAAAAGGGTATAAGTTAATATGATAATTATATAAGGGATAGATTTTATGATATATTTTGATTTGAAGAAATAAAATTGTTAATGAATTTTTTTAACAATTTAATTAATAATATATAACATAATATAATTAATACATAATTAATATGTGTACATATATTTATAAAACATAATATTAAATATGTTTATAGAAAAATGATATTTTTTATAACAGAAAAATATTAATTTTCTTTAAAGATTTTAAATGTGAAATCCCATAACATTTTTTCACAACTACTTTTTGTAATAACATACTACATGTATAATAACCTTTGATGTTTAATACAATTAATTAATTAATTGTCACCACACATATATATTCATAAAATATAAGAGTGAAAATATTTTTAGAGAAAATGAATTATTTTGTTGCAAACATAAAGTCATGTATTTTTCATGAAGATTATAAACATAAAATGGGATGATATTGTTTGATGAAATAGAATAAACATGTCTTAAAACAATTTATTAATTATTAAAGTAAGTAATAATTAGCTTGAGAATATAAGGTATAATATTAATAAAAGAAATATAAATAAAAAAGTGTCATAATCATTAAGATGATACATCGATACAAAGCATTTGTAATAGGTTTTGTTTTTAATTACATATTACAATCTATGATAAAAGGAAATAAATAAGACATGACTACTATCCTCGTATTGAATTAACAAGTTCGCCTCTTATGCTGTCACGAACCTGAGCCATGTAAGATGAAGATTGAATTGACGAATGTATATGTGAAAATCTAACCCCATCATCATCATCTTCTGCATAAGTACCTTCTTCTTCCAACTGAACGAATCCAGGATCAGTAATAGATGTCGTTCTAATAAAATTATGTATAGCCATCGTTGCACAAACGATTTTAACTTGTGTTTCATACTCATAGGATGGCATGTTTTGTAAGATTGCGAACTTTTTTTTCCAAACTCCGAAAATTCTTTCAATTGTACTCCTTAAACTTGAATGGAAATAATTAAAGATCTCATTGTCATTTTCAAACCCAGATGTCCTTCGAAAATCAGGCAGATGTTAACGCTCCCGTCTGTATGGGCCAAGATATCCATTCGGTGTTGGGTATCCAGCATCCACCAAATAATATTTTCCTATATAAAAAAATGAAATTATTGTAAATTATGTTTCTATTGTTAAGCTAAATATAAAAAAATTTAGGAAATAAAAAAAATACCTTCAGGTGGATGGGAAAAGTTCATTGAAGGAGTTGTGAGGGCATGATCAAATATCCGAGCATCATGTGCGCTACCTTGTGCGCTACCTTCTCATCCAGCCAAGACAAAAGTAAAACACATGTCCCAATCACAAACCGCTATGACATTTTGTGACACTATTCCTTTCCTAGAGATAAATTTAGTTTAATCTGTTGCACTGACAACGCAGGAAACATGTGTGCCATCAATTGCTCCAATAGCATGTTTAAAAAAAGGCCAGTATTTACCAAACCGAATTTTTGTATGAACATGCTGGAATGTTGGATCTTTTGGTTTGATATTAGACATGGCAAGTCTACAGCATGCCATTAGGACATTATGAAAATGTCTGCTAATTGTCTCCCCTGAATGTTGAAATCTTTTTTGTTGCATTCTGCTACTAAGTGCATGGCCAACGGTATGTAAAAACATTGCAACTGATTCATGTAACCCTATATTTTTAGTTTCTTTCAAACCATGTTGTTGCAATTGTTCCACCAGACTTAAGAACACATCTCGTTCCATCCTAAACATGTTATAGCAACGACTGGGGTTGCCATGTAAAACATCCCTTACCCATAAACAACCTGTATAAACACTTGTATGCCGGGGCTCCTTACACAAGTTCAAAGTAGCATATGCACCGACCAATGCTGCAACTTTGTTAACCCCTTTTTTTCGTCCCTTAGCATGCTCTTCCACATGTTTAATTTCATCATCCATATTCGTTTTATCCTGTGCACATACACATAAAGTTTAGAATTCCTACGTAGAAATTACGAAACATTTATAAAAGTTACAGAGTTGTCTGATTCATATAACAATCCACTAGTCACATAAAACGATACACATATGGAACTGTCTAATATAATAAACAAGTCATAAATCCTTAGTGTAAAACTCCAAAATAGGCAGAAGTTGTTCCTTCTGATCCTTCAGAGCTGCATACATTTCCCGTGCCTCCAGGCATTCCATAAGGAGTTGTGTGCACCGTCTAAAGAAATCAGGATCATTGACAACTTCAGGAACTGTTTTCAGGTGAGACAGGACTCCCCTAATTGAAATCTCATAAGCACGCGCTTCTTCTTCCAACCTTCTAGCTTCCACTCGTGAAATGACCTCATTTCCACGCTCGGCCTCAGAAATATTTGTTTCAGCAATCTTGCTAAGTGCATCCGCTATTTTCATAGAGGGAGGTGTGCGTTTTTTCTTGACTTCACTGTTTCTTCTAACCCCCAGTGAGCTACTAGGTCGACTCCTACCTCTGCTTGTACCCCCACCATTGTTATCCTGCCTCAATTCAGTGTTGCCTCCACTACCTCCACTATTATCATTGAAATTCACTGTATTAAATTCCCCACTTATACCAGTTGGTGCGCCTAAAATTTCATCACTATCTCCGGACCCTTCTTCCAAATCTTCATTCGGTGTTCCTTCACTTGGAAGTGTCATGGAAGAAGGTGCCCATGCTTGTGGTCCAGTTGCAGCCACACTCCCGAACAATTGAGTTAATTGATCCCTAAATTGAAGTCCTCTTTCTCTAAATTTTTCATAGTTTGGAACTTCCTGCACATTAGACACCAATAATATCATAAAATATTCACAAAACAGTAAATATGCACAAAACATTAACAGGCAAAGAAAATGTAAGATCAAAAGGTTCAAAAATTACCCTTATTTTCCTCTCCCACCAATCATCAGTTGCACTGACAGTATTCCTCTCAGTATCCCATCCCAATCCTGTCTCGCGAAGCAGCCTATCCCATGTCTGCCACTCCTTTCGTAGGGAATCATATTTATTCTTAAACTAAGATTTTTCATACACTCTCCCAGTTTTGGCAGTAAACTTATCACCAAGAATATCCCAAGCTTTCTTTGTTAAGCTAGTACCCTTTCTTTCCCCTTGTTGCACAAGTTCAATGCACAGGTCAAGAAACACTTTAGTGGTTCTTAGATCCCAGGAAGCTTTCACCGTATCCTTACCCATTATGCTATAGCACAATTATAGTTCTTCAGTCATCACAAGTTAATCAACCCAAAATCATATGAAATAACAAAAATCATATTGTCTACTGTAATAGGTGAAAAAGTTGATCACATTTTAAATCTCAATTCCTTCCTACCAAACCAAGTGTGACAAAAATTAACAAACACAAGAAAATTCTAATTTTACATGGTTGGAAAAAATACACCCCCTCCTTTCTAAACTTCATTATCTGTTTTTACTTCAAAATACTAAAACTTTTAAAATGTCCAAAATAACATGTTAATTAAATATACTTTTTTTTTCTTAATTATTGTAGAAAGACGATTGGAGGCCAAAGTAATAAGAATAACCATATTTGAACTATCATGCACTATAAATCATCTAATGAAAAAAAATTCGTGTTTATGAATGGAATTCAGAATGCTAGTGATTGCTGTTACACATGGCAGCGGAGAAAACTAAATTAACCATATGATACATTTCTTTTCAACTTCATTCTTCTAAAGACATAACTATAATGCTTACCTTCCCCCCCCAAAGTACAATGACTACACTTGTGATAGAATTGTGAAACGATTAATATAAATGATCAGTCATGGCTTTTCTTCATCTATGGAGATTAACCTTTGAATAACTGTGTGTTACGAATATATTTGAAAAAAATTCGTTCATCTATGTAATTAATACAAATGTTCATGATGAATGCAATAATATTATAAAGCACATTATTGTTTTTAAAAAATAACATGTTGCACAAGCCTTTCATAATATTTTTAAAAAATTATATCCTTATCAGATTTGTCAACCGAAAATAAAATAAAACTACCAACATAAACCTCTGACCAAAATACAAATCACTTCCTTCAATATATATACATGGATTTCAGTTGTGATTTCATTCTTCCTCACTCTCAAAAGTTGGCCATAAATTTATCAAAATCCTTAATACAACAATACAAGACAACACAATTCTTATCTCATCCCAAATCAGATCAACTCTTAACAAATAATGTTAATTAATCACAAGTACTATCCACGGCAAAAAAAAAAAAACCAAAGTCTCGACTTCACAGGCTTTTTCGGCGGGGGAAATCTAGACAGAAAAAACGATCCCAAGCAACAACAGGAAAAACAAATTGCATTGAATTTATATAACAATTGCCAAACTTTCTCATCCATATACGTCCCCTACCTCCAGAACCAGACATTGATTACCAGAATCTGTTCCCTCTTCGTTTCATAAAATCAGAAGCAATTTACCAAACGAACATACCATTCCTTCGAACAACAAAAACCTGCTTCAGCAAATTCAAAAATGGAACCGAGAGGAAGCTTGCAATTGAAGAGGATATACAGCCAAATCATTCCAATTCAACATACCATAGTCAAAATACTAATAGCCACGGTTCTAAAAAAATTCATATCACTTGCAACCGGATGACAGACCGAAAACAGAGGAGGGACCGAACCAGAACCATAAGCAAGAAGCTGATAGATCAATGAATGGAGGAAATACATGAGTGAACAAAATTTTGGGCAATCACCAGAGAGAGCTAACCTGAGTACACGATCGGACCAACCGAACTACACAAGCCGACCTCACCGAGCGAATTAAAGAACGAAGATTGGAGACAGAGGATGGATGGATCGGACTACCCAACGCTTGCTTTGGTTTTGGCGAGCCGAGAAACACACGACCACCCCTATTTTCGCGAGGCCAGGACGATCTCACTGGTGTCGAGTTTCAGAGCAGCGACGACGAAGAGTCGAGCTGGCGAAGAGGCGAGCTGGCAATGAAGCACGGCCGAAGACGCCACCTGATGATGAAGGGGCGAAGAGACGAGCTGATGATAAGGGGCAAAGGGTCGAGCTTCGAGCTGAGTCTGATCGTTCAACGAAGAGGAGGAGTGTCGGCCAGCGAAGAAGAGATGGATCTGGGGTGTTTTTGGAAATTGCCTATTGGAGCCGTCCCAGTAATAGCTTCGAGCTGAGTAGCTTCTGGTGAGGGTCGACCTTCGAGCTGAGTAGCAATGTTCGATAAAGAGGAGGAGTGTCGGCCAGCGAAGAAGAGAAGGATCTGGGGTGTTTTTGGAATGACCCTTAGCCGTCCCAAATTTTTTTCCAGAAGTGAATATTATTAGCTTCTGGTGAAACCATGGGTGAAACCATGGTTTCATCTTAAACCAAGGTTTATATTTTTTATGGGCCTGTTTGGATGACATTTTTGGGCAAACCATGGTTTGGGCTTCCAAACCATGGTTTCCAGTGTCATCCAAACAGGCACGAGGTTGGATAAACGGATCTTATGTGTTGTGTTTGCAGTAAGCAGAGTGGAGACTAATAATGTTGGTGTCATAGAGATGCAACATAATGTGCGTAACCGTAAAAAAAAAAAACAAAAAAACTGTGATGTAGTGGTAAATACTACTTCTGATCTTTAATATAAGAGCTAGTCGACTAATTTAAGCATATTAAGAAAACTAGTTAAGTTAGTTATTTCTAATAAATATGTGTTATCTTTCCTAAAATATCCTTACTGATCAAGTATATTAGTTAGAACTATTATTATTTTAAAGACTATATTAAGAAAAAATAGTTAAATATGATATATAAAATGAATTAAATTTTTATATTTATGATCAAAATAAAAATCAAATAAATTCTTATATTAAAAACCAGAAATAATATTATACAGAGATGGAAATGGGACGTACGTTTCACACGAGATTTAAAATTCTGTGGGGTGTGTGTAATGACATAACCAAAAGTTGCCCTCTCATTTTATGCTTACCCATTACAAACATTCAGCACGTGACAGCAGCAGCATGGTATAATTCTCGAGATGGCCCCCACAAATAAGAGCAACTGTTATATATAGGTGAGAAATTGATTGGAAGGGAGCCGAGGGGGAAGCCGTTTGAGAGAGTAGGTGGGGCCATGGAAGTCCAAGGAAGACGAGGCAAGACCGCAAAAGCGAAGAATGTCAAGCTCCTATTCACCAATACAATTAACAAGAGTATATGACCAGCATTCGCCTACATATATCTCAGTGCCCATTAGTCTCTTCATAAGCTCCTTCATTTTTTTACGCTTTTTTCTTTCATTTATTCTAGGAATTATCACTTTTAATAATATCTACTGCTTTTTATTTTTAATATAAGAATTAGTTGACTAATTTGATTGTATTAAAAAAATTAGTTAAGGGGGTGTTTGGATGTAACCAAACCATGGTTTGGAGAATAGCTTCTGGAAAATAGATTTTGGGGAGAATAGATTTTTTGAAGAATAGATTTTGTGAAAAAGTGATTCTGAGAAGTGAGAGTGTTTGAATAGTTGTTACCAGAAGAACTTTTTACATGTGCAAATTACTAAAAAGGGCATAAATTAATATGATAATTATATAAAAAATAGATTTTATAATATATTTTAATTTGAAAGAATAAAATTGTTAACAAAATAATTTTTACTAACATAATTAATAATATATAAAATAATATAATTAATATGTGTATATCTATTTATAAATTATGAGATTAAAAATTTTTTTGTCAAAAATGAATAATTTTTACCAACATAAAAATATTATTTTATTCTAAAAACAACAAAACGCATATCCCATAAGTTCTTATACTCTTTCTTTTTCCTCCAAAAATAGAAAATTTCTGCTTCTGCCAAAACCATGGTTTTGGTTTTTTCTATGGTGTTTGGGTAATTTTTTCCCAAACCATGGTTTGGGTAATCACCCAAACACCCCCTAAATTAGCTATTTATAATAAATAGGTGTTGTCTTTCTTAAAATACCTCTGCTAATCAATTGTATTAGCTAGAATTACTATTACTACAAAGACTATCTTGTGAAAAAATAAATAAACATGAGAGATAAAGTGGATTGAAATCATATTTTTAGAATCAAATTGAAAGTCAAACTAACTCTTATATTACGAACAGGAGGTAGTATGTTATTAGGTACTATTAAAAATATATTATTAGGTAGTATTAGTGCCTGTTTGGCATCACTTATTTTGAGTTTAAAAGTAGTTTATAAGCTTTATAAGCTCGATTGACACAATTGGGTCTGTTTGGATCAGCTTTTCTGCAATCGGGCTTTTGTCTGAAAAGCTACAATAAGCTATAAGCTAAAATTAACAGCTTATGACTTATAGTTTATGGCTTATAGCTTTTGAAATATGGAGAGAGAAAAAGTTAAGAAATTTATTACCGCTTTTGGTTCTTATTATAAGCCTCAAATAACTCATTTGTAGATAATAAAAAATCAGTTAAAATTAGTTGAAAGTAATGAATAAGTTAGAAATATATTTTTATTTTTAAATATGCTCCTAAAAATATACTTTTATTTTTTCATGTTTCACTTTATATTTAAAATATTTTTTATGACTTCTTCATATTAAATTATTTTAATTTCATTGTATTATGTGAAATTATTTTTTTAATCATGTTTCATTATTTATTAAAACTCATATCTATTTTAGTCATTTTACAACCAAACTTACTTTTACTCAATCATAATCCAAACAACCTTTTACCAATCTCATTTTTGCAATCTAGCTTTTTTGAACTCTAATCCAAATACAATTCAGCTTATCCAATTTAGCTTTTATCCAATTTCACTTCTCTATAAGCTACTTTTTCAATCGCTGATCCAAACGGACCCTTAATGATATATATTCACGTATATCTTATGATCCAATTTTGCTTGAGAAATTTTTGCACCGGAGTTCTGGATATTCAAAAACTTTTTTAAATCAATATTGTCTTGGAAGTGTTAAAAAAAGAAGCAAAATCATCCTTATTTTTCAAGAACTGACGCTGATTGTTATAAAACTAATATTCACCATTACTATAAAACACTTCTTAGACAACGTTAATCCAAATAAAATTTTTGAATACGAATGCCTCCCACACAAAAACTTTAACCTTACCCTTTAAATTAATAACCAATATTTAATTTAAAAAATAAAAAGAAAATTATGCCTGTACAGGCACCACTTAAGAAAGTTTCCACGTTCTTTAGCCGCGGGAGGGAGAGCCCGAAGGAGTGCGGCAGTCTCAGAGCACTGAGGACGGAGAGACGAATAATGAAGGATCTGAACCTTTGTTGCGGGTGGGAATGTGGGCCCCCCCAAATTCTGAATCCCCCCACCTTCTCTGTTTTCCCAATTTACCATTATCCGGGGTCTGAATTAATAGTTTCATTCAGCGTTAACTGACGGCATACAAACCGTCATTTTGGCATTGTCCTCTGTCCAACACGGTCAAAATAAAAATGTATCGTCGAGGCCCGCACTAGCCCAGCCGGGCGTGACACGTAAACCACTTTCGTGCGCGGCGCTGCCACTGTTCTATTGGCCAGAACAAACTCCATGAGTAATCTCATCCGTCGATTTCACGAACCATAAATCAACGAACGAAATCTATCACACACTGTAGCTGGCCAGCTGCTAGCTCGTACTGCCCCGCGCGAGAATTCAGTACGTCGGAGAGTGTGGCGCCATCGCGAGCTGATATCACTCTCTCACTCTCATTCTTTACTTAAAGGGCAAGGGAGTGTTCACACAAACCATTCTCTCAGCAATTCTCTCTTCTTCTGCCTCTCTGCTTCTAGGGTTCTTGGTTCTTCTCCTTCTATCATACCTCTGTTGCATTGTGCTGAGGATTTTTTCTTTTTGCTCCTTGTAGAACTTCGTGATCACTCTGCTTATCGAGGTACATACCCTCTCGTATGGGAAAATGCGGCAGATATATTTGGTTTTTAGTGGCTGTCTGGGGTTATGCATGCGTTTGATCGGTTTCATCTTCTTTCTTTTATTGTGCACTCGAAGAAATGTTTCTAGTTTGTTCTGAAGCTAAATCTTGCTTAAGCACGGAGAGCCCCTTTGCATGATGCTTCGCACGGGGTTTTGAGTTACTGCTTCCTTTGTTACGGTGTTATTTCCTCTTTTTTTTCCTTCTCCTTTTGGGTCTTTTCGTTCCCTTTTTTTTTCCCCGGTCCCCTCAGAGTGCGAAGCTCTGTTTGTTGCAATGTGTAATGCTGTTCTGTTTCTGTTTTAATCTTGTACTCCTTTTGGGTATATATATTCTCCAGTTATGTTTTTCCGGCCGAGACGCCTGAAATTTATTGTCCAACGTGAATTCTACGGTATCTGAGTATCACCTGATGTTAGTTCCTGGTTAGCTTACCTATTTCCATTGCATGTTTATTTAACTAGTTGTGCTTCATTTCTCCGAGCTAACCTTTGAAGAGTGATTTGCTTTTTTCTCTAGTTCCTGTGGTGGACTTGGCTCCGGCTGGTTTTTCCCTAGTCTTGCTCTATCTCTAGCGATTGCTTAAATTTTTCCTATTATTTACGGATATCTAAGTGTTTAATCATGAAAATGCGCCTTTCTCTTCCTTTTTGCAACGTGTTGTAGGGTTATATGATATTTCTTTTATACGCAGGATATGGATTCATTCGAGCCAGAAGGAAATGGATCGGAGGGCCCTCTGCCGCCGCCACCTCCTGTCCCACCACATGTTGTTCCATTAATAGCAGATCAAGGACTTCCTCTGGAACCTGTCAAGAAGGTTTCCCGTGTTCCAATTGCCAGACGAGGATTGGGATCCAGAGGAAGTAAACTACCTCTTTTAACTAATCACTTCAAAGTCAATGTTAAGAACAACGATGGCTATTTCTTCCACTACAGTGTATGTTCCTCATCTCTTTGTCGGTTGAATGAGGCACCTATACGGATCATTTGACTTTTTCCCCCCCGAGCAGGTGTCATTTTCTTACGAAGATGGTCGCCCTGTAGAAGGCAAGGGTGTGGGAAGAAAAATCATTGACAGGGTGCAGGAGACGTATGACTCTGAGTTAGCAGGGAAGAACTTCGCCTATGACGGGGAGAAGAGTTTATTTACCGTTGGCCCTCTTCCTCGAAACAAGCTTGAATTCACTGTTGTCTTGGAGGATCTCATATCAAACAGGTTTAAATACTTTGATCTTTGTTGACTCCGTTGGTTGATCTTATGCCTTCATTTTAGTCAAATGAATTGCTTTTCCTTTGTAGGAATAATGGCAATTGCAGCCCTGATGGTCGCGGGAGTCCCAATGAGAGTGACAAGAAGAGGATGCGACGCCCAAATCGTTCCAAAACATTTAAAGTGGAGATCAGTTATGCTGCTAAAATCCCTATGCAGGCTATCACTAATGCACTGCGTGGTCAAGATTCTGAAAATTTTCAAGAAGCCATCAGAGTGCTTGATATCATATTAAGGCAACATGCTGCCAAGCAGTAAGTAAATCATGAACATGTTGTATTGGTGTATTAAAATGTCGCAAAATAATTGGGCACTGTCTGTTGCAGAGGGTGTTTACTTGTTCGCCAATCTTATTTCCACAATGATCCAAGGAGTTTTGCTGACGTTGGAGGTGGGGTTTTAGGCTGCAGAGGATTCCATTCAAGTTTCAGAACTACACAAAGTGGTTTATCACTTAATATAGGTTAGCTATGTTCTAAGTACTGTATCTTCTCTTCGCAATGTTTGTTATATTGTGCTGATACGCCTTACTTTTATTTTGTTAAGATGTATCTACTACCATGATCATACAGCCTGGGCCCGTGGTGGACTTTTTAATTGCCAACCAGAACGTGCGAAATTCTCATTCAATTGACTGGGCAAAGGTATCCAAAATTTCTGAATATTTCCCATTTGTGCTTCTCTGTTATTTCAATAGAGGCATCAGATTGTTCAATAAATTTTGTAAACAGGCCAAAAGGACGCTAAAAAATCTGAGGATTAAGACAAGTCCAGCCAATCAAGAGTACAAGATAACGGGGCTTAGCGATCTCCCATGCAGAGAGCAGACGTACCTTTTTTTTTTTTCCCGCTTTATTTTTTATCCATTGTAGTCTTAGAGTGGTATCTTGTATGATGAGTTGAGTGTTTTATGAGACATGGGCTATGCAGGTTTTCTCTGAAAAGCAAAAGTGGAAAGGATAGCATTGATGCTTCTGAGGAAGTGACTGTTTATGATTATTTTGTTAATCATCGTAAGATAGATCTCCGTTCTTCTGCTGATCTTCCGTGTATCAATGTTGGGAAACCAAAACGTCCTACTTTCTTCCCACTTGAGGTGCATTGAGGGTTTATTTGTCTCGTCAAAAAATTCAATAAAAAGTAACGGTTGATCCTTATGACTGATTGTGTTTTTCTGGTTCGTTTTCTAAGCTTTGCTCTCTGGTATCCCTACAACGGTATACAAAATCACTGTCAACCCTTCAAAGGGCTTCGCTGGTGGAGAAATCTAGGCAGAAGCCCCAAGAGAGAATGAGAGTTTTATCTGATGTAAGCATAATTATTAAATGGGGTGATATAATTTTTATTTACTCATGGTTAGAGTTGAAAAATCTTTCTCTCATTGATGTAGGCTTTAAAAAGCAACAAGTATAATTCTGAACCCATGCTTCATAACTGTGGGGTTTCAATAAGCAATAGCTTTACTGAAGTGGAGGGTCGCGTTTTGCAGGCTCCAAGGGTATTTCACTTTTTCTTATCTCGGTACTGTGAAGTTGTTTATCCAGTCTATTTTCTTTTATTCTCGTTTGAACGCTATTTGCCACAAACTGAGCTTCAGGTTTTTTTTTTTTTTTTAAAAATCATATCAACGTACAAAATTTTATTGCTCATATTGGCTGCAATTTTTGGGCTAGAAAATACTGGCTGCAATTTAATTTTAAGTTCACGAAAGGGACCAGAGTATAGAAGAATGGTAATCTTACATGTGGGCAAGCTTATTTATAGAACTAGGGGTGCTCTTATTTTGTCTTTCGAGATTAGGTAATTTACAAATTTTAGTAGAAATATTATATCTTTTACCTCTTGGTTGTGGTTCCAAAATGATTATGATTTTATCTGATATAGCTGATGTTTGGTGATCGGGAGGATAACCCAAGAAATGGGAGATGGAACTTGAATAATAAGGTAATTAATACTTTTCGTTTCTGAACAAAATTGATAGTCTATCTGATAAAAAAAAGGAAAAGAAAAAGCATCTTGATGCCAAAGTTATAACGATGTGAGCTATTCTGCAGAAAATAGTGCAGCCATCGAGGATAGAAAAATGGGCTGTGGTGAACTTTTCTGCCCGTTGTGATACACGTGGGCTTGTGCGAGATCTGATTAAATGTGGAGGAGTGAAAGGAGTTGTGAGTTCCGTGTCTGCTTTGTGAATATTAACTGAAAAGCATGAATGTATTACTAACGTTGAATTCTGGTTTTGTATATTTTGGCAGCTCATAGAAGAACCATTTTGTGTCTTTGAAGAAAAACCTCAGTTTAGACGTGGCCCACCTGTGATAAGAGTGGAGAAAATGTTTGAAGAGATCCAATCGAAACTTCCTGGGCCCCCCAATTTCCTTCTTTGTCTTCTTCCTGAGCGGAAAAACTCTGACCTTTATGGTTGGTGATGTTGTATGATTGGATATTTTGTCAATGATATCTCTGTGTTCAAATGTTCAGTTCCTAATTGATGGAAATGAAATGGATATTCAAGGTCCATGGAAACGGAAGAATCTTTCTGACTTTGGAGTGGTCACTCAGTGCATAGCTCCTACAAGGGTCAATGACCAATATCTCACTAATGTTCTGATGAAGATCAATGCTAAGGTATATTATTGTCCAGTAGATTTTCTGTTATGTTTTTCAATTACCCAATTTCCAATTAAATTTGAAAACTCACATGGGCTTCCCTTTGAACAATTTTGTTCTCTTGTAGCTTGGTGGTCTGAATTCAATGCTATCAATTGAACATACACCGTCAATTCCTGTTGTTTCCAAAGACCCCACCATCATTCTTGGCATGGACGTGTCACACGGTTCACCAGGACAGTCTGATATCCCTTCAATTGCAGCGGTAAATAATAATTGTTCTGAGGTTAATTTATGACTATATTATTTCATAACGGAATATGCATAAGTCGGGGTATAATTATTTAGGATATTCTGTTTTCTGTTTCGCCATGCTTAATGCTAATTTACAGGTAGTCAGCTCTAGACAGTGGCCTCTAATATCAAAGTATAGGGCCTGTGTCCGTACCCAGTCTCCAAAGGTTGAAATGATCGATAATTTGTTCAAGCCGGTGTCTGGGAATGAAGATGAAGGCATCATCAGGTCGATATTGCATTTAATTGGGACCCTCCTCTATTTTTAGTGGCCTAAGATGATTGACCTGTACATTTTATTTTAAATTTCTTATGCGGCCTGCTCGATGTCCTATAATAGCAAGTGTTTGATGCAGCCTAATGTTAACTAATTTTTTGAACACATTTTGTTTTTGCTGGCCAGCCCTTCCGTAAAAATAAGCCTTCTAGCTGATAGGTTTCCATAATTACAGGGAACTTCTGGTTGACTTCTATGCAACTTCTAAGAGGAAACCACAAAATATAATAATATTCAGGTATTTTTTTCCCTTCAAAGCACGTCTCCTACACGAATACTCTATTTGCATTTCTTATTTAATACCATATTGTTTGTGTTTTTGAAAATACCGGTAGCACGGTACATGTCCCTGTAAAGACGTGGATTCAGGAAGTATTTTCTTGGAAGGGGGTCTTTTGCAGGATCAAGAGATATACCCCAAAACATTTGGCACCATTGTCCTTCTTTATCTACTATTTATGTTGGAAACTGTGTATTTGTTCCCTAGCTGCCATGTAACATGTTGAAGATTGGGTTTTAGTAGGGAAAATATGCGGTGTACTGAAATGCCGGTATGTTACAGCTTCGCCCTTTGCCTATTTTTCGAGCTTTTTATTAAAATAAAAAATTAAGATGACAACATGAATCCCTTGAAGTTGCTATACTAGTTAAAACAAGAATGACCTCAACTGGCGTGTGTTGGCCCGGGGGTGATGATTTGGGCATTTTACCAACGCTTATAGAAAAACTCATCAACCAAATTCATCTATACATAAAATGCTACATCTGAAATAAATCTATAATGTTCGTAAAATATGATTGGCGGGGAGCACTGAGAAAATTCTTTTTCTGTTAATCCTACCTGCTTTTCTAACCTTTTTATTCCATATAATAAGTATTCATTATATTTGATTTCATCAATATTAAAAAAGGTCATTCTTATAAATTTAGCAAACTGCAAATGTGAATTCTTTTGAAAAAGGAAAAAAAAAGTTAAAAAGAATATATTATTATATTATTTAAATAATGTATGGTTAAGTTACTAATTAGAAGATTATTTTTGTTGAATGTATAACAAACATAATTGTTTTGGAAATTGATAAAAAAGTTTACAGTATCCAATTTTTGTAATACGATCATCTTTTTTTTTTTTGTTTTGACCTGGGGGGGTTGTAAATTAACCTTAATTACTGTGATATCTTACTATGCAGTTTTAATTTTTAGGACTTCATAAGCTGCATGCCTTGATTGCTTCAATGAATGGTTGATGTTGGCATTTCAATGTCTTGCATGTTATGATCAGTCTTGGTTAACATGTCTAGAAAACTTGCACCCTCTGGTGGTTTAGGCGTGTTAGTCTTCCGTTAAAGGTTGTTCCTGATGGTTTGTATTCTGTTCCTTACGTGATTTATTTTTCCTTCTGACGTAGGGATGGGGTAAGCGAATCACAGTTCAATCAAGTATTGAACATTGAACTCAATCAAATCATTGAGGTTCTTGAGCTGGACTACGGTTTTTTAATATAGAATATTTTGAGCTCAGTTGGGCTAATCTCTTTAATTTTGTGCTTTTTAGGCCTGTAAATTTCTTGATGATCAGTGGTGTCCCAAATTTGTGGTAATTGTTGCCCAGAAAAACCACCACACAAAGTTTTTCCAGCCTTCATCTCCAGACAATGTTCCCCCAGGTATAATGTTTCATATGACATCTTAAATGATCTCTTATTTTGATGTCCATGTTCATTTCGCTCTTTATCGGTTTGTATGGTTTTGCAGGAACCGTTATTGATAATAAAATATGTCATCCACGGAACTATGACTTTTATTTATGTGCACATGCTGGAATGATCGTACGTATTCATTTTTACCATTTTTTATTTTTCATTTTGATTTGATTAATTTGTTTTTAAATTTTGCTAATCCACGATTGGAGCTACTGCTACTGATTATGTTTAAGATTCTTAGCACTTGTAAATTTTAGACAAAACAGTGCTTCTTTTTCTACATATATACACGCACATATTTTGTTTTCCTCCACAGTTCTTTTTCAGTTTTGTATTTCTTGGCATAACAAGTTTTTTCATAGTTGTGAAGTTGGGAAACAAATATTGCTTTTTATCAGGTAGATGTTTTCTTGAACTATTGTCTATATTAACCTGATAGGTTCAACTAAATATTGCTTTTGCTTCAAATCAGACTTAAAATTCATGATTCAACTCTGCAATTTGTAGCGAGTCATAAAAGATATAACCAACAATATCAATCGATTGCTGACTTGGCAATTGATATGGCAAAATAACATTCCTTTTACCATTCAAAAATATGTGAAAACAATAAATTGGCATGGCATGTTTTGAAGCATTGCCTTTTCCTTTTGTAAAGGAAAAAGCGGCTGTTGTTTGCACTTATTTCAAGAATTTGTTGTTTATAAATATTGAGTTAGTTTATGACATAAATATTTCCCATCTACTGGGTCTGATTTATTACATTGAATGTTCGTGCATGTTGTAAAGGTAGACATATATGTTATGCTTTATAATTAATCTACTTTATGGAATGTTATCGTTTGATGCGCTTCTCATTTCACATGTTAAAAATATGCTTTCTGATTCGTGATACTTGAGTTTAAGACAATGTAGAATTAAATGAGGTTGGACAGCTTCGGTCATTAAGAAACTCCTGGTGACTGGAGTCTGTTGTAAGTCATTTCTTATGTTGGTTTTGGGGTCTGTTATACGCCACTTTTGTATCTTATCTTATCCCCCCTGGTCCTTCTCAAGTGACATGGGAAGACTGCTTGTGTTGAAGTGTTTTCTTCCCTTAAAAATCTTCCCATCCCCAAACACCCTCTCTGCACCATGCTGTTGGACGGTTAAAGTCTGGCTTTCCTAAGGACCTACATATAAGCGGGCTGCTTTCTTTTTGAAAACTTGCTCCACAGGGAACTACCAGGCCGACGCATTACCATGTTCTGTTAGATGAGATTGGTTTCTCGCCTGATGATCTGCAGGCACTTGTGCATTCGTTATCATACGTGTAAGTATACGCTTGAATTCATGATTGCCTTCTCATGGGATGATATATGTATGTTAATCTACATCCAAGAGGCTATTATTAATAGATTTTACTTGTTAAATGACAGGTATCAGCGGAGCACCACTGCCATATCTGTTGGTAAATTCTTGCAACACGTGCCATTCTTAGATGGTTGGTTACTTGAGTGCTACTATTCCTTGGGGCATATCTGACTGTGTGTTTTGGTTGCTTTAATATCTGTGATCGTAGTTGCTCCAATATGCTATGCGCACTTGGCTGCAACTCAGATGGGACAGATGATCAAATTTGAGGACAAGTCTGAGACTTCTTCGAGCCATGGCGGGCTGTCATCTGCTGGACCGGTTCCTGTGCCCCAGTTGCCCAAATTGCAGGATAACGTCCGCAACTCCATGTTCTTTTGTTGAGGCCTTTTCCTCAGATCTTCTCTCAACACTCACAGAATAGTGGATTATATAGTTACATAAAACTAGGATCAAGACCTCCTTTCTGGACGCATTTTAAATTAAGTATGGAGCACTACCTTTTGGTGGGATTAGGTCTTGCACAAGGCAACATTTTGTTCCCTACTACTTGCTATTATTCTTGTCTAGGATATTGCTTATGGCTTTGCCTTTTAGCTAGCTACTATTTATGCTTTTGCCGAATTGTCTGCTAGTGCATTGAAATTTAGGAAAATGTTGCGACGCACTTTGGTATGGATGCTGAGGGATAGATGCTAAATTAAAGCTCGGGATACAACCCATTTTTGCATTAAAAGGAAAAAAAAGAAAAAAGAAAAAGAAGAGGCTCGGCACGTAGTTATGTTCCCCCAAAAATAAAGGGGATTAAATCTGGTTTCCTGAGAAAATGACATGTTTTGGCCCCCTTCACATGCTGAGTTCTGATGGAGACGCCTGGCCCGCTCTATTAAGTTTAGATAGAAGGGGCAGAAGCAGCTTCATCAATGTTCAGGTCCAATTTGAGTATTTGACTACGAAGATGGTGTCACTTTTGGTGAAACATCAGGGTCTGGTTAAGAAGATTAAAAAGGAAAATTGGGACTTTTCCATCCAGTAGCAATATTAAAGAGTGGTTGGCCAAGAAAAAGTTAATAGATATATTTTAAGAGGGAGTTAGCTTCGCCTAATGATGGTTTCATTCTTTCTACTTGTTCTTCTATTTTACTTTTAACTAGCGAAACCAACTACAACATACTGGAGGAATAGTGACAGGATTTTCGCCCCAGCGAAAGAATACATTCATCTTGATCACCGTGAATTGCTATGATTTTCTCTCCCTCGCTACAAACCCATTTATCCCACAGGCTACCATTTTATAATCAACAAACCACCACTAGTTCTCATATCAAGTATAACTCTAATTTAATTAAGCGTGCTTGCTTGGTGCAAAATTGCCATAATATTTTTTTCTTAATTTCTCGATTTACTCATGTTGTTGGCTTCTAAAAGCCCATTTGATCGTATAGTTTTCAGCCACGTCCTCATCAACAGGCAAGACCACATGGAAATAGAAGAAGATGGAGATCCGTAGGAGCAGCTCGAAACAGAGAGTCCTCAAATTGTAACTTATGAATCAACTCTACATTACATCTCTCTCCTCACAATCCACCCCCTCTCTCCCCCCTTTCCCACTCCCCATGTCTACCCAAAGCAACACAGGCTCCTATTCATTAAAACTATCCTATATATATATATATATATATATATATATATATAATATGATAATATTAGGAAAAAAATATAAATTAAAGGAATAAAATAAACACGTCTTTCATCGATCCAATATTACCTCCAGTCCTTAATATAATATTTCGTTTGATTTTTATTTTGTTTCTAAATATAAGACCCCGATCCACTTTTTCTCTTATATTTATGTATTTTTTTTCTAAAATAATCTTTTTAATAATAGTAGTCTAGTCAATATATTTGATTAATAAAGACATTTTAAAAAAAAACAACACCTATTTATTATAAACAACTAACTTAATTTATTTTTTTAGTTTATTCAAATTAGATAAGTAACTTTTATATGTAAGACATACAGGGGAGTATCATCAAAAAGCTCCAGGCTCCAGCAGCTCAGATTTAATTTCAATATAAATATAAATAATAATGTAAAAAGATGCGGTGTGAGTGGCATATTCTCAAGCCTTCTGTACAAATGCCCCTTCTTCTGCGTCTCTGATTCTGTGTACGCTGCCCTTTCCTTCTCGCCGCCAGCGTTACCTGACATTTTCCATCTCCTGAGGTATTCCATTCTCTTCACTTTCTCCGTTTCACGCTCCCTCTTCTACTCTTAACTATCTCAATCTTCCGCCGCCTGCTCTGAACCCTAACTCCACCGCCACCGTGCCCTTCTCTCTGCTCCGCTCGACTCATCCTTCTCCATCTTCAGTCTTGCTCCCTGGTTCTTCGTGTCCCGGTTCGTCTCGTGTTCGTGCTAATCCTTCTCCCTATCTCCCTCCCAAATCCTAATCCTGGAATGTGTTGTCATTGGCGTGATATTTTTTCTTTTGGATCTTCATTTTGTGATTCTAGTCTTCTGTTTTCTTTGGTTGTGTTTTTCTTTAAGTTAACGAATTCATGTGGTTTTAAGAAGTATAGATTATTCCAAAAAAACCGGGGGGACTCTTCAACTTCACTGGATGTTTTGTACACATTATTTGTTTGGTTTACCAATGTTTTATTAAGTGAGTGTGTTCAAGAATTTTGTATGCGATCGGGTAAATCAAAATATGAGCCACTTAGCCTTTTAAATTGTTAGCACAATGTAAGAGGTAATTTATTTCTGCATCTTTGTTCAATTTGATTGGATTAGGAAAAGCAATGTTCAGTTTTCGGTCCTTTCGTTTATATATATATATATATATATATATATATACACACAACCGAATCTCAGTGGAAGCCTGCCATTCTATGTTCTCTGTTCGCAAGTCTTTTGCATATGGAAACATCTCAACTGAAACTGACGTCCATTTCCAGTTCCAGTAAATTGAAAGCTTCTATAATACTTTTGTTCTTAACTTCTGTGATAATACTATTTATCATCAGTTACATAATTCAGAGCCTGGTTAAGAGTGCAGGTTATAGACATGGTTGAACAGGGCAGCCAGAGGAAGAGGCCAAACATACTGGTGACTGGTACGCCAGGCACAGGAAAGACGACAATGTCCTCTGCTCTAGCAGAAGCTATCCAACTTCGCCACATCAATATTGGAGAATTGGTCAAAGAGAAGAACTTGCATGATGGATGGGATGATGAGCTTGATTGTTATGTCGTTAATGAAGACTTGGTGAGCTGCTATATGAATCAACGCTTAAGAAAATATTTATTTGCATTTCATGTTTAATTGCTATCATAGGTGTAAATGCATGAATCGTACCATTGAATCAGGCCCAAGATAAAACACACAGGACATCGAAAAGGCTAATGGATTGATAGAGTTTGAATGGGTTCATCTTATTGAGTATTTGTTTAGATAGTATATTTATTAGTAAGACTAATAATCGCACGCATCTGCATGAAAATATTATATCATGATAATACCTTCTTTTAAAAAAAAAAAAAAAAAAAATGGAAGTCAACGTACTTATTGAAAATATTTTTCAGTTCCCTTTCCTGACACCAAAGGTGGCAGGTCCAGTTTTATCGTTCTAGGGAGTCTGCCTTGGATTCTAATGTACTTACATTTCTTGGATTTTGTAGGTCTGCGATGAGCTTGAAGACATTATGGAAGGAGGCGGGAACGTTGTGGACTACCATGGTTGTGATTTCTTTCCTGAGCGATGGTTTGATATTGTGGTGGTACTTCAAACCGATAACACTGTGTTGTATGACCGATTGAGCAAGAGGTATGGGATGAAGTTGTAAATATGATTCTTTAACAACTAATTTTTTCATCTCATACAAATTACATACTATCTCAAACTGTGTAACAGGGGATACACTGAGTCGAAGCTCTCCAACAATATTGAGTGCGAAATCTTTCAAGTTCTGCTTGAGGAAGCTAAAGAAAGTTACCCAGAGGACAGAGTTATTGCATTAAGGAGTGATACTGTTGAAGACATAAATAGAAATATTGCAACTTTAACAGAGTGGGTGACAAACTGGCATCCCCGATCTTAGTCGCAGCAAACTCAATACAGCAAAAGCAGGACCCTGTACATATTGTTTATTTGTTTTGCTGTGTCTTCTTCTTTGTACTGTTTTCCTTTTGAGTTTTTGTTTTGTATTGGAACTGGCCTTCTGCCTGCTGTTTTCCTAAGTTGAATTGCTAGCATGCAGTTATCTTTAAAGTTGTATCTATGCTAAGTTCCAATAATACAAGATGGTATGAACATGGGAACTTCCTCAGAATCCAGCTTTCGTTCTGGTTTGGGCTGCGTTCCATATACTGCACGATTGTAAGAAAAACTGTTTTAGCTGCGAGTGTGATGTTGATTTTTTCCCCGCATTGGGTTACAGCAAAAATGAGATCGCTGCGTTAGACAAGGCACTATGATATGTGCCACATTGCTCATCAATCTGGTTGAGGCCGACACGGATATAATCCTCAAACTCAACACTTTGAAGCCAAATCTCGAAGGCCTGTTTACTAATAAATCCTCATTCCAGTGAGAAGCAACTTTTAGCGTTTGCCCAATGCCTTTATATGTTAGGCTTTGTTTGGTTCAATGGAAGGGAGGGGAGGGGAGGGGAGGGGAGGGAGGAGGAGAGGGGAAGGGAGGTCATAGTTTTGTTTGGTTGGAGGGGAGGGGAGGGGAGGGGAGGGGAGATTTCTTGTTTGGTTCATAAGAGGAGGAGAGGGGAGGTAATTATAAATTGACAAATATACCCTTATCTCTATATTTAGACTAATTTATTTTTTTAATACACACACAATATAATATATATATTATAATACACACGTTATGATATGTATATATTAATACATATGATATGTATATATTACATTATTATATTATTATTATCAAATATTATTAGTGGCTAAAAAGAGAAGAAGTGAAAAAAGATTTTTAATAAGATGGACAAACTTGGAATATTAAAAAATTAGTATGGATAGTTTGGCCAATATTAGACATAATATTTCTCTCCCCTCCAAAAAACCCCAAATTTGGAGGGGAGCATGGAGGGGGAGGGGAGCACTAAAAGACAAATTTCTCCCTCCCCTCCCTTCTATTTTTCCCAACCAAACACACCCCTCCCCTCCCCTCAACAACCCTCCAACCAAACAAAGCCTTAAAGTTTGTTAATTTCTTTTTGATCAAAGTTAAGGTTTATTAATTATTATCTCGTTTTAATGATCTCTCTTTTTTCTTTCTCTTTTTTTCTTTTTGCTTCTCTCTAAATATACTTATATGCATTTCATTTTTTTCCGCATATGTAAGATCCAAAGCGAACAAGTTATATGCCTTCCATAAAAAGGAAATATTGCTAACAATACGCTCCAAAAGATAAAGAGAAGGGAAAACTCCATGCAAAATCACACCTTTTTGGTGGTAGAGAAGAGAGAACATTATTTCACTCTTGCGCAGCCTCTCCATGATGAAAATGTAACTTTATTTGTAGCGAAGAGGCTAGCCTTTAAAATGGCCTGGCACGCAAAATATATAACTGGAGCACATCGCTAAGGATGACCTATGATCGTGCAGACAGACTTCGGGAATTACGGTGAAGCATCTTCAATTTTGCATGCCAATGCGACCCGTGATTTTGTCCCTCTGATTTGCATGCTTTGCTTTGGCAGGCCCTTGTCATCTCTGGGAAGAACTCCACGGCAGAGCCCCGCCTCAACTTGGTGATGCTCGATCGATTGATCACATTGGGTTACACTAAAAACAAGTCTTATTGCAAATTTGGCAAAGCTATAAAGTACAAAACCTTGCACATTTTTCGACACCATTCCCATTTAAAATAAAGGACTCTCCCCTCTTTTCTTTTCTTCTTGTTTTTTTTTTTTGGTTCTTTCCTAGACTAGTCTATCAGTTTATGTACAACATATCCTCCTCAAAGTCGAATGACCCGGAAACAGAGGATGCATTCGGAAGCTTCAGAAACGTTGGGAGGCTTGGCAATCAGCAGCCCTCGCACAGGCAAGGTTTAAGCAATCCAAACCAATATTGAACAAACAAAAATAATCTTGCTCTTTGCGTTCAAATTAAAAAGCAGGCCGCTTCTCCTCCAACTCACTGTCATGTTAGATTTCAATTCAAAACTGGGGACGCCATCAAAAACTCTGCCAAAAGGATTTTGTATTACTCATAATTTAGTTGATGCCCTCTTTCACCGTCTTTCTTTCTTTAGCTCGAAAGTCTTCCAAACTTCGGTATTCTTCTCTGAGCAATTTATCTAGCTCCGGGTGTTTGCTCAACGGTTCTTTCTGGTCCCGTACCGCACGATAGTGGTGAAATGCCCTGCCATAACCAAAAGAAAATACGAGTGATTGATAGTGTGATAGCCCCAAACAACCTGAGATAAATTACAATTGCGCAGTAAAATTTTAAGACCAAAGAGCTAATTAATTACCAGTATTTTTCCAGGCCATACAAATTGCCCTTGTGGTAAAAGTCCAGAGTCAACTGTTCAAAATCCTTGTATAGATCCTCTCTAAATTCCTTCTCCAAGCCATAACTGAAACAAGGAATTGCTCAAAATCACAAGAGGAACAATGTGCCCCAAGTTTTACCTTTTAAAATGGTCATTATAAAAGCAGCTCGAATCTGTCCTCTACAATAAAAATCTCCATATCTGCAGACCTTACACAGCTATTTCCTGAGACAATTCTGTTGCATCAGCCTAGTTTATATGCAGTTTCCACTTGCTCCTATTCCTTTTTTTTTTTTGGGGGGGGAGGGGGGGATATGTTATTTTTTGCATTGTCAGGCAGCAACCTGCGGAATAAGCCGCTGGAATTCTGATTGATTACATGTCCTTTGGAGCGATGTCTTCTGATACATGAGTTTTGGAACAGATTAGACTATAACATTGTGGCAGTGAGGGTTCACTGCTGTGCATGGTTTAAATAATATGTCAACATCTTAAATGTTGTCTCATTGCCCTCGCATGAGTAACAAGATAGGGTCGAGTTTCTCTGGTATATGCATAGTTTCATATAAAATTTCCTTGTTTGACATGCACGATATGGTTTTATAAATCTTTCTTGTTTGAGCTGTTTTCCTGGTTTAGCTTTGCCCTAACATACGTTATGAGATAGGATTGTCCAGGCCAACAAAAAAAGAAACAGGATTGTGATTCTTCGGTGCTCTACAACGCATGGCTTTATAAATATATCCCTTGTTTGACATGCAAAAGGATGAGAACTTTCTGGCACTTTTATTCCCACAATTTCAGTTTCTCCGAGGAGGATATGTTGTCCTCCTCCGCATATTTTTCTCCTCACATAATATATTTATACATAATAATGATGAACTTGAACATAAATAAACAAAAATTTCACATCAATGAATTATTCTATTCAGATTGCGAGGAATAGAAAATAAAAGGATAATGATGGTAATAAATTTACCAAGCAAATAATAAGGACATAATTTGATGCTATTACCTGTAGAATCTGAAAAGGCACTCTATCCCGTAATAATAATTAGCCAATGCATCCTCCATTGCTAGTTTCTTAAATTCATCGTACATAGAAGGAACAAACATGTCTCTGAGAAAGTATGACCAGAACCTGTATAATGTATTCATTTCCTGTATAGACAAGCAAATCCTACAGAAATAAGTAGTCATGCAATTGAAAGTAATGTCAGGCCAGAAAATATATATGCTAAATTTGTGAGTAACAAAAAGGGTGTATGGAATAAGTGTAGTGTTACTGAGAAACAACTGGGCTAATAAGACTCCATGAAGAACTCAACTAACGATTGACCATGCTAAATCACAAAATAATTAACTAACAACAGCAGCAGTCTTTGTCAAAAGAAATAAATAGAACAAAGGAAAATGTTTAAAAACTTACATGAACAATATGAATAAAAACTGAGAAAAATACTAGTATTGAAAATATTAATCAACCCTCATAACTTCACCATTTGATCTTTAATTATGAATTGTTTCAAAGAAGGTTTAGAGTTTTAGTCCACCTCACTGCAGCCAATTCCAAGTTTCTTTCTATCATTCAGGCACCGCTTATGATACTTGAGATACCTATAAGGAAAAACAGTTACATAAATGACATGACAAGGCACTATATCTTTCACTCTACAAGTCCTCATGCACAAGTACTGTAAGCAGTAGCACTATCACTTACTTCTGATGTTTGAAACCATTTTCTTCTAAAAGTTGGTGACTCGGGTGCTGAAATGGTGGAAAAGACTTAGGCAAGGAACCCACAGGTGGGCTACTTCCAGAAAGGCGGGGTGAAACACTCAATTTTGAAGGTCTAGGGCTGCAAAATAAAGATAATTATTGGAAAGTTTCACGTTCATCAAGCAGAACAATCAAACAATAAGTATACCGTTTCTTTTATCATTTATGACATGCTCCTCATGCCAATGATCATTTCATGTAATTACTCAAAAAACAAGATAACAAAAACCAATATCACACTGTAGAGCTCAGGGAACACACAATTCCAAACTGACCCATGATTTTCAGGAGGCGTAGAAGCGAAGAAAAATCCAACGGAATTACTTGGTGGACTTTCAGATATAATTCCCAAAGAGTTACGACCAGTTCCATGATTTCTAAAATTGCTAGAGAAAAACCGCTGCTTATGGGAAGACTGCTGCTTGAGAGTGCCTTTTTGTTTCCTCCGGAGACTCGTGCTTCCAGCCTCTTCCAGGGCATTGCTTGCACTGATATTTTCTCCCATCTTCATATTAGGCACTCCTGAAGTATTGCTTGTAGATTTTAACTTTCGATCTCTATTATCAAAATTATTCTTTCTACGATTTGACCGCTTATTTTTAAGTTCCTGTCAATAATTATGTGGGGAACATTAATTCAATGTTGAAGAGATGACAACGGCCTGGTAAAAGCAAAAACAAAGGTAACATTTAACCTGCTCATAGAAGTAAAGACCATCATTTATTGCAGAAGCAAGTTCACTGGAAATGGAGTTTGGTTCTTTGCCACCAACTTTAGATCCTTGTTTAATATCACTATTCTGCACAATAAAAATAGAAAATGAACAAATAATTCATTTATGCAAGCTCAGCAGAGTATCAAGAAAAATCATAATGCTATATTTGCACAGTTCCAGCCTCTTTATAGCCATTTAAGCAGCACCCAAAATTTATTTAAATTTTCATCAACTCTGTTTAAAGTACCTATCCCTACTTTATGGAATAACAAGTAAAGGAGATGAAGCAAGGGGCAACGAACTGGTTCAGAAGAATGCTTCTTTGCTTGTATAAATGATTATAATCTGTGCAGGTACGGGCTAATCCTTAATGACTGATCCCACTAAATCAGCCCCTAATCTCTCTAAATTAGCCTCTGATCCTATTTATGATACTTAAATAAGATTAATAAAGAATATCCTTCAGGGAAAAAAAATGGTGAGTTAGAAGATTTCCAAGAGCATCGAAAATTGGAAGCGTGCATTCCTTGGGCAGTTATGTCACCCTTATCCATACCAGTTTATCCAGCACTTGTTTTTACAATCCTTCTCTCTAGAGTCACTTTAATAGCTTTAGCTTTTGAGATGAAAGGGTTCTTGTAGGACACCAAGAATGATGATTCAACTGTATATTATTCATCTCGATGAGGTATAATTATATACAAGAATGAGGGACAATTGAATTAATTGTATGACCGAGAATCAGGGGAGAAGACCAAGGAATATACAATCAGATTCAAATCCTGATATTTACTTAATCAATCCCTACAAAATCGGATCTAGATTTTCACACTTTCCCTCAAGTTGGACCATAGATGTCAACCATGTCCAACTTGCGAATAAAATAATCAAACTTGTCTCTTGTTGGTCCCTTTGTAAGTTATGTCGTTTGAGGGAATGTATCTTAGACGAATTATGCCTCTATCAATCTTTTCTCTTATAAAATGCTTATCTATTTCCACATGCTTTGTTCTGTCACGTTGGACTGGATTGGGGGAGATATCTATGGCAGCCATATTATCTGAATATAGTTTGATAGGTAGGTTAACATTCTTCTTCAATTCTTCTAGTACCCTCTTCAGCCATATGCCTTCGCATATGCCAAGTGCTACTACCCTAAACTCTGCTTCTGCACTGCTCCTTGCTACTACACTTTGTTTCTTGCTCCTCTGGGTAACAAGATTGCCCCATACAAAAGTGCAATAGCCTGATGTGGATTTCCTATCATCTTGGTCACCTGCCCAGTCGGCATCTATGAATATCTCGATGCTTTGCTTGTCGGATTTTTTAAATAACAGTCCATGACTTGGGGATCCCTTCAAGTATCTAAGAATTCTATAAACTTCGTTAAGATGTTTCTGCTTAGGATCATGAGAGCGTTGACTAACCACACTAGCAATAAAAAGAGATATTTGGTCGGGTATGAGAGAGGTATATGAGTTTTCCCACCATTCATTGACACCTTCCCATATCCACGACTTTACTAAGATCCCCCTCGTCACTAATCTTTATCAACTCCTATGGGCGTATCACTTGGTCTGCATCTCAGCATCCCTGTTTCCTTCAAGAGGTCCAGGATATACTTTCTTTGAGAGATATAAATCCCTTTCTTTGATTGAGCAACTTCCATCCTAAGAAAATATTTCATTTCTCCAAGGTCTTTGATTTGGAATTCTAGAGCCAGTACTACTTTAATTTGTTCTATTTCTGTCACATCATCCCCTGTGAGTACATTGTCATCAACATATACTGCCAGGACAGTTATTTTTCCTCTTTCATGTTGAAGAACATAGTGTGATCGCTCTGCCCCTGAGTGTAGCCCCGCCTCTTGAGTGCTTTGGTGAATCTTTCAAACCATGACCTAGGAGATTGCTTTAACCCATACAATGATCTTTTCAGTTTGCACACTTGACTCGATTTCTTCCTTGGGAACCCTGGGAGCAGTTTCATGTAGACCTCTTCCTTGAGTTCTCCATTGAGGAAAGTATTTTTGACATCCAGTTGATGCAAAGGCCAACCTAGGTTGATAGCTAATGATAGTAAAATTTGGATTGTGTTTAATTTTGCTACCGATGCAAAAGTCTCTATGTAGTCCTTGCCATAGGTTTGTGAGAAACCCTTAGTAACCAGTCTCGCTTTATACTTTTCTAGGCTTCCATCAGCTTTATACTTTGGAGTAAACACCCACTTACATCCAACCGGTTTCTCTCCCTTTGTTAGGTCTACCACTACCCAAGTGTTATTTTTCTCAAGAGCTTCCATTTCCTCCATAATTGCCTGTCTCCACTCAGGTAGGGCCAAGGCTTCATCAATGTTATGTGGTACCTTAACATTGTCAAGGTGAGTAACAAAGGCATGGTATTTTGGGGAGAGTTTTATGAGACAAAACTTTCTATGGGATGTTTAGTGCAAGATCTCGGCTTCTTTCTAATTGTGATTGGTAGATCTAGATCTTCAAGTGCCTCACTTTCCTGTATAGTATTATTAAGTTCCACACCATGTCCCTCTACCAGATCTGCCTCTGGGTTTGACTCTTGGCGAGTTCTGGGAGCTTGGGGTTCGTGACCTTCGTGCATAGATCTTCACTGATGTGTTTCTGTCTCCCCTTAGATTAGATGCCCCCTGAACATGAGGTACAGGTTCTGTGTTGTCATGGATAGGTTCAGTTGTGGGGGGGCGAAGGTTGAGTAAGGTGTGGTCAACAAAAGTTTGTTCATGGGGTAAAGGTGCTAATGCTGGTGCTGGTGATGCTAGTGCTGATGTTTCATGAGTCTGGAATTCACTCTCACTCTCCCCCTGAATGATAGACAGCTGATAGAAGGGTGTGGTTTTATGGAAGGTGACATCACAAGTAATAAAGAGTCGTCTGGAGATAGGATCATAACATTTATACCCCCTTTGAGATGAGGAGTAGCCGAGAAAGATACAAGGTAGTGCTCTGGGGTCCAGTTTGTTAGAATGATGGAGGTGGACATAGAAGGTACAGCCAAAGACCTTGAGAGGTAAAGTGTTCTCTAGATATGGGAGGTTGAAATGTTGATGAAGAACTTGGTGTGGTGCTTTATAAGATATAGGTTTACTAGGCATGTGATTAATAAGGAAAGTGGCAGTGAGAATGGCGTAATCCCAATAGAATTTAGGAACATGACTGGTAAACATGAGTGCCCTGGCTGTTTCAAGAATGTGGCGATTTTTTCTCTCGGCAATTTCATTTTGTTGGGGACTGTTATGACAAGTGCTTCCATGAACTATAGCGTGAGTGGTTAGGAATGTGGTTAGTGTTTGATTAAAGTATTCCATGCCACTGTCGGTGTGAAGAGTCTGGATTGGCGTTTGGAATTGAGTTTTGATCATGTTATAAAAGTTGACAAAAATCTGGGGAACTTCTATTTTGTCTTTCAATAAGTAGACCTAGCTCACATGTGTGTGATCATCAATGAAGGTGATAAACCATTTAATGTGTGTTCGATTTGGCATGCGGGAAGGACCCCACAAATCACTATGGATAGTAGCAAATGGTTGTGAAGCACGTTAAGGATGACGAATGAAAGAAGTGCGATGATGTTTAGCCTTTTCACAAGAGTCATGATAAAATTCAAAAGGGTCTTTATTAGAAAAAACAGACGGAAACATTTGAGACATATAATGGAAATTTGGATGCCTTAGCCGTTGGTGCCATAACTCCAATTCACTAATCCTAGGGAGAAACACTTTATTACAAGACCTAACATGTTGTGAAGCATTGTTGTCAAGATAATAAAGACCATCGTACTCATTCGCACTACCAATCATCATCCCCATTAGTAGATCTTGAAATAAACAATGAGAGCCATAGAAATTAGCATGGCAACGTTCTTCTCCGGCCCAATTGACTAACAAATACTAAATTGCATCTCAGATTTGGCACATGTAGGACATAATGGAGAGTTAATGAAGTGGAGACCATTACAGTACCAATTCCAGCAACAAGAGAATCAGAATCATCAACGATCTTAACTATGAGGCGTTTAGTCATAATGGTGTAAGAAAAGAATAGGGACCTATCATTAGTCATATGATCAGACACAGCTGAATCAACTATCCAGCAGTTCCCAGAACATTTATTTTTAATAGACAGGCCGTGAAAAAATCACCTCGTTTTACAACAATGGCAGTTGGTTGTTTGGAAGGTTACTGACTTGTTTGCATTGATGTGAGCAGTTCAATGATTTTGTTCAATGGGTCTCCCTGAGATGTGGAAGGAGTGTCCGAGTCAACACTCTTTTTAGCAACATAGCCTTTGCTTCTCCCTTTTCGAGGTTTCCAGTCATGTGGCTTGCCATGCAGGTCCCAACAAGTGTCTTTGGTATGACCCTGTTTCTTACAATGGTCACAAAAGGAGCAGGCTTTATTAGATCTCTGGTCATTTGTGCGAACAGCAAGGGCAGAGCTTTCAACAGTAGGGACCTGAGGACTGTGATCATCTTTAAGCATGACCTTAAGCCGTGATTCTTCTTTGCGGAGGAGGGCAAAGGCTTCTCGGACACTTGCTGGAGGCTCAAGACTAAGAATGCGCCCCCTAGCATCACCGCAGATCAAGTCCAGACTAGCTAATAGTTCAAACAACTGCTCGACCTCCCTCTCCTTGCGATCAGATGCAGCATCAATAGAACAGTGAAATGTTATGTGGTTTAACAGAACCAATTCCTACCAAAGGGAGGTCTTTTCGAGATAGTACTCATGGATATTGCGGGAATTTTGTTTCGTTAATCATAGCTGAGACCGAATTTCAAACACTTAGGAGATGTTACTGCTATCATCATATGCCTCACGGACCGCTTCCCGGATATCACGTGTAGTAGGGAGGAACATGAAACTCTTCTTGATTGTCGGCGCCATGGCATTCACTAGCCAGGATGAGACCAGGGCATTCTCAGCCTTCCACACAGCAACACCCTTGGTATTGGATGATGGAGGTGCAGCGGTGTCGCTAGTGATGTGGCCTCGTCAACTGCAACCTGCAAGGGCAAGGGACATGGATTGCACCATCCACAGTAGTTCTCACCATTGAGCTGTTTGAGGACAATAAGGACGGACGAGCTCTCCAAGCTTGCTGCAGTTGGTCGAGACCCATTGACAGTAGAGGAATCTTCATGACCAGTTGACATTGGTTGTAGGGATTCAGGTTGAAGGTTCGACTTGTGATTGACTTCAGATGAATCGAACGAATTCCCCGTGTCCGGTGAGTGCTCTGATACCATGTAGGACACCGAGAATGATGATTCAACTGTATATTATTCATCTCGATGAGGTATAATTATATACAAGAATGAGGGACGGTCGAATTAATTGTATGACCAAGAATCACGGGAGAAGATCCAGAAATATACAATCAGATTTAAATCCTGATATTTACATAATCAATCCCTACAAAATCGGATCTAGATTCTCATAGTTCTTAAGAGGGTTCTTGACATATGTGTCAATGTTTATACATCTACCAATCAAAAAATGATCATGTCTGCTCTGTGGTGCCTTTCTCACTGCCTTTCTATGCTCTCTTGAGGGGAACATCCTATCATCCTTGTTTACAATCATCCTTTCTCGTAAATCCTTAATTCTAATAAAAACAAACAATAACAAGCTTTTGAGGGGAGAAAACACATTTATTAATTAGCTTATCAACAAATACCTGGGTAACAATTACAAGTCTTTGAACGTCTTGGTCATTGACAACCATTTCATCATCTTCATCATCAATCCTTTTAGGCAACAAATTCCATCAAATGAGTGGAAAATCAAATGCAACACAAACTAGTTTATACTTAAATGGCAATCGTATGACAATCACCTAATCCCATTCCATAAGGGATTAGAAAATCTCAAACAGAAGATATTAATATGGGTTTAACAAAGGAAACAAAAATCTTCCACTTTCACATTAGAAAGAATAGGGAATATCAATCTTGGATGGGTCAACGAAAATGTTATTGGAAATGCTATGAGAAAAGAATTAAAAATGATTATGTTCCAGATTGCACATTTTAACATATGCAACAATAAATAATATTATTCTAGTTTGAAAAGGAAGCAAACTTCTATGAGATGCATAAGCAAGCACCCATCCTCTAATAATCTAGGAAGCAGTAACGAAGGATAGAGACTGGGGACAATTTAGAATATAAATGATAGGGAATAAATAAATGAATATAAATTTTACATAAATTAACAAACCATTAATATTTCTAAGGAAAAAAAAGTAAAGCCAAAATGATTTTGGAGATTCTTTTTGGCCAAAAATGTTCATTATATGTATAAGATGCTTTCCAGGGGAAAAAATTAGATAAAAAATAGATAAACAAAGATACTATACCAATCTTATGTTTCATATAAATTGTTCATCATGGTTGGGCAAAAAATTTCAGTGCAATGTATTTCATCTTCACTAGTTATGCTGGCAATAGTCCAGGCTTCTCATCTCCCGACTACTGCTTCTGTTAATTATAAACTTCCGCATATTTCATCTCTCTAAAAAGAGACGCGTATCCATGAAAAAATAAAAAACGAAAGCTTTCAAGTGTATGGAAAATATTGCAAAAGCTCTTGAATGATTGGCCAAGCATAAAACTGATTTGCTGTTACAATGCTTTTCAAAAAACAATTCTAAAAATGAGATTTTCGGAAAAGCAGAAGCTAGAGCGCTAGCACCAAGACATAATGTCCACATATCTCCCATACATGTGTGGGTGAGTCAACAAAAAATTTGTCTCCCATTTGGGCACACAACAAGTACGGTATGGGCTTACTTGAAACATGGCTTTGGTGGATGACACTAGAAGTGGAATGAGGTACTAGAAAACTCATGTTGATGAGAAAATTACATTTTTATATTTATATTTTTTACTTCACCTTTTTCTTTTTTGTGTTACATGATCGTCAGAATGTATTTTAACAGTGAGTGTCCACGATCAAATATTCTACAAGACATTTTCAAAGACCTGAAAATTTTGACCATGTGTTTCTCCCACTTGTTGTCCAAGCCTGATATCCCCCCAAAAGTCATCCCTAGGACATTTCGATCTGTGTAAGAATTAGATGTCATACCTTCTGGTAGAAGAAAGATCAGCCTTCTTTAACATCTTGTTTTCAAGCTCTATCTCTTCATCAAGCATAAATGTAGTTGCAAAATCATTAGAAAGATCTTTGACATCCCCATCAGTCGGAGCCTCCATATTTCCAGTCTCATCATCAATTTTTTTTGGCTCAGAATCTTGTGAGTAGAAACATAACTTATTGCTGCTCTTGTCATGATCAGTGAATTTGACATTTTCACCAGTTATTGCTTCTGGTTTATTATTGGAAAGATGACATTCAGCACGTTCCGTGTTTATTTCTGAAACCTTTGAACCATTTTCATTTGATTGCATCTGTTCCTCTGGAGAGTTAAGAGTTGCTTCAGAAATTGCCCTTGTCTTGTCTCCGCTGGCATCACCATTTTCAAGAGATTTGGTTGTATCATCTGCAGGTTGGTTCTGCTGGCTCTGCTGACTATGAGCCATTGATGCTGCTGAATTTCCTGCGGAAACTCGAATCCATTTTGACCAACTATCACGTCTCCTAATCCTTTCATCCTATGGAAATAGCACCAGCTACAATTAAAATAAGAAAGGAATATGCAGGCCAAAAATAGAAAAGAAAGGAAAAGGAAGTAATACGAAATAAAAATCTAATCAAGATATCATGAAATTGTTGAGCTTTTGAGGCTTTGGTAGTATTAAAGCTAACTCCAAAAGCATTAACGTGGTATTCCTTGTATGTAGAGTCTACAAAGAGACAAAGTTTAAAGATCTCTAGGTTCAAAAATAAAGCCATCTTTATCCCCTTATTTCATATATTGAAGCCATATTACAATTTGGCTTAAACTTAAAGAGCCCAAATAATTCTTCCACTACATAGCACTTCTAATTTCTCAAAAAGTTGCATACACGTAAATTTAATATGCGAACTTAAAGAAGAAAAGGTTTCCAAGGCATACTTCACTTAAAATAATTTGATAAAACAGTAACCTATGTGTTTTTAGTAAATAATTGAACACAAATTATAGCATGTCAACTGTCAAGTTGACTTAAGCGAGCAAAGATGCCTGGGCCCAATTCATCAAAAAATTTCTGTCCAATAGAAGGAAAGAGAACTTAGAACCTTGTTAGGCTTGTCTTGAGATGAAACAACCCAACTGAAAATTTTCAATAGGAATTATACAGTAATTTGAATAACATACAAAAGAAGGGAGTTTAATTATTTATAGCAAGGTTTTGACTCTAAAACCGTTTAAGTTGATCAAAACTACTGCCAACAACTGAAAACCAAGTTATATGTTCAAGCATGCATTGTTGCAGCCCCAAACTCATGCACACAAAAAGATCCAATGTTATGAAAGCTGAACCAGATAAACTTAACTGGACAATAGTCAAACTGTGATTGAACCAGTCATAAATTAATATATTTTAATTTTTATATATTTAATATCACATAGAAACAAAAGGAACTGTCAAACTTGGAAAACCAACAACAACCAAGTCAAGTAAGAATCTAACCTGCACTTCTATGGTATTAGAGCTCTGCAGCGCATCAAGGATGAAGGGTATGTCCTCGCTCATCTTCTTAACCTTTGGAAGTTTTGAAAATAGTATAGCATCAGAATTACATTACTAAAATTGTAGAATAAGATTATTTACTAAAAGAACAACAACTTGACAATTGACATTATATTATTGGGAATAATATACATTATAGTATGCATCTGCATAACGCATACTTTTTAAAAACTGTAACACAATTAGGAGGCAAAAAATTTACAAACAGACCCTTTTAAAGCCAGCTACAGTGGATATCGGAACCCATCCTTGGTCATCCATCAAGGAAATAAGATAATGGTCATCCTGAAGATTTTCATCGCTGCCAAGAGAAAGCACTGAGGTCAGCATTTTGCTAAAAGAACAATCTTTATCACATTCCTTATGTTGATTAACTTGATTACAGGAGTCCTCAAGACATGTTTAACACTCATCAAAATCATTGCCACTTCATATGGCACAACTCAAAATCATAAAGCCAAATAGAAAAGGCAATAATTGTCTTAGACTTGGTTACTTTCGCTTCCCAAAGTAACAAATCAGTCATCTCGTACAGTACGATCTAACAGTAAAATCAGTTCATTCATCCTCATCTAGAAATTATGTTCATATCCAATGGTCTAAATTAATGACATCCATCAAGATGAAAATAATATTAACAAAAACAAATTATTATAACATAGTAATATGTTATGCAAGACATATTTAACAGTAGCCAATAAGTTAAAAGCCAATGCCCACAATTAATTTACTGACCTGAAATAATATTCTATCTGTTTAACAATGCTAGCCCTCAAAGATATAGTTTCTGGAGGCAGTGGCTGAGATCCTGGATTAACAGGATATGGAACAAAATGACGAGGATGCGGTCCTCTAATAGAGCCTGGGGGTGCCACAGGGACATACCATACAGGTGGAGGTCCTAAGCAAAAACAGACTCATTGAGATACAGAACCAACCAACGGAGGAATTGGAATTCAAGAATAAAAAAATACTGAGATGTGTCCCAAATCATTCAATAAAGACAAATATCTGCGCATAGAGTTCTGCATATGTAAAGCCAGAAGACATGAACGAATATTTACCTGGGAAGCTTGGAGCAACCATGTAACCTGGAGGTGGACCATAAAACGGAGGCCTTATAAAGGTCCTTGTTCCCATACCCTGTTGCATAGAAATGTTGGTTCTTGGGGGAAATGCCCTTTGATGATGCCAAGTATTATTCACATGATCAACTTGTTCCTGCATAGGGGGTCTTCCACTAGAAATACTGACATAAGCATTTGGATCACCTTGCACAGAGGGTTGAACATTTTTGGCATCAACAGCATGAGCAGTTTGAACAAAGGCTTGTCTTGTTGCCTGAGATGCAGGCTTTACTAAAGGATTTTCAACACTAGGAAAAGGTCCTGGTCCGGGAGGGAAAGCATAGCCAGGAACGGCTATGTGAGGTGGAGGTACCATAGCATGAAAAACCGGGGGGACTGGTGGTTGATGATAAGGCATCGGTACAGGAAAAGGAGGTCCACCGCCAGAGTTGCGCTTAGAACCTGATTTCTGATGACGTGATGATGAGATCTTATGCATCGGATTAGGGTTTCCAGCACCATTTGACTTCTGCTGAACTGACCCCTGTGATGATATGAAAGAGCATGAAGAAGCAAAGCATATTTAATATCAAATTTAAGAATGTTGTGATGTTAAACTATTATTTCAATGTAAGAAACATAAGACTTGAGAAAATGAGGGGGGAAAAAAGGTTTCAATACCATTGAAAGCTACTTCAATGCTCAAATTGTTGCCATCATACCTTCCCATAACAATCACTTCAAAATGCAAACGAAGTAACGTCTCTAGACCCCTAATCATCATATGACTTCTTACATAATTCATTATACAATAATTTAAAATGTTCAACCAAAATTGCAAACAAACTGATAGTGCAATAGCAAAGGATCAAAGTGATACATTTTTCTTTCAACTTGTCAAATTATAACTAATGACAATTTTAAATCACCTGAGCAACAAAAACATCACAACCTAGAGCCAAGCATGTCAGAATTATTCCACCAAGACAGGATATATACAATGACCGAGGAGATATAGAAAGACATCCATACATGAAGTTGTACTTCTGGAACTAACACTTGCTTTTAATTGTGTACTTAAATTAGCGGACAAGTACAACTACTGGTATAATTGTTGAAGACTTGAACTCTTCTGCATGCGCATAAAAAGCTCAAAATCCTCATTGCGCATTGGCATCCTTCATTTCAAGGAATATAAAGCGTTAACTCACAATTTTTTATTGGCGACCATCATTTCAAGGAATATAAAACATTTCTAAACAAGTCATTTTCTATTAGAGTAATTTCAAAGCATTTAAAACCCATGATATTACTACATTTTAAATTCGGATCCTATATAAGAATAAACTCAACAAGTTCAAGATGTGTGACAAGTACCCTCGCCATGTAAGAAATCAGAAAGGATCTTGCCTATAGTCAAGCAGACTAACCTAAATGGCATCAAATGGTTTCTTGCTAAGTAACTGGATCCATATGGTCAAATTAGATTTAAGAGACTGCCATAAGGCATGGCAGAGACCAAAAGACCAGCCGGTCCTAGTCCCTACCCCCCTCCAAAACCCAAAAAAGGATTCCCTTGTCCCTACTTACCATAACAAGAGACCCACTTCCCAGTGGGATGCAAGAACATGAAAGAATCCCCAAATAAATAACATTTTTTGGATAGTTAGTGAAGTTCTTAAATACCAAAATAATATATTTCTCAAAAATTCAAATAAAATTTATAAAAATAGACACGTATTAAAGTTTCTTAGAATAAATTATAAGTATTTAATTACCCATTTCTGATATGCTGAACAAAGTTTCAGGTGATCCACATTGTTTATGACTTATGAACAACACATCTTACAATAGATTTTATATTATATATTGATATATTGATGACATTGATATTAACTAGTAATAAAGATATACAAAAAAAGTAATTGAATAAAATGAAAGATGTTACAGTAATTTAAATATAACGAGTTGCATAAGAGATGGTCCCCAAATTCTAGTAAGGGGAAAATATATCCGCATTCTTGTCCCCTGAGACGGGAAATCGTCCTCGTTCCTATGCAAGCCAACCCCTACGAGAACCATCTCATCATTGGAAACGGTCTGTAAATTGGATCAAGAAGACGACACTTGGAGGACAGTTTTAGTGAAGCAAGGAAGTTAAAATGTAAAAAGGTGAGGACTCAGTAGCATAAGAGAAAACTCGAAAAAGAAGCGTTAAAGCATTATTATAGAATATGTATAAAATATAGTTTGTTAAGCCTCTATGTGGAGAAATTTAAAATAAACAACAGTAACAGAAGGTAAAAGAAATGACAAAGATTTCCAAAACTTTATTGTGGGCAACAACATAAAAGCTGCCTAATAAGCAGCTCAACAGCATCAAGCTCTGGTTATTTAAAAAAAAAAAAAAGGCTTTTTTAATGGGAGACAACACTAGTTATAAATTTTGCAAGCTTAAAACATGAAATTTTGGAAGTAAACTAGATAATGACATTTTTCTTTTAAAAGTAAATTCTATCCAGATTTCAAGCAATAAAAACATTTAACTGAGCTCTGAAAAATCATCAAATTAACAATGACATTATACACTTCATATCAGAAACCATAATGCAATACAAGATAGGTTAACCTGCATAGGTGGAGGTCGTGGAGCAGCCTCCGCAGAGATTCGATCAGCAGCTGACGCATCCTCTAGCTTTGCTGCAGTCTCATAAGTCTTAGGACGTTGGGCATCAGCGAGAGCAGGCCAAGACTCAGTGCCCATCATAACAGAGACATCACTTCCGTTCCCATCTACAACAGGAGTCTTCCACGGCGATTTGGGAGCATTAACCTCCTTCTGGTCCTCGCCAATCTCACTCTCAGCAATCACCATCACTTACAATTACCTAACTCCCAAATTGGCCCCCTTAGACCTTACTCTCTCACCAAATGACAGTCACAGCTTGCAAAAACAACTGGAAAGAAAGAAAACTAAATGATCAATTAAAAATGTGAAAATAAGACAGAGAGATAAATTCACTTGCCACTTGAATCAAGAGTTATCATCGAAGCCAGAGCAAGGGATGATTAAACACATGAATCCTGAGCTGGAGCAGCAGGAATCCAAGTGGGTTTTCAGTAAAAAGCAGACAGTGAAGTTTTGATCAAGGTTGAAGCCGGGGTCAGAGGGCAAGAAGTAAAACGGGAGGGAATGGGGTTTGTTTGGTGTGGAGGGAATTAGGGTTTGTGGGGAGAGTAAGGGTGATGATAGTGGCGGGTTTGGGTGTGCTAAAATTAACTACTAGGAGTTGCAGACGCCTACAAGTGCGATGAACAGGTGAAAAAGAGAAGCTCGAGGTTTTTAAGGGGCCTTATATAGGGGTGCCCTATCATGCGCAAGTGTGGAGTGCAACTCATTGTGCGTTTTCCATTGGCTGATGGCCGCTCCAGGAATTGAAAGGCGTTTACACGCAAACAGTGACTGCTTGTTAAGGGCTTGGGGCCCATTAGTGCCCCTGTCAATTGAATTTTTCTTTTTAGTGAATTAAAACTTAAAAGTCTCTTAAATGGGTGTTTAGATAAAACCAAACTATAATTTAAAGAATAGCTTCTGAAGAATAAATTTTTAAAAGAATAGATTTTGTAAAGAATAAAGAATAGATTATAATAAAGTAAAAGTGTTTGGATAGTTGTTATCAGAAAAACTTTTTATATGTACAAATTACTAAAAAAACATAAATTAATATGATAATTACATAAAAAACAGATTTTATAATATATTTGAATTTGAATAAATAAATTTGTTGATAATATTTTTTTACCAACATATTTAATAATATATAAGAAAATGTAATTAATAAATAATTAATATGTGTATATATATTTATAAAACATAAGATTAAATATGATTTTATTTTCCTCATAATCTAGTTTGGAATAAATTGTGTGTAATTTACTATAAATTATACTTTTACAAAATTTCATGTGAAGTACTGAAATGTCCAAATAGCAAGAAAGGAACAGCGACCCACATGTAGATGTTATGTCTCAGGAGGACCGAAGGAGGAATGGATTCTGAGGAGTGAAGGACCGAAGGCGGAAGAGAATGAAGACAAGAAATGAATAATTGAGGGGTATATCTGTCTGGGCCAAAAAAAAAGAAGCATATATTTGTTGGAATTACATGAAACTTACTCTAACATTCTCCAATTTTCTCTACAAAAGCATATCAATTTTGCTTCTCCCCAAACCATGGTTTTTGGACCAAAACCATGGTTTCTGCTATTTTCTAGTGTTTGGCAATGTTTTTGCCCAAACCATTGTTTGGGTAGTTGCCCAAATAGGGGCTAAATGCTATTCCTCTAGTCCTATTTATAAGACACTTCCAACATGTTTCACACAAACTAAAAAAAACTTTAAATTGCATTAACTATTCATTAAAATATAGTAACTTTCCAACATTACCCCTATTTAATATATACTTCTTTCAAAAAAAATAGCTATTTATACTATAATAAATGGAGGATAATATGACACATTATGATAAAAATTTAATGAAATGACATATAAATATGATAAAAAAAATTCTCTATCTGTCCTATAAATAGGACTAGAGGAGTAATTATTTTTAAATATCATTATTTGAATAAATTTATCTTCAAGTCTTATAAGACTTTATCTTCTACACTCAAACAATGTTAGACGACTTGCGCAAGAGGCTCTACTTTGTATGCCATCAGTCTCTCACACTGGCTCCCTGTGCCTATAATCTATCAATAATGTTGAATAGACCAAGCATGGTGAGACTGTTGAACGGGCAGACTTCATATCATCAGAAATGCAAGGTCATCGTGCGGGATATTAGGTGCTCATGTGCTAGGTTTCCTACTGTATCCTTCGTATCTTGTTAGTTTGTACTAATTATCAAAAAAAAAAAGTTTTATAAGAATTTATTCTTCAACTCATAAATTTTGTGGTAATTTTTAAAACCTATCAGAATTAATTCAACCACTATATTGTGTTATGCGAGTCCAGTTTGATTCATAGAGTCAAATATCACAAGAAAGATAAACGAATAATGGTATTTGATGAATATGGTTGGTCTTGAAAAGAAAGTGCGAAGTACCTAATTACCAATGCTGCGCTCTATAATGTTATTTGCATTATTGCTTTACTGTAGATGTTGCCAAAGTTTTTTCACTTTAAGTGCATAACAAGAAAATACACAATTAAGTCCCCAATTGAGATCCCAAACAGTCATTCTGAACTTTGTCTGCAAATAAATCGGATTTATGTCTGAGTGAAGAGTCATTAATCACATCCTTTGCCAGTCTATTAGCTACGCACGAGAGTTCTGGTTCTTTGAGACGTGGCTGACTTGTACATTCCAAGCATAATTGATCTCTGAACTTGAATCAACGCTAAACTGCAGCTTTCAGGGTTGAATTTTTCCTCCAAAATGGCTATTAGAACATTGCAATTAGATTTTAATATAATTTGTCTGAAGCCTAAATCTCATGTCAATGTAAGATCTTTTAACACGGCCCATTCTTTTGCTTCATATGCCCAACATCGCCCTAGCGTATGAATAATTCCAGGGATTCGATGACCCATATGGTCTCCTATAGCACCTCCACATTTCGGAGTTGATAACATTGTTCCATCGACATTTAAGTTTAATCCAATCAGGAGATGAAGGTTTCAGAGCAGAAGAGACGATGCTATATCATTCTCAGCGTCTCTGATTAATATTAGGCATGCGACGGCATTATCCCTCCTCGTATTACATGTTGCCAATGCTTTCTCCCCTTGTTCCAACGTCAACATTATCCATACGTGCTCTTACATGCTATATCATCATCACCAAACCGAAGCCACACTTTGTTTTGGTCTTTCCATAGCTTGGATTCACTTGGTCGCGCCTTTTCTCATAGTTTTCTTTCAGAACTTGTGACATCATCCCTGCCACAGGGCCTTGTTCAATCTTTGATAAGAAGCTTTGCTCATTGCGTCAAGCACTCCAAGGTCAATTTCTCATAGTATTCTTAGTTTACTCATGATTTTTCTGCCAAGTGATGTGCCAATTCTTCTTATAGAAATTCATGTTCCGCTTTCATAATTTCTGTGTCCATTCATGCTTAAAAGAAGGACCATACCATTGCTGCTAGCCACTAAGCGTTGTCGCAGAGGGTAGACACTTACATTTCCATCCACTCCTTGTACGTCTTTAATCCCCCCCCCCCCAGTGCAAGCGAAGGAAATAGCCATCAACAAACCTAAAAGTCAAGAATCTATTGGACAGTTGTCTTAATCATAGCCATAATCTACCTATTCAAACATAATGTGTGAGTTGGTCAGCATCACTCAGTCTCGTACAATTAACCTCCTTATATCTTTAGTAACTTTTATCTCTTTCGATTTTTGGTGATATGTCAACTTCTGTTAAAAAAAAAAAAACTCATAAAATCTGAAAAAATCCTGATGTTCATGCACCCCCAATTCGAGTTTCTCATTCCATGCTGCCTTCCGTAAGTCCTTTATTAGGGTGGGTCGGGTACCCTTTTGTTATGAACATCAAACAAACACATATAAGCACGTGATGATATCAGTTCTCTTTCAATCTTCTCATCAAGAAGTCCCACTATTATGTGCAACAGCCTTCCCACATTATTTAAAATTTAGATAGGTTGACAGCAGATCTTGCCAAGCTCTTCCAAATACGTTTTAAATAAAAGATATAATTATTATTATATTGTATATATAAAGTATCTCTTCTTTCATTTCTTATAAGTTAGTTCGATATTTAATTAATTTGGTCATGAATATAAAATTTCAATCTATTTTATTTTTTATACTTATCTATTTTTTTCAAAGTATTCATTGTATTGTATAAGTTACACGTATTAAAAGTTTTATCGGATAATAGTTTTAGCTTATACATATGATTGGCAAAGATATACACAACGCTTAATTATTATAGATAACTAGCTGAACAAATTTTTTTAATTTATTCAAATTAATTAATTAGCTCTTATATTAAGAATTGAAACTAGTATTTCATATTCAGTACCAAATATTGTTTCTTCTTTTTTTGGCCAATGCTTGTCCAAGCAAACTTTAGTTTAGTGATCACTTACGACTTGCGCTCTTTTGCTAGAGTTACGGTGGTTTCTTGCGATAGAAAGATGAAAAAATGTACAAACCAGCAAGGAGCAAATATAAGATCGCAATAAGATCGTGAGATCCCAGCAGCCTCTGCATTCAAGATATAAATCTCATCAAGCTGACTGTGGCTGGCTCTTTTTTAGGTATTATCTTATATCTTAATTATAAGATTTTGTTTATAAATTATAAATAAGATTTTATAATTAAAAGAAGAGTTAATATATTTTTAAGTAGTCAATATCATCACGTGATTGAATGTTGACAGTGTTTATAACATATTCTATGGGTATATAAATATACAAAACAAAATTGACATGACAACCAATTTCAGGCTTCGATGTGGAGGATTTGAGTGTTGTTTGACTACAGTGTCATGCTTGTGTCCTCCTGTTCTCTCCGAAAACATTATTTGGACCGTCCATTCCAATGCACATTTGAGAGAAAACCACAACGGTCCATCATGTGAAAACGCTTCGCTCGCTTCAAATTGCATTCACAGGGTTGCAATGCTCAACAATCCAGAGAAAACAGTATACAACCTGCACGCTGAAAAAAATAAGAAATAGAACCAAGTAAGAGGGAGATCCGGAGGGGTTAGGGTTTTCTTTTTTCCCTCACTCGGGATTGCTCCTTCTCCGACATCATTCAGACTAGCTCCTCCCGGCGGTAAATTCTCCGCCGTCTCACTGGTAAGTAGGTTTCTCACCGGTAACTCTATAGTGCAGTTTACATTGTATTATACATTTTTTGTCGGCCAAGTCGTGTGGCCTGTTCCATTTGGCGAGCATTTCTTTATATTGGATGGCTCTTGTCTGCTTTGTCTTTCTTCCTGAAACTGGTTTATATATTCTTTTTCGTGCTTATGCCTGTTGATCTTTGAATGCCTACTTTTCTCCATTTTTAAAATCCCCAAAATCAGGGGGAATATTCTGCCCTTGTGTTGAATAAAGAGTCAGTATATTTGATGGTTGCTAAGGAAATGGAAAGAGCTCATAATTTGGCTATATGCTTATTGGGTTTCCCTTTTCCCTTTGAATTCGAATCCGCTTGTTGAATGTTTACGCATGAAACTGATTGTTTTGTCGAAATTTTCGTGCATATCTGTATGATGTCTGCTGCTAATTGGGCTGATAAATTGATGTTGCCCCAAAAAAATTCTATAGAATCCATTCTTTTTTTTTTTTCTTTTGACACAACTATAGAATCCATTCTAAGATACCATGGTCAAGTTTTTGGCACTTTTTGTTTTTGGAAAAATTATTTTTTAAAAAAAAAAAAACCTAACCTCTCTTCGACCATTATCTTTGCTCTCTATAAGAGAATCGGGTTCTTCACATGGGCATATTGCAAACTTCAATCATAGGGATGGATCTCTCCCCCTTGATTGATTGCTTTTATTATTTTCTATGCTAGTAGTCAAAGAATCATTTCTCAGAGCAACATTTTTCGACTCATGAAATTTTTGTTTTTAACTAATGAAATTTGTAGTTCGTTTCTTTATTATACCTCCGGTGTTACAAAACTGGTTGAGATAAAAATGAGTGCAGTGGAGAAATCATCGACGACCACAAAAACCCCAGCGGATTTTCTCAAATCCATTCGTGGTCGACCAGTTGTTGTAAAGCTGAATTCTGGTGTTGATTATCGAGGTTTGCCCGTCTATTTTTTTTCCCTCTCTTCTGTAGTTTTTCTGGTGGATATGCATATTGGGAAGGTTTTCCTTTGTGTTTAAAATCTATATTAAACTTTTGAAGCTGAAAACTTCTTCACATTTCAATGTCTGTGGTAGAACTGAGGACCTTAATTTTCTAGCATGACTATATGTTAATTCTGTCAAACTTAATAACAATTAAATTCTTTCAATTTTTTTTTTTTTGCCAGCAAATTCTTTCAATTAACTACGTTGGATTTTTTTTTTTTTTTAATTTTAAATGTCCTGCTTTTTCTAGTCCTTAGCGTCACCCATGATCCAACCTGAATCCTGCTTCTTCCAAGTGCCATTGCTTCTCAGTTAAAAAGTTGCTCGAATTTTGGCGCCTGATTTTAACTACCATGAGAGCTGCTAAAAAACTTTGCCTCTTTGGTACCCAGTGCTAAGGCAAGCGCCTTTGATGACATTTATGGTGGAACTGACATTGATTTTTAACGTTAATAATAAAATAATTTCCTTTTGTTCTAGTATTTCAAAGTTCTTGATGTGCGTGTGGCATTAGTTCTTTGAGCAAAGGATTTGCTAATTTATTACTTACTAAATGTTTTTTTTTCCCTTGAGTGAAATAGTAAATGTGTTTTTTAACATAAGAACGAAGAAGTTGGTGAAAAAATATAAAGGTCATAGTTTATACTCTCTAAATCCTCATATAAGAGCCATATCAAAGTGTTATTAATTCAAAATTCTGACTGACCAAGTGAGAGGAAACGGGGAGCAGTGATAATTAAATTCTTATCAAGTTCTTTTCTTATGTGTGGGCCTTCACTTTGTGGGCGTATTCTTGATAGTTGGTCCAATTGACCGCATGGTTTCGTTTTCTTAATGTTTCCGTGGGGCTACGAATGGACGGGCTTGATTCCTTTTGGTAATGTTTGCAGGCATTCTAGCATGTCTAGATGGCTATATGAATATTGCAATGGAACAAACAGAAGAGTATGTAAACGGGCAGTTGAAGAACAAATATGGAGACGCTTTTATTCGAGGGAATAATGGTTGTTATGATGATGTTTCATATTATTTATTGGATTGATTTTATTGCGATGAGTAATAATTGAAATCTCTTTACCTCGATCCAGTTCTATACATCAGCACATCAAAGAGGACCCTTGCAGAAGGGGCTTAGATTGTGGCCTTGTGCTGCTACTGCACGACTTTGGATTTGGAAGACTGCTGATTGGTTATTACATTTCCAGGTTATTTATTGGTTAGGGCTTTTGCTTGTTAATTTTAAGCAGTACGTCTCGCTTGTGCTTGTTATTTTTGGATATCCTAGGCAAAATGGTGCCACTTGTTCCCAAGAAGGTCTCCATCAAGGTTTTAGATCCTCTTCATTCAAATGATTGGAGATCTAGCTTCAAATTTATCAAGAGCTGGTGAAGGGGGTAAAGCATTTCGTTTTGCAACCGCGTAACGTCAATCAGTTGAGTGTTGGGAGGGGACAGTGATTTATTCGAATCATATTTTTACGTCTATTTATAAAAAGATTTTATACCATGTGAGTAAAAATTCGAGATGATCTGGAGAGAAAAATGGCAAAGACATTCATTAAGAATTTAGGATTTATTTCTAGTTGTTTAAATCTAAATAGTGATTGAGCTGATTTAAATAGTTACGAGTTAAGTTCGCATACCCCACCCATCAAAAGTGACGGTTGATCTGGTAAAATGAGGGTAGCCAAGAGTCAATTGGCCCACGCTCAATTTTTTTTTTTTTTTCATGTTTTATTAAATACGTGCATCTACCAGATTTCAAGGAAAATTTGCATTTTGTGCAATCTGTACATATGATAAAGAAAAAAAAAGGATTTTCGTTTGTTTTATTCCACCATTCAAGCTACAAGGAAATCTCATTTACCTCGTGCGTGTTTTGTTGCGCAAAATAAGCCAACAATGTCTAGCTGGTAGACGCGTGCAGGGGCTAAAAAATGATGGCCACAAGCCCGGCAACTCCGCCAATTTCATATTTTTGTAATCGATCGTACACCACAAAATGACAATTAAAATACAACAAATAAACTAATCAACAAAGCGGAATCAAAAGACCATTTATTTTATGTTTTTGTCTTTGTTATTAAAGAGTAAACATTCAAAATGTTCAAGTCTAGGAAATAATCAATGCCAATAAACAAACCTTACCTGCATTTATAATCAACTCCGCCAATTGTCTCGTTAGTTAATTTCTTGAGTGAAAATCCAATCTTATCTTCTCTAAGTTTTCGTCCTAGGCGGTTGGAGCCGAGCCATTTTTCCTTCCTCTCTAAAAAATACGCCAATTACTTTTCGGGGCACTGCAACACCCCCTCAATAAAATGCCCTCATCTATTACCATATCACAGTACACCCGTATAACTAAGAATACTAGCTCCAATAGTTGCTACATTTTTCGAACCCATTCTTATTAGAAGAAATATATATTAAAAAAAATAAACTTTTTCGGGGGGATAAAAAAAAAAACTACCGCAAGTCAGATTGTTATCAGGCCCTTGGTTAGAACCCTACATTCCTTGGCTTAAGAATAATAAGTGGTTAGAATACTTACAAAAGGTTGTGCTTCTGTAAATCCCCAAGTGCGAAGCACACCAATATGTTACAGAAATTACCACTTCTACACATGATCCAACTCCATATCTGTTTGGCCTAACATATAGAACTCTTCCTTCATCAGTAGACTGAAGCCATACCAGCATCACATCAGCCTCGTGCCTAATTATATCCCGTCATGCCAAAAACACCTGATGGTTATGGCCCAAACAATTCAAGGATAATAACCACCTCATCCATCAGAGAACTGTCTCATCCAACGTATCACCAATTTTATCTCCATGATACCTTCAAGAATGTTATGCAGCATTCTAATGGTTGGGCCTAGAAGATATGCAAAGAAAATGACACAGATAACACCCAAGATGGGAAAACTGTCTACCGCCCAGTTTGGCATTGGGCTTCATTAGGCTTCAGCTTTGCACTTGGAAGCAGCTGCTTGGCTTAAGACATGTAAAATGAATTTTGGCCCCCCAAATTCTCTCCCCCCCCCTCCCCAAAAAAAAACTTGTTTTGACGTGGTATAAATTAAGTATTTTTATCTTTCGCCATGCCGCGTCAAGAAAAATCCTAAAAGCCACAGTAGAGTACCAAACAGGGCATCAATCAACCCACAAATTGCATGGCGACAGCTAATTCAAAATCCAAACAAATTTTGGAACCCCACTCACTAATGCATGGAGAATACCCCAAAAATCAATTAAAAACTTCTGAATGTTAAAAGGGGCATTTCCATAAACTAAAACCTTTCCAGGCAACAGCAACAGGAGAAAAAACAACAAAAAAGTCATACCAATGGAGCAGAACAAGGATTGTACGACCAAGGCATCCATCCCAGAATAAACTTGACAAAAGGGAGAGCAATCCACTCAAGTGACCACTTCTCACCTTGGATATATGTTTCAAGCTCCAGTGGATGTAGATGACAAACTATGAAGAGGGGACCAGTTGATCAGATATAATATGGTGTAATAGGTCACAATCCAGGTCAATGCTCAGCATATGCCAAATTATGAAAGAAGCAACCACTACTGCTAGTCAAGAATATTGTTGAAAAAAATAAGCCGTACGCCCGTACGTCAATGGTTCACCACATTAAATTAAGTTCATTTTTCTGACTGATTATTGAGGCAAAAACACATGGCCTTTAAATTGAATGCAGACGTTCTACTAAATCTAAAAGCATGGAAAACTCACAAATCAGTAAATTACCAAAATAAATTTTCATGCTCTGACAAATACATAGATAATAACAATTAGAACAAGACGAGAAATTCTGATAAATCATGGCTGGGACCCAGTGATACGCGGGAAAAAAAACAAAACTATAGGGGTGTTTGGATGGAAACCAAACCATGGTTTCAAAAATGTTTTTATGGTTTACGAAGTAAATATGTGGAGGAGTTTGCCTCATTTTGCGGAAAAGTGCTTCTGAGAAGCACTTTTCAATGTTGCCAAACACTCCCTATAACTTTCAGCTTCCAATAAAAACTAAGTATTCCGAACCATCTGGCTGTCAAGGACTTTCAATGTCAAGCAACCACAAATCACATCGCAACACTTCCCCCACCCCCCTTTGGTGGGTTTTTTTTTTGGTGGTTTTTTTTTGGGGGGGAGGTGTCCACACTTTTAAAATTATTGCACAAAGTTTTCTCTGCCCCAAAATTCAACCTGATCCTCAGGACCTCAACAACATTTCAAAATAGAGGTGCTACATTGCTTAAAAAAACTTGTCACAGGGAAAATGTACTTGATATAAAAGAAAATACAAGTTTCAGAATCTGGTTCTTTTAGAGATCAAATGGTAATGGTTCATTACAAATTTAAAGGATGCATTTGAATAGTGCTGGGAACTTCAGAAGAATCAGCAGAGTCCAAAACTAAATGATTGATGCATCTATGAGGGTATCTGCACAATGAATACATAAAGCATAAAGAGAGTAATTTCATTAAAAATATCCATTAGAAAGGCAGATACAACAGTAAAGTTATGAAAGCCATACCAATGGTACTGCAAAAATAGATTTACATGTTCTATTTGCTCCAAACTACAAAGCAAAGAACGTAATGTTTGTTTAAAACAAGACTTGTGAAATCTAAATAATGGTAAGAGAGTAAAATGCAAGCATCTGAATGTTCTTTCACAAAGATAAAATTCGACAAGTTCAGAAGCTAAATGTGCATTGAACTTGGAACACAGAGCATTAACATTTATTATTTCAATTTTCCTTCTTGCAGCCTGATATAAATGCAAATAAAAAATTTAAAAAACAAAAGACTCACAAAAGAAAACACAGGAAATGGTGAAAACACTAACTAAATATAAAGACACAATCAAGCTACTACACAGCAGAAGTAGCAGCCTAACTAAGCAGAAGCAACATGAAATCATGTTCCTAGCGATCAATAGAGTTTTAAATGGTAACTACTAGCTAAGGCATGGTTGGACATTGGGTAGCTGGCTCATACACCACGTCAAACATACATATTACTAGACCAAAAACCACTAAATGGGGACAGTATTTTATTTTATAACGCAATAAAAAGAAAACCAACCCTAAATAAAGAATCAATCAGACAGCTATTTCCACAAAACTGATTGATATCACCCTCATGCTTAACCCACCATATTCTTACCAACTTCAGTCCATGGAAATTTCGTCATTCTTACTTTCCAGACAGGGAAAGATAATATGCACTATTTTAATTTAGAAGGTAAGCAGACAGCGTCTAAGCAATGTGCCCTGCTACAAATTTATACTTTCCTGAAGTAAAGAGGTATCACAACATCAAAAGGCAACAGCAACCTGGCCAAATGTCCCTTTGTACCAGGACCAGCGTTAGTTGAACGCCCAGTAACGGGAATTCCTTGAATATCTGTAACACTTACAAACAACAGCTAGCAAACACCAACACGCCCTTACAAGATCTGTTGCACCCAAAAAGAAGCATGCATCCATACATAGTTGCATGCTTAGATAGCACCTTTACAAGATCTTATAACATTTATTCGACAGGTGTAAAGCCAATATCCAGGTGTCTAGCTTTTGCCAGGAAAAAAAAAAAAACAGTACTTCTAAGTGCATGCATAAAAAATCACTTAGCATGAAGAATGCACATAAGCATGAACCCACTTCAAAAGGAAATCATTACTCCCCTATTGCAATGCGCATTGGCCACCATGCCAAAATCTTTTAAGAGAAACAAAGCGAGGAGCAACCCTTTTGCACTGGACATTTTCTTTCTTCATTGAAATACGAATAAATTTTGTAACTCTGATTCTTTTGCCACTAGTCAAGTCAATTTTGAATTATTACCCGTTATAAAACATTTTCATTTTTAGGCACACAGATGAGAAAACATTTTTTTTGGGACAAAAAACAGAGTAACCTTAAAAAGGAAAGAAAATCAGCAGCAAATAAATTCAGAAAATGCAAAGTTCCACAATGCTAGGCTCACCTAATGACCCATATAAGGAGCGCCAGGGCCAGGATGAGGCCTAACACCACTGCTCTGCCCCATTTGTGGATTTTGGTATCCCCCTTGCATTCCCGGTTGGTTCCCGTAGCCCACAGCAGGCTGGTTGACATATCCAGCAGGAGGCCCAGCCTGGTTTGCGGGTGCACCACCAAGACCTCCAAGCAGGTTACCCAGCCCTAGCCCAGCGCCTTGAGTAGTAAGCAAAGCAGTCAAGGCCTGCCCAAGTGCCGGATTTAGCCCCTGTGCAGCCACTCCAGGATTGAAACCTACGGAAGGAGCTGAGGGTGCCATCAGGTGTCCAGGCCCTGGTCCATGACCGCTAGGCTGATACTTATTCTTATCCTTTCTTGGCTGATAATGAGGTTGATGATGATGAGAATGCTGCTGCTGCTGCTGGTGATGCTGATATCCCTTGTTTCCCTTAGGACCATCAACAGCCTTCTGACAATACAATGTATGCCCTTCAAAGTTTTTGTGCGGTTCTTCTAAAGCCTTCTTTGCGCTCTCTACTGACTTGTATACAAACAGTGCAAATCCCTTTGGCTTACCCGTATGTTTATCAAGACCCAGAGGACCATCCTCTATCTCCCCAAATTGACCAAAGAACTCAAGCAATTTTTGGGGATCGAGGTCTGCACTTACATTGCTAACAAAGATCTTCCTTTGTGTATACTCGGACACCGGTGGGGCCACTGCAGCAGGCGATGGGACTGGTCCCGCGGATGCCAATTGACACGATGTGGTTCGGTTCCCAATCTTTTTCTGGGGCTGTTTCAGCGCCTTCCGAGCCCCACTTCGGTGCTTGAACAGGATGAAGGCATAACCTTTTGATTTCCCAGAGACCCTATCGATGACAGCCTTGCAATCCTCAATCTCACCATACTTCCCAAAAACACTCGTGAGTGTTTCAGCAGTGGTGTCCCAGCCAAGACCGTGGATGAAGATTTTTCGGTGGGCAGGGTCCACGTCCGCCAGCTGACGGACGTTGTCGATAAAATCCGGGTACTTCTCCGCAGCTTGCTTTACAAGAGTGTAGAGCTGCTCCTTCGTAAAAGGCTCAAGAAGCTTCTCTAAAGGCTCCTCTTCGTCCAAAACCTCAACTTCATCATCGTTATCGTTGCCTTCCTCAGCTCCATTCGCATCAACCTGAGCTGATTCAGATGGGGCAGCATCGGCTACACCTTCCGCCGTTTCGGGGTGCTCGCTATCCTGCTCTTCAGCGTGAACTTCTGGAGGTACACTTACATCCGCGCTTTCTTCCAATTTTACCTCCTCCTGATGCGTATCATCGTCCACGGCCATCGTGTCGGGTCCCTGGTGCTCTTCTTCTAGGGTTGCTTCGGGGTTTGGTTGTTCGTCCACTCTAACTTCCTCGTGGATTTGCTCTTCTTGGGGTTGTTCTTGTTGCGCAGGTTGTGAATCGGAGGTCTTGGCAGATTCGGGCTCAGATGATCGAAGCTTTCGCTTCTTAGCCATGACGGTGGAATTGCGTTTTGGGAGGCGAGCTAGGGTTTGAAGCAGAGACAGAGAGAAGGAAAATTTGCTTTCCTAGAAGTCCGAACACAAATAGTTGCGAAAATGGGTGTTTTTAATTATGAGCGAGCATGAGGCCGGGAGAGCATTTTGCCATCCAGGACCCAAAAAAAATCTACGGGGCGAGTCCCCTGTGGAGTGCCGAATGTCCCCAAACTTTTTTTCATCATCAAAAAAAGTAAATAAATTATTTAAAACACCTGTATTTATTGTTTTTTAATTAATTTACTTGAATTTTAGATTAATATATATTTTAATAATACACATAAATATTTTTAAGAGATAATATAATATATATTATAATTAAATAAGTTATTTAATTTTTTTAAACTCTCTAAATTAGACAATTGAGTATTATATTAAACACCTAAAATAGTAATAGTTAATAACAAACTTTATAAATAAACAATATATTTAATGAAAAATAATAAAAAAATACTATTAAAATTTTGATATCTCATACCATGAATTCAAATTTCAATAATCTCAAATCAATCATAATCCTAGCAAAAGACATCATTATTCCTCATTTCTTTTCAAAAAATGCCTCCAAACTATTTAAACTAAGGCTATGAGACTCATGAATTTAAGTAAACTTATAATAATGAGGTGAACTTAAATTACTTTCGATCTTAATTATAAGACCTCATTTATAATTTATAAATAAGGTTTTATACTTAGGATCGGATGTAGTAATATCTCTATCAATAAATATACTTTTAAAAGTATATAATTAACTAATTAAAAATAAACAAAGATAATAATTTGGCATAAATACATTTCAAATCGAAATCAATGAAATGAAATCCATCAATATTCATGACTTTTCCATATTCAATATAGAATTTTATATAAAGTTAATATATGAAGTTAAAACTAAATACACAAATTCATATAGGAAACAAAAAAGAAATAATTGCCAAACATGTCCTATCTCATATTATTGTGTATACATGTATAAAAAAATAAAAAAAGACATGTGCAACACGCCATGCTATATAGTTTAAAATATAAAAAATTAGTGTAAAATAATTTATTTTGCTATCTTTCTACCGTCTATAGGAAAATGCGGACTTGTGAATACAGTAGCGTACATCATAGCGTGAGTTCGTGATTCCAGTTCAACTCGCCACGATTTGTTCACCACTTGAGGTCAGGATTTATAATAAATTTTTTTTACATATTTATCTTAAATTATAATTAAAAAAATATTTACAAATCATTTCAAGCCACCCCAAAATTGGCACGCAAATCAATATGAGGAGAAAAGGTATAATCATAAATAAGTACGATTTCATGAGTCCAATTGCGATTTTAATAACAATGCCTCAAAGGGTAATTTTTGAATTTTTAAATAACAATAGTAGTAAATAATAAAAAAATAACAAAAAAAAGTTAAAAATTACTAAATATTAAATAAAAATATCAATAAAAATTTGTTGTTATTTATAAATTCAATACTATCAACACTAAATAAAGTGTTGTTACCAAAACTAATTTAAGATTTAGTAATTTTTAACTTCTTTTTTTAATAATAAATTCAAAGTCTAAATATACTGGATAGTTAGTACTAGGAATTTTTTTTCATAAATTTATTTAAGTAGGGAAATTCTTAACACAATTTTTTAAATTTTAAACTAAGAGTCATAAATAATTAAACAGCTTAGCTGTTTTCGAAGTCAGGTCACATAGGACTACCTCAAACAGATAATAAACAAGAGCCAGAGGATTTGGGAGAAGTTTGAAAAACAAGTTTATAATACTTGTATTTTTTATAGAAAAATTACTTATAAGTTTTAAGTAAGAAATTTGAATACAAATAATGTCTTTGAATTTTATCTCATACTAATAGATCCTAAGGTATTTGATATTTACAAATTTAATTACATTATTTACAACTTACAAGTCAAATGTAGCAATTTAATATTTACAAATCATCAATTTTTCTTTATGCTCATAGATTGACTGGTGTCATTTCTCGTTTTTTGTGCTAGTGACATGTGTCACTTCTAAAAAAGTTAAATTTGTAAATATGATATATACATATGTTTACTTTGATCTAATTATTGATGATATTTAAATTTTCATCTTTTCTGTACATTTATATTTTCTTTCTTGAATTGGACTTCCCAACATTACGAGCATGCCTCAACATAATTAGAAGATATAGCGCGTAGACTAATTTACCATTAAGTTATTTAATATTTATATCTATGTTGTCAATTTTTTTATAAGGTGTTTGGGTGAAAATTAAACTATGCTTTTAAAAGTAATTTTATGGTAAACATGTAAAAAGAATTTTGTTTCAACTTGCATGAAAACAATTTATAAAAATGCTTTTAGGAATCCAAACACTCCATTGCTGTGTGTCTATTTTTTATTTTACATGAATTTATGATTGAATGTTACTATTTCCGGTCTTTAATATAAAACCTTATTTGATTTTTATTTTGGTCGTAAATGTAAAATCTTAATTTACTTTATCTCTTATATTTATATATTTTTTCCTAACATAGTTCTTCTAATAATAATATTTTTAGTCAATACACTTGATTAACAATGATATTTTAGGAAAAACAATATCTATTTATTACAAATAACTAACTTAACTTATTTTGTTAATCTTTTCAGATTAGTTAACTAGCTCATATAATTAGAACCGGATGTAGTATTAAATATTTTTAAAATAGGTAATTAAAAAATTTAACAGGGCATGATTATTATCCTAATCTAACAAGTCAGGCAAGATCATAAGGAGATCAAAATTCTTCCCCAGATATTTAGGGTATGTTTGGCTCAATAAGAGGAAGGGGAGGGGAGGGATTTAATAGAAGGAAAGGGTGGGGAGGAAAAAAATATTTTAATATGGATAATTTTGCTCTTATTTTATTTAAGGTGTGGGCATAATGATCACAACATGACAAAATATAGACATAATGGTTACAACATGACAAAATATAGGGCATAATAGTCATAATATGACAAAATATTGCCATTTCCCTCCAAATCCTCCCAATTTTGAAGGGAGGTTGAGGAGGGGAGGGGAGGGGAAATTTTAAAAATTTTTCCCTCCCCCTAAAATTGTGTGTTGCCAAACAGGAAAAATGATTAAAATCCTTCTCCCCTCCCTTCCCTCCCTGTGTTGCCAAACAAGGAAAAATGATTAAAATCCCTCCCCTCCCTTCCCTCCCTCTCAAATCCCTCATACCAAACACACCCTTAATGTGGGCCGCATTCTAAACCTTGAAGTCGAAATTTATAGTAATTTAAGTTGTTGATCCGAAAAAAGGATGACATAATCAATAATCAATAAATTGAGAAAAATAAAAAATGAGTTGAATTGGTGATGCGATGCTCTAAGTACAAGGAGCCCCAACATTTGTTCCCAAACGCTGCCACTTGCCAATATTTCCCACAAAATCAGACACAACGGGCAACCAAGAAAAGCCAAGCATTCGTCAAATTTCCAAATCACTCTCCGGCCATCACCCATTAACGTATTGCTCTCAACGAGCTTTCCAACTAATTATTATATCGGTGTCCCCTGCGTTTCGATCGTAAAAGTTTGTTCAATTTGATCACCATTTCGATGGCTTTCTTTGTGTTACTTGTGCAGCTGCCGTACCCAGAACCATGAGGGCTTTTTCTCTCTGATTATATCGGTTTTATATCAGATCCTTGTCCTATTTATTTATAGGTATGGGCCTTCTGCTTTGTAACCGCTGTTATCGGTTAATTGCTTACTTTGTTGATATAATTCAATCCTGCGTGCGTCTCTGTTTCTGGGCCTAATCCAGCTGGTGGGTTTTCTATGTTTGTCATAGTTTCATTTGATAATTCAGTAAATGTGTTGATGTTGATAAACGAAGTGTAATAGTAAACGTTGACGGTACTACGATCATTTGTTTGATACTTCGGGGAGAATGTAGAGGAATGAAAGTGATTTAAGCACAAATGCCAGCCTCAGTCCTTCGTCTTGTGCCTTTTCCCATAAACAGTTTCGTTTCCAATATCATCCAGAAACATACTAGTGTTAAAGTATTATATTTTCCGAGGAAGATTCTTTAACAATACTCTAGTCCATGAATAACGGTTGGGTTGCATTTGAAACTGCCTGTATTAATTTTGAGAAGTGAGTTCCTGGCTTCTAGTGGAATTCTCAATGTTTTTTTTTTTTTTTTTTTGGGTGAAAAAATTCTCTGATTTAATACATCACTATAATTGCAGATTTTGTGTTGAAAGTGTGCTGCATGGGGATTCAGACAATGGGTTCTCAAGGCAATGGGCAACAGTCTCATTTGCAGCCTTCCCCATTGACAAGGCAAAGTTCATGGTATAGTCTTACACTTGATGAGGTTAAAAATCAACTAGGAGACCTGGGGAAGCCATTGGGAAGCATGAACCTTGATGAGCTTCTTCAGAATGTATGGACTGCTGAAGCAAACAAGTGTGTAGGGGTAGAAAATGAGAACTTGTCATCATCATCTTCTCTTCAGCGTCAGGCCAGTCTGACCCTGGCCCGGGCTTTGAGTGGGAAGACAGTTGATGATGTATGGAGAGAAATCCGACAAGGTCAAAAGAAACGATTTTCAGAGGATATAAGAGGTCCAGATAGTGAGATGACTCTAGGTGAAACAACCTTGGAGGATTTCTTGGTACAAGCAGGGCTTTTTGCTGAAGCTTCTATTAGTCCATCTGTGGGGTTGGATGCTATGGAAGCCACAACCCCACAAAGCATTCAACATAAGACAGGCTTGTCATCCTCCCCTTCGTTTGGAAGTTTATCTGACACAAGACCAGGCCGCAAAAGGGACACTCCAGATGCATATGAGAAAACGCTGGAGAGGAGGCTAAGGAGAAAAATCAAGAACAGGGAATCTGCTGCCCGTTCACGAGCCAGAAAGCAGGTTTAACCTATATTGACTATAAGATTTGAGCAATTGATTAGATTTTTTTTATTCCCGCTTTTTGGAACATTATCTTGGATTGCTACTGATCAGAGTTGGATGGTCCAGGCTTACCATAATGAATTGGTTGGCAAGGTCTCTCGTCTAGAAGAAGAAAATACAAAGCTCAAGAAAGAGAAGGTAAGATTCTCATTCATATTTTTTATTGAATCATAAATGATTTCTTGTAGTTATAATAAAGGCACTTTTATTTTCTTTGGCTGTGAGTTTTATTGAGCATTTAGGTTATTTGATTACTATTGGTTTAGAGGAACAAACTTTCTCTCTCTCTCTCTCTCTCTCTCTCTGATTGAAAATTTATGGTTCATTGTATGCTGTGTATCGAGTTTTTTAGCACCAAGTGACCCATGATGTGAACTGTCTCTTCCTGGCAAAGATGACACGTTTGATACCTAAATTTATCACAATCTTTAGATATGAACAAGCAATCTTGAAATAATTATTCTTTGGTATAAATCATCTCCCTTTTAAGAAATCGCAACCACCGGAGGCTGAGTTAGGATAACATTTTGATAACCTCTTAGTTGACTGTCTGTTGATAAATTTTCGTCATACCTCCAATGCATGTTATTATTTATGACCAAATCCATGTCATCAAAAAAAATTTATAAGGCCTTGTAATGAGTCATCTTAATGAGAGGTGAGCTATAATACCTATTTAGAACTCAATAACTCAACATTTAGATGAAAGAGTTGAGCTGTTAAATAAATATATACAATTTTTTTCATTTGCGGAAAGCTTTTAAGCTACGTTAAATCATGTCTTTATTCATACCCTTTAATTTTGTTGATGCCTTGTTCTATGTTACACGTACATCTATTTTAGCATCTTGTGCTTTAATCTGCCTTTGAATCTTGTATCCTACACGAACAAAGACCATGAACAGGTTTGTTATTAATTAGTGGTCATGGTATTGCATACCTGAGAGGTTTTATGTCCATAATACATTTGAATAAATTTAAGGCTTGTATACTCTGAGTGATGCAGTTCATCCCTAGCATCACTCTGATATATATGATGTACTTCAAAAAGTAAATTAAAACTTGGGTGCTTGAAAGATGCCTCTTTGTTCCATCTGAACCTCCACCTTAAAGGCCTCTCCTTGTAGTCCTAAGTGAATTTCTTCACTATTACAGTCCTCTCATTGACAGACATGTTAACTTGACCTATAGTTATTACTTGTTAAGCCTTAACTTAATCCCTGAGATATTGAAACAAATTCCTCTTCCTTGGAACCAATGTCATTATGATCATCATTAAGAAATCCCTATCTTTTCTCTTTATCTTTTGAAGAATCCATTTGTTCATCAAACATATCAACAGATGAGAAGAGGAGATTGTTATTGCCCTTTTTGTGTTGTTGATATGGATAATAGATACTAAGTCATTAAAAATTGATTTTCCAAGGATGGGTCAAGTGGATCTCTGGTGCTACCCTCTGTAAAATACTCAAATCAGGGTTGTTGTTGGCCTATTCATGCGTAGCCCCTGTAGCACAACTATTACATGCATGCACATAAATATAGGTCCTATAGTACAAAAACACTGTAGTTATATAAAATTTGCAAAGATAGGCACTTGACGTTGGACCAAGTATGCATATGAGCTATGGCACGAGCTGTAGCATGCTATGAATAACTAAGATATGGCTTAACAATATTCTCATGTGCCACTATTTGACCATATACATAAAATGTGAAGTTTTTCCTTTCCATTAGAGCTTTAAAAACATCAAAACTCGAGGGGCTACATCATCATAGAAGGGCAAAGTGATGAGATGAGTAAACCAAATGATTGTGTCTCTTAACTTATTGTTTACTCGGTTCGAGGACTATACAGTGATAGTAGTCACTTTGGAGGACTATAATGTGAAACTCCAAAAATGGAGGGCTAGGCTGAACAAATAATATCTTTTTGACGACTTAAATATTAATTCACTCGATTAATAAATAATAATCTTCTCACTAAGGCTTCTATTATGGTTGTTCGTGCATCTATGATATTTCAAAGACAATATGGAATATGTTGGGATTCAATTGGGATACATTATCTCATAGCTTTGAACAGCCCCTTAAAATGAAATACATATTAAAGTTGAGACCCAACAAACACCTTTTGCATAAATTTAAATATATTCACGCGGACAAAAATGATAATAGGCTGAACCACGTATGGCTATGGGGGATTTTTGATTGATTTAAATGAATAAGCCTTGCAAGCACAAGCGATGTTGGCCTTGTTAGTTGTTCTAGCTTTTATCCGAGGGAGTATGGATAGCTTCCAGATTGGTTGGGAGGGTTGGCAACAAATTGCACCTCGTGCTTTGATCTACAAGGTCCAATTAAGTATTTATCTAGACCAAAAAACTTATAGGGAAAAAGGCTTGGTAATGTTGATGTGATTAATGGTTGTGAACTTTGGCACTTCTTGGAGTTGCAGAGAGGGATGCAATGTTCGTAAGCCATCTGGACACGTTACCACCTAATATGTGTTCGCTTTTGCAAGTGATGTAAATGTTCACACTTAATGGAAAAGCCACAACATTCTCAATCGTGGCTTTCACCTTAACTAAATAATTGGGCCGGGTCTAATGATTACATATCTGCACATGGATCCCCTGGGATTAATTGATGTGAATTATAAGTGGAAGTCGCGCATTCTGGCAATTCATGGATCACTTTCCATCTCATGAACAGAGTCTGTGTTAGCTTCTGCAAATGATGTAAATGTTCACACGTAATGGAAAAGCCACAACATTCTCAATCGTGGCTTTCACCTTGACTAAATAATTGGGCCGAGTCTAATGATTACATTTCTGCATATGGATCCCCTGGGATTAATCGATGTGAATTATAAATGGAAGTTGCGCATTCTGGCAATTCATGTATCACTTTCCACCTCATGAACAGAGTCTGTGAAGGGGACGGTGGTGAATCAATTAATTTGGAAGTATTGGAATTTTGGTCAGCCAATCTAGTGATGCTTTACTATAGTAATTACTGCTCTTTTAGTTATGTGCAATGGCCCTGGTTTTTCCCCTGCTTAATACTTACTTAGGAAAGTATTGTCATATAAAATGGTAAAAGTTCAATCATTTTCTTAACCTTCCTAAATTTGGTTCTTGGGTGGATGTTCACTTGACATATAGACTGCCACAAGGCCCTTCACTTTCTAAACTAATGTAACTTCCTTTCTCCATTAGTTATGCTCCCATTAGCTCAAGTAGGGCAGTATAATTAATGTTATAACAGCTTTGTTCTTATTGATTTTATGATGAGTTCATTGTACTAAATTTGACTGGCGCGATGACTGATGTATCAGAGTTTTTTAACTGCAAAAGTTGTGAGTGGCAATTATTCAAGTGTAATACAAATCTACCATTCTTTGGGAATCGTTGCAAGATGATTTTACATTTTCACTAGCACCACCAGAGCTCCTATGATTTCAGTTTTGGCCATTGTGCAGCATCTGCAAAATGCTAACTTCATTGTGAATGCCTTTCCTTTTGTAGGAGTTTGAGGAGAGGTTGACATCTGAATCATCACCTGAACTGACTTATCAGCTTCGAAGAACGAGTTCTGCCTCTTTCTGACATGACCTGCACTGAAGTGTTACTATTGTTCCCTATGTTCTAGGTTTTTAAGAGGGGCATGTCCAGGATTGCATCACCCAATTTCTCATCACTGTTGCAGATGGTGTGCTTTCTCGAATAGTTTGTTAAATCTATCTCTATAATTAACTAACTAAGGGGTACATATTGCAGCAAAGTTTAAATGTTCATAGACTTCAGCTTTGCTTTGCTGGAAAGCATGTCAAGAAAGACTGGGAGCTTGCTGAAGGGTTGCCTTTTTTGTGTAATGATTATCCTTGTGTGCGGTGATATTGTAAGGTAATCAAGTTCTTCAAAGGCGACTTATAGAATTGAAAAAGGTAGGTCTTATTAGTATTTTTTGGTTTTCAGGATGATATTGTATTAAATTTTAGCTTGTATTTGATGGTAATGTTTAGGCTAAATTCCATCCTGGAGAAATGTGTGCGCTCATTGGAGTTATTTTCCAGAAAATTGCAGTAGCGAAGTAAAAGTTAATTCTTCATTATAGTTTTCTGGGGAAGTTTGCCCCATGATCTTGTTTCTTTCTTGCTACCCAACTTCTGCTTTTGTTTGTCAAGTAGGAGGTTCAGGACTTAGGGAGGAGGTAAAGATTGAACGCTCCTGATAGTCTAAAGCAAGTATTGCTGAAGTAGAGAGGGAGGGAGGGAGGGGGATTACTTCAATTTAGTTCAATTTTTCTCTTTCTCTATCAGTACTTTAGTTAAAATAGATTTCAAAGAATGTGTTCAGAGATCGAATTTGACATCTTTACAATTGAAAATTGGGGCATGGGAACTAATGATTGAGATTTACAAGTGGATTGAGAAGACAAAGATAAAGCTTACTATTGATTTCCTTTGTCTTTTGAGGTACTATGCTTAATCTCTAATGATGTTTATTTCCCATAGCTGCTGGAGTCTAAGGGCTCTGAGGAGTGAGGACCAAAATAAGGTTGATATTATGCATTTGTTGTTATTGGGTTACAAGGTCCTGACATATTCAGAGCGAATGGATGTAGGGAGTCCTGTATGTCATTAGGCCTGAGCTAAGTTGTGAGATCCATGTTTTTCTGGCTGGTCAAAAGGGCCAAAAAAGGATCCATATATTTCACGGGAATTCATATAACGAGTCTTATTATTGACAGATGGCGTAAAATATAACATTTTATACATTAGATATGTAGATATGTATGCTGGGGTGCCAGAGGAAGGATGGAGAGTGAGCACTCTAATCAAAGTCTTTCGCACGGAGTTCCTATTTGATAATCTAACATGTGCCCATAACCATATCTCACCTGTAATGCAAAGTAATGTTTGGTATTGTAAGGATGAGAACAAGTTTATCAACCTTGGAACAAATTATATAGAAAGAAAACTAACAAGTATTACTTTCATTCGTTAATATAAAAATTTTTAAATCCGAAATATAAAATGTCAATCTATTTTATTTTTTATATTTATCTTTTTTTAAATAGTTCTTATAATAGTTGTATATGTTAAAAATTCTATTAGATGGTAATTCTAATTAATACATATGATTAGTAAGGATGCTTTAGAGAAGATAATATCTATTTATTACAAATAATTAGGTTAAAATTTTTTTAATATATTTAAATTAGTTAAGTAAGTTTTATATTAGGAATTGGATAGTACTATCTCTGGTCTTGATTATAAGACTTTATTTGTAATCTACAAACAAGATCTTATAAATAGAATATAATTTATGTCAGCACCCACCCATCATCTAAAATCGGAATCTCCCTCCCGGCGAGCACTTCTCTTCCCACTATCGCCGCAGCCTCAGCTTCCCCTCTATGACGCATTGCTTTTCACTTTTCCTTCCCTTTCTCTCCATTTTCCTTTCAAGTTTCCAGCTCTTCATCTCTGATCTTTCAAATACCTCTCCAACGACTCTTGTTTGGCGAGGTAAAGATTCACAGAACTCAAAAGATGCCTCTGCAGTGGGTTTCAACCAAGACGTTGAGTTAAGATTTAATGATTGAGCTAGCATCGAGTCAAGACTATAAATAACAAATGATTAATTGTTTTTTTCCCCCAGTTTCATTTCATAAGAAGGCAAAGAAAAGGGGAGCGGGGGCTAGCAGCTATATTCTGAACTAACAAGTTTTAAGTGAACGATGGGATCCGATCCTTACGCAAGTTAATCAAACCAAGCATTTTGACCTTCTGTTCTTTTCCCCTCGGAATATTGTCGGCCAAAAACAATGTGCATGGATACGGGATACCGATTATGAGGGAGTGTTTGGATAGAAACCAAACCATGCTTTTCGAAATGTTTTTACGGTTTACGAAATAAATATATGAAAGAATTTACTTCGTTTTACGAAAAAGTACTTCTGAAATCATAGTTTGGAGATTGCCAAACACCCCTCAGTTGTCTATTACTTATTGAGGTGATTTTTAAATAATACAAGCATGTGACATATTTTTTAAAAAACCGGATACTTGCACGTCCAAGGGGAATAGTTTGGCTCAGATAAAAAAAAAAAAAAGGGGAATAGTTTGGCCTCCGTGGAACAGGGGGATTCAACTGGCAGAACAGACAAGGGGGAATATTGACCAGAATAAACAACTGAAAAGTGGTCAGAGGATAATGAAATAAAATAAAGTGAAAAAAGATAGAGATGATGAGGATATAGCGATAAGGATGATTAGAGATAAGCTCGCCACGTCTTTGCCTATGACTTTTTTTCGCGTCCCTTCTTTCTTCAATCACTTTATCTGTCAGCAACCTATCTTTTCATTTTTTTCCCCCTTTAATTAAAATAAAGATAGAATTAGAATAAGGTTACAAGTGAAAAAAATAATTAGTCTTAATAACAATCGAAATAGTGTATAATTATTTTGTAATTATTTTTTTAATCTTATTATAATTTTCCTTTAAAATAAATTCCAACAATGTTGTCTTGAAAGTGTGTTCACTGATCCATGTACTTGTGTATGTACTTTTTCGATCTATAAAATTTTTTCAGATTTTTTTTTTTGCCAACTATAATTTTTTCCAGTTAGTCATAGACGACCGAATGCTCCTCTATTAACATCTATCTAAAAGACTTTGATACCTAAATTTGTTATTTTTGGAAAAGAAATTCTTCTTTCATTATTGCAACGGATATAACTTAAATAAGAAATTTTTTTTAAAACAACTCAAATGGTTAGAGTTAGATAAAAGTCAATTTTTAAAAAATTTATAGAGTCAAATTTGTAAGGTCATAACGCTTGTTCTCACATATTTATGTGCTTCATTTATAACATAGTAGTATTTTGCTTTCTTGTAATAAAAAATAACTCACGCGTTACATAGGATGTTTTTGTAATTGCATATAAATAAATTTAAACTACGAACAATTAGTTCCACATGTATAAAATTTGGAACCAATGTGACAAAATGATGTGCTTCGCACTCTCATTACCAACACAATTCTCTTGTATATTAATATTACCTTTTGAGCCTTGATTTGGTGATAAAATATAAAATAAAGCGCGAGTGGAAGTTAAATGCTCAAACCCTCGTAAAGTAATAAAAAATGATAATTATCTCCAGAATGTTCATTCGCAGTGTGGCGGTATCTCATTAAAAAAGTGTTTAGATGAAAATTAAATCATAATTTTAAAAATAATTTTAAGACATACAAAATAAATATGTAAAGGAGTTTATTTCAATTTGAGAAAAAATAATTTTTAAAAATACTTTTATTTTTATTTGATGCCAAACACCTCTAAAGCTAGCTTTATATAGCTAAAAAACTACGTTGGCAATATACATATATATATATATATTTATATACACAAAGCTAAGGACCATTTTAAAAGCACACTTGCAAGTTACTCCCTCCATCCCTTATTATAATTAATATAGTACTCCATTACATAGATCAAAAAGTTAGTTAAAGATAATAAATAGATAGAATTTAGAAGTTTTTTCTCCAAAATACCCTTACTTATAGAGGAGAGAGTATAATAAAAAGAACTATAAAAGAGAGAGAATGTGTGACAAAGAGAGATAATAGTTTGAAAAATGAGACAATAAATATATTGAATATTAAAATAAATAATTAATAGGATAAAATAGAGAGAAAATGTGTGATAAAGAGAGATAATAGTTTGAAAAATGAGACAATAAATATATTGAATATTAAAATAAGTAATTAATAGGATAAAATAGAAAATTCGCTGCAAAAATTTAAAATAACTTGCAAATGTTACTTGTATTTAGGTATAAAAAGGGAATAATAGTTGTTGCTTATAAAGATGTCGGAGGGAGTATCTTGTAATGAGTTTCTAGTATCAGCTATGATATTGAACTCATAAATTTATTGTCATGAGTCATCAGTTGAATCAATCTTTATTGATTTTTTTTTCCTTAACCAAAGATTTGAAGAGTCTTTACAAGTTATAACAACTTAAATAAATCCATATTAAGAAAACTGAAATCGAGAAAATTAAGTTTAGAAATCACAGAAAACTGGACAAAAGAGAATAAGCGAATAAGAGCAAGAATTTCCTACCGGGTAATATTAAGAGTGTAATGGCATTTCGTGGGGATACAGATGAACTTCTTCTTCACACAGTAAATATAGAGGGGAGGCTTGTGAGCAAAGTTTTCTTTTTCGAGTTCCGGATTCAAAAGGAGAGCTGCTTTGAAATATTTGGAGTAAAAATCTGAACCTGCAATACTTTTGTTTTTCCACAAGAATTAGAGCTCCTTCATAGCAGATAACAAACGATGTTGAAACTTGAAATGTTAGGGGGGAAAAATAAATATATACTCTTTCTTCCTTCCTATTTTAAATATAAAAATTAAATAATTAGTACACAAATTATACTCCTAATAATTAAAATTAGTACGGATTATTTAAAAACATATCATTAATATGTACAATTAATAAAAAAAATTTTAAAACTTATAAATTCAGAAAACAAAATGAATTGACTTTTTACCATTAAAACCAAAACAAATCCAAGAGCAAAAATAGTGCATATTTTTTAAAACAAATAAATTAAGAATAATACTTATATCAAATTTGTTAGATCTATTAGGTCTATGTAGCCAACTATGACACCTAAATTATTATTACCTCCGATTTTAATTATAAGACCTCATTTATAGATTTTAATTATAATACGTTGTTTGTAATCAACAAATATAGGTCTTAGAACCTGTCTAGATTAGCAGTGAACAACTATTATTTTAGACAATCATAAATTTTATAAATGATACTGACTATAAGTGACACTAGTTAATCGTGATTTCTATTTGGATGTTTTTTTTAGAAGTGATTTTAATAATTGTGATTATGTTTGGTTTTCATTTATTAAAATCACTTATAGATGTATAATTACTAAAAAAGACATGAAGTTAATAAAGTTGTTTATAGTTTCATAATTATTATATGTAATAATAAATTTTATTAAATATAATTTAATAAATGACATGAATATTTAAATATTATTTTTATTTTCTTAATTTAACGATGCTCCTTGAATCAGAATGAGATCAGAATATTATTTGAATATTTGCTTCGCATTGTTTCAATCATATGTCATCCATTCAAGTTTTATCCGATTTTTTTTTAAATGTCTTTTAGATAAAATTAAAAGAAAAATAGTTTCATATTGTATGCTTTTTTAAAAAAACAACAAATTAAAATAATTACCATTAGAATGATTATTAGTATGGCTGTTTCCGGAAAGGATGCGTGTCAGGAGTGGATGGAATAGAGAGAGGCACTGAATGAGCAAAGGGTATATTGGAGAAAATTTAATTGCTGAATATTAATTGGGATTTTTCAAACACATAAGTTATTTTTTATTGTTTATCCTAAATGTATGGTAAGAGGTTAAAATCATGATTTATCAGAATTTTATAGAAATTATCCAAACAACTCAAATGTACTTCATAATCATTTATTTTGATTTTAAACGGGTTTATTTGAAATCCTATCAGTTAATCAAACAGGACACTTATAATTATGATAGGAGGTAGGATAACACATCAACACTTAACGTCGGTTAAGCCACTATTTGTCTATTTGTGATTCTTCACCCGCTTTCTCCTTCAAAATGCTAGCACCCCCAATAAAAACACTAGTATGGATACTGTCGCGTAAAGATAATTTTGTCATTGTCCTTCGCTCACTATAGCCTCTTCTTCTTCCTCATCCTCAGGCCTCTGGATCACTTGCTTCCTCCTTCAAAAGAAGAAACTTCAGTTCCCTCCTTTCCAGAGCTCAATCCATCATTTTCAGTCTCTCCGTTTTTCATCTTTATCTCTTCTTCTCTTCACTCTCTCTACTTTTGAACCCTATAATTCTTTTGCCTGTGGCACCCTTCTTTACACCTCGTATTGTCAATTCTTATCTAGAAACATCCCACACCATTCACAATATTCCCAACAATCTTACTCCAAAATCCAAAATCTTTAATTGGTTATCACGGACATGAAAATCAAAACCCAAATCATTTGAAGCATCAAAGACCAAGTATCCTTTCCCTTCAACTGCTCTACAGAGATTAGGTATTTTTGTATCGAAGGGGAACCAAAGGCATGGATGATCTCATTGGGACTCATGTGGTTGAAGACACCACAGACGATGAACTCCGCTTGTTTCTCAGGGTTTTGCACCAATATTGTCTCACTTCTAGAGCCAATGTTGTTTTCTTTTTTCTTTTTTTTTTGTCAGAAGAGCCAATGTTGTTTTCATCTTCGCTTATGCTTCTTCATTTCTGATATTCGAATCTATTATTCAGTAAGAGACTTGAGAATAGAACCCATGGATGCTAACGGTGATTTAAATAGAGGTCAATTGTTGATGCATGAAATTAATCCAGGTGTCAGATTTTTATTGGTTGCCTGGAATTAATGGATCTAATTAATTTGATTTGAGTCATAAATTAATATCTCGTACAATACACTGAAAAAATTAGCTAATTATTGGAAGGATAATTTTCTGTTCGAGATTTTTTCCCCCAATCTTAATCCAACATATATTAACAACAAACAAAAGGCGTTAAATAGAAATTGCCATTTAAAACTGAAAAAAGTTAACATAAAAATGAAATTAATTGAATTTCGATTATATTCACACCCTCTAAAAACTTATTGAACCAATGCATTATTAAGTTTTGCCAGTACTCAGGACAGACAATGAACAGAAATAAAACAAAAGTTTGCTTTTTGAAGAATGTTCATATTTCCAGAGCTATTTAGCTGAGTTAGAGGAAGAGAGTTAGTTTAAGTGGTGACTTGGGAAAATACTTGGGCATTCCCCTTATACATAAAAGACCCTCCTACATCCTCTTTGCCCCCAGTTTTAAGGTAGTATGAATCTGAAAAGCAAATTACACTCATCCAATTTTTAATGTAAGAATTAATTATTAAGTTGATCTTGATTTTAAATACTACCTCCGGTCCTTAATATAAAACCCCGTTTGACTTCTAGTTTGGTCCTAATTATAAGATCTCAATCCATTTTGTTTATCATATTTATGCATTTTTTTTCAAGATAGTCCTTCCAATAATGATAGTTATAACCAACACACTTAATTAGCAAGGATATTTTAGGAATGACAACACTTATTTGTTACAAATAACTAACTCAACTTACTTCCTTAATCTTCTCAAATTAGTCAACTGGGTCTTATACTTAGGACCGGAGGTAGTATAAACCTACTATTATATTTATTTATATTTTTAAATCATCTCTATTGATATTCTATCAATCATAATCAAATAAGAGATGGAGGGAGGATATTAAGAAAGATGATTATGATGTTTTAGAAAAGATAAATCATATTTTTATAGTAGTTTAATTAACTTACTTAGCTTTTTAATCTAAATAAATTAGTTAAATAGGTCTTATATTAAAAATTAGGGAAGTATCATATTTTGCATAATTTATATTAATATATCTTATCATAAACCTCTTTCTTTGAAAACAACCACCGTGTATTATAAAACATTTAGATCTAGAAATGTATGTTTGAGGCTTGCTGAATGAAGATGCTCGTATTTAATGAAAAGCAAATAAATTAACTGCTACTATTACGCTTTGCTTCTTTTTAATAATTAATTTTCTTTTCAGAATTCATATATTGTTTTAATTTTAAATCCAAAGCAAAAAAGTTAAGTCTACGCTGGTTATATGACTTAAAATTTTTAAATCTTTTTTACACAAATTATTTTCTGGACGAGATAAAATGAAAATAAATTAGGATTAATATAATTTTGTCCCTCAAGTTTATCTTCATTTTGTTTTGATATTTTGAATTTCAAAATCATAGGTTTTGGTTTCTCAATAAATAAAATGGTCTAAATTTTTATTAAATTATAGGGAATTAATATTTTAAATAAAAAAATTTAAGGAACTAAAACAATGATTAATTGATATAATATTTATTTTTATTATATCAATCAATTAACTATATTTATATGGGTATGCATACATTTGGCTTTCTTTTCTCATCCATCATGATGAGAACGAAATTAGAAACCTGTGACATTCAATCTAATTTCAATACTTTTAGACTTATTTTATTTTTAAATTTGAGCTATTTTTAATAAAACTAACAATGAAGAAATTAAGTAATTAATAACTAATTGATATAATATATATTATATTTTCTTACAAAAGATATGCAAGAAGAATAAAATCTCATTCTTACCTTCCGCACCTAAGTTGCTGTGAATTTGTTTAATCAAGAAAATGCTACTATTAAAAATTTAAAACTGGCCCGCTCCATTCCAAATTTCAATTGTTTTGTCATAGCCAAATACTTTCACATTTAACTCGACTAATTGCATTGTGTAATTTGGGAATCCAGTTTTTTCTTTTTTTGGTCAAAAGGAATCCTGTTTATTTTAATTCTGTTGTTGTTTTTTTTTTTTAATTCAACGTGATAAATACGGGACCAGGCGTCAGAGATTGGATAGATAGATAGTCTGATTCAATGCATTTCAGTGGGGCAATAGGAACAACCAGGGGAATCACATCCCCCTCTCTCAAGAACTTGAAAGCAAAGGTGTTCAATTTGTCCTCTTCCAGTCTAGATGAATTCAGGATGGAACAAAAAAATTTCAGAACTAGACAAGTACGAAAGGGGATGAGAACAGTAACCGGGATGGGACGGGATGGAGGATGGGACGTCGCGGGATATTTTTTTTTAAAAATTATTTATTAATAATTATTATTAGATTATTCAATTTACTTATTAATAATAATAATTTTTATAATATTTTTAGCTTTTAAATTGTGATATTATCTCAACAATATCTCTTTTCTTAATAAAATAATTCATAAAGTTATTATATAGTATTTCTTTTACACCTTTTTTTACTGTATAATTGAATTTTCTACGTAATATTTTTTATAATATTTTTATTTTTAGAAACCTAATAAAAAATAATCATTATAATATAAAAAAATTTGTATGAAAAATTATAGTATTTTTTTAAAAAAAGAGTAACTGGACGTCCCGTCCCATCCCGATCCCGACGAGACTAGGACAGAACCGGAACGGGATATGATACGAGACTAAAACCTGTACCCGTCTCTATTTATCAGGACAGGCCTGTCCCGGTCCCATCTGTCCGTACTGTAAACATCTCTACTTAAAATTACCCTTTGGTCCCTAACTGCATACTATAGTACATCCGGTTTCCAGCGACAACAGGCGAGTCACGCATGCACACAGCGCGTGCCGAAAAAACAGAAATAAAAGAAAAGAAAATTCACATACAACCTGCTTCCTCCTCAGCGCCAAACATAGCAAGAACTTGATAAGAGCGGTTTCCCAGCAGCTCTGTGTGCGTTCCAGTCGCTAATCCTGGCACTAAACGGGAACCCGTACCGTCGTTGATCATCCCGGCCGTGTCTTCTTCTTCTTCCCATTCTTCTTCTCTCGCATCCCGCTTCACCACTCACCGGTCACCACCTAACTTTGCTGCCTGCATTGTCAGCAAAACGCCATCTGTTTCTGTATCTTTCATGGAAACATATAAATAAAATATTGCGTTCTCGTTTTCTGCAATTATAAAATCTATTTTGGCTTGTGGATCTGTACGGGCATTTCTCGAGGAAATCGATGGGAAACGCCAACGGTAGAGAAGATGGAGCCATTGGCAGCGATGATCAATCCGCCGCTGGATCAGACATCCGTAGCAGTTATGCGCCGACTTCTCAGCCTCCGGTTCGGGCTTCTTCAATCGATCCCATGGCGAATAGTCCGCCTCCTAGTCCCGGCCGATCTCGATCACCGGTCTTGTTCGCTCCTCAGGTTTCGACCTTCTCCTTTATGCCTCTACTTTATTTTTCTCTGCATGCTTGTCCCGATTCTTGCTCTTCTGTTAGCTTTGGGTACAATTTTTTGGTTGTGTGGTGTAGATTTTGGTTTTTCAGCTGGTTTCAAGTGTTTGATGGGTTTTGCTATGACGTTGTTGCAATGTTTCTGAGTGAAGAATATGATTAATGTTTGGGGCGACGTTTCTGCATGAATTCGCTTTGTGATTGCCAGCTCGTTGGCCTTTCTATCTGGTTAGCCTTGGGTACAATTTTTTGGTTGTGTGGTGTGGATTTTGGTTTTTCAGCTGATTTCAAGTGTTTGATGGGTTTTGCCATGACGTTGTTGCAATGTTTCTGAGTGAAGACTATGATTCATGTTTCGGTACGTTTCTGCATGAAGTCGCTGTGTGATTACCAGCTCGCTGGCCTATCTATTTGGTTGAGCATCCTGCAATGGAGTCCTGACATTTTGAATGCTAATAATAAGCTGTTGGTGTGCGGTTGCCGGAGAGTGAGAGCTTGGAAACTGGTGAAGACCAGAATGAAAGTTGTATTGCTAGTGCTTGAATAAATTTTGCTCGCGTCAAATCTTCGTGCATGACATGGGAATTTATCTTTCGCAACCTAATAGATCTGGAAAATCTAATATTGATTATTTCCCATCTCTTAGCTGGAGCTTATATCATCAACTGCGTTTTGGCAAGGATTGGCATTAATGGTTTTCGGAAAAAAGGATAAGCATTATAATGACCGAAAGTAATTTGACGGTTTTTTTTTTTTAATTGAATATATGAAATTTATGAGGTAAAAAAAAGGAAAATAGCCTAAAGACTAGCAAGAAAGTGTGGATCTGGGAGACCTATGGTATTTTTTGCTTGCGTTTTTAGATTAGCAGCATCAGTCGACATGATTACCATGCTATTTTGGAGGTTCTTTATTGCTTTGTTTTCTATGGTAAAGTTGCCGGAAATATACTTCATATATTGTAGTAGAGGGAGGTCAACATGTTAATATGATCCTATTTCAAAGCCCACATAGTACTGCAGTGTCCAATGGTCGAACAGTTAATTTTATCCAGTTTAATAATCACTTGTACCTATGTCCTCTGGCGTAGTGAGTGAAATTCTGTTCTTTTGGAATGCCAATGGGGTGAATGAATGATGGTCAAATATTTAGTTATTTCAATGGTGCACAAACACTCATTTTGTTTTTTTGCGTATATCGGCCCTCAGCTCAGCTTTTTTACTATACTCAGTGACTTATCTGTTTGAGAAGCAGCGTGTGATATTTTGATATATGAGTGCATGCTGTCCACCAAAATCCGGGCCATGATTTGGGATATTGTAATGGATGTACTGAAGTACAATTTGGAATGTTTTACTCAGAAGCTAGGAAGATCTTGCAATTAGATATTAATCACAGTTAAGTATTTTATAGAATGATTTTCTCGAATATAATTGAATAGTGCTCAATGCCAATATACATCAATCTCTCATTAGGAGTTATCTCTTGCATTTTATAAGGACCCAGTAACTAGGGTTAGGGTAACGTTTTGATTGACTATTAATAAAGTGTGGCTTGTTACCCATCTCTTCCCCTCCCTTCTTCCCCTCATATTTCTCTGTCTCCCGCTTTCCTCGGTCATGTCCATGTTGACCTGCATCACTCCCCTTACATAGGGGAGCATGTGTTTTCCTGATGTCCAATATGTGCATGTTGATATGTGTTTGCGTGTGTAGATTTTCACTATGTTAAATAGAATATCTTCTGAAAAATTTTTGTGCGTTTTCAGGTCTTTGGGGCTTGGGTCAACATAAAAGTCATGTCCCAGTGAGTTAAAAGTACCCAACAATATGTGGAAAATGGCTTTTTTAATCTTCTAAGTTGTAGATTGCTTTCCCAAACGATTTTAGGAGCCGGGACTTTTTCCCCTTCTTTTGGCTTAAGTACAATTTTGGTCTTTCTTGTTTCATGCAATTTCTTATTTGGTCCCGTTTGTTCAAAAGCAGGCAATGTTGCCCTTCTATTTTAGAATAAGAAACCAAGTTTTCTCTCCTTTTCATATTTCCCTTGATTTTTTTAACGAAAGGGACACTATATTTGAGTAAGTCTTTAATGATTTTGCCTATTAAATAAATGTTGTCCAAGCTAACAAATTGTCTAGTTTGAATTTGTTTTTTTATGGATGATGTGAAAGAGGGGCGATCATTTGTTAAAAGATAGGAGTTAAACTTCGTTTTCCCCCCTTTAAATAAAAAAAATTGTGGTCTGTTTCCTTGCAACTATCTTCATCAGACTCAAATCATAAGAGATCTAAATAATTTTAATTTCACTGGATTCAGTGATGTTTTCCATTGTTCAATGTAGTTGCCTTATGTTAAAGATCGATAAATATCATAAAATACTGGAAAGTGGAAGGCTCTAGCTAATGTATTCACCTAGTTAAATATGAATAACTGAAAAATATAGGAACTTGCAGTAGGACCCCTGGGTAGAATAGCAGTTGAATGAATATGTTTAATAACTGATGGTCATCCTCATTCTTTTTCTAGTTTTTACTTTCCTTCCCCTTTTGTGGCTTACTTGTTCGCTTGCTCACATTCAAGAAACATGATGGTTGTTTTTGAGTTTCGGAGCTGGCTGGCAAAAAAAGAAATGGAGCTGGGATTATCTTTTTTCTGCTACGTTGGATGACAAGGTTGCAAAATATTTTGCATAACATCACCATTTGATTGATATATATTATGTAAAGTGACATAGTTGATGGTTCAATCACCTTGTATTTGAATTGTAGGGTCCACATCAGGGAAAATTAAGCTATGCGTTTTGGAGCAATAGTAAATTAAGTGCTTCAAGCATTTGAGATTAGCCATCGTAGCTTGGCAGCTTTATTTGGGAATTTCACAACCCCTGATTTTTATTAGTATATAATAAAATGTGATTTCAGAACATATAAAATTTATCTGTCTCCTTGAGATAATGAATACCTCTGTCATAGGTGTGTATGGCTTATTGTGAATTTTTGCACTTTTATGCGTTGCATCTGACCTCACTATTTTCATCTCTGAGACTCTAGGGTTATATGCCAAAAGACATATGATTTTCTCGTTGGCTAAATAATTTTATGGGGTTCCCCCCCCCCCCCCAAAAAAAAAAAAAAGAAATTTCTTACCCTGTTTTCTCAATTATATGGCTGTTTTGTAACCTCACGAAAGAACTGCAACAAAATATTTCACATACAGGAATGTTGGCTTAAAGATGCTAATTTTGATAGAGATGTAGGTTGGCGTTCCTTTCCCGTTATGGAGAAGTGACTATGATAGCTGATAAGTCCATCATCCTTGACTGAAAGATCTTCCATTATCATATTATATTGCGTTCAATAAATTTTGTTAATTTGAAGGTTTTATGAATTCATAATGATGACTTTCTGAAAGTTCCTCTGAATATTTTTCTGTTTTGCGGTCCTTGTGTTCTCATAACTAACATTGCATGTGTTTTTGTGAAATGACAATATCTGGTTTATATTGAGAAAGACTCGATACTATGTTTGTCAATTTGACAACGACCATGAAGCTTGCTTCTTTTGATTGGATGATTTATTATAAAACCACACATTATCAGCAGCTGCACCATGTCATGTTTTACTTTGTGCTTTTTAGGCTCCTCTAGCTCCACTGCAAAGAGGTAATGGTCCTCATTTTTTCAACCAAATGTGGCAGAACGAATCTCATGGGATTGTTGATCAACCTCCTGAGCGAGGAATCCCTGTCATGATTACATGGACTTATGGTGGTAACAATGTGGTTGTACAGGGATCCTGGGATAATTGGACTTCTAGGTTAGACTTAATGATTCCTTTATCAATGATACCGCCTTTATTTTATCAGTGTAGTTGCAAATATCCTACATTGTGTACTTGGCAATATAAGTTAACTTTATTATTTACAGGAAGCAGCTGCAGAGAGCTGGCAAGGATCACTCGGTTGTTATGGTCCTCCCATCCGGCTTATATCATTACAAGTTTATTGTTGATGGCGAACAGAGATATATACCTGAACTTCCTTATGTAGCTGATGAGATGGGTTGTGTCTGTAATCTTCTTGATGTTAATGTAAGCAGTTTTTTTCCTCCGCTTTCTTTACAAACATGGCAGATTGGTACTTTTTACAAATCATCACTACATGATTGACTTTAAAAAAATTCAGGATGTTATGAATTGGAAACATAAGAAGAAAAGGCTTAAAGAAATTTGCCTAAGGTTTATTCACTAAAACTTGTCTGTGTTGCTTATTGTCTATCTTTATGGCTTCAGATTTGATTGATGTTTTCTTTTTATTCTGCAGGATTATGTACCTGACATTCCCCAGAGTATTAGCGAATTTGAGCCCCCACCCTCTCCAGAAGCCAGTTATGGCCAAGCGTTTCCTGCTGAAGAAGACTTCGCAAAAGAGCCAATGGCAGTCCCTCAACAGCTGCATCTCACTGTCCTTGGTATGGAGAATTCAGATGTAGGTACCTCTTCAAAGCCTCAACACGTTGTGCTAAACCATGTTTTCATTGAAAAAAACTTGGCCGCCCAGTCTGTGGTTGCGCTGGGACTTACTCATAGGTTCCAGTCCAAATATGTGACCGTTGTTCTCTACAAACCTCTCAAAAGGTAACCTTTTGCAAGGGAAAAAGAAGAAAGGTAACATGACATCTTTTTTCCCCCTTTCATTTTTCATTTTTAATACCTCAAGTCTGTAAAGTTGAAATTTTATGTAGACTCAGTAGGATATGAACGTGTTTTGTTTTGTCCATAAATGTGCTATAAGTCATGTTTGTGTTGCTGTATAAAATCTTCTCGTTTTCCAATAATCTCTAGCTTTACTAGTTCCTCATCCTTCTGCTTGCGGCCTATTTGGAATTCTCGTGGCTTGCCTCGGTGTGCTTTTCGGGTAAAGCTTCTACCATTTAGAGTCGTTTTGGCCGCGGTATAATATATGTTCTATTTTCTTTTTTCTTTGGTGAATAAGATAATACTATCTCGGTCTTTAATATAAGAGCTAGTTGGCTAGTTTGAGTAGATTAAGAAAAATAGTTAAATTAGTTATTTGAATAAATATGTATTATTTTTTTTAAAATATCTTTACTAATTAAGTATATTGGCTAGACTACTATTATTATAAGGATTATTTTAAAAAAAATATAAATATGAGAGATAAAGTGGATTAAGATCTTGATTCAATAAAAATTAAACAAGTTCTTATATTAAAAACTAGAAGTATGTATGTTCTATAGTTTCAGGTTAGTGTGCTCCGGTGCCAACGGTGAGAGTGACGGCAACATTTTGTCCGTATGCATATGCAATCTTGCCAGGATTTTACTGGTGGTCAGTTCCCCTGGTGGTACATTGGATAGAACACGTGGTCTGATCCCAAACATGTATCTGTCATTATGTTTTAGAAATAAATCGCTGTTATTTTGGGAGCCACTAGCTATATTTTACCAAGCGCGGAAGGTTGCTTTCGGTGAGCATGCTGATGATTGAAGTAGCAATAAAGTATCGAACTTATCTTCAGTGCAGCTCATTAGTAGGCGAGTGGCTAGCTCCCTGGCGTGCTGAGTTCTGAGAGAGAACTAGTTATTGGTTAAGAAAGGTCCAAGATGAGCTCGATGCCGGAGCCTTACAAGTGTCAAACTAGTCCTGCTAGGCTGCTACTATATTACTCTAGGACTGTCTCTGACGTTAACGAACATGTTACATTTTTTGTTAATTTAGAGCGCAGGTCGTATCTTCTAATAGTCACCGACATAGGCAAAGCTGACACTCGTCAGTTCACAACACCCCAACCATATACCCTATCTATAACAAAAAATGTCGGGGGAAAATTGATATAAACTCTGCACTGGTTAGTTATTCGGCGGCACCTTAATTCTAAGCTATTAACCAGCTCAACTATCAATTTCGGTGATAAAATTGGACAAGAATCACTAGAGGGAAAAGATAGAAAAGAAGGCTAACATATAAAGGTAGTCTGGTGTTCATATGTGATTTATCAGTAAGACTGCGTGCAATTCAAGGGACACATACTAGTAATTCGAATTTATAGACAAATCATTATCAATCATTACTTGTCATGACCGTATCACACTCAATTATTTGATCATGGTCATTTCTGTTTTATCTGCTGCATATTTTGCTACAAGGCAACGATTCATTATCATCTGATTTCCATTATTATTACATAATAGATATTCCAGTCACTTACTTTTAGGAGGAGGTGGATCTCATTCAGAGGATGGAACATTCTCGAACTCGATCTCTGGTACGACGTTTCTTGTATTGGCGATTCTCTTTTCCCCCGCTTTTGCCATGATTCTGTTCCATCCTTTTCCTTCTCATTCTGCACCCAAACACAGCATATACATTCATTAATCAAAGTGTGCTAAGAGAGGCATTAACCTCCAACTTTTATAAAACCCATACTTGACCCCCACTAGTTTCCTGTTAATCCCTTTTCGGTGGCATTTGCGCGCTCAAAACCAATAATTTCCCCCCTCCCAAAAAAAAAAAAACAGCCCTCCCAAAAGAAAAAAAGGGGCTCGAGTAAAATAGTCCGGATTCAGAGCATAAAACGTGTGATATCGGGACATACTTGCACGGATCAGCCTTGAGGAATTGCTGACCGCCGATAATCTTAAGAAAATTACAATAAAATCCTTAAAAAAAAATTTACAAAACAAATATTAGAAATTGTCATTTTCTATTTGTGCTTAAATTGTTCTTGAGACTTTGTAATAATTATTTTTCTTTCATGAGACCTTATTATAATTCTTTCTATAATTTTTTGACATTTTTCAATTTTCAAAAATTTCATTAAAAGTGGGCGAAAATCTTATTAATTAAAAGAACTTTAATTTAAAAGTAATTTTAATTATGTGTAAATCACTTCTGTTCTAAAGATTTTTGCCCATAATTAATTATAACTTGGATGCACCCAAAAAAGAGAATTGCGCTCTTAGTCCATAAATTTTTCAGACACGTACTTCTAATCAAATTTTCGTCTCATTCTTTTGACCACTATCTTCTAACCCCCCCCCCCCTCTATGTACTTCTCTAATCAATAATGCCTTCTTTTAGCCTGTTTTAAAACATCTAAACGAACATCATGCAAAGCTAAGATGCTTACTCTTATCCAAATAGTGAAGTCTTATGTACGACTAGTTCTCTTCCACTTGTCGAAAGCAAAATAAATAAATAAAAATATTGACAAGATACATCTTTAATCAACTTATTCCCTAATAGAGGGATACGTATTACATATATATATATTTTAATTGTTTATCTTTAATCTGAACTGTTTAAATTTTATTATTTTAATTCAAAAACGAAATATAGAAGTAATTTAAATTCAAATTGAGACTTTCAAACAAAATAACGATATAAATTTGAAAATAATAAAGAAATTTAGGTGGTATAGATCTGACTTGACAGTTCAGAGAAAAGCAAAACGGCAATATCGTAGCAGAGAACTCGCAATTCTTATCTTCCAAGAAGAGTCTATTTAATATACAAAAGACGAGCTCAGAATCCACATCCATATCTGGCAACTTCAAATCATACCGTAAAGAATAAGCATAAGTTCGCCACCTCAATCATAGAGAATAGGACGCAATGAATTAAGATTCCAGAAAAAAGGGTTTATGAAATCCCACCAGGGGGCATCATATGCCTTAGTGAAACAGTGACGTGAAAACTAGTTCGACGTCAACGACCCATGGGTCCTCTCTATCCCCCCCCCCCCCAACGAAAGAAAGCTAACTTGACGGAACGCCGTGACCTAATCTTTTATATCTTGACATTCATAAAAACAGAAATCGCTTCAGCAGAAAACTTTACTTTCAAGACTAACGGAGTATTTTGCTTAAAAAAAAAAAAGACCAACAGACTAAAGAAATGAAGCGGACCCCATGTCGACCCTGCAATATCGGCGGCGAACTGTGGAGTGACGAACTGAGCATACATTAATTTAACTGTTTATAAAAAGCAAAAATGACTATTTTGCCAACGGCTCCTCCTCAAAGCTCGGTGGCAGAAATAACCCAAAGAGTTCTGAATAGACTCTTCCCAAGCTGAAATGCTTGTGAAGTACATTCCATGCGGAATTCTCATCTTAAGAAGACTTCTAAAATATATTCACACACTTATCTCGCATTCTCACCTAGCAACCACTTCCAACATCTAATTTAGATTGGTTTTAAGTAGTCCATCTTCAATTTAATTTTGATATTTTAAACAGTTTTTATTTTAATAGAAAAAAAATTAAAATAAAGATCACAATACTAACATTTCTTAAAAAAATATATTTATTACTAAAAACGTTGTAAATTGAAAATTATAATTTGAATCACAAATTTCATCATTTGACCCCAAAAACCATCATAATTCAAAAAAGAAACTACGTCTATGCCTAATTCCCGACAGGCATTCCGGACTCCAATGAATATTTACACTTCTTGCAGTTTTAATATTAAACTCGTTTCTCTACTGTTTGTAGACAACATAGACTCTTTTTCCATTAAAAACAGACGAACTTGAAAATTTTTCTGTTGTATTAATTTCTCACACAAAATAGTCACGAGACCAGCTCAAATAACAGAGAGAAGACTAGAGTTCGAACCAAAAATTCCATATATGAAAATAAGACTATAGTAGATTTCTTTTTCCTAAAGTTATTCAAACCTCGGCTACTATAATCTTTTTTCTGGGAAACAGAAGATAAGAGAAGACAGAAGGGTAGGGGGGAAAAATAAGTTTTTAAGCTCAGAAGTTGTGATAGGTTTATGTAACTAAACAACAAAAGAATAACTGGGGAAAAATCGACTTACCTCTACCTAGGGAGTCAAAAAAATCCACCACGAATTCTATTCTCTCCATTATGGGTAAGGGTCTAGTTAGAACCAAGAAGATAAAAAATCATATTCAACCTATCAAATTGCCATTACTCTGACTTGTTGTATAATTGGACAGAAACATAGTTCCGCACTAATCTAACCCAGATTGGGAAAAAGCAGGGGGTTCTGCGGCAAGCACTATCATATATTTTGGAGTAGCTTTCGAAGGGTAAAAGCACTTTCTTTCCTCGTAAGAAACGGAAAGTCAGAAATGATGTCTGACATTGGATCATCAAACCGAGGATAAGAGATGCACCAACTCAACAATCTTCCTTTCAGAACAGGAAATCATTCCACAGTTCAAACAGAGGAGCACCCAACAGAATATGAAAAATAATTCATGGAAAAAAGTAGTAAATATTAACATAGTTAGCCACCCAAAAAGAAAAAAAACAAATTGCATCCAATTGTTCTGGGTTCATAGTAACCAAAAAAGTAGAAAATTGAAGAACCAATGCATGGTGAGGCACGGCTAATCCAAACTACTAAAACATGGGACGGAACAAACAAGAATACTAATGAGCAGTACCAATAAAGCAAAGAAGGAAATAGACAACCAACCAACAAAAGCTAATGACACCAGAAGATGTCCTAACGGAAATAGAATTCTCATCAAAACTTATCTGCCCTGTCCCTTTTCTCGTTATATGCTTTTCAAATTTTGGTTTAGGTTGATTGGTCCTCACTTGGCCATCATGACTTTGACGAATTCCTCATAGTTGATCTGCCCATCACCATCAACATCAGCTTCACGAATCATCTCATCAACTTCTTCATCTGTCAACTTCTCGCCAAGATTTGTCATGACGTGGCGGAGCTCAGCCGCAGAAATAAAACCATTCTGATCCTTGTCAAAAACACGGAAAGCTTCCTTGAGCTCCTCCTCAGAATCAGTATCTTTCATCTTTCGGGCCATCAGGTTGAGAAACTCTGGGAAATCAATGGTACCATTTCCATCAGCATCAACCTCATTTATCATATCTTGAAGTTCCGCCTCTGTCGGGTTCTGGCCAAGCGATCGCATCACAGTGCCAAGTTCCTTGGTTGTGATACAACCTGTAACATACTATCATGTTAAAAAATAGTAAAAGACACGAAACTGGTTCAGCCATGACACAAAACACATAGATAAATAAATAAATCTTTCAGATGTTATAATGAAGTTTTAAAGCATGTCAAGAGATTTCGACTAGTGTTGCTCTATAAAAAATTGGGAAACTAATCAGGCTTATGGCCTTCAAAACAAGGAAATCGCTAAGCAAACACTATAATCACTAATCCTCTTTTCAACACGACCAGAGACACTTCTAAAACTGAGCATAGGGAAAACTACAATCCACTATTGAAGGAAAGATAAGTAGAATGCCACAAATTCTACTTACTTGTCAGAGATGTAGTGCTACTGAGTACCGACCACAGGGTGATGGCACTGATAGATCGACTAACAAAAATTTTAAGATTATCAAGCTAATTTATTATCCGCAACATTAAAATAAAGTTAGGTCCATAGGATAAAAGCCAAAGTGCAGTCCAAATACACTACAGCGATGTAAAAGGGCCTTCCAACGTAAGAACCATTTTGTAGTGTAAAATTTAAACTACAAAATGTCTTACGTTTAGGACCGGAGGAGTAGAACCGAAGCCATAGAATCTTTTATATATATATATTATTTCAGAGGCAATCTGATCAGGTCAGACAAGAAACGAAATATCAAGCCAGGAAATTTTCAGAAAGCTACGATACACCATAATCCAGACAGAATATAGCATATAGAATCACAGAAGCCACACGCGAGACTAACGAAGCGCCAATACGACAAAACAAAGAAATACCGCGAGCCACTCGCATTTCATACACCTCAAAATCAACAGCGAAAAGTCAAACAAAAAGGAACCCTAGATCAGCCAGAAAATTTCAAATTGGAATAGGGACGGGAGCGAACTTGACGTACGGAACAAAAGCAGGAAAGCAAACAAGGAGCAATCAGATCTAAGAACACATCCAGAGTCAATAATTGCAGAGAAAATAAGATCGAAGATTAAATGAAAGAAAGATTAAAGAGATCTGAGAGTGGAGACCATCTCCGTCCTTGTCGAAGAGGCTGAAGGCCTCCTTGAACTCGGAGATCTGGTCGTCGGTGAGCTGATCGGCCATCGGTGGAGGTGTCTGGGTAGCAAGAAATTAAGCGATTCCCAAGGGAGAAGGGAGTAAGACAGGCGGGGGTCGATCTGAGCGTCACTCCTCTGATGAGAACAAGAGCGAAGGAGTAGGCCGTGTATATATATGCGGGCAAAGCACGGTCCAAAGAAAAAATGGCATCTGATGCTCTCTCATCCGCAAGGACTGCCTTTCTCTTCCCTAAAACTTCCTCTAAATCGCTATTTTAATTATTCATTTAGAATTACAATTTTAATTAAAAAGGTAGTATTGCTGTTGTTGTTAGCATTTTATCTCCCAATTCCTCATAAGAATGTCATGTTTTATCTCTCTTTTTTTAATTAGACAACTTAAAATTCTCATCCCCTCTGAGAGGCAATCTACACACCCACACTTTACCAATCCCTACTTTGGTTTTTGTGGGAATAGAACCCATAACTTCACGAAAGGAGATATATAGAGTGTCATTGGACTAGGTGGTTGTTGGCATCATGTTTTATCTCATTAAAATGTATGCTTTTTATTAGAATGTCGTTGGATGAGATTGAGAGAGCTAAAATTTCCTTACTTTTAAAATAGATTTTGATGACTTATTATTATAAAATTGTATTTTGTCTTAAAAACACAAAACTAAAATGGTAAAGGCATATTAAAATATAAATGGCATTTGCAGAGAGGAAATGGCATGTAGAACATAAAAACCAAATTTAATGACAGTTGAGTCCGAATTAAAATAATAACATCTCTTAGATATTTTAAAAATAATATATACTAATACAAATTTCAAGGACAGAAATTATAATTACCAATTCACGCCTCATGTAATTTTGCCCCTAAACTAGCCATTTACTAATGAAAGCCTGCTAACGTTGGCAGCATATTTTAATTTTGAATGTTCAGCCTGACTAATTTGTAATGTTCAGCCTTAAGCGAAAGAGAGCGTGAGAGGGACGCTTTTCGGCGTATCTATTAGCCATATCTTCTGGGAAATTCTTCCTAATTCCACTTTCCTTATCCTTCATCTTTATCAAATCTACGTGCCAGCCAGAGATTATTTCCCCTTATTTGGCAATGTTCGCATTTATTGAAAAAAAAAAAATCCACGCAAATATCCAACCTGCCAAAGTAGCGCATACAAATCGATGCACTGGCACTAGGGGGAAACAGGCCAGGCCAGGACATGCCTCACCACAGGCCTGGCCTGTGGTGAGGCTTGTTGGCTTGAGCCTGGCTGCGTCCTGTGAAAGGCCTTTTTAATTGGGCTGAGCCTGGCCTATGGCCTGTTAAGAGGCCTGTTTTTTTTAACAAATTTTAAACACACATAAATCAATTCAAATTACAATAATTCAACCTAATTGATCTAAAATACAAAAAAAAAATCAAATTAACACAATTTATAAAACATGTCCCCTTAGGTCCAAAAAAATCTAATATAAAAAATTATTAGAAAACATAATTTCACTCTGATATAAAAATATCACTTCATCCCATCTCTAGTATAAAAATTAGTTGATGATTAGATCTAGTTTAAAATATGAAACATTCTTAATCCCTTTTATATTTTAAATTTATCATTTATTCAAACTAATTTACTAATAAAATAATATTTGATTCTGTTGTTACACATGGTTGTTTTAAAAAAACATGTTACAATTATTATAGTTTATTTATTTATTTAAATTAATTAAGTAACTATTATAATAAGAATTAGATTGAGCACACATATATATGGTCTAAAACATAATAGGTCAATTATATATATATTCTATATAAGATTAATATGAAAAGCATGAATCAAATAAATGAATGATGCTTTTTTTTTTAATACACTTATGTTTTCTTTCTCTATTCAAATATGTGTCATTATACATACATCAATTATTTTTATTATAGAGAATGGAAATGAAATGAAGCATGCAATAGGCTCTAGATAACATATTTATGTGAATGGAGTTTTCTCAATTAACCAATCAGAATAGCATATTCCCTCTTATCAATTTGTAATTTTAATCTTACAGGCTCACTATCAGGCCTGAGCCTGGCCTAATAAAGTAAACAGGCATTTTTACAGGCCTGAGCCTGATTTGATACCTAAATAGGCCAGGCCATTTACAGGCTAGGCCACAGGCCCCTGACAGGCTGCCTGACCTATTTCCACCCCTACTGGCACCTGTGGACAGAGATGCAAAACTGGGGGGAAAAAATGCTGATCACGAATGGGCTTTTGCTTGATTTGGGAATTTTGAAGGAAAGAGGAATGGGAGGAGAGGGAATCCCACTATTTTTTTTCCCCCTTATTCTTGTAGGCACGTAAGTACTAATCAAGAAGCACTTATGAAATCACAAATACAAATGCAATTAATATTTTCTTCCAAAGACTGGTTTGACCTTGTAACTTAATCATCAATTAATACTTAGTACTATTTCCAGTCTTAATTATAAAACCTTATTTGTAAATTATAAACGAGAATTTTGTAATTAGGATCAGAAATAATATATGAAAATTAAATCTTAGAAATATACGAAAGATCTGTATAAAATTTTTTACTTTCTAATTACTTCTTTTATTCGGGGGATGCATAGACATTGAATCTACATCCTAGATGTCCGCGCTACGTATACGGCTTTTGCCTCTGTTTAATATGTGATATAATTCCTTGTAGTATCTTGAGATTGTCTACTTTATATTTTGGATGACGATGGCATAGTTTGTTGGCCCTCATTTATGGCTATATTTTATCCTCGTGATATGGTAATATAGGCTTTTGGTAAGGTGGGCCTTGTATTGTGAATGGGTACAGAGTTGCTTGCTTGAGCTTGGAGTCCAGGTTTGCTTGCCTGAGGATTTCTCTTTTTTGCTAGTTTTGGGTTTGGATATTAACTCATACGGTTGAATTGTGAGTGATGGCTGATGATAATGATTAGAGAAAGTCAAGTATAGATTGTAAGCTTTAAAAATCACAGGAATCAAAGTCTTGTATCTCAATGTAGTGAACACCATTCATCATGGCAAACTAGGCAGATCTTTGGGATTGAAAGTATTCAACCAGCCAATAAGTGTTCCTAGTCCAATCCTATGCTATTTTAGAGTTGAATTGAAATTTTAGAAATTTGAATTCACTTAAGATTCAGGATGAATCATATAATCTCTTATTCATAGTTAATTTCATAACTATACTTCTCTAGGGTGTTATAACAATCTACTCAGGTTCATAATATTCCAACATCATATATTTCGTTCCGATTAGAAGTTGGTTCATTAAGATCATCAATAAGAGACAATTGTTGGATTATGTATGAGCACCGATGGTCATGATTCATTAGTGAAACAAAAACATTGCATGAAAACTAAGGGTTAATGTGTAAATTTATCATGAAAGTTTTTACTTGTTAGGCACCAGGAAGTTTTTTAATGTACAAATTTGCCCCAAAAGATTAAAATTGTATCAATTTTGGCCTCTATTATTAAAAGTGTTAACAGTAAATGACATTATTTAAATTTTCAATATTAGTTTTTTAACAGTAGGGGCAAAATTACTATAAAAAACAAAGGCACTGAGTTGACTCTTGAATATGGATTGCAATTATTTGCCATGGAAGCTTAAATTAGTTTTTTAAGGGTAAGCTTCCATGGCAAATTTGTGCTGGCAGGAATGGTTATCTAAAAAGTACAAGAAGAAGAGATGATAAAGAAAATGATGCACAATGTCTTCAAAGTATGGACAACACTTTTTTTAAACTTAATTTGCCCCGCCTATTCTTATCTCATAGGGTGTAAGTTGGGTTAATCGGTGAATTTTTTTGAGGATATAATGAAGACCCTTAAAGATGAATTGCACTTTGAAGATTCAAGCCAAGACAACGACAAAATAATTTGACTTTATTTCTGTGTATACTAAATGACAAGGGTAATGAGTTTTGATCTTGGTGTATTTATATTTGTGTTATGTGCAAATGAAGTGATAATAAGAAGTTTATATAAACCATGGAGTGATGTCTGGAGAGATGCCTTTTGGATTAACACATCTTTAATTAAAAGTTATAACTTTATGTTGATTCATGAACCAACATAATTTAAATAGCTAAAAGATATTTAATATCCTTTTCACGAAGAGTTACACTTTTTAACATGTAGGTTCTTTTTAGCATAGAAACTTCATATTTAACCTTTCATATACATATATTAATGTATATAAAAACACAACCTTTCATATAAATATATTAATTCATATGAGAACACAAACCTTTAGATAAATTTATTAATTTATATGAAAATACAACTCTTTATATAAATTTATTAATTTAATAAATTTACATAAGAAAATGACTTTTCAAAAACATATTTTTTTCATTTTAAAAAATTTCAATTGGCACCTAAAAAAATTCTTGATATCCAGCGCTCTTAAGTGAAAACTTTCAGAATAAATTTACAACTTAACTCCAAAAACTAACATGGAAGTCATGATTCTTGATAATCTAGCAAAACTTTTTCTCAAAATCAATAGTATCTATTGCTCATATTGCGTTATTTATTACGCATTTGTTTTAATTTCCTCTCAAATAGTGATAATATTTTAACATAACACGTTCTCGTCATCAACTAGTCCTAAAAAGACAACAATTATCCAAGAAACAATTTCTTCCCACATAAAAGCTCGATTTGGAGTGATCACAAGAAATCTAATGTCCTTTGAGTAAATTTTACAAATAAGACATGTTTTTGTAAATTTGCTCTGACCTTTGATTACATTGTGAAATAATTATAAGGAAAAGAAAGACCCCCACAAGTGAACGACTGAAAAATTCAAACCTGGAAGTAAAATGAAGGTCAGGGCAGTGTAAACTTTCTTGAGAATCTTTCTTGGTTCAACAATGTCTACGTCCCGTGCAACAAGAAAAATTTAAATTTAGGACATGAAATACATAGGTACTAGAAAATTTGTTTCAAGTTAGGCAAAATACTATTATGACCCAAAATCTTGTCTCCATCTAAATGTTACAAATTGTTTCCAACCAAAACTCTAGCATCGGGACGCTAATGGGTTTAACATAACTCCGGGAGAATAACAGTAAGGTGTTAAATTGAATTAATGGCAGAAAATTTTTTAATTCAATTAGTTAAAATTAATCTTTTAGTACATATAGTTTTCATTCATTGATAACTCAATCCTTATACTTTGAGTCGGTGCAATTCAGTTCCTATAGTTTTGACTCGGTTGTAACTCAGTATTTAAAATTTGACTTGTTACAACTCGGTTCTTGTACTTTTAACCATTATATATCTAATAAAAGGAGGGGCTAAATTATAAAATGGTTAAAAGTATAGGGACCGAGTTGCAGCGAGTCAAACTTCAGGGACTGAATTACAATCGAGTCAAAACTATAAGAATTGAGTTGTACGGGGCTGAGTTACAAACATATCAAAACTATAAAAACCAAAAGATTAATTTTTTCTTGAATTAATAACAGTTAGATTCTCAACAAATTTTTTTTTAATGAGTTGTAAATATTAATTTGGACAATTGCAAATTAAAAATTTTAATTGCAAATGAGACATTTAAGTTTCAAATGTAATGCTTAGTTTGTAACCTGGATATTTGACTGCAATCATTTGAATCAAATCTAGAACTCATTTTTCAGAAAATTTTTTCAAAGAGCTAACTGTTATTGGTGGTCATTAAGAGGTGCACAATATCGCTTGGGGTGTTTTGATGGAAAGCAAACAATAATTTTAAAAGCGATTTTATAGTGTACGAAATAAATATATGAATGAGTTTATCTCGATTTACAAAAAATATTTTTCAAAAGTACTTTTATCTAATACCAAATATCCCCTTGGTATCTGTGAAAATCAATTAACCATTCGCATGCTTGACGCATTTACATATTATAGATTTATAGATTATAGATTAGAGATAGGGAATAAGAAAATACTTTTTTGGTTTTATTTGTAAGGCACTTCCAGCATATTTCACATAGAACAAAAAAAATTTAAATTACATTAAATTTCTATTAAAATATAACAACTTTACAAATTTAATCCCTATTTAATATATATACATCTTTAAAAAAATAACTATATAAATTGTAATAAATGAAAGACAAAATAATTCACTCATACTAAAAATTTAATAAAATGACTTATAAATAAGATTAAGAAAAGTTTTACTCTCTATCTTATAAATAAGACAAAAAAATATTATTATTATTTTACTGTTAATTTGCACTCTTATCATCATTCAAATTCAAAGTTTCAATAATGAAAAACATGCACGAACATTCCTGTTTTCAAAAAGGTGCAGATTCTCAGGGTGTATTTGATTCGCAGTCGGTTAGTTATTTTATCTCTTAAAGTGTGTGAATATTTAAGTGTTGATAGTATCTGATCCGCAAAGGAAAAAAAGACAAATTAAGACAAGCACATGTGCTTTGCCTAACTTTTCATCTTTGATGATGATAAATATTCAAATATAATAAAATTAAAAAAAAAAAAGCCACAATAACTTGTAACTCACTCTTTATAAGTAGTCACTGAATATATAGTATGATTTTTGTTATATTTATCTTATTCACATAATTATAATGGACTCAAGTCACTCAATGTTTAAACTTTAAATAAGCCAAGAACCTTATTTATCGAAAGATCTTCTAGAACATCAATCCACAATGATGTGATTTCTTTTGCCTCACATCCATCTCGGTTTCCACCTTTTGAGTACGTCATATTACTTAATTATATTTTTACATTTTCATTCCTTACCAAATTAGATGATTGTAAGGAAATTATCTCTATTTGGCTCAATGCCCTATTGACGAGACTAGTCTCATTTTCATTATTACATATAGGTTAATATGTAATTTTAATGATTAAGTTTATCTAAAAAAGCGTCACTACAAAAAAAAAATTGAATTTCAGCAACAATATTATTTTCAGCAGTGACATGAAAAATCATTGCCGTAGTGACCGTGAATAAAAAGTTTTAGTGCTATTAAAAGACACTTTTAGCATCGACTTTTGTTGCCTCCAAAAGGCCCTTAGTTGTTGCTGCCAAAAGTAACTTTGAGCAGTGACTTTTTTATTGTCATTGAAAGTGATGCTGAAGAAAAATGGCTTTAATGACGCCATGTCATCGTTTAAATATTTTCAACTTAAATGTGTCTTCTTCAGGGTTCGAACTCATGACCACTTTCGTTTATATCCAATTTTCTTACCGCTAAACTAGATTGAATTTTCTGATTATTATTATAAAATAAAATAGATATTATCATATTATACTTTTAACGGTAATGTTAGAAAGGCGTTGTTGAAAGTTTAACCTTCAGCAGTGATTTTCTAAGGTCATTGTTGAAAGTTGACTTTCAATAGTGACTATTAGTGGCGCTACTGAAAATCTTTGAGGTTTTCATTCAGCCTCAGACTTTTAGCGGTGATACGATTCACGATATATTATTTTTTATTCATAATCAAATTTAAGTGTGGTTCAGAAATTGAGCAATTATCACGATTTATCATAGGATTAAAAAGTTAAGTGTTTTTATCCATGGCGATTTATTAGATGTTGGTATCCGTATCTCTCTAGTGCTTTAATTTTCCGATTAGAATTTTGCTTCCATCCCTTTTATCATCTCACAAGTCACAACGGTGAGCATATCCAAATATCCAACCTTATCGTGTTTTTTTTTCCAGGCATAATGTATGACCTTTTGCACCAAAATTTACTCCCCATTGAATACTAATATATTATCAGTTTTCAACAATTACGTAATGCAAGATTATGCCTCATTCTAAGAACCAAAAAAATGCAGAACATCATTGATAATTATACAAAGATTCAGCACATGCAACGCATGAGATTTGATGTGCACTTCAATTAGAAGCATCCAAAAATAGCTCTTAGCTATTTTCAAGTGGAACATACACCAGCAATGTTCTGCTATCAACAGGGCACCACCAAATGCAACATCAACTCATGCAATTAACTTCTTATCTTTTTTGATCCTGCTCACAAGTTAGAAGGTATTTTAAATACATTGGACTATTTGTGCAACACACGGAAAAAAGGTTAATCTATGAAATCATTGCATTATATTTCAAAGTGGACTAAAATCCATCGCTAGAACCGTTGATCATTATCTTTTTTGGTATATGAAATCCTCGTTCATTCACTTTATCATTTAACTTCTTCACAAAATTAATTTATGATGCGACATTCTCTTCTTTGTTCAAAAAATTATTGCTGTTTTAGTGTTAATCTGGTATTGGAATCTACTGTAAAATATCTATTTATTTATAACTATAATGCGTTAATTACCATGAGATCAAGTATTTCAACAAATGCCAAAATAAATTCAAATCTTAGTAATTAAACCATTAGTGGTTAGTAGGTCCGTGTAATGCATGAGGTATGATGTCTAGTTTATTATCATGAAACTTATCATTATAAGCTGTTCTGTTATTATTAAAAATTTTTAATAATTAAATTTTTTACTTGGAACTTCATAAGAATTCTCCCGATTTTATGAACTTGACGAATGCCTTTCAAGACTGATCCTGTGATTTCTCCATCTAGAGACTCCTTCTGTGCTCTACATTCATACCCTCATAAATTTATGGAGCTCCATTTTGTACACTTGTAATTAACATATTTGGTAAAGCCAAATCTAATCATTGTATTTGTAGGTATACTTGAACGAAGTTGGTGGCGGCGGCAAATTTAAATAATAAGATGCAATTCAATCAAGCATTGCAGAGTAAACTTCAACAACCATATATTTTTTTGGGATAAAATGGAGTCTCTAATGCTACCTGTGGTCTTTAATATAAAACCTATTTTATCACTTTGAAAAGATTAAGGAAGTTAGTATTTGTTGTAAATAGATATTGCCTTCTTTAAAATGCCCTTATTAATCATGTGTGTTTGAATTACAAATTAATAGTAACTCCTTAACATATATAAGTATTATAAGAATTACTTGAGAAAAATGAGTAAATATTGGAGACAAAATGAATTGTGGTCTTATATTTAAGACTGAATTAAAAGTTAAACTAATTTTTATATTAAGAATAGAAGTTAGTACATGTAAAATAATGGGAAAACAACATTTGTATTTCAAAAGAACAAACCAATAACAGTTGGCTCTTTGAAAATTTTTTCTCAAAAATGAGTTCTAGATTTGATTCAAATAATTGCAGTCAAGTATCTGGATTACCAACTAAGCATTACATTTGAAACTTAAATGTCTCATTTGCAATTAAAATTTTTAATTTGCAATTGTCTAAATTAATATTTACAACTCATTAAAAAAAACTTTGTTGAGAATCTAACTGTTATTAACTCAGGAAAATTAATCTTTTGGTGCTTATAGTTTTCACACATTTACAACTCAATCCCTATACTTTGACTCGATGCAACTCAGTTCTTATAGTTTTGATTCGATTGTAATTAAGTTCCTGAAGTTTGATTCATTACAACTTGATCCCTATAGTTTTATCTATTTTATAATTTAGTCTTTGTGTTTTTAAAAAATAAAATTATATATCTAATAAAAAGATAGATTAAATTATAAAATAGTTAAAAGTATAGGAACCAAGTTGTAGTGAGTCAAATTTTAGGGATTGAGTTACAATTGAGTCAAAACTATAGGATTAAGTTGCACTGAGATAAACTATAAGGACTAAGTTATAAATGAGTGAAAATTGTAGGGACCAAAATATTTTTTTTCCCCCTTATAGTTAATTCTCACTCTAAATGTAACTTATCTTTAGATTTTCTAATAACACATTTTATGGACATCCTTCTTTTTGTTTTATACAAAACTTAAAATCTTTGGTTATGCAATTTTAACAGAGCAAAAACATTATGAAAAGTGCTCATATAAAACGAAAAATTGGTTGCAGCTCAAAGTAGTCAAAACTAATAAAAGAATGAGTGAAAAAACTCTACAAACATAAAAATCTAAACTATATAGTTCTCTTTTTTTTTTTCCCCTCTCCCTTCCGTCATCAATTGTAAATTTGTCAAAAGTATGGCAATTTGTTGATTTCCAATAAATTTACTCGCGTATAGGGAAATAATGCATATATGCTAAGTGTCAACGTATTACAATGCCATTTAGTCTTGTAATGCATAGTTCGAAAGTAACATTGGAATAATATTCTCCATTGTTTTTCTTAAAAAACTGATAATATAATTCAATTGCTTAGGCATCATGCAATGTAAAATTTGAAATAAAGAGGTGGGTGATGACTTCATACATAAACAAAAATAAGGTGCTAACATGTTTTAATTGCATTTAAACTTTCAATTTATTGAATGATACACAGATAATGTTTTCAATAACTTAATAAAAAAAATGTTTGTCATCAAACAAAAATCATATAGCAATTATTTTTTTCTCTCCTAAAAGCATCCATACCTAGACCTAATTAGAACCGTAATAAGGAACACCGATCAATAGCAATCTAATTCAAAATTCTATTATTATTCGCATCAGTCTATTGCCCTCTTATGTAAAAAACTTTCCATTACACAAAGAAGCAGTTAAAGTAAAAAAAAAAAAAAGGTTTACATTAGTCAATGCATGTTGGGCCGGCGTAGTAATCTCCAGTATTGGTGGCGTTCTCAAGAAATTTGGGTAATCACCATCAAATCAATCTTGGTTTTTTTTTAGCATCTTCATCCCCAGGAGAAATCTGGGCGAAGACACAGCATATTGAGACTTTTCTCAATCCGATAGTCTAGGCATTTCACTGCCAAGAGCTCAAACCTTTTGCGTGATATAATTGATAGGTTCTCATTCAATTGGGTTTAGTGGAGATACTTCGACAGAAGCTATGGCTGTGGCAGAAAAATATTTATAAAAACATCTATTTTGTTAAATAATCAAGAAATAAAAAGACTCTAAATAGAATTACACCCGGAGCGTAAAACAAAGCATTTCTATAAAGAGAGATGTAAATAGGGATTTCTGAGTGTGGCATATAAACAAAAGAAATAAGGGAATAACAAAGAGCTGTGTTTATTTAACATTATTAGGTCGGAAACAGATCTACCGCTTTGTTCAGCTCCTCATCATGATCAGAGAACAAAGCTTACCAAACGCTTGCCCTGTCCCTAAGTGAAAGCGGCCAATATTCTCCTTCTTTCTTCATTTGCCTCGATCAGGACAGGAAGGTTCATGGGGTGAAAGGAAGTTGCAGAGAAGTGTCAATGAGGCTAGCTATGAAGTGATGATTCCAACCTAGAAAGGTTCATCATGACAACCAGAACTAAGGAATAAAAAATCAGACCAGACACTGAACCAGTTGAGATAATAATTTAAAGGTTAACAGGTCAGATCGAGATCAACTCGGAATCAAACAGGTTATATTAAAATATTGTAATTTATTTAAAATAAGTTAAAATATTCATATTTTAATTATAATAAATAATATTTAATTTTTAAATAATTACTCATATTGTAAAGTATTTACACATATTCATTTTTTTCTCTTTTATTTTCCTCTTTCTCCTCCCGATGACCCAATAAATTCTCTCCTCTTTGTATTTCTTTTTTTGACTCCCTTTTTTCTTTCTTTCCTCATTTTTATTCTTTCTCCCATGTGATCACTAGCATTCTGCATTTTGACCTTTTCTCCTCTCCCTAACACGCACGCATCGCGAGGCATGCACAGATGCTTTCCTCTTTCATCTTTCCTCCTTGAACGTGCAGAGTGCAGACTCTCTTTTCTCCTTCAGTTTGCATCAGTCCATCACAGCTTCGTTTCTCTTTGAACACACATCAGTCACTCATTAAATTTCTTCTTCCTTGTCTTCGACGAGCAGAGGTAGAGCACGAGCATCTTCCATGGCTTCTCCAGCAAACAGTGAGCAGGAAAGAAGTTTTTTTTGTTAAAAAAAAAAAGAAAGAACCGGCCAACTCGCATGAACCAGTGGGTTACTAGGTTTTTATTGGTTTTTTCCGGTTCATCCCAATTTTTTCTAGGATGATAGGAGGCCAGTTCACATGCTAAATCAGACCGGATCAAAGGCCAGTTCATCGGTTTTTGGTCTAAATTGACCAGTCCGGTCTGATTTTTTGTACATTGACTGGATCTCATTGTGGACAAATAAATCTTCAAGGACAGCCAAAGAAGTAGGAAAAAAACAACATTGCAAAACCCCACCAACCTCGCCATATTTATAAGAAAATCCACCCATAAAATGCGGAAGGAAACGCAAACGCTGTCATTAAATGGGAACAGACCATTATTCATGCACTGATAATCATCAGAAGCAAATGGATAGTAGATGTGGAGAGGCAAAAATCAATCCATGAGAAACCAAAAGCCTATCACATACTTGGACAGAAAAAATAAAGCTAACCAATCAAAGCACTACGTGGACAAAGCCACTTAGTAAAAACCTGCTAACGTCAACGACCAAGGGCCAATGAAATGCAAGAGAAACTACCACCCAAGACCACCACGTGGAAAATCGCTACAAGGTTTATAGGATATATAGATTGATAGATGACAACTGCTCGCTTGTCATTGGCAATTATTTTTTTTCCTTTGTGATGCCAGTGTAATTCTCCCAATAAAATATAGCAACACGAACACTAATAGCGGGCATACCAAGATACCCTTCGCGGTACCTTGAAGTGAAGTATTAAATTATAAGAAGAAGTCTTGCAACTTTCATAAGCCGTGAAAATTCTGTACTGTAACAGATGAAACGACAGCAGCTTAACTTTCCAAAACCTCAAGTCCTCAACTAACTTGCAAAAGGAACCTAACTCAAATAAGTACTACTTTGAACAGGACTAGTTTAAGATGCAATTGCTTGGTTGCCGTGGCCTTTAGTCACTATGTAATAGACTACAAGTATGAACTTCTACCAAAGAGAATTGATCATGTCATTGGATATGCTAAAAAAAATTTTAGAAACAAAGAAGATGAAATGCTTCTTCTTGTTAACACAGCAATCATCATTTTACTTGTAACAACTACACAACTTTTCAGAATTATTTGGTTAACTGTATCATACAATGGCACACCACACAATGAGTACTACACAAAGCGTATTTAAAATCAAAATTTTGTAAGGATGGCGACAAATAGATAGTTTACTCCTTGGCTTCGGACTAAGGCTGAACCGTGAGAAAAAGATGAAGCTTGCAGATTTTTGGTAAGACAACCTTATTAGAGTTCTTGAATTGTGATGAGATGGCTTCTCATACCCGTTTAAACCATAGCAATAATAAGAAATTGCATTTCTTTGTATAATACATTCTACCATCTTCGATCTTAAACACGTGAAAAAGCCTTTTATATGACCCCATTATTTTCTAAACCAGAAGAAATGCCGGCAATCTGGAAGCCACATACGCATGAAGTCTCCTCACTGGCCTGGCGGGAAACTGCCCAGGCGGAGTTCGATTCTTTTCTGAGTTACATTAGTTGCTGGGACACTTGCTTCGACACAGCTGAAGCATATGAGATTCAAGCTTCCATTCTCGACATTGAATCAAGTGATCTTGGCGCAAGCCTTTTTCTCAAATCAATTTCTACGTACACTAATGCCAACAACTTCCCCTATCGGTTTTCTCTGAATTTTCACCAATGTGATAAAAGAGTTGGTATTGACATTTAGAGTTGTACCAATTCTCCAAATAATTTCTTTGTTGTACATAGCACTGGATAGTTATATTTGGTATTCTGACTCAGCCAATTTACTGAGTGTTTTGGGCAGGACTGAAACCAGAAGTCCACCTCTGATCTGAACCAGGACACAATGATCTCGCATGACCCATGGCTCTTCATGGATATTTTTCTGATAGCGGCTCCTATAATCTGTAACTCACTATGTAGTACTTGTTCATTAAATTGATTAATTCAAAATATTTCAAATTCGACATTTTGGCAAACTTGCTTTTGAGGGATCACATTTGGTTCAATCCCCAGCGTTGTGACTTGTGATGACTAGGGCATCTTTTCATATGGTTGGAAAATCAACCTACCATTGAAAAGATTTCCGAGTATAACTTTTAATGCAATAAGACTTCTAAAAATTCTTTGCATTTTGAAAGATACGATCAAATTATAAGCAAAGGCCATAAACATTTTCACACAGGATGGAGCACCAGCTTTTTAAAATCAAATACTCCTCCGGTCCTTATTATAAGACCCAATTTGACTTTTTATTTGGTCCTAATTATAAGACCCAATCCATTTTCTCTCTTATATTTATGCATTTTTTTCCAAGATAATCCTTCTAATAATAATAGTTTTAGCCAATATACTTAATTAGCAAGGATATTTTAGGAATAACAACACTTATTTATTATAAATAACCAACTTAATTTACTTCCTTAATCTCCTCAAATAAGTCAATTGGGTCTTATAATTAGGACCGGAGGAGTACTACCTTTGATTCTTAATATAAGTCTAGTTGACTAAGTTGTATAAATTAAGAAAGCTACTAAATTAGTTAATTATAGTATATGTTATATGATCTCTCTAAAATACTTATGTATTATTAAATTATATATCTGAGTTATACAAAAAAAAGATTTTGTATTAATTTATAAGTAAGACAAATTAGTTTGGAAAAAATGATAAATATAAATACTTTAAAATGATTTAGTAACTTGCTTAATTTTTTTTTGAATTATTTAATTAAATTTTATATTAAGAATTGGAAGTGGTATGTTTTATATGAAAATTAAACATTTTTTAGTAAGATAGATGTCAGTAAAAAGCTTATGAATTCATTAAAAAAACATTATTTTGCAGTGGTTCAAAATAACCGAGGCTAAATTAAGATTTTGCAGCAGTTATAATGAAATTGCTACTAAGATGTAACAGTTTGACCTCATGGATAGTATTTGCAGCGATTTTTTATGCATTAACAACGGTTTATCTAAAATTGCTACAAAATCATGACGCGAGTGAATTTTAGTAGCGATTTAGGTGGGAAAAATCACTATGAAATAAGATAGTAGGCTAGTGTTTGAAATTTTACAACGGTTCTGACAGAATCGATGCACATTAGTAGCGGTTCAATCAGAACTGCTATAAAGTTGCAGTGGTTCTGGTGGAACCGCTATGGAAATAGTGGCACATGTAGGGGGATGGGGGTGGCTTTTTTGGCAAATTTTGTTCTCACTCTCGGGCTTACTTATTCTCTTCGGGTTAGTATGTTTAGTGTATTTTTTATTTAATTTTTTGAGGTAGTAAGAATTTATTTGTTGCTATTTGAATATATTTATCTGTTTAGATTAGTGCTTTTAGTATGTGTTTAAGTAAAAATGCATAGATAATTTTAAAAAAAATTTAGTGTAGATTGTAATTAATTCTAAGTTGTTGTGATTTATTTTTAATGTGTTTATATTTATTCAAGGTAGCCTTATAATTATAATATTTGTTATTATTTGTAAATTTGTTATTTGGATATGGAAGTAGTAATTACTATATTACGTATTAATTAAAAATGAAATTAATAATATAATAGTTTATATTGATAGTTGAATTAATGTTGATAATTATTCTGTATTGTTACATATATTTTTTTAAATGTTAACAGAATGTTTATATAAATATAACATTTTATAGATAAACGTTTATGAAATTTATATATATATATATTTATTGTTTATTTTTTTTGCTAGCATTTTTTAATTGTTTTTAACATTTATTTATTTAGTGGACATGTCTTGATGTTATGGGAAGGCACATGTGGAACAGTCAACCGCCTTGTGCCAATTGTTCTTTCAAAACTATTTTAGATTAAATCCAACAATTTATTTGAATCATTAACCATGATAGAAAAGAAGAAACCTTAAAATTTTAAAATTTGTTATCATGGTTAAAAGAAATAAACTTATATTATGAGCAACATTGATCATTAACTTGGGCCTTGGACTTCCAAAGTCCAGAAATATCATTCAACCATTAGTCCAAACCAAACTTATACTTTCAAATATACAAATTGATAAATCATTTTAATATAAGTCATGGAGCCCATTAGTCAAAAGTCAACACCATCAAAAGAGCGTAATATGCGAAGTCTTAAATATCTCTAGCCTTCTAACGATCCCCATATCAGATAGTAGTAATTAAAAGTATTAGTTTACAGCATTAGAATATATGGGCCCTATGTGACAATAAATAACAAATCAGCATATATAACAAAAGTCGGGAGGCTATACAAGCTATAACAGTACACTATGCCTCCGGAGCTTTCCCTGATGGGTCACCGCCTGAACTATCACCTGAAGATAGTAAAAACCACAAGGTGAGACAAATGCCTTAGTAACCAACTTTTCAACTCACCATACATACTAACACGTGCTCATGAGGTGTCAAGTGGGACAGTTATTAATTCTCAAAAACATAGATATATAATTTTAATCATCAAAACCCTCACTATGGGGGCTAACACACAAGCCACATAAGTCTATCCCCCATTATGGAGGATTAATAAGACATATAGGCCTATCCCTTACTCTGGGAGACGAATAAGAAGCCGCAAAGGCCTATCCCTCACTATGGGGGACGAAGGAAGAAGCCAACTAATGTGCACCAATGACGGCCTTACCACGTGGTAGAATAGGACTCAATCCAAAATCCAAATAACAACCAATCATTCGCAATATAATAAAAATGTCTCAATCTTTTTTTAGTATAATCCATAGGATATAAAATCATATATTTTCTCAAACTTTTCAATCACAATTCCAAAAATCCCACAAGACAAATTTTCATAGCTCAAAAGATATAACTTATCTACTCGAATTCCAAATAACAAATATTATTCAAAAATAGCAAAATGCTCACAAACAACATATTAGCACATATAACAAGTGGAAAGTGGTTACCTCTCGCCAAAGTAATATTAAGGATTGCCACAAGGTCAATCCTTTGCTCAATCAATAATTAATCTACACAATTAATATAACCACATATTAATATAAACTAATTAATTAATTAAACTTCTCTATATTATTTAAATTTCTAATTTAATTAAATTTTTATCCTAAATTCCCACAACTCTCATAACCCAAAAATTATTAAGTATTTTAGAAACAACTTAAAATTTCTAACAACGCAGATTATTTATTTACCACCTCCAAATTATTTACCTTAATAAAAAGGATTTTTCACAATTTTCAAATATAAAATTATTATGTTCTAAATTCTAAAAATCCCATTTTAAGTTTAAACCTCAAAATCAAACTATCAAAAATTTAATAATACTTCAAATATTTATAAATAAATAATCTAATCAAAACTTTAATGGTATAACTACCATATATATATGTAAATAATAAACTTTTTGGCTATAATAATTGTTTTAAAACCTCCAGTCACCCCATAAATAAAACTAAACCGATTAAAATCTTAATAATATGTTAAACACCTCAAATAAATTATTCAACTTAATTTTAATTGGTAAAATATGATATAAATCATATATCACATATTTTTCAACTAGAAAAATTAATTTAAGCACTAAAAAACAACAAATAGACAAATCTAACCGATTAAAATTAACAACTCATTTACCTCTAAATTTCTATGATCATCTTTTACCAAAACTCTATATTTATTTCATATATAAGTCTCAAAATTTTCTCTAAGCACTTTAGTAATACTGTCATTAGGAAACCTAAAATATATAGAAAATAGTCATGAAGAAAGTTTGATAAAAAGAACTATATTTGTGTACCTAGATGATCTCCAAAGTTTGTATTACCCTTCAAAATGCCATAACTTCTCCATGCCTCTCTCGTTCTCTCTTTCTCTAATTCTTTCTCTTTCTCTCCGCATATGCCTCATCTTTTACGTCCACTCTCCCTTTTATTCTTCATTCCTCCAACCACTCGCTCCCATTTTTCCTCTGGCATTAAATCCTCTCCCCCCAGAGTCTTCATCTCCTCCCCCAAAGTCTTCCTAATGCCATTTTTTTCCACACATCTCCCAACTTTCCATGCATCAACTTTCCACAAGTCAATTTTTCAACGGAAGTGTGAAAAGTTGCTCTTTTTTTTTTGGTATTAAAATATTATTATTTTACCTTTATTTTTTAAAAAAGAATTAAAATATTAGGATATTACACGCCTCATCAAGATCGAGTTCATGATGAGAGCCTTTTGTCACCCCATACTATAAAGAGGAAGAAATAGATATCCATTTAAATTTAGATGATTTTGACATAGCATTATAGCAATGTTAAGGGAAGCAAAGAGTTTTATTAATAAAGATGTGGGGAGGGAGCGGAATGTCCCTCGTCATTCTGCTAGGCAAGGGAGGGGATTTCATATTCAGATATAGTGTATGTTAAATTTTTTTTCACATTTTTCAAGCATCTTTTATTTATTTAATCATATTATAGTTTTTAATTTTACAGATCATGATAGACATATCTATGAATTAAATTATAGGAAACTACTAAACATTATTGAATTAAATTATAATGGATGTTTCACTATAGCTCTTTCCAAGTACTCTTGGCCAAATACCAAAACTTCACATGGTATTATGACTGATAAATTGGGCATCACATCTGTAAATTTCTCAAGGCTTATTTATACTGGTGAATCAGAGGATGACGAGCCATATATACTAGCTTCAGAGGCACAACAAGTTTATTATGTGGAGGATGGAAAAAATAAAGATTAGAATATGGTCATCTATTTTAAGTCTTGAGACTTTTATGATATGGGTGATAGTGATCACATCAACTATGAGAGTGAGCCGTTTGAACCAACTTACTTGGAGAACTATTTTCCTAATTGAGATGAGAACTTACCCCTTATCAGGTACGTTTTATTCAATCTCAATTTTTGTTAATGACTTTCTTTGATATTCTTCTAATGAATTTATTTTAACAATTTCTCTTAATTTATTTTCTCAAGGATGACGAAGAAAAATGAAGTAATAAAAATTTTATTTATTTTTTCAGCAAAAATATATATGTAACTTTGAACAAGATGATATTTTAATATAATTTTCTTTTCTTTTAGACTTATCCAAAATTGTTAAAAAATTTAAAATAAATTTATAGATTTGCAGCAGCTATAGGAACAATCATTGCAAATTTGCATTTGCAGTGGTTCCGCAGCCACTGCAAATGGACACATTTGCAGCAGTTATCCCTACGACCACTACAAATGTGTATAACTTTACAATAGTTTTGTCAAAAAATCACTGCAAATGTGTATATTTGCAGCGACTTTTCAACTGCTACAACTGTAACCACTACGAATGCTGTTATTTAACAAACTAACAAACATAAGCAAATTTAACATCATTAGCGTAAGAACCATATGCTTTTGGGGGGCCAATGTTTTGAACAGAGGGATGAGAAACACAATGAGAAATACATATTGGGACAAAATCCGAAATTCAATAAAAATATGGGGACCGAAACGGTTTAACAGGCTAAAAATGTCGTTCTCCATTATTTATTTTCACGTGAGGCTTGGGACCTGCGTGGACTGAGATCTCAAGGAGAGCTTTTGAAGATTTCTACGCATCTACCCAATCCCCTCTTCGGCCGTAAGCCTCCGTCACCAAACCCATGGCAGCATTGTGCCTCCAAGTTGTGAATTGAAAAAGAAACGCCTTTCGTCTGTAAAATATACCTTCTACTTTCTTTAGTCAGTATTAATAGGCATTATTCCTTCACTGCCCCACTGCGTTTGCTCTTTTACCTTATTTATAGTTTCTTCCTTCCGTAATTTCGATTACCTAAACCTTTCAAGATTTGAACGACATTAGGTCAACAGCTCCGATCGCGGATACTGTCATTTGTCACGAGTGTTCAGAGTTTCTCTGAGCACGTCTCGTAACTCTGACGCGCAATCCGTTATTCGTCTCTCGTGCTTTTCTCAATTTTGTGATCTTTTGTCGGCACTTCCGATTATCCCTTCTTGTTCGCGATGATTTGCTCTCTTAAACAACCTGGTGTTTCTTTCAGTTGTTCTGATGTTGTTCTTCGGAGAAAACAGTCAAATCCCTTTCAGTCAAGCTTTCTTTTACCTTGCATACCGAAGGGAAAAGCTGAGCGATCTCTGGTTTCAGTGCACAAACCCTTGCACCTTTCTTCTCCGAGTAAGAAAATTTCAACGCTGAATCTTCCGTCAGTGAATCCTCGTGGAAATTCCATCAGATGCGAAGCTTTTGAGGCTGACCGATCAAACATTGAAGCAAGCGCGCCATCGGAGGCGGCGAAGAGGTTGAAAATTGGAATATATTTCGCAACATGGTGGGCTCTGAACGTGGTCTTCAATATTTATAACAAGAAGGTTCTGAATGCATATCCGTACCCCTGGCTTACTTCAACGCTCTCACTCGCATGTGGGTCTCTTATGATGTTGATTTCTTGGGCCACGAGGATAGTGGAGGCGCCAAAGACTGATTTTGAGTTTTGGAAGACTCTGGTGCCGGTAGGTTTGATGGGCTTTGTTTGTTTCCTGAGCAAAATTGATGGGAAAGCAATGTTTTTGTTCGTATTACTTGTGCCGAGCTAAGGTTAACTCCTGCTGTTTTGGATGTATCCCTGGATTTCCATACTACATGCTTCTAGAACGAATTATGTGTGTTGGGGGGGGGGGGTGAATTCCACTTTAGTTAGATCGAATTGTTAAATTGGGTGGAGTCCGATCAGGACTTTTGTTCGTGAATTTTTCTTTTTTTCTTTCTTTCTTTCTTTCTTTCTTCCTTCTTCTTCCTTTTCGGTTTGAAGAGTAATTCACTGAACGTGAAAACTAGCGCTTCCTTCTATCATGAGATCGGGTGGAGACTGGTAACAAGTTTTGTTGATTAATTATGATTTTATTTTTTGTTGGAAGAGTAATTCACTTAAGCTGGAAAAAAAGCTCTTTTCTCGTCTTGTTGTATTCATTAGATTCTGAGCAGATCTCAAAGGCTTGTACAAGTATATGTTTAATGGATATTGGATAGCACAGTTAATTTTTGCCGGTTTTCCTATAGGTTGCTGTTGCTCATACCATAGGACATGTGGCTGCAACGGTTAGTATGTCAAAGGTTGCAGTTTCATTCACCCACATCATCAAGAGTGGTGAGCCTGCTTTCAGTGTACTGGTCTCCAGATTTCTTCTGGGCGAGTCCTTCCCAGTACCAGTCTATCTGTCCTTAGTGCCAATCATCGGGGGGTGTGCACTTGCTGCTGTGACGGAGCTCAATTTCAACATGACTGGTAATGAAGTAACTTTTCTTCAGATGGAATTTTTGACACCTGCATTTTGTTGCTTTCATAGCATGATGAATCAAATTGAATATCAAAGTCAAGCTGAGGAAAAGAGAATTCATGTCTATTTGTTTCGGCTAAAACAATATCTTATGTTTCCTTGTTTGCTAGCACATTATTTAATCAGTTTCTTGGATAAATATTTCATCAGAGGATGCTACTTGTGACAGAATCTGTTCTTGGTTGCTTTTCTGAAAGGATTGGTGTTCAGCCTGCTGAATTTGCTTTGAGCTGTGTTCTGCAGGTTTTATGGGGGCCATGATTTCGAATTTGGCATTTGTGTTTCGAAACATCTTTTCAAAACGCGGCATGAAGGGGAAGTCTGTTAGCGGAATGAACTACTATGCTTGTTTGTCTATATTGTCTCTCTTAATTCTGGCACCATTCGCAGTTGCTGTTGAGGGACCACAGATGTGGGCAGCTGGATGGCAAACAGCCCTCTCTCAAATTGGACCCCAATTTGTATGGTAATCACCAGATGACTACAGACTGTTTATATGTGCTATCTACTATGTTTGATATCACAGTAGGAATAATGTTGATGCCATAATTTCTTATTGGCTTCAAACAAATTTTAATATTTTTGTCGGTCATCCTTTGGAGCAAAGTTGTTATGTGTTTTACATTCCGAGTCAACTTTTGTAATTGATCATTTCTAATTTTTCATCAGTTTGTCATAATTATAAGTTTTCTAGAGATGTTTGGTAGCTTCTTGAATGACTTCTATAAACTTAATGGACAAATTAGAAGGTCATCTAGTCAGTTCATTGTATATATACTTAAGCTGAGCTTCGTTCTGTTTTTTTCCTCCCTCTTCTTTATATTGGATTTATCTAGTCAGTTTCTTTTGTTAGTTGTAGGACCGATGGATAATTTCCTGTCTGAAATGGGGGACCATGTCGTCCTTAATATACAGACCTGATAGCTTATATGAGGAGCATGAAAATGTAATTGTCTCGCTAATATGTTCTTCAGATAGAATGGAGGAACAAATCTTTAATCGATAGTTAATTATGAATGTTAACAAGAACTGAATAATGTTTTTGACCATTTGAAAATGATTCTGTTTATGTAAAAGGTACAGTTTAATTCACTTCATTTGTGCTAAATGTCTCCTCCTCCTCTTGTTGCATTTCAGTTCTGTAGATATTCGGAACAGGAAACAGCAAATTAGTGCCATATTTGCTTGGATTTGAGTTATATATTATTCCTGCTCCCCCCCCCCCTTGCCTGTCATTTTGAGTGCTCACTTCTTCATTTTATTGTTAATTGTAAACATCAGGTGGGTGGCGGCTCAGAGTGTGTTCTATCATCTGTATAATCAGGTATCATACATGTCTTTGGATGAGATCTCTCCCTTGACATTTAGCGTTGGGAACACCATGAAACGAATTTCTGTCATAGTCTCCTCAATCATCATCTTCCACACGCCGGTTCAGCCCATCAATGCCCTTGGAGCTGCTATTGCTATCTTTGGAACCTTCTTGTATTCACAGGTATTTTCTGGTTCTGGTCAAGTTTGTGTTTTATTTTAGGTTGACATATATATATATAATTGGTTTTATAGCAACTGTTGCAGTTGTACTTCCAAAAGGAAAGATAAGAAATTGAAAAAACAATTTTTATATGAAACAGTAAAATGCTAACCATTCTTCCTCTCGTGAGATATTAGGTTAAGACTCAGGTGCCTCTAAAGTGACATATTTTAGTTTTGGATGTATGGTGGTTAGCTGGTACCTCAGGGTGTAGAAATTTTTGTTTTCCATTGATTCAAAAGGGGAAGACAAAAGGATTACATGAATCTAGGCCTTACATGACCCATCTTATCATCGTCCACCACCTCAGAACTCTAGATTATTGACTCCGTGAGTCTAGCTAATTTGCACACATGATATCCATACAGAACTACAAGATCTAACCGTATCCTGTAATTAGAGTATCTTGGCTTCCTGGATTGTTTCAAGGGATACGAAGTTGCTCTGTTTTGAGGATAATACCATAGGATGCTGATTGCTGAACTTTTCTTCCTCTCATTTTTTATTATTATTATTATTATTATTATTATTGGTTGAAACTTTTCTCTCTTTTATTTTAATAAAAGTAACAAGAACCGATACTCCAAAATGCGTTTCAGTTGTGTTAGTGTTGAGAGGGATATCATTTCGGTTCCTGATCCACTTATACCTAACTGACTCCTTTGGTCCCTGGAATATCAAGCATAGAAGGGGGGAAAAACTCCTCATGTCTTTAGAGATAAAAAATAAAATAAAATATTACCTCTGGTTTTTAATATAAGACTCGGCTAACTAATTTAGTGATATTAAGGAAGTTACTAAATTAGTTTAAAATATTATTATTTATTGTTTTTCTCCAAATTAATTTGACTCACTTACAAATTAATGTATAGACTAATGATACACACAAGTATTTTAAAAAGATATATCATATGTTATTAAGTAATTTATTAACTTCTTTAATCTCCTCAAATTAGTTAGCTATGTTTTATATTAAGAATAGGAGGTAGTAAAAACACTATTGAGAAATGATAACATGAGCATAATAAATATTATATGTGTACGTGTACTATTTTGTATGCATTGAAAAGAGAAATTGCTTAATATAACAAACTGCCTTTACAAATGAAAACGAAATTTTAGGGGAGATTTGGTGGTTGGTGATGCATTATTTTATATTTTGCCTACCCTTCGGATGGTTGTTCTGCGGTTAGGTGATCTGAAAGATTGATTAGGTATAGGACTTTGAATTGCTAGCTTCGCTAATTTTGAATTGTAATTTTCGCTTCCATTATTCCCCTTCCAAGTCCAGTAGTTGCCATAGGGTGACCACACTGTATGACTAGCGAATATGCTTTGGTTATTCCTCTGTAGTAGTGCTTCTGATGTTGCTTCTAAAAGACTAATTAACCACAAAAGACGTAAATATGTTAGATATCTTTATTGAGCAAGATCACATTTAATGAATTTTTATACTTACATTATAATTGATATTGATAAACTATATATAAGAATCCCATTCAAAGTTATTATTCTGATTTCTCGTCTTCCCTCATACTCTCTCTCTCTTTTCTTTCCTTTTGGTGTGTGGCAGGCAAAGCAATAGTGTTGAGGAATTGAGGTTCCTCGTTCAACCCACCCTGATCTTCTCAGCCAGGGTCCAAGCAAGTTGATTTTGAAAGATGTGACAGCTGGATTTTGGTAAAACTAGGATGATCCGGTACTGTGCACTGTAGATAATGATGGGAAACTAATAATAAAGATAATACTGCTGAGGAAACATTATCTTTATACAGATTAGTTAGTATTTCTTGGGTGATGCATTTGAGTTATGCTTTTGGAGAATAAGTGTCTGTTCTTGGTAGGCCAAGGATAATGTCTCAAAACACTGTTCGTTATGAGATTTCAATAATTGAGGACGATAATTTGGCTGTTATGTGCCACGGCTGACTGATTGAGTTGGGTAATGGGACGAGGTTTATTATGACGTTTTATTTCTGTTGTTGGCAATTATACATCAACTGTTTCACTGTTCAGTTTTCTTACGCAATTTTCTTTCTTTACGATCGTTACTTCAACATTTTGCCGGTGTTCCCAAGTACTTCTTTCTCTTTTGAGGACTCTTGCATACCTGCCAGAAATAACAATGAATTTTGGTGGAATAAAATCTATTAATTTAATTCTACCAGATAAAATATTATAGTTCATATTTTGTGTGGTATTATATGGTGAGGAATGTAAATGTTGTTTCATGATATAATTTTGCATAAGATGAGATGAAACTGGGTATGGTTTAATTAAAATGGAATAATATGAATATTTTCTTCAACTGTTTAACTTATTGATTGGGCCGCACAGTTCTAGAATTTTTTTCCAATGGGCTACTGCTACGAATGAGGCTTTTGTGGTGCTAAAGTTAGATGAGGCGTCATTTTGGCGGGCTTGGGAAACTTCATCAACAAAGAGAAGTTAGAACATGACATCTTTTTTCCGCATATTTGTCAGGAACTGAAGAAATTTAAATTTGATGCGAAGTTGGAAGCAGGCAGGAAGGGATTGCTAAGAGACTTGGGAGGAGGTGATCCCATAATGGTAATGGCTTTTCGAGCAAAACAAATTTCTTAGGAAGGCCACTAACAAATTTCTTAAGAGCTATCTAACATCCCACAGGAGCCTCTTTTTCACTGACACTTCATGAGTGGGGCGGAAAAAGAATACTGGTATGCTGAATATTTCTCACGTCTTCATTTTCTGTGGAAGCATTACTCCTATTCCCTTGCATGATGGTTTTAAAAATGACATCACTCTATTAATACACGACTAATTGATTTATAACCAGCATGTCAGATTTTATAGAAAGCATGTTGATGTCACTCCATTGGGAGTTTACAGTAACAATATCTGATACTAGAGAGAGAGAGAGAGAGAGGGAAGAACCAGTTCACGGAGACTGCCTCGAGTGATGGGTCGCCATTCCCGAAACTAGGGAGAGCTTCTATGCAATAGCCATCTTCTCTCGAATCTCACTAACTGCAATAGAGATTATGGGGTATTGCGTTCTCCAGAGGTTCGACTTTACAGAAACAAGTCATTGCGAGTGATAAAAACCAAGTGTTGAAGAATAAGGAGCTTGTGGATAACGTTTGGCGCTGCTGAGGCCCCAAGTTAGAAATCCGAGATAAGGTTTTTGGACTCTTCTTTTCTCTGCCCCAAGTTTTCAGAACCATCCAAAACGAAAAATTTGTGGGGCTAATCTCATTCTCATCTCATTATCCACATGAATTTATATATCGCTCCCACTAATAATGATGAAAATTGACTGCGGCACAGCTCATAACTGCCAGCCAAAATTTGGATCAGGAATTTTTCTGTCTTGACATTATTAACAATGATTTATTTCCCCGAACAGAACATCAGACATACGAATATAAGAGCAAGAAAGATGTGTCATGTTGATATCTGTATATTTGCTTGCTTTGGATTAGGATAATAAGTAGTAGTACTCTCCAAGCACAAAAGAAGGGAGTTAAAAATGAGCAGAAGTAAGAGTTAGGCAAGTGAGTGAATGTTGGGTTATTGTTTGCTGCTTCCGGTGCTATATATACAGTATACACATACAAACACAATTGTGAATCAGAAGTCAATGATGGGCTCTCCCAGCGTCAGGTTTCGCTCCACTTTCCAGGGCAAGTTGAAGAGCTTGGCCATTATAAACTTGAAGATTTTGTTCACATTAATGTTGTGTCTTGCACTCGAGAAAAATAGCGTCGCCTTCATTGCCCTCGCATATGCCCTCGCCTGCCGTCACAAAAGATCACACTTTACGGCCTAAAAGTAATTGAAGAATGCTAATTTATGACTTTTAATCAGGCATGTGGGGCCCCGTGTTTGTGCTCGACGCGGAAACGGAAAGACTTGGGTGATTTCCAAAGTGCCAAGATTCCATACACGGCTTTCTCTTTGAACCCATCAAAACGAGAGAGAGACTTCAACCCACTACTACATATATTCTTCATCATAATTATTCCATAATTGACTACACTTCTTTTTTTTAATGGTAACTAAAACAAGAGGTGAAGGTGAGCAAGGATAAGATAATTCCCACTTATTCCGTGAAAAATTTTGGCAAGGTGGTCAGCTAAAGTTAATTGAATACACTTTGTATCTCTTTAATTAGTTTCATCCCCTGCAATATTTTACGGCATTGCATGCCAAATATTGCAACTAATTTGAGAATCCCATAAATTTACGAGTAACTTAAACAAAATTACAAACTACTTCTCCTTATTCAAAATATAAGTATCAGATCTATGAAGGGACTTTGGTTTTTTTTGTAAACATTAATTTGAATTTGTTTAATTATTTTATGCATTTTTTCATTTCTATCCTTAATTAATTATATATATATATCTCTCTCTTTTTTTTCACTTATTCTCTCTCATTTCTTTTTCCACCCATTCTCTCCACCACTTATCTATCCATAAATTAAGAGTGTTTTAGAAAAATAAGTTGCATTTTTTTTTTATACATATTTATTGTTTTAAACTAATTTTAACTAAATTTTTGAACTGCCTAATTTAGTTATTTGATACTTATATTTTGAACTAAAGAGAGTAATTTAATATAATGTTAACTTTTGGTCAAAATTTTTTCATGATTTAAAATAACTGACTTAATGTCTACTATTTAAAAAAGGGCAATATTAAATTAATTCTAAAAGATGATGGGTAATATACTAATACTTGTTTTACAATTCTCTTAAGATGTTCATACTTTTTTCAAAAAATATTTATGAAACAAAAATGCATTTTAACTCATCTTTTAAATTTTTTTTCCCCAATTGTGTGTGTGCGTAACAATGAAGTACTAAAAACCTAAAGTCTTTCACTTTCAAAAAACATGTTATCTTTCAATTTTAAATTAAGAACATCAAATTAAAAACAATATTACGCCTAATGGGAAGACTTTTTTCCTTCGCTCATACCTGGGTGACAATGGTCCATTGCACGTCAGGGGGGAGTCTAACAAAATCATCAAATTTTGTTCCTATCAGAATAGGAAGTGCTGTCTGCATGTAGAAAAGCCTGCTTATGCATCATAATCTTCAAACAAAATGATCAAAAATTCCAATTCAACTATTATATGTAGGTTGTAATTATATTGCTGAGTGAAAACCACATCATATTTCCCTTACAAATTAGCCAATTATTAGTATAGGAACCAATATTTATAATTAAGGAAACTATACAAATTCAACAAAAAGGAAAAAGAGCTACATAACTTAATTGAAAATGAGATGAAAAAGAGCTAAAAAAACTTAATTGAAAATGAGATGAAATTATAAAGAGTTTATATATTAAATTTTCCTTCTTTTTATTTATTTCTGTATCACTTCAAGCCCTCGTACCCATTTTATAACAACTGAAGTCCAGATGACTAAAATTTAGTATTCATGGTCGATCTTTAATCTTCTTTTTAGTTCCCTAAAATTATATAATAATGTATGATCCATAAGAAGGCATATATAGGTACAATTTTTTTCAAACTTTGTACAATATTTTTTGGAAAAAATATCTATACCACACTCGTATTTCAAGATATTTAACCTAATGGGGCTCAAATTGACAAATTATGCACGCGTGACCTAGAAATAAATTAATATAAAATAAACAGTGTAGACTTAAATAACACAGATCATTTTTTTATTTTAAGCTTGCTTGGAGAGGCATCCTATTCCTTTTTTTAAAAAAAAAAATGATCTCACTCAATCCTTTCTATTTCACAACGGTGATGAATGATAGGCTCTTTGTACCACCTTAATCTTTTTCCATATGAGGGATCAAAACTTTATTTAGTGATATTAACTTTACGAAAAAGAGTCGTCTAATTTATTTATCCACAAAATTAGTCAGGAAAATAGTATTAGCTTTGCAAAATTCAATTTGGTTACCTCATTCCACTTTCTTGCCTCACTAAACCATCCAACAACACTGCAAAAAGGAAACAATTACAATCCATAAATCATTAACTTCATAGTTCAAGTTCACAAATTGATTCTCCACCAAATCGCACCATAAAGCACGGTAAAAGAAAGGGAGATTCAAAAACCTTCGATACGAAAAATTTTCAGTAGTTCTGCAAAAACTGACCAGATTGATTGTTTAAAACTGCAAATAGATTTCTATAACAAAGTATCATGAACTATTCGTTGTAATATATCAGTTTAATTTTTGCTTTCAATTATATAATGTAAATTGACCGCAACGAATCTGAACTTATTATTATATGGCCTACCTGTTCAGTGTAGATCGACTGGTAAGATCGAACATGAACAGAATAGCTACCGAATCTTTACAAGCCAGGGGAATTTGGTCTGATGATCCTTTGTCACCTGCATTGTATATTGTTTTAGAATCTGAGAACTGATTCGAAAATGCAAAAAGTAAAAATGGAAAGTAAAGTTTGATTTTGAATTTTTGAAAGCACACCTGCAACATCCCATATACTGAAAGAAATTCGAGCTCCTCGAACAAACAAGGTCTTGTCCATTAAATTTAGTCCTTTCATCTGCAAACTCCTCTTTTCCTGCTCATTCCCTACATACTTGATCTGAGAAATTAAAACAAAAAAAGAATTATTTCAACAAAACAAAAAAACATTTTGAGATTTATGTTAAGTGAAATGTTAATATCATATATTATTCGCTAATACTAGTTTATTTTGCCGGAGGTGATTGAAACTCATTGTTCATTCGTAAAATAGAAGTGGTAGGGATTACGGAGACTTCAATATCATGTCTTGGATCGTTTCAACTCGTGAATAGTTAGATTATAAATTATTATATATTATACCAAACAATATCATCAGGCAGGAAAAAAGTGAAAAAAGTCTCACCACAAACGAAGTTTTCCCAATATCGCAATCACCCAATAAACTGATCTTCAGGCTCACCAAATCTGAATCAGCATCATACCCACCACTGCCGGTAACGGACGGCTGATCTCCGTCCAGTTCATCGACTTTGATTGTCGCCGTGGCCGGCATCAAAGGATAGTCCTGGAGAGGTATTCTCCGGTAACGGCCCGGTTTGCCGACGGAGCAGACTAGAATCCTATCCCAGATGAACTGGAAGAAACGGCCAATAAAGGATACCTTCTCGAGGACGCTCCACCGGACATTAACCGGAACGATTTTCCGGCAAAAACGAGTCATTCTCTCAGTGGTACTGCGAATGATTTTGGCCATGAGGAAGAAGAATAAGAGCTTCTGGTATTCTCATAGCTAATTAGCTGGGCGGTGTGTGTTTTTGTGTCTCCAAGGGATGTTTGGGCTGGGTAATTAATTAACTAACGGAGACGAGGAGGTCACTGTTTTAATAGTGGGACCGTTGACCGGTATATCTATTTCAATAAAGGGTCCGAATTGCCGGCTGCTTGAATCGCAACGGAGGGAGGGGCAATTTGGTCAATGTATGAATATAGGAGGGGTACTTTGGAGAAGTAGGGTAAAAAACGGAACGAGAGAAGCCGAGATAGAATGTAATGTAACTTTGTGGAGCGTGGACATGCGCTGCGCATAAGCATCTTTTGAGGTGCGTTCTTTCCAAGATAAGGAGTTATTAATCCCTTGTACTCGGGTGCACGCCCTCACGGTGTTACTTTAATTAAGATGGTCGCTGGAAAAAAAATTAATATGATATTATCGTTATCAATTAAAAAACACATAAAAATGGTTTCACACTCCATCAATTGTAATTTATTTCAGTGTTGTGTGGTCCTGAACATGTTATATGTAAATTTTAATAAGAGGAGCCCCGAGAGGGAACAACAGTAAAGAATATTTATGAATAAAAATTAAGCAAGTTATATGCCAGTACTAAACTAGTTGGGTATGGCAGGAATTAACTAATATTAGGGTTGATCGCACATTAGTAGCCTTTTCTTGGCCAAAAGATACATATTTTTAGTTTTTAGTTTTATATTAAAAATTGTTTATATTATGCTGGCATGACTAATGACAAATTATCTGAAGCGGCCAAAAAATTTAAAAAAAGACTAATTATCAGAAAATGATGAGCTCTAATTGGAGGATCTGAAGCAGGCTAACAGAGAGAACCTTTTTTCCGGCAGTCAACTGAGTGAGCCTTTTTGGTAAACGCGAAATGCCGCGTTATTCCTTCGGTATTTTCCTTGGAAAAATAGAAGTTTGAATATAAGAAATTCCATTTGGTTAGAAAACAAACACATGTAAGAAATTTCACAAACATGTCTAACACTTCAAAAAAACTTGTACAACACTTTACCCATGTTCACATATTTTTGGGGGCATCATTTGATCCACCAAACTCTAGTTTTGGCCGCAGATCCACCAACCTTTGGTGTTTAGGGTTGGCTATGGCAAAATGTTTTGTAGTTTTCCCTCCGAAAGTGCAAGATTAGAGTGCCTTTTATGAGTTATGGTGACCTAATTAGGGAAGTTTGACAACTCTCAAAAGTGTTTCTAAAAAATGTTTTTTCACAAAACGAGGTAAATTCCGCTACATATTTATTTTATTAACCATAAAACACTTATGAAATTATGGTTTTTATTTTATTCAAACACTAATTTTAGACCTTTTCTCTTCAACTCGTGGAAGCTTTTTTTTTTTTTTGAGGGGGGGATTTGTTGGTAACCACTTTAAATTTTATGAGGAATTGAATTTAAAATTTCATAATTTTCTATGAAACTTTGAAACAATGTACTCAGGTTAGTTATATTACCTCCAGTCTTTATTATAAAACCTCGTTTATAGACTATAAACAAGATCTTATAATTAGAATCGAACGTAATAATAAGTTTATAGTTCTTTTACTTAAGCATTATATTGAAAACCAAACAGAAAATTGATGAATTGATCACTTGGCTAATTCGGTTACACCATGAATTGGGAAGCCCGATCGGAGATTACCTAGATTAACTTGATTAACCCATTCAATATAATTATTCTTAGGCCACGTTTGGTACGCAGCACTGAAGGGACGGGACAAGGGTTGGGATAGGGAATCAGTCAAATAAGCATGTTTGGTAGGTGGTATTAAAGAAGCCCAAGGATTGCACATTACCACATACGTGGGATTGGGCAAACCCACCTCCCCCCGGTATTGCATTTTAAAACCTGGGATTGAAAATTTTGAAGACAAAAATATCCCAACTTATAATAAATTTTGGACAAGTTTAACCTTCTTACATTTGCCCTAATTTATCTTCTCTTCCATTGTTCTGAAAGTTGCTCACTCTTCATCGTTCTCCCCTTCCTCCATCTCGTCTTCCTCCAATGAAACCCCCCTCGTCGATCACACCATCATCGACCAATCCCACACTAATGGTAAACAAGAATCTGACGATGAAGAGCACCGAGATGCAGCCAAAGGAGACGACCTCGATCAACGAAAGACTAAGAAATAGTACAATTTTCATTTCTTCTTCCTACTGTTTTCGCTTCTCAACTCTCTGTCTTCAGTTAGTTACAGTCGTAGAGAAGACAGAGGGAGGCATCTGAATCAGTTTCTTCTTTTGCTGTCTTTGTATTTTGCTAATCTCTTTAACTCGATTCATGTACGTCACGAGAATAAGGACGAGGCAAAGTGAAAAAGGAGCATAATATTTGCTTCATCGTCTCCGTCTTGGCCTTGGAACACCAGTTATTTTTTCTTTTATTTTAAAATATTTGGAGGGGCATTATTGTCTTTCCATAATTTCTATCTGATTTTAAAATAAAATTAATGAAAACAATCCCTCCAAAGATTATCTCTTACCAAACATAATTTTAAAGTCCTAATCCCAATCCCAATCCCTTCAGTTCTAGCGTCACGTACCAAACGTGGCCTTAAAGTTAGCAACAAGCATTAGCAGGACTATCAATGAAAATTAGCAATGGAACATTTTTGGGTTAATTAATCTGCAAATCCTTATAGTTTTACTCAATTTTGAATTAGGTCCCTATAGTTTTTTTTCTTTTTATCAGGTTCTTATACTTTTACCTGTTTTTAATTAGGTCATTGTATTTATTTTTCTTTTAATTAACTCCTTATAATTTCACTAAATTTTTAATCCATGTAGTTTTAATTTGTATTTATTAATTAAATATAAGCTTAATGAAATTGATTAATACTGAAATATAAAATATTAACATAATAAAAATTAATAGAATTAATTAATTCAGGAAAATTTTTTAGAACAATTAAATTTTTTTTGCTGAAAAAAATAAAATCATTATAATAATTCAATAGTTTTAGAATATTATTGTTTATAAACTAATATTAAATAATATATACTATTTAATATTTATAGAATAGTACTATTAGAATTTATAAAATAAAGAATAAAAAATTCAGAGACTTAATTAAAAATAAAGTGAACTTATAAGGACTTGATAAAAAGAAAAATAAATGCAAGGACCTAATTAAAAACAAGTGAAAGTATAAGGATTTGATAAAAAGAAAAAAAAAACTATAAGGACCTGATTCAAAATTAGTTGAAACTATAAGGAGCTGTGGATTAATTATCCCAACATTTTTTGTTGCTAGTTATTTTGAGCCGAAATAAATTCGTTGCTGATTGTTGTTGCTAATTATTGTGTGACTGGATTAATGATGAAAAAAATTTTATTGTCAATTTGCAATAGAATTCACTGCTCCATTGTTTTTTCCCCCCAGTGTATGAGCCGTCGGTATAAGAATATCTAGAGTTTACAAAGATAAAATGATCTTACAATAAAAAATTGACTTTATAGAACAAAAATGCTATTTTGTTGGATAAAAAATAAAATTTTATTACTAAATATTTAATTAAAAACTATTTACCAAACAATTTTTTACTTTAAAAAAGTTAAAAAAATAGAAAATAGAAAATTAAATTAATAAGGCTCAAAGTTTGTTGATAAATTTTCCTATTGGCTTGTATAACTTCGTGCTTGAATTGAAGTGTTCTCGGCTGAATAGCCTTGGTTTAAGAATTCACGGGTGCGTGGGGAGCGAGGCATAATGTCATGGAATTTTCAAATATTAATTCCTCCCTTCTTAACTGTAAGAACTACTCCTTCGGTCCTAAATGTAAGATCCTAATTGTAAGTACTTTATTATTTTATAACATAATTTATATTAAAAAATAAATATTATAATATAATATTCTCTTCTGTCTTATTTATAGGCTTCAAATTTAAAAAGATTATGGTCTATTTTATAAGCTCCAATTTAAGTTTGTCTTAGCATTTAATGTAATTTTTTTTTTTTCAATTTTGTCAGTAGTTATTATTCTCTTGCCTTTGTTCCGTTGTCTTTCATCACATTTTTTTATGCATTATCTTTTATCTTTTTTTATTTATTATAAGATCATATTTGAAAATAAAACTATGTTGTTAACATAATTATTGCTTTTTAATTATTTTTAACTGATTTTTTGTTATGTATAAAATAATTGTCCGAGAGTATCTCATATCTAATGGGTTTTAAAAAGACTTTAAGAAATCGTGAAATAATGGGGCATAAAACGACATCTGAACCATAAGGTTCACCTAATCGCGTAATATAACATTGTTAAAGTCATTAAACAACCAAATATAATTCAATCGAGTTGCATAAAATTATGAATGCTGTTGATAATTATTGATTAGGACAAGGACTTTCGTTCCTTGTTTTTTCCCCATTTGTTGAAGTCGGTTAGGATAAGGATTAGAGATATATATTTAGGCCCTCCAGGGCCCATATAGGTTGCCAGGCCAGGTGGGTGAGTCATCGCACACCAACACACACGAGGCAACAAATGGAAAGGAAAGTGAAAAGCCACACGACTTTGGAATATAAAAAATTTTGGACAAATTCTACCAGAACAAAAACTTTTGGACAAATTAATCTTATGGTCATACTCATAATGTGATAGCCACCATGGCCAATCAAGATTTTTGTTTTCACAGTAAGGCTATCCCCGCCTCAAGCCTTCAATTATTTCAGCTTACCCTCTTTGGTTTCCTTTTTATGTTCTCGTTTCTGTTTGTTGGGTTTGATCTCTTGCTTCATTTTCCCCTTTTCGTTGCTTTGATTGTTTTTTACCTGTTGCTTCCATCTTTTCATTTTTTTAATCAATGGTTGGTTGTTCCAGTGGCTAGTGTTTGTTACTTCTTGGTTTGTTTCATGATTTTAGTTTTGATTCAGTTTGCTTTCGATTATATGGGTGGTGGACTGGTGGTTTCTTATGGTGTCGGCGGGGTTTTCTTTTCCTGGTGGTGGGAAGGAAATTAGGCTTTTTTCCCCAGTATTTTTTATATTATAATATGATAATTAATATGTAAGTCCTTATAGTTTCAAATAGTTTTTAATCAGGGTCATATAATTTTTCTTATCAAGTCTTTATAATTTTTTTCTTTTTTATCAGGTCCTTTTTGTTTTACCTTATTTTTAATCAATTCCTTGTAGTTTTTATTTTTTATTCTATAAATAATAATATTTGATAAATAATAAATTATTATAATAATATTATGGCAATATTCTTTTGAATTTTTAATTAAACACATATATTATTTATTTTTCAATTCTAATTTTTATAATTATAAAATTCAAATTATAATAATTTTTTTTTTAAAATTAGAATATAATTATAAATAATTTACAGTTAAGAATAATTGATTATTATGATTAATTATCAATTACTAAATGATTATATTAATTATTTTGTCTAATTATATAATTATTAATTTAAAAATAAATTAATTTTAAAGAATATAGTTAATAAATAATTTTTTTAAAATTACAAGAGACCTAATTAAAAAATAAGTTAAAAAATAAGTAAAACTATAAGGATTTAATTAAAAAAATAGAGGGGTCTAATTAAAAACACGTAAAAATAAAAAGACTTGATAAAAAGAAAATTTTTCATAAGGATTTGATTAAAAGTCAGATAAAACTATAAGGACTCAGAGATTAATTATTCCTATTATAACTATATATGTTAACTAAAGTTTATGCCAAATTGAGTATAATTTTAAACCAACCCCATTTCTATTTATTTTTTATTCTTTTCTTTAAAACATCTTTTAGGATACCGAAAAGTTATTGGAGTGTTTTATTGTATGCAACTAAGGGTGTGATTGGATTGAGTTAGTCATCAACTCTATTGTGGTCCAATTTGGTCTGGTTCTAATTGGAGGTCGAGCTAGATTAAACTTGGATTGTCGGACTATCTAGACTAGTATAGGTAGTCTAAGGCTTCAAATCTACTCATGAAGTGTTTTCCTCTATGCATCTAACACTATAAAATTTTCCTAAGCAAAAGTAAATATGAATATTTTAATATGATGCAAACTTTTTTTTAACTAAAACATAGGTATCTTCTTATTTGAAGTATTGTCAGACATTAAATATGAGTATCTTTCCCAACAAATATTCAAATATTAGTTTGCCACGTTATGAGGATTAGCTCCTTCCGTTTGCACTAAATATTATAAAAATATTATAACCATTGCGTTATCTTATGTTACTGTTTATCAAACATGTCAATAAAAAAATTGTGTAAAAGTACTCATAAAAGTTGTAAAATGGTTTAAAAATACCACAGCTATCAAGTCAACCAATAACACTAATCATTTAACATTGCATAATGTTTTCGTTCCTCGTAGCCCTGTTAGCTGCTACAAGGACTTTTACACCACACAATACCCCTCCCCTGTCTTCCCCATGTTCTTTTGTTTCTTCGTCGTCGATGAATAATATTAGAAGATTTGGTCACATTGATTTTCCCGATGATGGATGAGTCATCCTCAACCTCCTTTTCGTCATCCTCCTCTTTATTTGCTTTCAGCATATGGTTAATTTATAACAAGGGCGCCCTTAATCCACAACTCATTAGCTTTGAGGTAACATCACCGACAAGGAATAAACCAAAGAAAAAGATGGTGCATGAGGTGGATGGGGGAGGTGCAACCATTGTGTTGTGTAAAAGATCCTGCGATGACAGATACTGCTAAGGCGCTAAGAAAAAAAAAAAACTTGTACAACACGCATCAGAATTGTTTGCTTCATGACCAACATTAGTTGTCTTAGTTGCCTTAACGATCACGGCATTTTTGTATCATTTTAAATTTTTTTATGCATTTTGTACCAAAAAATTTTATGGTGTGAGGTGTGCATACATAGCAAATACTTCATGCGGAAATTTGAATCTTCACCTTTTTCTTATATTTGGAGGTAGTGGCATGCATGTCAATCCAAATTTCTGCGTTGTATGCGGATGTTTCGTCAACTTCAAAATAACTATCATTTTTAAATTTTGTACATATTAAAAAAATAATTATATAATCTATTTTTTTTACCTCATACAATTAAACATATATAAACATGTGAATGTCAAGCTTGAACTTATGATCTCACCCAAACGTAGCATGTAACACTGCCACCAAGATAATTTACCATTGACTAATATAGAAAAATCTAATGGCATTGGACTAAAACACTATTGTATTAATTAAATAACTTTACTTCTTTTTTTCCACCTAATTATTTTTTAGTTAAGGGTAAAACAATACAAAAATAATTAATATTTCAGTAAAATCATAAAGCAATGAATAATTTGAAATATAACAAAAATTTCGAAAGCTGCCGCTACATCCCTTTAATCCCTAGTTCTTGTGTTTAATGAAACCACCTTTATTTACTAAGACCAAGGTCATATACCAAAAACTAAATGAACAAATAGCAGCAAGCAAATCTCTCGAAACTTTATGGTTCATAAAAACGCAAATGTGCTAAACTTTCCAATAACTGAAGCGGCAGATTAGAATTGGCTAAAATATCCAAATTGGGTTTCATAGTCAAATTTCAACTATTAGAGAGCACCATACCTATGCCAAACAAAAAGGTAGTTAATTTTTTGGCAGCTTTGGACCTTCAAAGTCTTCAAACCCAACACCGACCACAAAAGTAGCCTCACCTTATGTATGCCATGAGGATGAGAAGCCAAGATTAAGGCTTAACTTGAGTCTCTCGGCATTAGCTCAGCCACTTAAGATCTGGACATTGGAACTCTTGACACACTGAACTCTGCAAGAAAGAAATCTAGTCCCCCTAATCTACTTCCTCGGTACCCTTCCTTTTTAGGATGCGTTTGGACCAAAAAAATGTAGGAGAAGAGAGATTTTAATGAAGAAAAAGAAAAGAGAAGAAAGGATGAAAATTTTAATATTATTTTGTGTAGATTGACAAGGAGAGAAGGGAGGGAAAGGATTTTTTAAGATCTAATATATGATTTAATAAGAGTGTAATAGTTACTGGAACACGTTTCTCTGCTCAGCGGGAGATGAGCACCGATAGCTCATCTCCCATGCGAACTATTTCATTAAATAAAAAATGTAACCTGTACACTCCAAAGAAAGTCGCTTCTGCTGTGCTTCTAGAGAAAAATTTTTGTTGTGCCAGCCGCCACAAGAGAAAGGGAATTAACATAGTTGGCGCCATTAAAAATTGGAAAAAAACTGAATTTCAGTGTAAAAAAAATTTCAGATTGAAGAAGGCATCAAATTTCAGACCTTTGCAAGAAGAAGGCATCAAAGGTTTCTTATCTTCCATCTTTTTTGTGTTCTCCAACAATTTTATTAATATATATTTTCATATATATTAAAATGGGGTCATATGCAGGTTATTCTTATTATTATATGTATTATATGTAACTGAAATTTAAAGTGGGTTGAGATGGTTTTGTTTTCTGATTTAGCTTGTTAATGTTATTATGTGAGTAAGCTATAACTCGTATTTATATTTTTGTTTGAAGAATGGTATTTGAAAAATGATTATTTTTTTCCGTATATTTGGAGTTCATAAAATTCCAAATTCCTATTGATGGTATTTTTTAAATTGTCATATATTTGTTGTATATAGGAACCATATCATGGAAGATGAATTTAAACTCAAAATAGGGAGAGAGTTTGAAAATCTAGATGAAGCCTAGAACTTTTGGAATGAATATGGGAGTAAAATTGCGTTTGGAGTTAGAAAGTATAATGGAACAAAGAGTAAAAAAGATAGTTCCATTATTACATATAGATATGTATGTTGTAAGGAGGGTATTCGAAAAAAAGATAGAAGAGAGACAACCACTTCTAGATATCGACCTGAGATAAGAACCAATTGCAAGGCAAGAATGGTTGTATCTCCTATAGATGAAAAATTCAAAATCACCAAGTTTAATGAAGAACACAATCACCCTCTTCTGTAGGATGGGATTTCAAATGATGAGATTTGAATAATATTTTGATTAGGATTTGGATATATTGAATTAAATAAGGAATATCATTATTAAATAGGATTTCAAGTGGAGGGAAAAGCTAATAATTAATTTTACATTTGAATAATATTTTAATTGGGATTTGAATATATTGAATTAAATGAGAAGCATAATAATTAAATAATATTCCTCCGGTCCTAAATATAAAACCTATTTTGTAGTGTAATTTACAGTACAAAATGAGTCTATATTTAGGTCCAGAGGGAGTATGTCAATTGGGGGCTTAAATGGACAAATAAATGAATAAATTTAAATTTTTATATGTTTCTCCTAATTTCTGAATTTCTAATTCAAATCTTATTTGAATGAATAAAAAAAAATCACTCTTCTAAAAGAAGTGAATTTTGAGCTACTTTAAATAATACAATTTATTATAATTTAAAAGTTAATTAAATATTCTAGTTCGTGTATCACATGAGGAAATTTTTTTTAGTTTTTATACTAAATCAGCATGCTTCATTTTTTAAAACAACTAATTCTTGCAATTAACTATGGCAAAGTTGACATGAAGTCTAGTTTGGCACCACATTGATACAAAAAATTATGCACCAATAGGCGTGAGCCTTTATCAACCGAAATAATGTTCAATGAGATTAAAGAATAGAAGCAAAGAATACATCAAAAGTAAAATTCCTAAGGTAGCAACACAGTATTATTTGGGAGGTTCCTACGAGTGTTGCACCGAAATAATGTTCGCCTAGGAGCACAGCAGAAGCAACTTTGTTTTGGAGTGTACATGTTATATTTTTTATTTAATGAAACGGTGCGCATGGGAGATGAGCTATCGGTGCTTATCTCCCGCTGAGTAGGGAAACGCGTTCCAATAGTTACCATCCCTTGCATACATGATGTAAGATCAGAAAGATAGTAAAGGGATATTAAAAACTAATTATAAACATGTCAGTCAAAACAAGCTAAAATATTACCATTTTTTTCCAAATCTTTCTAATTTGGGAGAGGAAGCTTATGAAGGGAGAGGAGGGAAAATATTTAAAAAAGTTCCCTTTCCTTCTAAAAATATTAACAACCCAAGTAAGTAGAGGGAAGGAAAATCGCCTCTTCTCTCGTATCAAACAAGTCCTTAATTTTTTCAAGGTAGCTCTTTGTTTGACTTCAACCTCCTCAAACCAACATTGTTTTAAGAAGCTCGCACTGGAAGGAAGATCAATTTTCATTTAGACAAGACTATTTTGGAGATATTAAAAGCTTACTAGTCTTTTTTTTGGTAACTGTCCTTTCATCAACCTTCTTTCTCACCGCTTCTAAAAGTTCTCAATTCTACAGTCGTATTTTCTTTTGGATGGATGAAGAGAATGAATGATTTCTTCCAACTAGTGATCGTAGGCTTTCGAAAGATATGAACAAAGCTCAACATGGTCGATTTGACCAACAATGGCGAATCTAAGAATTTTGGGGCTAGTCAACGGCTCGTCCTTTTTAAAATCCTAAAGGAGGAGCTCTCATCAGTCGACGAAAAATTTTCCAGTAGTACTTTGATCTTGTTCAAACGATTAATCACCACGTTGTGCACATGTCTGTAATCTTATCAAAGAAGCCAGAGCAACGCTCTCAACCCATCGCGAAGCTTATTTATTTTTTGAACACCAGAGCAAATAATTTAGTTGCAGATTTCTTGGCTAATTTAGGACACCCCTTTGATCAAATTATGAGTTGGTGATGATCAAAGGAGGAACCTTGTTATTTGACTCTGTACCTCTGTTCACTTCTTTGTAAATATCAATCCGTGTTTTATTCCAAAAACAGTTTTTTTTGGTACAAAAATTTTAGGAAAGGAGTTGGGCTCACCTACAATTTAAGGACAGGGCACCTAACGCTTGGTTTACTAGGACTTGTCACTATAAGCATAGGAGCATGACAAGTAAGTCTTTTTTTTTTTTTTGGCTCAATAGGTAGGAATCTCCCAACTTTACTATGCTGTGGTGATGCCTGCTGCGACTGGAGCCACAACAAAATAACACTCTCTAGAATCGAACCCTTTTGTTTTGGTGAGAGAGTCCGACTCCTTCGCCGGCTGTATTTCAAAAACAGTTTTAAAAAAAAAGAATTGGTGCTATCACGGACAGTGACAGTCCACGTGATGGGCTCAATGGTATTTTGCTTGAGGCCCAATTGGAATTCACTACCCCTAGACATTGAAACGTTCAGGCTTCTTAACCTCTGGCTTATTATCGAATGAGATTAGATCTATTAGAAGAGATCAGTCCCCTAATACATGATAAATCAAAATTTGAATTTCTGGAAAAGGTGTCTATATTTGACAATAGTATTTTGAATAGGATTGTTTCTAATAAAAAAATACTTGTGTTTAGGGGGAAAAAAACTTTGATGTATTCCCCCCTTTGAGATTAAACCAAAGAAGAGGTTAATTGAGTTATGTCCTTCCTAAATTATCTATCTTTGATACCAAAAGATTATCTAGGGTGATAAAAATACAATTTCTTTTATTATTAAATAGATTTTTATCAAAAAATTCAATTATACTTATCATAAATATAAACATGTTTATTGCAATTGATTAATTTTTATAAATATTGTGAATATGATTTTTAATTTGTCATTTTAAATTATTATATATATTTTTGCTAAAGCATATGTATCCTTGTATTGGAGGTAATCCTATTTGGATACTGTCAGACACTAAATGTGAGTACCTTTCCTAATGAGAATTCAAACCTTGATTTTTTATATTATGAGGAACTAATTTTTCTACTAGACCCAACTCTGCTGGTAAATTAATTATATTTTAATCATATATAAAAGAACCAATTTTCATGATGTATTCATCTTCTTAAATTTACGAAAGAGAAGTGGCATCTTAGTTTGGGCCACTGTACAGGCAGAGCACTAGAGCAGTGTCATTAGGGTGGCCCAGTTTTGTAAAGGGGCCCTTTGACGGTAGCATTTCCAGAGGATGTCAAGATTTTTCTCGCTTCCTCGAGCGGCTCTTGTCGTCGTGGATGATGCATGGTTGTGACTTCAACACTATGGACAACTTTAATCCTAGCCGATAGCAGCACCACAAACACTAGCAACAAAATTGAAAGACACTCTGTATTGGGCACTGGATACAGTAGAAAAGGTTCCGAAGAAGGATAGGATATGGTAGAGGTTCTTCTGCAATTATCGCCTCCTCTACTTAAGTGGTCTTCCCATCCTCCAATTCGCCGGTTAGCAATCCCTCTTCTCTTTTCTTCTTTCCTTGAGCATTTCCAGATTTTCTTCCCTTGAAAATTAGTTGCAGTTTCTTTTGCTTCAAATCTTTTTCCTTTTTCCTCGGACACCTCTCTCTTATTTGTCTTTGATACGGCCATATCCGGCATTTTGGGACGCAATTACGATGTGGTAATCTGTCAGTTTTATTGTATGATAAACAAGTTTGTACCTCGTTTTAGTGGGATTCTGAGCAAAGTTCTTGTCACTAAGATGTTTTGACGCCATTGGTTTCTATTTATTTTATTATTGTTTTTTTTCCCGATATGATTAAATGTTATTTCACAAAATGCAGGGAAGTGACGGGAAAAACATTGGTTAAGTGCTCGTTGGAGAGCCCTTTATCAAGTAAGTTCCTGTCGAAGCATGCATTATCTGGTCTTGCTGCTTCCTTGATATTCATTTCTCCCATAAATCAGGTTTGTATTTGATATCCAGAGTGTTACAATATCGGGTTTAATTAGATGTGATCTTCTTACGCATATACTTTTTTTTTTTTTAAAATATCATAAACAAATATCATGCTCATTTGAGGCACCTTTAATTACATGAGCATGGCGAAAGTCCCTTGTACTAGTATTTAACTGGAACTTTAGTATTTCTCGTTTCCGCGGTCAGAAAATTTTTAAGGGAAGACGGCGTTCCCCGAAAACGGAAGATATTGTTACCCTATATTATTAGCATTGAAGTTTTGATCTTACAGGACACCTTATATTTCTCCGGGGTGCCGTACTTGTTGAGACGTATCTTGTATGATTTTCTGAATGCACCTTGTATTCGCCTTTAGTTATACATATTATATCATCCATGGAGAGGTTTCTAAGAAGGTTGGATGTTCCTATGGAGATATACATACTAGAATTTATGGTTTATTGTTAAGGAACTGGCTAACATGTCTCTTTGCATATGACGACAATTGAGGTGTTGCTAATTCACCTTGATGATTCCATCAACAGGCTGCTGCAGTAGATTTATCTCAACAAAATACATGCCAGCTTGCCAGTGCCAGTAACAATAATGGAGTTACTCTTCCAATTGATGATGGGTCTAATGAAAATGGTAGTAATCTCATGATGATGAGAGGCATGACAGCGAAGGATTTTGATCCTGTTAGATATTCTGGAAGGTGGTTTGAGGTAGCTTCACTCAAAAGGGGATTTGCTGGACAAGGTCAAGAAGATTGCCATTGCACTCAGGTAAAAGCTAAAATTAGTATGATTGTGAATCTTAAGGACGACATTTATCTTAGGAAAAAGGTATATTGCGGTTAGGTTTCTGTTACGTTTTTCCCTATTAGACTTCCTGTTATTCTTAACATGTTACTGAAGCCTAAAGGCAGAGAGAGATCCTAAGGATTTGTTTGAGAGTTTTGAAGAGAATGAAGTTGAGTGATCAGTTGGTAATTAATGTCTCGTTTGGTAGGAGGAAAATGATTACTGTCTTGCAATTTTTATTATACAATGGTCATCGTTACTGAACAATTTATCTCCTATTGCTTCTTGTTGCTTGTTAAAATAAGAATATGAGAATCATTCTGCATCTTCAAAATCATTTTTTTCCCATTCTATTCATTTTCTTGTCTTTCCATTTCGTGTACTAGACAGGCCCTAATGAAGAAGTTTGGAAGGGCATGTAGTGGAAGAGGAAGAGTTCCCTCTTAATTGTTTGGAAATTTAATGGAAAATGGATGGTAATAGAATCAAAATTGTTTAGGAGTCACAACGTCATTAATGGAATGGAAGAGATTAAAAAGTAGAATTTGCAATGTTAGCCTTTTATAGAAGTAAGGGAAAGTGAGGAAAAATTTGCTGATGAGGGGTATAACAATATAGGAAAAAAATGTAGGGGAATGAAGACCTCTCAGTTGCACACCCGCTTGATCATCACAAACAAATGCTAAGGTTCTTGATTGTTCATTAGACGAACTGTGGATTGTTTCTCAAAGAATCATTCATTATATTAGTTTTAATAGGCTAAAATATACTTTTAGTCTTTTAATTTTGTATAAGATATCAATTTAGTCTTCTAACTTTAAAAGTATATTCTTAGTTTTTTAACCCTAAAATCATTAACAAAAAAATAATGACATCGATGAAACATTCTCAAATGCTAACATGTTAAGTTTAATTTTCAAGACAACCATGATTGTTATAAAAAATAATTATTTAAGATTAACAATTTTAGGGTTAAGGACTAAAAATACACTTTTTAAAGTTGAGGGACTAAATTGAAACCTTGTATAAAGGTAAAGGACCAAATATATGCTTTAGCTGTTTTAATATGTTAGAAATAACCCTTCTCGTTCAGTTTGGTGGATGCTCATATGTAACTGTTTTTATTAGGTTTGTCGTACATAAGCTTCTTGCCATTAATCTGGGTAGGCCAAAAACGTTTCAGGGTGTGTATACATTTGACAGGGAGACACCCTCTATTCAAGTTGATACCTTTTGTGTTCATGGAGGACCTGATGGATTTATAACTGGAATTAGGGGAGGGGTTCAATGTCTTTCAGAAGATGATTTGGAGAAAAAAGAGACAGAACTGGAGAAGCAAGAAATGATTAAAGAGAAATGCTATCTCCGATTTCCCACATTGCCGTTCATCCCCAAGGAGCCATATGATGTGATCGCTACTGATTATGACAATTTTTCTCTCGTTTCAGGAGCAAAAGACAGAAGTTTCATTCAGGTATCTTTGTCAGATAATAAGCTATCATTCCAACTTCTATGCCTCGTGTTATTTTTACCTATATCTCATTGTTTAGAAATAAAGCCATGAGCCCCTTTTGCAAAGTCAATTGCTATTGATCAGCATCCAACGTATTGTCCAGCTTTTCTCAGCACCCCTTTGGTATTTGGTTGGAAAGGGACTCTGATGTACTCTACATAACAGATTTCCTTTTCTTCCTTCTTTCGCAACAGCCCGTTTTTAATTGTTGTTGTTATTTTTGAATAAAGACACTGATAGTCATTGTTGATGTTAAAATTATTTTAACATTACGCATTACATGCCATTATTCTCCATTATGTCCATTAAACAGGCAATGCTACGTTGTATCTTAATAGTGGAGACTTGTTAAGAAGGTGAACTTGGTCACCATTGGGGCATTTCAGGTTAAGAATTAATTTGGACCTCCTGAGGTTAAAATGTCTTTGAAGTGATAGAGAAAAATGATACAAGCGGTAAGAATGTGCATGGGATTGATGCATTCATTTTACAAGCTTCTGATTTCAGAAGATCTAAATCTGCTCAGAACTACACACGCATTTGAGTGCGCGTAGCGAGTCTTTCTGTATTATTGTAAATTTGACTAGCTAAATGAATAATTTTTGAAAGAGGATTCAATTATAAGTTACTTTTAGTCACAGAAACTTTCATGCTAATGCTAAAATAGATTTTATCCCAGTTTTATATTGAATTATAGATCCATGAATAAGTTTATTATCAGCACTCCCATTGATACTTGGGATTGACGCATTCATATCCTTGTCTTCAATCAATATCTCAGATATACTCCAGGACACCAGACCCTGGACCTGAATTTATAGAGAAGTATAAAGCTTATCTGGCCAATTTTGGATATGATCCAAGCAAAATCAAAGACACACCTCAGGATTGTGAAGTGATGTCGAATAGTCAGCTGGCGGCAATGATGTCCATGTCTGGAATGCAGCGGGCATTAACCAATCAGTTTCCTGACCTAGAACTGAAGTCCCCTCTTGAGCTTAATCCCTTGACTAGTGTATTTGACACTTTGAAGAAGCTTGTTGAGCTTTATTTTAAGTAATAACTACGCCGGTCAGATCCCATTATGCTTTGTTTTTGAAAGAGTTCACAGCTGGCACGTCGGTGCGCGGATTGACAGTTGACAGCAACTAATACAAGACCTCATTTAGTCTATTACAATTCAATAGTTCAAATTAATTATAAAAAGCCAAAAATATGTTAAAACAAGTGTATATAAAAATCATGTCTGATGTGTGTGTGTGTATATTATTCTGGTGATTGACTTGGTTGACATGTTATTTTAGAGTAAATTAATGATTTTATTTTGTGATAGTACTCTCATCAATTTGGTTATGTAAAGAGAAACAATTTTTGAAATTTATTCCTTTAAAGGTTTTCTCAATCAAAATGGTATCTGCTTCAGATAAATTTCTCTCAAAAATAATTTGGACTCTTGGAGCTTATCTTGCCTTTGATTCATGACGTGGGCTTACTTAAGCAGTTGACATCATTTAGAAAAAATTGAAAATTTCGGATTATATATCCTTGATAATTAGCGGAGAAATTTATTTGTAATGATATTGTATTCATTGGAGAAAATTTTTCGGCCTATATTTAAGGCTATTATGTGGTCAATTAATTTTTTAAAAAAGGATATGATTGATATTATGGTTAGCTTACTCTAATATCTATTTTCTGGAGCCCCTAGGAAGTTTCTGATTACTCAAGTATGAGATTGCTGTCTGTCATTATGGTTGTTCATAACCATGTTATATGGATCGGATAAGAAAAAGGAAGAAGTTCACCTTTCTTCCATGTACAAAATAAGTTGTGCATCTTCCATTAACACGCATATATGGATCGGATCACAAAGAATCTACATCTTTTTGGTAGTTAATTAATTTAAGTAAATTAAAAAATTATTTAAATTAGTTATTTGTACAAATTTAAGTTATTTTTCTAAAATACTTTTTTTAGATAGAAATTTCTTAACATGTGTAATCAATAAGAATACTTTAGAGGACGAATTATAAATTTGGATAACAAAATAGACTGTGATATTATATTAAGGATCAAATTTAATTTCTAATTAGTTCTTATATTAAAAATCAGAAACAATATATTGTATAATCTCAATCCATTGTTGGTAAAAAGAAATCTCAATCCAATATTAAGTGACAACGAATCCATTGTGAAGAAATAAGATAACGCCAAAGTTTGGTCTTAGTGTCTTCAACTGGAAAATATCCGTACCTAGCCACAAAAAAAAAAAAAAAAGAAGCAACAGTCTAAGAGTATCTTGAGGGCTTTGTCCTTGATGCTGCAATCACTTATGTACAATATTAGAATCCATTGCGCTTTATCGCCTTTGAGTTCATCAGATATTACAGTAGTCTTTGGGTATCGCGGAGGCTTTGTCCTTGGTGAACTCGTTAGAATATTGGGGCGTGTCTACATCGTTGTGATAGAGCGGAGGCTCTCACTAATTCGTGCGATGGGAGACCGAGGAGGGAACCCGATGCTCTAAATTCGGCTATGTCCAGTATCTGAGCTCTGGAGAAGATGATGTCAGGCTCCGGTGAGAAGAGACCGACGGTCTTAACGCGCATTTCGCCCAACATTCCGCCACGGATGTAGTTCGAATTCTGAACTCATGCAGCTCGGCGGGAGGACTTGGAAGTTTTGGAAACCAATGACTTAATAAAATGGTTGGAAAACAGGGCCGTTTGGGGAGCAGCAGACAATAAAGGCAAAGGAGAGAAGCCAAACGCGTAATATAAAGTACAGGACGCAGTACTCATCTTTAGAATGAAACAGTCAGTCCAATCACATTCGTCGTGTTGTAGACTAATTAATCATTCGGTTCTATAATTCAAAATTAAAAGGCATAATTCGAATTTGAAAGCTGGCACAACGTAAATAGCTATGTGACACACAGAGAACAAACTAATCATGCCTTCTGGACTGAAAAACTTAAAATGAAATCTCTAATTTCATCGTTGGCCCTATCAAGAGCCGTTCGTCCATCGGCATCTTTGACATCATACTTGCCTCCAGCTTTCAAGAGTTCCTCCAGTTTCGGCTTGTCACCCTCTGAGGCAGCTAGCATAAGCAAGATATCCACTGGGTGGATGTTCTGATTTAAAAGAGCCTCCATTTTAGAGTATGATCCTTCAACAGCAAGCATTCCCATGTAGTTGAAGTACTGGGAAAGATAACATCAGAGATATTATAATTATGCATAATGGAACGCTACAAAATGAACAGAAAAAATTACTACAGAACAAGTAGAAAGATCACTGAGAATGAAGACCACAGTAAACATCCTTGTTTTCAGTACAGCGTTCAATAGAAGAGACTGGATGGACAGCACTGAGTTAAAAGAATTGGATCCCACTTCAGAAAACTCATTATGATCGTTAAAGGAAAAACTATATGCATGCTAATTGTGAGTACATATGAATCCCAATCTAAATCGACGCAACATATTAAAGAACTTCAATAAGTTGGGCTATAAATGCTCTCCATTTATTATGTAGCAAAGGTTGGGAAACGGCCAAGAGATCTGAGGATACATTAATTCCAGATTCATATCAATCCCAACCCAAAATCCTAAATCTTCAGCTCAACAGAGGCGGAAAAAGTAGATAAAAAACACCAATTTATCATCATTGGTGCAGCTGCTCATCCTCCATTACACTTCTATTTGCCTTTCCATTTTTCCCAGTTAGTTCCCAGAAAACAGAGCTAATTCATCAAGTCCCCATATAAACCTACTCTTGACGTTGGAGCATGAATAAGTAGTTCAAGAATAAAGACTACAGCCTTTTCTCTTGCATTTGATACGAAATTGAAACGCAGAATGAGATTCTTCAGGCTCAATCTCTCATTATCTATCATAATCCGTGACTGGAAGTCACCAATGCATATCCTCCATAGCGCAGGGCAAAAAAAATCTAGATAATCAACATTAGTCTTGCTTATCTATAACTTATTCAACGAAAATAATCGCGGATTCGATCTTAATTATTCTGCATGCCCGACAAGCTTGTTAAGCAAAATAAGATTATTTTCACGTAATAATCTCGCACAACGCTAAACGACAAGCCAGCTATAACGAAACCTCCACCTAAGTAGGAGAACAACCACAACATTTCTATATAAACAACATTATTTTTCCTCACTTAGTACTCATCTATGAATACCTAAAATATCAAAACGATGACTATCAATGAACATCATATCCATACAAGCTAGAGCTACTAACACGAAACCAGATAGAGCAATAAAAAATTCAATATAGGGTGCTCACTTGTTCAACGTCGTCCCTATCGAAATCATCGCGGGATTGGCTACCATAGATTCCAGCTCCTTCAGCATCAACACCGTTTTTACCGAATTTGAACCAGCACTTGGCTCTGGAGCCATTGGAGGGTCCGATTCTAGAGGTGAGTCTGAGGAAACCAACTTTAGTTGTAAAAGCGAGGAAGCCAGAGTCCAATTTTGTGAAGGAGACGGGGGAAGCGAGGGATTTGGAAGAAATAGTTTGGTGGGTGGTACAGGAGGGGATGGAAGCCATTGTTGAGATGGCCAAGCGAAGACAGTGGCGGTATCTATCCGCTACTGCTGCAATCTCACATTTCTATCCACACGTGTAAATGCGAGGGCGAGCGTAATCGTAATTCATAAATTCATATTTCTCCTTATGAACAGAATCGTAAATAAAGCCGTTAATTACATGTAGAATCAGTTAATATTTATAAAAAGATGATTTTAATTTGAAATAAAATAATTTTAAAATTTCATACCTAAATTTTCAAATTCAACATAGTGAAAAAAAAACTGAACGTTAAAAAAAATAAAAAAATCAGCAAAAAATCTATTGAGCATAAAAAAAAAATCATTATGTCAAATTCAGCCTAAGTTGCGCAATATATATTTATATATTTCCAGTGTAATCAAATCAATTCAACTTATGAACTATACCTTAGATGGCGTGTGGGATCTGGAGCTCATATTCCTATCAACCACAATGACCCATGCGTCTTCACGATGCTAAATTTGTTTGGTCTGATCAAGATAATCGGTTGGAATGTTCTTTAAGTAGAGATTATGAAGATGTCCTTTTTGTGTCTGGATAGTCCTGATTTTTTGATACGAGTGCTGAATAGTCACAAAAGGTTCCGTTGTCCGGTTGTCTTCTTGGTTAGGAAGGCCTATAGATGAGCAGCAGGGAAGGGGAAGCCTACGATCCACCTCGGAGTTGGCAAGTTTTGTGGAAGATTTCGTTGACCCATGAGGTCTTGAATTCTTGATGTGTGTTTGGAAGTTCTTTAATAGCGCAGTTCCCTTGGCGAGGTGCTCCAGAGACATAATGTACAAGGCGATTTCATTTGTCCGTTTGTGGCGCGAAAAGAGAATCTATAGATTATCTCCTGCCGAGTTGTGATTGGCCCAGAGCTTTTTAGTCTGCATCTCCTCCTAAAATTAAAATAGGACAGATCTTAAAATCTGGTTTTGTTATTGGGGTTAAGAGGTGACTAGCCAAGGTTGATTTGAGAAATAATATGATGGAATGCAGCAAGGGCGTCATCATGATTGTTTGGTGAGCAAGGAATACGATGTTTCATGGGAGGGAAATACGGATCACGTTGTAGCTTTATTAATCTCGTCTTGCTTTTTTGGGGAAGCAAAGAGAGAATTTCATATTCCAAAATGATCAGTAGGAGAAATTAAGTTATGGTTTACTAGCTTGACCCCTCATGAATTTTCTCTCATACAAAAGATTGGACCCTAATGTGGAATCGGAATCTGTTGAGGGAGGATATGCAAAAATTTGCTCACGTTGATTTACAGTCTCTCATCAGCACGCCACCACCTTGTGTAGGTCTTCCCTCCATGAGGCTATTCGGTCAAATGAGATGGTCACATTGGAGTGCTTTCATAGGATTCTCTGGAAGACAGAATATCAGTACGAGCGATGTGGCCCGAGACCCTTGCGAGGACAGAAGGGCAATATCAGCCGTTCATGATAGTTCCCACAGGTTTTCAATCTCCGCATGGAGATATGTGAATTTACCCCTCTTTCTAGTTTATTGCGTGTGATTAATCCTCCTATGTATACTATTCCTCCGATCCTAAATATAAGACCCTTATACCACAGTATTAAATGTTATATTTAGGACCGGAAGAATACTAATTAAGGATTCATTGGATGTCATGCCACGTCCAATGAAAGTTGTAATGTTACTACCTCCACTACTAAATATAAAACTAATTAGAGATTTAATTTAACCATAAATATAAGATTTTAATTTACTTTATCTATTATATTTATTTATTTATTTTCTAAAACAATCTTTATAGAAATTACACATGTTAAATGTTTTCATTCTAATACACATTGTTAATAAAGCATTTTGACTGTTTGAGTTCATCATTTAGTGCTATTATTTGAAATCTATTCCCTACCTCTATTGATTTTTAGAAACTTTGTATTACTTCTTTCGATTCTTTTTATAAGAGCATAAAATTTGAATCGTCTTGATTCTCTTTATAAGATCCCATCTGAAATTTAATGCGTTTGTACCATTTTTGCCTCTAATTAATTTTGCATATTGTATTAATTAAAAAGTTGACAAGTTGTGATACTACATTCTCTTTCATATTTTCTCTCCCTTACTTGCCCCTTGTAAATAAGAGTATACTTAGAAAAAATTTTATTCCTTATATATTTATTACTTTTAACTAATTTTAATAGTTTTTTTAAACTACGTAATTTAATTACGAGGCTCTTAAAAAAAAGACAAGGAGTATAGTTTTTCTTTGCATGCCAATAGCAAGAAGTCTCTTGCCACCAAATGCAGCTTGGCAACACTAATAATTGCCTTGTTTTGATATGAAACTATCGTAGGCCCTATTGATTTTATAATCTTTTTGACATTATGTAGAAACCAAGTTAGGCCATCATAAGTCCCGCTAGTAACAAAAGCATATGTTAGGAAAAACAATTCATTGTTTTGTCTTACGAAAAGCTACCAATAATTATGTTTTTTTTTTTGTTTTTTTTTAATGAAAACAACATTTTCCTATAAAACTACTCAGATGACATCTATCCATGTAGAGTCAGGCTCAGTAACATTGTAAAAGACCTTCAATAGAACATTTATAAGCAATGAATAGCCTCTCAAAATTGTTACTAGATGAATTTTCTCATCTCACTACCGTGTTGGGATCAGTTTGCATTAATTTCTCACATTTGAAAAATTACCATATAACAATCTTATGAACTACCATGTATTTCCCTCAAAGTTCTTGTTCTCCCAATGTATGTTTAAATGTAATTCAGGAACATAATATATTTCTGATCAAGTTTCTCATTTTGCAGAAAACTCGAAGAAATGGTCCTTAAGAGTTTTTTTCCCCCCATTGTATTAGAAATGGGTCCCTTGGGTTCTTTGATTGATTATTGATTCAGATTTATGAATGAATATTAAAATATATTCATATTTGTAATAACTAATGAATGTGGTTGGCTCACTGGTTGCCTCTACTTCTAATTATTTCCCATGAGCTTGAATTACATTGCTATATAAGGGTGAATGATCTTATGTCCAGACAAATGGGCAGATAATTGGACTTTACCATAAGTCTATGATCTGCTTTCAAGTTTTAACAATCAAAAGGGAGGAGGAAAACATCCACGCATAATTTAGTGTTAAATATAAACCATATAGAGGCCGCAAGTCCTTCTGGTCAAAGAGTATTAAGCAAAAACCTGTTTTAATGACATATAGGAGTAGAAACAGGTAAGACTAAACCACACTTCACTGGCCAGGCCTACTGACCTAAACCTGGCCTATGACCTACGAAAAGCTTTTTATTCGACCTAAGCTTAACCTGACCTAAAGCCTGTTAAGACCTATATTTTAACAAATTTCAAAATTATCTAAAATACAAACATAAAACATGAAAGAATCAAATCAATTTGTTCTTGTTACAATTATAAACAAATTATCAAACCGCAAAACCTATTAGTGCTTGTTGATTGACCTTAGTTGTATTAAGAGAAACTGAATTAGATGATATCGTTTCACTCTCAAATAGAGTTGACATTAATTAGAAGTGTAGAACTCAATAAATAATCCAAATGACTTATCACAAATATATGTTAGAGAGATCAAGACCAACAAACTCATCAAAAGTAACCTTGTTATTTTTCATCTGACACAAGATTGCTTGAGAAATGAATACCCAAAATAAAGGAACAACACATCTTGAATGATTTAGAATATGCATATTATGAAAACATGTAGAAGGAAAATGGTATTTAGCAAATAAACCACACACTATTCTGAAATGACTAAGAATCCTTCACATTCAACTTGGTTATTCAGTTACAAACCACACACATATATATATTAAGCAAATAAATAAGACCCATACTTCACTTTCTACAAATTCCTACTACAATACAATATAATGCATTTCCTAAAAATGCAGGCACACAGTTCTAGCCGTATCACATTAGACTCAAATAGATCAGTTTGACGACGTGACTCGTGCACTCATGCAGGTCCAAATAGGCAGAAATGGAGAAAAAATCAACTCAATTGATGTGAATGCTATGATCCAACGTCATGCCAAAACTAAATGAATTAATAGCACACCCTCAGTATACACCTAAAAATCAATAAGCAATCAATAAGACTTAAAAGGGGGAAAAAACTAAAACAAATATATTTGATGAAGTATCATGGCATCATCTATCTTGTTCATTCGTATGTAACGTATGAATTATTTATAAATCCCAAGACCCTCAGAACAATGTTATACTCCTTGGGATAGGCAGAGCACGACTATATGTGTGTGTGTGTGTATGAACATGAGCCACATACCTGATAATAGAGGTTGGAGATAGAGCGTCGTGGCGTCAGCAACTGAGCAAAGAACAGAAGAATCAAAGAGGTAGAGCACAGTCACGAAAAACAGACAGCAAAGAATGAAATGGAAGAAGCAATAGGCAGAGTATGAGTGATAAACGGACAAATCAAAAAATGGAAGAAGCCAACCCGAAGACTGTGCGTGCACGATTCTGCGAAGTGTATGTGCCGTGTGCGATGCGATTTTGCGAAGTGTGTGAGCAACGTGTGAAACTAAGAATGGAAGAAGCCAAGAGGAGGAGCAGCGGCGCCCAGGTTAAACTTCAATACTTTAGATAGGTTATGTCAAATCTATAATTGTAACACAAAAAAAAAAAAACAAAATATGCCCAGGCTGCCTCACAGGCTTACGCCTGTCAGCGAGCCTGGACCAGACTTGATAACATAAACAAGCTTGAACCTGCTCTTGTATTTAAATAGGCCAAAACATAGGCCTTGATAGGTTGCCTGGCCTATTTCTAGACACTCCAATTATAAATGTAAAGATCACAACCTAGCAGATGCTCTCAAAATTATAAACATCTCATGATCAGTGAAGGCAAAAAGAGTCTGAGGAAACATGCTACTGAAAGACTCTACTGAGACAAAGATGGGCTGTCAAGAATGTAGAGGAGGTAGGATGAACAGTTGGTTAGATCTAGTATGGATCGTACAGTGGCTCTCCTAGGTTTCCTCATCTGGGGAAGAGGATCAAGTTGGCCCTTGCGAACGGCTATTGGTCCCACTGACATAAAACAGACCGGGGCTAAGGTATCTGTACTTAGGACCTCTGTCCAAATTCTCACCTCACCTAACCACCAAAAATTGCGAGAGATAACATTGACAACGCATAAAGCAATTAATTTTTCCAACACGACATTTCATAAGTAAATATAACTACATTCATTAATACAACAAATTGTGAATATGGCTGCACGAGCAATTAATTTCGAGCAAAAACTACGCTGCATAGGAATCAAACTGCCGAGAGGCTAGCCCATTTCCCGAGCTCATATGGATCCCATAGTAATATAATTTAATTCTATTGGCCAGAGATAGTCCTGCTGCCAATGGAGAACTAGTACCAAAATCATCTTGTTCGGAGGGGTCATCTGTAAAAGCGGCAACATCTCCAACAAGTTTGAATAAAATTCTGCGAGTTTGTATGTGACTAGGGAAATCGAAGTACATTGGTGTTCCAGCCCTGGCCTCTGGTAACCGGTACTCAGCGATGGTTACCATACCATGGTAATCCTGCAATCAATCTCACCATCAGATCTTCAAAAAGTGGCAAAACCCATACATTTGCTACTGAAATAGATAGTGGTACATAGTATCAAATAAAGGGAATAATTCAATTAGTGCAACCTCTCAGGCTCTCAAGTTTTTTTTAAAATACTTTTAAAAAAAAAAAAACTTGCACTGATGTATAAACGTCATACCCACTTCTTCACAACATAACCCTGAAACCCTTGCTAACAGGAAAAACAGCCAAATGGTCCAATGCACACCACGAAGTGAGAAAAACATTACAGATACATAATACTAACTGTAGGTCATGCTCAAAACGCATCTAGTAGCATATCTTAGAAAAGGTCATAAAAACTAAGAATCCCGAGAAAATAAGCAATTTTGCATCCTTTATGATTAATAAATATAACTGTTGGGGCCAGGGGAAGACAGAGAAAACATCATTCGTCACTTGACAGACAAAAGATGCCTCTTGATAGCCAAGTAAAACTCTATTGAATCCCATTTGGCATGGATCAAAGACGCTATTGAGCTAATGCTAAGTTGTTACCTAGAAGTAACACACTATATGTTGAATGACCTAGGGCTGCTCCATTAGCACCCAAGTGTAATGCGTAATGAGTAAGGGTTCCTACATTTATTTGGACGAAAGTCGGTAAGGAAATTAGCCTAGGAGCAGGCTTGGTAGCTGAAAATTGGGCCTTCAATGAGTATATCAATGGAGGCAGTGGAAGGATTTATGTGAGAAAAATTAACATAATGTGCCTTCAAGAAATTAAGTGGGTTGGATTAAAGGCTATGGAGCTTGACTATGCAAGTTAAACTTTGGTACATAGGGGAAATCAAAACAAAGAATGAAGTTGGTATTATTTTTGAGAAGAATTGGAAGAGAATATGGTGAAAACAAAAAGAATTGAGGATAAGATCTCATTCTTAAGAATGATTGTTGTGAGTGATACTATTAATATCA